>NC_092320.1:24668556-25293556 GCF_036785885.1 Coffea arabica | reverse complement strand
TATGACTTCATTATATTTTTAAAGTGACTCGTTTCAAAAATTAATTTTTGGAAGTTCGATTAATGAAAATATTGAAAACGTGTCTGAAAACTTTAGCCATTTAGGAGTATAATAAGTTCAAAACTTGGAGACATGTGCAATGGTGCTAAAATAGGTAATTCTAGGTTTAAGTACTCAAGTGATAGTTAGTGGTACGATCGTTACAAGAATTTCTCGAAGATTTCACTTTATCGCGTCTAAATTGGAAATACGCGTTTTCACGCGCACGATTAATTGAGGGACTTTGGACCATTATTTTGGGACAATTAAGAGTGAATAATATTTGTATGAATATAAGTGTATTAGAGATTTAGTGCACTAGTGAAACAAATGCAAGAGGAACCGAGCACAAAACGCGCGCGTATGCGCACTATTTGCAGTTGACTTTTGTGCACCTAAACTCTTAGTTCTTAAGTTTCCTTTGTAAGCCAAAAAGTCAGACCAAACATCTCTTTCTCCTAGCTCTCTTGGCCGGCCATCAAGCTGCAAAGAAACAACCAAAGTTCTTCAACTTTTCACTCTAAAATCTTGTTCAAATCACTACCAAATTCTCTCAAATTTTAACACTACTTAGCTTAAGACTTGGAGATCACATCTAGCTAAAAAGGGGGAGCTTTTCACGGTCCACTTAGGAGCAAGGAAGGGCCGAAATTTCTGACTTGTTCATCAACCAAAGTAGGTAATGATCCACTCTAAAATTCTTGTCCTAGGGAAGTTAAATTACACTTATGAGTTTGAATTTTCATATGGGTTGTGGTTGTTGTTGGAAAAATTGGAAGGTGGGCTCTATGAACTCCCACCTCTATGTTGATGGCTGATATAATGTTTGATGATGGATTTAATGTTGGATTAGTGTTTAAATTAGTGGTTTATTGGTGGAAAATTGATGGGAACTCATGATAGGTGCAAAGGCCAAATCTGACCATTTTGCCCCTGCTTTGTTTGGCCACTTTAATGCAAAAATTTGAGGATTTAATAGCTTGATTGTGTTGTTTACATGTTGTAGTAGTTGTATAAAAAGTTTCATTGAAAAATATTGAGTTTTGGTTGGTCAAATGAATTTATTTCCCAAAGCTAGTAATCTGGAAACTGTTCCCGTAATGCTCAGACCAGTGTTCGTATTTCGTCCATAACTCCGTCCTCCGATGTCGAAATCGAGTTCCGTCAGTGGCATTTGAAACTAGACAACCACACCTTTCCAACAGTATAAAATTCACGTTTTTTTTCCAAGTGTGTGAGTCAAACCAATCGTTTTAAGAAGGCTGCCCTGTTTCTCTGTTCTGCTGGAACGATTTGCTGATGCTGCAACTTTAGACTTAATTTCGGGCCAGTTGCATGCTGAATCTTAAAATGATTTCTTTCGTGAAATTATAACCCTATGAATGTATTTTCCAACACTATCAACCATGCTCAATTCCGAGTTAAATTGAGTGAGTCATGATCAAAATACGGTGACTGCCTTGTTCTTGAAAACCCTTGGATTTGGACAGATTTGATGTGAGACTCGTTGTGGTCTTACTAAATGAATTTCTTGGTACTAAACACCTACCAAATGTACCATGTATGTTCCTTAGACTTTTCTTGCATAAATGAACCATGTTTGGAGGTTTTCCTTAGCCGAATGTTTGGAAACGGAGAGAAATGGAGCTAAAGGCAGTTTTGCCTTAGTAATTTCAAAACTTTGGTTGATTGGTTAACCACCTTCCCGAAGGTATTTTTCCATGAAATTTGATAGAGAGATACCCTTCATATAGGAGTACTATACTGCAAAATTTGGCACCAATCCAAGTCCGTTTCGATACTTAACTAAGGGTCCAAAGTCGGAAACCCAAATCTGAAAATTGTTCAACAGTCTTGAATTTTCTCCAACTTTGAGCTACCATATCTTGGTGCTCGAAACTCCGATTCTCGATCCGCTTATTCCGTCCTAGACCTTACTTGCACCTCTAATTGATTTATAAATTTTAAGGGCTAGTTTGCAACGAGTGAATTCTGCCGAATTTCCAAAGTTAGCGAAAAACCAACCACAGCTCAATCCTGAACATTCTGGAACAGTGATTTCAAGCTCATTTTTTAGTACTTTTCACTTGGATTCATGGAAAAGTGTCTTCTAAGAACTTTTAGTACTTTCCAAGAGGTTTCCAAGGTATAAAGTTTTCTAATTTTTGACATGTATCGAGTGAGATACGATTTTTTTTCAAAGATCCATATCAAAACTGAAATTTTCCAACATTCAAGGAAATAGAGTTTTCCAAGAACCCTTTATTCTTTCGACATTATGCAAATGTTTTAATCTCGATTTCCGAGATAAAAATCCAAATGCTCCTGTACTTTATGAAACGCCACTCGAACCTCGATTTACAAGTAATTAAGGTTCCTTTTCACGAAATTCCCTAGATTATTATAGTGCACGAATTATTTCTCGATAATTGGGTTGTGCGAATAATAATTCACTATTATTTGCTCAGGCGCACACGAGAACCTTCAAGAGGATCCCACGGTGGACGTTTGAACTTTCTTTGACCCTACTTGCACTTAATACTTGATGAGTGTCAAGTGTATGAGTACTTGATACGTGTTTAATTGTTATGAATGATTACTGATTTTAGAAATGGAGACGAGTGTGTACTTTATCTCACTCGTTCTCATTTGAATAAATGATATTGAATGATATTGAATGAGATTGAATGCAATGGCTGCATACGTCGCTGGAGTGAATCTCCTCGACACACAATTGTAAATGGGGAACGCCCAAACTCATAGGCTGACCTGGGACTCGAGCCGGCATGGGCTTGGTCGGGAACCTAGGCGTGCCATGAGACAAATAAGCTCGACCTATTGAGAGGTTTTGCTTGGCATACTCGTGGAGTATTGCCTCATACATGTCTTGCGGGCCCGAGTGGGTGTTCGGTGGACGGAAAGAAGTAAGTGGTGATCTACGGATTGGAAATATCGACCCAGTTGACGGTGTGTCATCGGGGGAAGGTATACGAGTGACATCGTCAAAGCGAGTGGAACTTAGCTCCCGAGAGCTACTGTATCCTTGAATTGTTTCTGATAAATTTCCTTTGGTGAATTGTCAATTATTGGAATATATTATTGTTTAGCTCGTAATTGAGATTGTTATTTGAACTACGTGCTTGCATGTGTGTTCTTGGCCTCACGAGCGTTTTGCTCACCCTATAAATTTGTTTTCCTTAACAGGATTGAATCTCGGGGAAGTGTGGAGAAACCCTCTTGATGTACTTTTGTTTAGGGTTTCTATTACTTTTTGGCTATACCCTTGGTTTTGGATTGTACTTTTGGAATTGAAATGTAACTTTTGGGGCGTAATGTATATTTGGGATTCATGATGTATTTTGAATACCCGACGTGCGGGTTGGATAATGGATGAATATTGTTAAGGTTGAATGCTTCCGCATTTACTGTATTTAAGTTATTTGCGTGTGTTGTGTAGTTTGATAATAAGCTTGAATGGAATTGCTTGAGTCCTGGCGAGAGATAGGCAGGCGTCCCGCGGATACCCTTTGGTTCGCCTTGGGGAGAAGTGGGGGCATCACAAAAGGAGCACTGTCTGAGACCTCTACTATACTTTTTCCAGATTGATTCTTGTCAAAACTCAAGTTTTATGCAACCAAATGAAACGATTTTTGAAAGGCACATTCTACACACAATATACAACATATATCCATCAATTTCACAGCCTAATAAGCATCAAAATTTCGAATTAAAACAGAACAACAATGGACAGAATTTCAGCCAGCTCACTAACCAGAATTTTTCCAACTTTCTCTGCATTTTCTAACCGTAAACCTTTCATATAACACATAAACACAACAATCAAGCATTTTAATCCTCAAGTCAGCTACCTATAATCCACCTCAAGACCGCTAGCCTAGAGATTAAAGCAAGAAATGAAGCTCCTCAAATCCTCTAACTTATTTCTTGCTTAGGGTTTCAAACCCATGCAAAACTAACCACTAAACTTTGATTAAATGGAAAGATTTAAAGGAGATGAAGGTTACCTCTTGAACCCTAGATGAAACCAAAAATTTTCACCAAAACTCTCCAAAAAAAAGTCCACAAGATGATGCCTTTCTCCAAGTTAGAACTAATCTCCAAGTAGTATGTGATTTGGTGGAAGATTTGCAAGTGAAATGGAACAAGATTGGAGCAAGACAAAGAGAGCTTTCTTTCTTCCTTTTCCTTTGTTGTTTCAGCCGACCAAAGAGAGAAAAGAGATGAGGGTTTGAGTTGTGAATCTTGTCTTGGAAGCTTGGAGGGAAAGTTGCTTTAAGTTAGGTGCAAAAAGTCAACTTTGAATAGTTGTCGCGCGCGGGTTTCGTACCACCGTTTTCTTTCGAGTTTGATACACTCATGCACTAATCCTCCAAGGTACATCCTATAACACTATAATTATTCACTCTTAATAGTCTAATATAAATTTCTCAAATCTCCACTTAGTCGTTCCAACGCGAAGTGCGTGAACTTTCAACTCGCATGCGATAAAGCGAAATTTTTGAACTCACTCACCTCTAATTTCTCAATTAGCTTTTCTTAGTCTACTACTGATCATTCTTAATATTCCAAGATTAATGCACTCTCGATTCGAATATTGCCTCGAAAAACATGTATTCGTTATTCCTTACTAAACGAGCCTCCGAAAAATTAAATTTGCTAACGGGACGTTTTAAAAATATAAGTGAGACATTGTTCCATGTAAATGGATTTAAAATAGTTGAAATAAATTATTTGGAGAAAACGGGTGAATAAATATTTAAATAAGATAAAAATTAGAAAATTTTCGGGCCCTCACAGAGATACTTATGGATGCTGCAAAATTCTCTCCATTAACACTGACAAGTTTAGATGGCATTCATGCGTCATTTGTACTCTAGTTTATGGTCCTAATAGATGGTGTAGCAAATAGATAAGATGCATTCGTAGGTCTAGCCAATCATTGATTAGGATGGAAAGATCTTGCAAAAGTGTCAAGAGTTGTATAACATGTGTTATTAATTGTTGGACCATGGAGAGTAGTTGCAAAATTGAGAAATTGATGGTTAGAGTACTCTTGGTCAAACACAACCATATGGACATTTTTTGTTATGGTCACATAGATTATAGAAACCAAATTTAAATTGAAAATTGGGAAAAGATTATAGAACAGGGATTTTGAAAGAAGGAAAGAAAAATTAAATGAATTTCACATAAAAAAATAAAAGAAAAGAAAAATTGAGGATTAGTCCATTTGGCATTTCAAATGTGATTAAACTAATATTTCTATAAGGTGAAAGAAATCAATATTAACTGAAAAATGAGCACCTAAAAATAATACATACATTATAAATTCCAAAACTACGTAGCAAATGAGAATTAAAATACATGACATGTAGCATTATTAAACCTTGAGAGACAAGTGCAATTCACACTCACTGTGCTGCCAATTATCGTGTTCTTCGCTCCTATTATCATCATTTCCATCTTGGTCTGCAGAGATCAAACTCGAGTAAATAGCAGAAGAAATAGTTACAAACATTTCGAAATTCTCCCTGTTAAAATTGACAATTCCAGATGGCATTCGTGAACTATTTGCAGTCTAATTTGTCATTTTGATAAATGATGTAGCCGATAAATAACATTCATGCATAGGTTCCAACAATGCTTGTTTAGGATGGAATTGGTCCTACAAAAGTATCTGCAACTGGATAATAGGGATTACAAATTGTTGAGAAATAGAGAATAGTTGAAAAAAAAATGTGCTATTGAGTGCCTAGAATATTGTTGATCAAGCACCTTCAAATGCCTTTTTAGCATTTTCTCAAGGAATTTCTCTAGTTTGTGGGCATTCTAGCCGGCTCTTAATGCCTCTTTGTTCAAACTTGCGATAACAAAATTTGCAACTAAACTTTGAAGAATTTTATAAAAGGTGATACTACTATTAAAGACAATTTGTTAAAGAAAACAAGAACTTCATTACATGTAGTATTGCTATTAAATAGACAAGCAACTAGGTTTGCAAACCTATGCTCGTGCTCCTTACGTGCATTGTACGGGTTTGGAACTAATTTTTGGCTAGTTTTTAGTCAATCTTAAAGAAAGTTGCTGGAAAATATAAATTTGATGGAATCCAATGTACAAATTTTTTATGTTAAAAGTAGGAAGAAAATTCAAAGCACTAATACTTGGAAAAGAAACATATTCCTGATTTATTGAATAGAAACCTTATTGATAAGTGCATATTTTGAGTATTTTAAGCATGTTTTATTATTTAGTTTTGGTATGTTTTAATTAGTTTTATAACTAATTAACTAGGTTTCTAGTGAAAATATGTATTTTATGGTTTAAGTGGTAAACATTGCATTTATATGCATTTTAATGGTGAAAACTTCATATTTTTATAGGTTTAATGACTCAATCATCAAATGGTATGAATTGAGAAGATAATTAAATAACTGATAGTGGTTTGAAATGCAAGAGCTGAAATGCAACTCAGTATACAAGAAAGGAGTTTTCCAGCTTTGACACCTTGTGGTATTTTGGCTATATCTTGATATACAAGTATTGGATTGAGGTAATTATTATACCATTTTGAAGTAAAGAGATAGATCTATATTTGTTATGGAGACATCAAAGTTCAGTTTAGTCATTGTCATTGTCAAAATGTCGAAATACAGAAGTATATTTTCATTATCCAAAGCTGAAACATAATTTTGACCAGTTGAGGGTATTTTGGTCATTTCTCAGTCCACAGAGCTTCAAATTGGATGATTCTTGATGTATTAGAAAGTAACTCAAAGAGCTACAACTTTCATGTTTTGTACAAGAGCTAGTTCAGTCTTTATCATCAAGAAAATATCAGTTGAAATTAGACCAAAAACAGAGCAAGAAAATATTGACTAGAAATGAGCAAACCTGCAAAAGAGCAATACTTGCGGTACAATACGTGACCTTAGGTCGCGTTTTTGAGGTCGCGTATTCATCATTTTCAGCTGCAACTTTCTCTACAACTTGTGCTCTATTCACACAACTTTCCAGCTCAATTCCAGCAAGTAATTTCGGCTATATCTAATCAAGAAGAGTGTGGAAACTTGGAGAAACAACCTTTGGTAGTTTCAAGAGTAAAAAATAACAACTAGAAACAACTCATTTGGCTCTTGAATTCTCTATAAATAGGGCCTCCTTTGATAAGTATTTTCACAACTTTGGAAGGCTAGAGAAACTCCACCAAAATGTAGTCTTCACTAGCTTTTCTTAGTTCATTAGTATAGTATAGTTAAAGTAAGTTATCCTTCTTGTAGTTGTAACTAGATTTGGATGAAGATTTGAGGAGCAAAGATGGAGAGGTTGACGCTTATGTGACTTCTCTCCTATCACTTTCTTTTTTGTATTTGATTTCATGTTTAGCTATAATACAAGTTTGGATCTTGTTCTTCATGTTTAGTTAAATTTTATGCCTAGAGTATGGATGAACTTTCTATATCTTGTTAGTGATATTTATTTGGTTATTTGATGATATTATTTTGAACAAGTTATTTATCACTTTTGCTTATCTAATCATGATTAACTGGCTACTAATTGTGATAATATTAAGGTGTTAAGTTGCAATGAGAATTGGAATTTAACACTAGTTCAAGTAAGTGATAAACATAGGGAGTACATTTGCGAGAGTAGAGGTACACTTATGTGGCTTTAGTGACTTGTTTCATGTAATTTCATAAAAGAAATAAATTTGTAGTTAATTTCATAACCACGAGAGTAGATATGGTTTAATTACAAGTATAGTTGATTTACTATGAGAGTAAGTTTCACATACATTAGGAAATTATATTATAACTAATCAAGATAATAGTATTCATTTAACCGGTAACTTCATTTGCAAGAGTAATAAGGAATTTCGTACCTGTAGGAGCTTTCTATTGTTATTTATATTACTTTTATCTCATGCTTATAGTGTAGAGTTAATTTCTTGTACTTGTGATAATCTAAATAATAAAGGAGTTCGAAAACCATCGATAATTGAAACTCTTCCCTGTGGGTTCGACCCTTAATACCCTATACTTACTCTCGACTCATATACATGTGAAAAATCGCGTGTGGGGTATTTATGATGTTATAAATATAAAAACTTGACTATGGATGAGCTAATTGTTAGATGTATACCCTGCGCTTGTCACTTATTATAGTATATGATTTGTGTTATAGCATTACAACTTCATGGGATGAAAATTTTTGTTGTATTACACTATAAGTAAAGTTTTTTTTTTTTTTGCATGAAGCTAGCTTTTTTTTTTTTTTATTAAAAGCAAGAAAACCAAAGAACACAGACTTCAGTGAGAAACAGCTCGAGAACGAATAGCAGGAGTCTGCGACCTATCTAACCCTAAGGCCCCCCTTGCCACTCTTGGCAACTCAGACTGTGACGTATACAAAATAATCCCCTCAGACTGTGCCCCCACCTTGGCTAAGGCATCCGCCACTTGATTCATTTCCAGATAACAATGCCCCACCGTCCACTCCACACCCTGCATTGCCAGTAACGCATCCAGATCTGACCGCACTAACCACAGACACCTTCATCGTCTTACCAGTAGGTTGACTAACACAAGAGAGTCCACCTCCACCCGAATCCGCGAGAATCCCCGAAGACAGCATTGCTGAATCCCAAACACCAAAGCCTTTATCTCCACTTGAAGACAAGTCAGCTCCCCAAACGGAACAGAAAATCCAAACAACAAAGCACCAGAAGAGTCCCTAAGCACACCACCCCCGCCACTAACGCCCGGGTTGCCAAGCGAACACCCATCGGTATTTAACTTGAAGACCCCCTGGGCTGGAAATTCCCAACAAACAACTCTATGGGAATATCGAGGCCTCCACCCAAATATGTTAGAGTAGACTGCCGGCCAGGAGCCAACCCCAGTAAACTCACCTGCAAACTTTCTGGAAAATAGCCCTACGACATCTGCCAGGATACGATCACAAATGGTCTGTCGCCGCAGGAGCTGCCCATCAAAAATTGCCAGATTCCGTGCCAACCAAATATGCCAGCAAATAATGGAAGGCAAAACCGAGTGTAAGTAAAGTTGTTGCTCAATATCTTCAAAATGATGCTATCAACTTTATCTAGCAGTAGAAATAGTTAGTTAAACTCCTTGTTATTTTCTTCATTTTTAAAATCTTTAATTACATCATTTAGGTATTAATCAATATCTATACTCTTGGAAATAACATTTGCACGCCCTTGAAGAATTTAGCATGCTTTAACTCATCTTTTGCCAATGGATCTATAGGAGATATAGGAAAACCTCTATAAATTAATAACCTTGGGACCATATAAATTATATTAATTTAATGAAGTATTAATTAAGCGACAAATTAATTATTTATTAATATATTTAATGCACTTACAATTTAAAGGAACACCCATTTGATCAACTGGAGTTTTATTTTATTTTGTAAAATTATGAATTATTCTATTAATAAAAGGAGGCCAAAAGTATAAGGAATATAAAAAAATCCATATCTACTTGATTTGCATGTATAATTTAATTATGTTAATGTCATTATTGTACATATTTAACTATTGATATCATTTTCTATTATGAAAAGATCAAAAGGATTTGGGAATATGAAATGATAGATGTCTAATGCATATAATGAATCAAGTTAACAATATTGTGTATATAAATGACAAAAAAGATCGGAGCCTATTACACTAAAGGAAGCATTTAAAGCTTCAATGACTATTCATAATTTTTCATCAGAATATGAGAATTCAATTCTAGAACTTCTAGATGCAATAAGAAAAATTATTAATGAGATTCGGGTAGATTTAAATTTGGAGTAAAAATAAACAACAACAAACTCATATTTTAGGAAAATATGATTTGTAATTTTGGTGAGTTATTAATTTATGATATGAATGTGACCAAAGGGTTATATAAGTTTTTCAAAAAATTTATTATCTTAATTTATCAAAATTATTAATTTAGTTCATTAGCCCAAGTTGGGATCCAAAAAAATTATTATTCAATAGTAGTTATTAATATATAAAGTATTAATTTGTGGAGGTTTTATTGCATATATATGGCTAAGATCTTGCTTGACTTCATTTTCACAATTTGGTATTTGTGATTAGGGAGGGATGAGTCAAGTAATTCAATGGGAGGGAGTGCAAATGAGAGACCTCGGATTCGATCCCTCCCACTTTCACTATTAAAAAAATTCCATGCTTTTTATATCTTTCACCGTTGTTAAATTGAATTTCTAAGTTTTGTTATGTAAAATTAGCTCTAACTGTGACGACCCCACCTCCCGCTGGGGCTTATCCCAAGGTTTAGCGGACCGCCTGCCCAATTCTCTCCAGGTCTGACTCACTTATTTCGAATAAAATAGTTTACAATCTCAAGAGTAAAGGAAATAACAGTTTTCAAGTTTGGAATGTACAAATACATTCATTTCTATTCAAAACATTCGTACAATCCCAAATATATCACAAGATTAAGTTCTCAATACATTCAACCCTAATTGAGTGACTAGTGCGAGTACAATCGCGAAATTTCCAAAAATTAGACTATGCTAGCCTGTACCAGTCTCACGTCCCGCTCGTACCCCCTGTAAGGAAAACAAATGGCGTGGAATGATTTAAAAGCCCAGTAAGGTTCCAAATAGCAAATTGACCATTATTTAAAAGTACAAATATCAACGTAGCAAAATAGCGAGCATAACATGTTCATAAAAGTGAGCAATAAAAGTTCACGTAGTAAATCTCAAAATGAGCGAGTGTAAAATTCTTTTTCTAAAAAAAACAATAACACTACGAATAACAATCAAAGTATAAGGATATAGATGGCTCTCAGGAGCCAAATTTCCGTTGCTTCACCAGAGCTTGATCCAGTATTAGTTGACACTCCGTCAACTTTCAAATAAAATAACCAATCCAGTAGTGCTTCACTTCACACCAATCCGTCCACCATTCAACCCCCTTATCGGGCCCGAACACCAACTAAACACTGGTGGTAATACTCGAGTATACCGATTAGTCGAGAAAATAACACTCCACTCGACAACACTAGATACCCATAGTTCGTTATCTAATCGACAAGCCCTTGCCGGCTCGACTCAATTAACTAGCCAGTGGGGTTTGGGTCCCCAAGAAGTTGATGAGATAACATCTCCAATCGACTGAATCAAGATAAAAGTATAAAGACGGGAATGAGAGGTACCTCCTACTCGGATTGAGTGTGGTACATACTGCCGCTCAGCACTTACAAATCAAACACAAGTATATCAAGTCGATTGCAACAACAAACAAGTACATATCACATTAGGGTAAGTACGATAAAGTATACCCTAACCCGACCATACCAATCAAATATCATTAGATCACATTGGTCAAGTATTGAAAACAAGTGCCAAGTTCAATTAGGTATTTGGAAGCACTCACCAAAGATTTAGTGCTTGTCAAAATCACGTTTAGGTGTAACTCCTTGGTTGGAGTCCAAATCTGCGATACAATATCATTTAAAAGTTTGAAATCAACTAGGGTTCAAAACTTAAGAGTTTCGCTTCAAGAATATCAAGTAAATGAAACTCATTTAGATAGGGTTTATGTTACGTATCAAACTCTAGAAAATTCATGCTCGCTCATTTTAACTAAAACTTTGGAACTCACAGTTGAGTCTAAAAGACAAGAAAAGAATATTTCGAGTGGTCACTACTTTCATTTTTCCAAGGGTACGAGTTTCGGCCAAATTTTAGCTTATATACCTCTACGAAAGAAGACTCGAATACCCTAGATAATTCAAGTTCAATTCGTCCTCAAACCTTCGTTCAAGTCGCGAGTACACCTACCTAGCCTTCGATTGAAAATTTGGGTAGCATGCCCTTTGTATTTAGCTATTTTCCAGCCATTTATGGCTTCATTATTTTCCTCAACTCAGCCCAAATTTACACATAAACAATCTTAACACAATAGCCCTTCAACTAGGCTCAATGTCATCCAAATACAAAGCAATTCTAGCAATGCAATCCAAAAATCAAAGTTGGAAATTAGTATTAAAGAAGAATAACTAAGTAGCAGGCTTGACACCTTCTGGCATTTTGGTCACAACTGAAGCTACACTTATCGAATTGGGGTACACTTTATGGCGTTTCAAAGCTAAGACATAGAGCTACATTTCTTATGAAGACATTACCACCCTATTCGTGTATTTTCAAGGTCAAAATATGAAATCTTAGAGAAAATAGAAAGCTGCCTGTGAAATAGGGCTTGTGGCAGTCAGGGGTATTTTAGTCATTTCACATGCTACAGTACTACGATTGAGCTGAAATTTTAAAAATGATAGTTAACTCCATTCCCTATAACTTTCATGTTTTGAGAAAGACTTGATTCGCCCTCTATCATGGACAAATATGTAGGTCAGAAACAGGGCAGATTCATCATCAAAGCTGAAAATTCACTTCTACTCTAAAATTTTATATCCTAGCTCAATACTATCAAGTCCTATATCATCAAAACCATCAATTACTAGCTCAATACCATCAATTACTAGGTAGACAACCATAATCAAGGTTGAAAATGTAAGCCCTAAATAACCCTTCCATTATATCATCCAAAACTGAATCATTAACCATAATAAGCCAAGAACATAAGTTTCTATCCAAACTTAAACAAGATTAAGGAAGAGAAAAGGAAAGGAAATCATGATACCTTCCAATAATTGCTTGTAAGTGAAAATCACACCCCTTTCTTCCAAAACTTTTACCACACAAAGCTTTCCAACCACCAAAAGAGAAGTTTAATCGGTTTAGTTCAGTTGATTTCACTCAAACAAGGCAAAATCTAAGGTTGGAGTTGAACTTTGTTTTCTCTCTTTCCCTCTCCAAAATTTCAGCCATGCTAGTAAGAAATGAAGCAAAATTAGCCAAGAAGAAAGATAAGAAGAAAGAAACTTGTCTTAGTCAAACAACCATTGGATTGCTGACACTTGTCGCTCAAGATCTTTCTTTGTTTTTGTTTTCTTTTCTTCTTTTTCCTTAGTCAATAATGGTGGCTGACTTATGGGTTAATTAAGGGCTAATTAGCTCAATTAAAAACAAGAAGATTAAGGTAATAAAATAATGTTCAAGTGGTGTACTCACTTGGTAGCAAACGGTACACGTCAATTCAACTCGGTTTTCCTTAACTCGCGCATACTTGTGTTTTTAGTTATGGTTCACTCACTTATTATTAACACTTCTAATCACACAATTTTTCTTACCTAAAACTCATTCTTATCCACTAAATTTAGTACACACACCTCACCAAGCGATCACACTACCAAAATGCACCAAAGACACACCAAAAACCCTAGTATGCACAAAAAAACTTATGCCCTTCCTTTAGAAAAAACATAACTTGAGTTATAAATGTCAAACATTCATAAACTTGGCCTGTTAAAAACTAGACTTAAAACACTAATAATCTTTAGAAGACACCTCAAAGAAATTCAGCTGATAAGTTAGCCCAAATTGAGCCATAAGCTACTACAACATTCCTATGTTTACTTGTGCAGGGCAGAATTTTCAGTCAACTTTGCCAATTTTATGGAATTTATAGGGATTGATCAAACTCTAAATTTTATGCCGTAGGAAGCCCTATGAGTCTTGTTTCAAACACAACAAACAGAACTCAATTCCGACTTTCCTATACGAAATTATAACCAATTTCCCAAAGCTGCGTAGAGCCTCCTGCGAAAATTTCTAGAGTTTCTAATAACTTAACATTATGAAACTTTTCTTAACAAAATTCACTCCCTTGGCTCAAATTCAACCATTAAAACAACCAAGAATCTAAGGCAAGTAATTTCAAATAAGAGCTACAAAGACAAGTAAAATTTCGGGGTCTCACACTAACCTTGATATGATGGTATTTCTTGTTTGTGAGTAGCTTCGAGTCAATTTTGAAGAAAGTTCAAGAAGCATGTAGATTTGCATGGAATCATATGTAACATTAAATTTTTATATCTATGGAAGTGTTTTTCAAAAACTAGTTTTTCAAATACAACAAAAATTTTTAAAAGTACTCTAAAAGGTAATCTAAAAATTAGTTTAAAATTTTTTAAAATTTAAAAAATATCTCAAAATATATTCTAGAAATTCTTCTACTCTTAAATATCCCAAAATATTTTCTAAAAATATTCCAAAATATACTCTAAAAACTCTGCTACAGCAAAATTTTTCAAAAATACCCCCAAAAACAGCTAATCCAAACGGAGCCTATAATTATTTGAAAACTTGAAAACTCAAAGCATATTTGAAAAAGAAAAATATTCCTAGTTTAATGAATATATAAGTTGTTTTATTGCATTGAGACAAAGAAAATATGGGCTAAATGCAGTTTAAGTTAATTTCTTGCTCACAATTTTTTCTCTTGTATCAACATATAAGAGTCGGCTTAAACTGTTTACATTCATTTTGCTTTAGCTATGTCAGCCACGAACCAATCCTTATCTATTTCTTAGGCAATTGCATTAGCAAGTTAGTCTTCAATAGCAATTTGATTCTACACCTCCTGAAAAACTCGTCGTATTTCTGCTCTTCTATCAATCACGGATCTAGAATGAATTCGAATGATGATTTTATGGAGTTCAGCAGTCGGCAGCTTCTTTTTATAGGTAGTAACATTTTATCATAGGCATTACAAATTTAAAAAAAAATCATTATTTTTTGTTACTTGTCAATTTTTTAAATTGCAATATTATATAAATTTTATTTTTCTTCTGATGACTTGTTTTCTTATTGACATTTATTCAACGCCGCTATTTTAAGTTTAGTGTTGGCATTTTTCTTTATAATAACTATGATATCATTGTTTACTCAACCTTGCGATTTGTATTCTCGTAGCAAGATAACTTTTATATGATTATGATTAAGAATGATCCCTAGTCTTATACCAATGTAACTTTGAACATGCTTTTCTTTTCTTTTTTTTTCCATTTTATCATTCTACTACGTCTACATTACTCCTCCTACAGTAACAGATACTAGGCACCAGCGAAGGATCCCACTGGGCTCAAAGGAGAGAAACAGTATTTAAAAATTATCTTTGGACCGACTTAAAAAAGACTCAAAACGTATCATAAATTAGGCAACTTGAACTCATTGTAATTGGCAGAAGTTGAGCTATAAAATTCACGCAAAAATACTTCAACTAAAGTAAGTTCAAGACTTTTTAAAAAATAATAATAATAAAGCAAGCTCAAGACTTACAGAAATAATACCTTTTATGCTCAACCTTAACTTGAATTCAATGCTATTTTATTATTTAACATTGCCTTCCACCCCTTTTTTTCATCACAAGGCTTTCAAACATCTTGGGCCACTAAGTTTCATAAACAAGACATTAAAAAGACTCGATACTCATCATAAATCAGGCAGTTTGAACTCATCCTAATGGCCAAAGATTGACTGTATAGCTCATACAAAAATACTTCATCTAAAATAAGTTTTAAGACTTAATTTTTTATATTCCCAGCCTTGAATTGAATTGAATACCGTTTTTTTCTTTAGCACTACCTTCCACTCCTGTCATCACAAGGTCTTCAAACATCTTGACTCTCTAAGTTTCATAGACAATCTTCCGCCTAAACAATTCTAAGCAAACCTATAAACATTAAACAAATCATTAGTAGCATTGCTTATCATATGAACATTTGATGTGATTTAATTAACAAGAAGTATAGATCAAAACTAGGATGAAACATTTCCTATTGTGCTTAATGTCTTTTGAACATCATAATAGTTTAACTACTAAAGATTATTATTGGAATACAAACTCCACATTATAATTTAAGTCTTAGATAATAGGTTCTTCCAAAATATTCTTGATCAAGGTTTTAAATTTGTCCATCAATATATAACTTACTTTCCATTTGTCTATAGGATCAGAGCTTAGTTAATGGTACAATTTCATTAGGTATGCTGAATAACAACTTTGCCAACAACAGGATTCCCAAGGCATTTCGTTATTTGGTAATCTCATACATGATAGTTTACAACGTACACGGTCCTGTTACCATAAGCAAACTATGATCGAGAAAAAAAATTATCCAAATAACTATACAGGCTCAATCTACATAATTAAATACCATGCATGTATTAAGATGGTTCAATAGTGTGCATGTTTAGATAAAGTTTCTTCTTGATATATAGTCATCGAATAGTTATATCATCAATATAATTTTCTTTTCTTTTTATTTTTCAATCGGGATTGAAAATAAAGGTGATTGGTGCTCAAAATAATAGTCCTCGGATGTGCTTTAATCATTTATGTTAACATTGGAAAATTAGTAAAATCTATACCATATTTACGTTTATAATGCATAGAAAAGTCTGTTGAGTGTTTCCTACTTTTTAATTCCTACTTTTTTTAATCCATCTATATTACCATTAATGAAAACATTCATCTGTCTATATTACCATTAGATAGCAACAATCGAGGAAGCCAGATGATGTATTATAAAAGATAAAGGAAATCTAGAGATAGATGTTCATTGGATTTCTTACTATTATCCTTTTATTTAGTCTTTAACGCTCTTAAGTAGAACTACACATGGGATTTTATTGCTGAACATAGGGTGTTTATAATAAAGTCTGTCAGCATTAACACAATTGAGAAACCTATTCAAGAACTTTGTTGAAGACTACAATATACAAATATTTAAGATAACTAGTATGAATAAAAGAAAAGTTCCAGTGTTTGGAAAAATTACCATGTAGAATATTTCTTGAAATTGGATTTGTTGGTAGGGCATTTCGTTCAAATATAAAGGGAAACTTTATCAAATTTTTTTAAAAATCTTTCCAAAATTTCACTATAGCCCAAAAATTTCTGCAATTTTGTTTAAGGGCCAGTTTGATCCAACCTTAAGCATTCTAATTCTTCCACTTGTTGAAACTTTATATGTATTTTGGAAAATTTAGTTCTCATTTGATTTGGAAATGGTTATTACATAATTAAAATTTTTGCATCTTCCACTTGCGCAACTTGTTTTCACCTCCATTCTTTCACAACTTTTGAGGGAGAATTTGCAGGAGATTTGCAGCTGTAAAATGAAGATTCTAGCAATAAATCTTGATTTTATTTCTTCTATAATGATGAGCTTTAGTTTTGAGCCAAAATTGTTGACTTTGAAGCCAATGTTCACACTTGAAAGAACACACAAAGAGGGATGATTCTCTATAAATAGGAGCTCGTGTCCTCTATTTTAGAGAATTTGGAGTGGGGCAAGAAACACCACAAAAATGTAGCTTTTTAGCTCTCTAGTTTAGGCAGTGTAGGATAGTTTTGTTTTCTATTTGTTAATTGTGTGTATCAATTGCTATATCTTTGTGTGTTTTATTTGTTGAATTTGTTGGGTAAAATTGCTATAATTTGTGAAAATTTGTGATCAATCTAATTCACCCCTCTCTTAGGTTGTCTTTGAACCTTACAGTAAGCCACTTCCATCTCTCATATTATTTGAATACATGGGTTTCACCGTCGAGTTACCTTTTGTTGATCCACCATGATCTAAAATGGTGGATTATTTATTAACAAATCCTTATTGATAAAGAAGTCTAATAGTTAGGTTAATATGTCACGCTCCATTTTTTAAATGAAAAATAAATAATTACGGGTTTTATAAAAAATGATTTTTGATTTAATTTTGATTGAAAATGATTTTTGATTTTTAGAAATAAATAAAGAAAATAGGCCTGGAATGGGACTAGAAAGTGCGACGATTTTAACCCAAAAATAATAGTTTAAAAAGGGTTTTTAATAAAAAATAGAAGTCGCCACTTGGTATTGAGTTAAGTGTACCAAATCACCTAAAATGAATTTTTTAAAGAAAAAATAGAGAAAATCCATTTTAAACGGCTCCAAGTCTGTAAAAATCAAGAGAAAAGGGGTCGGGAGTCACATTTGAAGAAAGGAAAGGCAAGGATAAAATCCAAGGTACCCTTTCAACCTATCCAAGACTAGTTGCATGATTTAATCGAAAAATTTTCTTAGTTTAACCTATAAAATTCATCACATTTGAATGTCACTATATGAATGCAAACCTAGACCTAATGTATATCGGAAGGATCAACGTGTCTCTTCGAATTTTAGTTGGTGCAAATCGCATTAATTGCGATGCCCAAAAATGATTCTTTGAAGAGGGCACGAATATGCAACAAATGAGACTCGAGGAAAAGAAAGAAAATGATAATATTTTGGAACATTCATGAAAGAAAGAAAGAAAGAAAACTGCCTTGTCTCATGATTAGCTTTTTATTTTGGACCATTCGGGGTATCTCGCATACCCCAAACTTTCGAAGATTAAAACGGATGATTGATGAGTTTTCTACTCCTTTAGTGGCTATTTGTGAGCCTAAGGTATTACCGTGTGACATCCATGTGATTGGAGCACGGCTCAAAATGGATAGTTGGCTTGTGAATAGTGAGGGTTCTATTTGGGTTTTCTACCAGAACCCGTTTACTTGTGATCGTGTTGCAGAGCCAGCTCAACACTTATCTCTCAAAGGTACGTCTCAGCTTTTATCGAGTCCGGTTTACTTCTCTTTTGTTCATGCAAAGTGCACCAACCAGGAGCGCACATTGCTTTGGTCCACTCTGTTAGCGGAAAATCCGTTGAACTACCCGTGGATGGTGGCTGGAGATTTCAATGTCATTGTTAGTGCAGAGGAAAAGAGGGGCAGCTTGCCCTTTCGAGTAGATGAAGGGGTGGAGTTAGAACATTCATGTCGCTGGCGGGTGTCTCTGATGCTAGCTTTTCTGGGTCTCCTTTAATGGTGTAACAATAGGGGGGATTGGCTCGTATTTGGAATCGCCTGGACAGAGTGCTTGTCAATCAATCGGCCTCTTCGTTGGGGGTTCATTTTCTGGCGCAGCATTTGGGGAGAGAGCCTTCGGATTGCGCCCCACAATTAGTTTCGACTACGACTAGACTCAATAACAAGCCTAAACCGTTTCGGTTCTTGAACATTTGGACGTCAAGGCCAAAGTTACTGGACTTTATTAGGACGAGTTGGGCAATTCCTTGTTCTAGGCGTCCACTACAACGTTTGGCTGCAAAACTACATCTTGTTAAACGGGCCGTTCAACTTTGGTCTTGTGAGGTGTTTGGTAATATTTTTGATACGGTGAAGCGGGCGGAAGAAGCAGTCGAAGTAGCAGAGGCGGCTTTTGACAATGAGCCATCTCAGCCGCATTAGCTAGCGCTTCAAGAAGCTCGGGCGGTATTGAGAAACTCTCTGGTTAGGGAGGAAGGGTATTGGAAGCAAAAAGCAAGGGTTAAATGGCTGAAGGACGGGGACAGAAATTCGAAGTACTTCCATTCGGTGGTGGCAGAGAGAAGAACTAGGTCGATCATACATCATATTAAGAATGACCAGGGGGAGTGGATCTCGGATGAAGGCCAGATTTCTGCAGACGCGGTGGAGTTCTTCAAGTCCTTACTTTCGGCTGAGCCTGCCATGGGGTCGTGGAGTATATTGGAAGTGGTTCCTAAGGTTATCTCTAATGCACAAAATGTTGAGTTGGAGCGTTTTCCTTCGAGTGAGGAGATAAGAGAGGTGATATTTTTGATGGATGGGGAGAGTGCGGCTGGCCCGGATGGATTTACAGGTCAGTTCTTTACTTTAGCGATGTATGTGAAGCAGTGACTAGTTTCTTTTGCGGGCATGAGATGCCGAAGAGTATCTCCTCGACGTTGATTGTGCTGCTTCCCAAGGTAAACTCTCCCCAACACTTCAGTCAATTTCGGCCGATTAGTCTCTGCACCTTTGTCAATAAAGTAATTTCAAAGATCTTGGTTGTTCACTTGGCAAAGGTGCTTCCGAGCATTATTTCTCCTCAACAAAGTGGGTTTGTCAAGGGTAGGCAGATCTTTGATAATTTCTTGTTGGCTCAAGAGCTGATATCTAATATTCGGCGATCGAATAGAGGGGGAAATATAGTGTTGAAGCTGGATATGGCTAAGGGTTATGACAGAGTCTCTTGGCTTTTCTTGTTACAAGTGTTAAGAAAGTTTGGGTTTGGAGAGAAGTGGATCTGTGAGGACTCGCAAAATTCTTCTTATTTTCTTAAAATTTCCTTTTATTTTGAATAAATTACTTTGTAATAACTTTACTACTCATTTACCTTCTCCATAGTTGCAATAAATCATAGAATTAAGAGTTTTTCCCTTACTTTCATCATTCGGGTAAATTAGGGTTTCCGCGTATTTTGGTAGTGTAATTAATTGGCGAGGAGTACATACTCAATTTGGTGATTAAAAGTGAGTTTTAGATAAGAGAAAGTGTGTGATTAGAAGTAATAATAATAAGTTAGTGAATCATACATTAAAACACTAGTACACGCGATTTAAGGAAAATCGGGTTGAACCGACGAGTACCGTTCACTACCGATTGAACACACCACTTTTCTACCACTTTATTAACTTAATATCATTGTTATTAGTGCATAAATATCAGCCTCTAATCAGCTCAAGAGGGCCGAAATTATTGACTACAAAAACCAAGGGAAAAAGAAAAATTTTGAGAAATGATCTTGTGGTGACACTTGGAAGTCATCCAACTATCTTTGACCCAACTCAAGTCTTAGCTTCTTATTTGGACTTCATTCTTCCTTCATTATCCTCCTATGGTGGCCGAACTTAAGGAAGAAAAAAAAGAGAGAAAAATCACTTCATTTCAATCTTGATTTCTAGCTTAGTTTGAGTGAAAACTGAAAATCTAAACCGATTAACCTCTTATTTGGGAACTTGGAAAGATTGGTGTGCTAAAGATTTGGAAAGGAAAGGTTGAGGTTTCTCTTGCAAGTATCTTTTGCAAGGTATTAAGGCTGTCTTTCCTTTTCTCTCCCTTAATCTTGTTTAAGTTTGTATAGCAACTCACACTCTTGGCTAATGATAGTTATTTTAAGTAGTTTTGATGAATATGGTAGATTTTTGAGCTAGGGTTTGAGTTGTTCAGTTGTGTTTCTTGTTGATTCTGTAGCATATGATGTTATAAGCTTAGATAGGGAGTTGGAGTAGTGGTTCAAGACATGAATGAGAATTTTATACCTTGAATTCATCAAATTTCCAGCTTTAAGATTGAACTGCCCTGCTTCTGTCCAGCTTCATTCGTCCATGTTAGAGGCCGAATTAGGCTTAGGTCAAAACATGAAAGTTGTAGAAAATGGTGGTATATAGCTTTCTGTAAAATTTCAACTCAATTGGAGTACTGTAGCATGTGAAATGACTAACATACCCCTGACTGCCAAATGTTCTTTTCCGCGAGCAGTTTTGAGATTTCACATTTTTTGTTTCATTTTTCACTTTGATCCGTATCAAATCAGCCTTTGACCAAAACATGAAAATTTTATCCCTATGTTTCAGCTTTCCAATGCATCTGAAAACACCTCAATCGGAATTTTGTAGTTTGAGTTATTGCCATTTAAATCCAGTGCTTATAACCAGACTGACAATGAAATTCTGGTTCTGTAATCTGTAAATTCGACCTGGATCAACTATGAACTGGGTTGAGTTATCTTCATGAAATTGTAACCCTTTGTCTTAACTTCAAAATGGTATAAAGTGTACCCCAATCCGATAAGCATAGCTTCGGTTGTGACCGAAATGCTAAGAGACGTCAAACCTGTTATTTTGTTATTTATCTTAAACATTATTTCCGGTCAATTTGCTAGCATTGTTTTGTAATTAAATGACATTGAACCTATTGAAACGCTATTGTGGTAAGATTATTTGTGTGAGGTTTTGGGGCTGAATTGAGAAAAATAATAAAACTATAAATGGCTGGAAAATAGCGAAATACAAAGGGCATGCTACCCAAATTTTTATTACTTGCTCTTATGAATATTAGTAAGATGTAAGGTTTGATTTTATGGTTAGTTGGATCTTAAATTACATTTTCTCACTTTAATTTGGGATTGGTTATTTTTAGGGTTTGTCGGTGATCAAGGGCATAATCCGAAAGAAAACTTTTGACATTATTTTGGCTTAGATGGGTGAGTGTTCCATTGTGTGTTTGTACAATAAGTGACTATGTGACTATTTGTGAATGTTTGCTTGAATGTTAAATGCTTTCTAAGGATTACTAAATGGATTTTCGATCGGCGAGTGTGTACTTTATCGCACTCGACCCAAGCCAAAGTTGATTTTCAATGATTGAATGCTATTTGTGCATGAATGTAAGCCTTTTGGCTGAACTGGGCCCTTGCCCTTCATTGCCAGTCGACTCGAGCTGGAAGCAGATTCGGTCGGGTGGTTGGTGACCCTGGGACAGTGTTTTGGTATACTCGAGTATGGCCATGAAGTCTGGTGGAGAACTGGCCAGTGAATTGGCTAGTGGCGGGAAATGAAATCAATGAATGAATGTCAAGAACTGGAGGAGTTTTCACTTGCAAATATTTTTTTATGTTGGAGGGATAAGAAAAATGATTGGCGAATGAATGAATGAATAACTTGAATGAATGGTTCTAAGTGAGCACGTATCCTTCCAATGATTGAGTGTTTATTTCTTGAATGACTGGATATTACTGTGCAAAATACGAAAATTGCTAAATATAACATTTTCTTGATTTCTATACCTGATTTCTTGTTTGGGAACCTTACTGGGCTTTTAACTCATTCCTTTAATTTTGTTTTCCTTATAGGGGATACGAGCGAAGGCGTGAGACTAGCACAGGCTAGCATAGTCTAATTTTTGAACATTTGCAATTGTACTTGCGCTAGTCGCTCGATTAGGGTTGAATGTATTGAGAACTTAAATCTTGTGATATATTTGGGATTGTATGGATGTTTGAGATAGAAATGAGTGTATTTATACGTTCCAAACTTGGGAACTGTTATTTCCTTCATTATTAAGGTTGCACCCTATTTTCTTAACGTGAGTGAGTGAGTCCTGGCGAGAGTTGGGCAGACGGTCCGCTAAACCCTAGGGTACACCTTAGGGAGAGGTGGGGTCATCACAGGATCGATATGATATGGAGGTTGATTTCGAATGTTTAGTTTTCGGTAATAAGCAATGGTGCCCCTCAAGGTTTTTTCAAGTCTAGTCGTGGGTTGCAACAGGGGGATCGTATTTCTCCAACCTTTTTTGTGATTAATGCCGAAATCCTTTCTTGTCTCCTGAACTCTTTGCTCCATTGCCAGAGTTTTATGCCTTTTAAAGTCCCTCCAGGTTGCCCGAGCATTACACACTTGGCCTATGTCAATAACGTGATTATCTTTTCTAGTGAGCTGAAGAGGTCAGTTCGCTTGGTCATGAACGTGCTTGAGGCTTATGCTTCAGTGTTAGGATAGAAAGTGAACCATCAAAAGAGTTGTTTCTTATCTCATGGCAAATTCCCTAGGATAACGAAACGTATGGTTGGAGAAATCACTGGATTTCAACCATGGGAGTTTCCTGTCAAATATTTGGGTTGCCCCCAATATGTTGGGCAGAGGAAGAAGTGTTATTTCTCGAAAATTTGTGATTCGATTATGAGCACGGTGCTATCATGGAAAAGGAGGCTATTGTCACATGGTGGTGAGTTGGTCTTGCTTAGGAGTGCGCTTTCCTCGATGCCTATTCATTTGTTTGCGGCATCGACTCCCCTCAAGTCTCTATTTGGTTTGTTGGAAAAGATCTTTGCTGGTTTCTTTGGGGCTCCTCCGAGGGTGGGCTACGGTTCCACTGGATAAAATAGGATCGGTTATGCAAATCGCATGACAGGGGGGGTGTGGGTTTGCGTTCGTTAAGGTATGTGTTTGAGACTTTCTCTATGAAATTATGGTGGCAGTTTAGGTTCCGTCAGTTGTTATGGGCTTAGTTCATGCACTGCAAATATTGTCCAAACTCTCACCCGTGCTTTGCTGATGCCTCTCCGGGGAGCTTGTGGACTTGGAAGATGATGGTGGTTATTCAGGGCGATGCGGAGCAACAAATTCTTTGGCTCTTGTCGAGTGGCTCTACCAGTTTCTGGCATGATAATTGGTTGGGGCAAGGTCCGTTATGTCGCCAGGTGGATACCTTCCACGAATATGCAATCTCCGAATTCGTTGAGCAAGGTCGGTGGAATGTGCAGAAGTTAAACTCTGTGCTACCCACCTGATGGGTAGGACAGATCTTGAAGATTGATTCTCCCTCTCTGGCACCCCCGGATGTAATGGTCTAGGGGCCCCCAGTACCTCCGGGGATTTTTCCATATTGTCAGCCTACCAAGGTGTTCGGAGAGATGGGAACAGCTCTTGTCTGTACTCCTCGGTCTGGATTCAAGGTTTGCCGATTAACATTTCTTTCTTCATGGTGCGATTGCTGGGAGCCAGATTGCCTGTGATGGATAGTTTACATCAGCTTGGAGTGTTAGGCCCGTCTCATTGTTTTTGTTGCTCATCTCCATGTCCGGAACTATTGACCATATCTTTTGTACTGGGGAGGTGGCAAGCAGAATCTGGAATTACTTTGAGGTGGTGGTTGGAGGGTTTGGTGCATCTTCCACGGTAAGACATAGGGTGATTAGTTGGTGGTTGAAATCTAGTGGGAATCCGCACCTTCAGTATCACCTCCACTTGTTGCCTTCTTTAATCTATTGGAACTTGTGGAAAATGCGTAATAAATCCATGTTTGAGGGTCAGTTGTTGCCGGTTGCACTCGTTTGTGGAGAATATTTGGTGACCTGCGTGACTTATTTCACCTGAAATTTAAGAATACTGTTATCCCTGGTCAAGGTTGGCCAAGCTTCTTTTCTACAGTAGCTGGGTTGGCGAGACAATACCAAGTGCAAATAGTTCGGTGGAGGTGTCCGGTGTAGCTAGTGGTGAAGCTGAATTCCGATGGATGCTCAAGGGGTAACCCTGGCAGGAGTGGAGGAGGAGGGGTGTTTTGGAGTTGTGATGGTGGGTTTCTTCTATGGTTCTCATGTTTCTTTGGGGAGCTAACGAGCCTACATGCAGAATCGGATTCTCTGGGACTTGTTTAGTTCATTCAAGGAAAAATGAGATGCTCTTGGAGGTTGCGCAGGGAGCTACATGAGCTGTTGGACGCAGGTTTATTAGGGAGATTTCTCATTGTTTACGGGAGGCGAATATACCTGTCGATAGGCTTTCAAATGTTGGGGTGGACTCTGGGGTGAATCTAACGTATGGGTCGGTCGGTGAGTTGCCTCGACTGGTGAGAGGTGATATCACACTTGATAGGTTGGGGCTTTCGAGCTCTCATAGACACGAGGTTAGATAGTTGGTAGGTAGCAGCTGGTCTGTATTGTTCCCTTTGCATTTACGGTATGATTAATAAGGTCACTTTCCTTTGAAAAAAAAATACCTCTAAATTTGGTTTATTTTGCCAACATATTAGAATGTAATTTGGCATCTGTGTATATATGAAATTGGAAATGCCTTGCATGAGTTTTGGATATGAAAAAAAAAAGAAAATGATAATATCCAAATATACATGACCTAAGGGAATGCATCATAATGGGTGCGAGGGAACTAAGATTTGTGACTCAATTTTCTCTTTTATAGAGGGAATACGAGCGTGCTAAGGCTAAGAAGCCACACTCGTCCATATCCCATATTTAAAGGGTGATTTCCTATCTAATCAAACAAATGATCTAACCTAGTTCTAATTTTCTTAATGAAATGCAAGTCTAATGTCATGTCTCACACATAGGAATAAGGGAAATATATATATATATATATATATATATAAGGGAAATATGGGATAAAGTGTCGCGCCCCATTTTTTGATAAATAAAATGAATGGTTTAAAAAATGTATTTTTTGTGATTGAAAAATGAATTGTGATTTAAAAGAAAAAATGGGTCTAAATGGGGGGTTGAGAATGCGACGATTTGACCCAAAATTATAGTTTAAAAAGGGTTTTTGAAATAAAAAATTGGAGTCGCCACTTGGTAATGGGTTAAGGTGTACCAAGTCACCAAAAAATGAATTTTTAAAGAAAAAATAGGAAAAAGTAGTTAGAAACCCCTTTTAAACGACTCCTAGTCCACGTAAACCAAAGAAAAAGGTTCGGGAGTCACATTTGACAAAGGGGAAGGCAAGGATAAAATCCAAGGCACCCCTTTGACCTAGCCAAGGCTAGTTGCATGATTTAATCAAAGATTTTCTTGTTTTAACCAAAGAATTTATTACATTTGGATGCACTACATGAATGCAAACCCTAGACCTAGGGGTATTGGGGGAAATTTCTCTTTAAAGGTTGAGTGGTGCCAATCACATTAATTGTGAAGCCCAATAACGATCCTTTGAAGAAGTCACGAATAATGCTAGTGGGATGCAAATGAATGGAATGCATGTATGCAATGTGAGGATATGAGTTTGAAAAAGTAATAAAAGACAATAAATATGTAAATGAAAATGTGCACGTGAGTGGGCAAGGTACGGTATGTGAAATGATAATATGAAGTGCATGTGTGCAAGTGATGATAAAAGTGTTCGTGTGCAAGTGAAAATATAAAGGTGCACATGTGCAAGATGGGAGGAAAAAATAGTAGAGTGGATGCATGATCCTAGGGAATGTATGCATATTGGGTACAGGGAGACCTAAATCGTGACTCAATTTGCCCTTTCATAGAGGGAATACAAGCGTGCTAAGGCTTAGAAGAAGCCACACTCGTCTATATCCCATATTTAAGGGACTCTCAAGCAAATGAACCCTATAATTAGCATGAAATGCAAAAATCCTAAAATGGAGGGAAAAGGGGTTCGAGGGGCATGCAAAATGATAAAAACTAAAAAAAATGCATGACATGTAATGAACATGCAAACATGTACTAACGAAGGGAAATTCCTAAGGGTCTAGCGTTGGACTAGCCCATTCTATGAATTCCGACTAGCGTTGGACTAGTGGAAACGTACATTCATCCACCACATTCATTCATGGCCATGGAAAGCGAGTAGACATGCCAAACACTCGTAAACACATAGCACGTAACATTTAGCATGCTCGACTAGATGCAAGGCCCTAACAAAGCAAATTAACACGTAGCAACTAAGCATGCAAGACACATAAGACAATTAAAGCCCTAACTATTACATTTGCTAGCTAGGCACACGTCTTCGATAGGTCTTCATTGAATGTTCCTCCAAGCCCCATCTATTACATTAGGGGGACCCTTCTAAAAAGGGGGAAAGGGAATAAAATAATTGAATCCCTAACTATTACAAGCCAAAAGGTGTACACATACCCCATAATGAACAACTTAAATAAAAGTAAAAATAAATGAAATAAATGCAAGGAGTTAAGGAAAGGCAAGGAAAGCGAAATAGACATGCATATTCACATAACACGTAGGAGCACGTAGGGTCAAATGAAGCGCAAATAAGGGATAGAATGTACCTCCCTTGAATCGATGTTCTAATGAAGTGGAATTATTAAATTACCCTCCAAAATAAAAGAAATGGTCAAGGTACCAATTTATTTGGAAAAATTAAAGAAAATAAGCAAACACAAGCTCACTCGGACACAAAGTTCATAAATTCATGCATTAAGTGCAATCTAAACAAAACATGGTAATTAATTAAAGTAAACAAGCAATGAAGTTGCGAAATTAGAGCTGCCAAGGACCAAATTGAGGAAATCATTCAATTGGTTGGGTCATAGTGCAACAAAGGGAGACTTGGGGGCCAAAATGCAATTTTTGGAAGATCTTTTCATGCAAACCATGCAAACCTACGAAACTCATGTTCCTGCAATTTTCCAGCAACTATTCTTTCAGCAATCTTTCATTTAGCCCAGATGCATTTGTACAAAGCAAAACAATGGATTCAACGACTCAACTTGAACGCAACAACTTAGACGAAGGTTATGCAAAATCTGGAAAAACTTTCATGCAAGGCTCATGAAGAAAATTTTGGCAACCAGACTTGCTGCCTTCTGTAACCACATTCCTGCGGTTTCTTTCCTTTTCAGCCTAGATACATTCATGCAACCTAACTCAAACAAATCCTAACCTGTTCTACAACAAAATGATATGAAAAGATTCTGAAAACTTCGACCCACACCAGAACAAACAAACCCAAGCAAGATAAAGAAAATTGATGGCTTTTATCTTCTAAGTTCCTAATCACGCACATGCCTTGTAAAAGAAAAACAGAAACCCAAAATCTGGCGTAAAGCTGCCCAAACCAAAAACCTCTCAAACAAGCTCTTAAGCAATCCTCAAGATTCCACAGAAACGCAAGGAAAAATGCTACTGGAACATATGAACGAACAAGAGAAAAACCAGTCGCAAACATCGAAAACATTTCTGTATTTTCCAGATACAATTTTCTGCAACTTTCTTTCCATTTCAACATGCAGACAAGTTTACCAATTACCAGGATTTTAACTCTCAATCATCAACTAAGTCAAAAGCTACATTTTGTTGCAGGATTAAAACAAAGATTGAGCTGACCATCAGGTAAAGAGGGAGCTAATTGGCAAAAGAAAGGAAAAGGCGCAGCAAGACAACAAAACAAGTTCATCACCCTCAACCAAGGTTCGGCAGTACAAAGGCATATAAACATCTGCTACCCTCAAACCTAAGACTTCAAGGAAACAGCCTAGGATCCAAATCATAAAAACAAACAAGATACTAAGCACAACACTTGCAACCCATGAACCACGCTCAATCAGTTTTACATGGGCGAGAAGGCACGAAAGCTAACAGCTTTTTGGTTCCTAAATTTCCAGCATAAAACCCAGCCACTGGAATAATAACTTATCCACCAAATCATGCCCAACACATAACCACAAGATTGGACCTTTTACTCACAAACGAATAAACAAGCTCTTGGTGAACATGAAACAAAAAGGGCGGAAGAGTAGACAACCAAAGCAGTGATCTTTCCATAAGCAAAATCACGAAACATTATTCAAAGCGATTCTGGGATCTAAAGGAGAGGAACTACTTACAGTACTCAGCTTTCTCGATGAAGATCCGTCTCTGCTGGTGGCGTGAAGGTTAGCAATTCCGGTGGCTCTCGATTCCCTCGCCTTTTTCTTTTGCCGTCAATCGGTTTCAAACTCTCTCTCAGCCGCTGCTCCCAAAACCTTCTTCAGCTCCCCGGAAACCCCCGTAGCCTTCTAGTTCTATTCTCCCCCCACAGCCGCCAACCAAACTCTCTTCCTTTCGACCCCCTCTCAACCTAGCCGTCCCCCCTCTCTCCTACTTACCTTTAGCTCAGCTCTCCCAAGCTTTTTCCCGCAGCCAAATCTTTCTCTCGGTCTCTTTTTGCTTAGCCGTCAGCCTCTCTGTCTGCTCCCAGAACCTCTCTCGGCTTTTTTCCTCTTTTTCAGACTCTCTCCATACCCTCGCCGTATGCTCTTCTCCCTTTTAGCTTTTCCGCCGTCCTCTCCCCCTTTTGCTGCGCCTTTTCTCTTTCTATTTATACCAGGAACAAACCCTCAAATCCTCACCTGAAAGGTGAGGATGAGAGGTGGATTTGCTGGGCATTTTAGGGCCCTCCGATGCCAGCCCAAATCTCCCATGAAGAATGAGTATTTTACGCTGCTGCATGTGCGGTGCGGTTTGTCGTAGCTCTTTCTTTTTTTTTTTTAACATTAATTAAAACAAAATTGAAAATAATAAAAATAAATAACAAAAACGATTTAATTAACATTTGATGAAAAATAAACTAGAACAACAAAGTGCAAATTCCATTTTTTCACTTTTTTTCACTTTCAAGAAAGCATTGAATTTAAGTTACAAACGACTAAATCATATTTTTTAATGTTTTTTCTTTTTCTTTTCTTTTTCCAAGAAATTCTATGCTAAAAACTTAAAATAAAAATAAAACTAGAAACTAAAAACTAAAAAGCGAATAAAACTAACACGACAAATAAAAAAAACTAAAAATAAACAGTAAATGTAATTACACCAAAAATTTGGTGTCTACATAAAGGATAGACATATAGGGGGAAATATCATGCAAAAATGGTAAGAACCCTAAAAATAGAAAAAATGTATGAAATGTAGTGATTTGTCACACAAACATGTTTTAACGCGTGAACGGTTCCTAAGAGTCTAGCGTTGGACTAACCCATGTCTATAAGTTCTCACTAGCGTTGGACTAGTGAGAAATCGAAACAAAGGGTCACAACTAGCGTTTGACTAATATGGTGACGTCATATATTCTGTTATAATCACATAAATCATATAAACATAATAACAGCAACTACACTCACATAAAACACATAACACATAAACATGATATCTAGATGCAATGCCCTAGGAAAGCGGTAAACACATAGCATGCAAAACACACAAAGCAAATAAAGCGAATAAAAACCTAACTATTACATTTGGGGCCCTAACTATAATCTAAGGGGGGAAAGAATGAAATGAAATGAAAATAACCTAACTATTATAATTTGGCATTTAAATGCCTCTCAAATAACTAAAAATTAAATTAAAATAAATATACAAAATTAAAACAAATGAAATGAATAAATAAATAGATGAAATGAAAACATTCAAAAAAAAACATGCAATTACACACATAAAGTCACATAAGAGCACGTAGGATCAAGTAAACTCAAAAATAAAGGAGTAGAGTATACTTTCCTTGAATTGGTGATCTAATGAAATGAAATTTTTCTTATTTACCCTCCAAAACAAAGAAAAAGGTCAAGGCATCACTTTAATTCATAAATAATCATAATAGATGGAAATAAACACGAAGTTGAATCAATCAAAGCATTCAAATGAAAGTAATTCAACAAATTAAAACAAACAATGACCCAATTGAAAGAATTAAAGAAGTTTGAAGGGTCAAATCATTATTATTACAAATATTAAGGGTCTCAATTAAAATAAAATAAAATAAATGGCTTAAGATGAAGCCTACCAAAATCAAATGCTAAAATTCGCAATAATAAATCAAAACCCTCTCACCAAACCCCAAACAAAAAATACTACCCAAATCTAAACCATTTTTACAAAAATTCAAATAAAAAACTATAAATCTATAAAAAATTGTTAAACTTCAAAATTCATCCTAAAATTCACCAATAATCTATCCAAAAAAATCACATAAAAACATGCTAAAGAAAAATTAACATTTTAAAGGGACAAAATTGATTAAATTTTTTCATTTTTTGGGCCATAGTAGAATAAGGGAAAACTTGAGGGGTTAAAATGTAATTTATCTGAAATTTCCATGCAAAGCTCGAAGAAGCTTGGCTGTGTTTCTGAATTCATCTTCAACAAGGATCGCAAAAGTTAATCAACAAAGAAAACTGACCCTATCATGAACCCAATCAAACTTTCGAATAATGTGCCAAGATAAATCTCTTATGCTTTCTGACCTAAAAACAAAATTGGAACAGAACCCAGCTCTAGATCTACGCATGCCAACATCATAGCAAGACTTTACAACTTATGCGGAAATAAAGTGAGAGAAACAAAAAGGATAAAAAGATAAGAAAATCTGTTTCATGGCTTTTATGTAAGCATCAACCTCTTCTAATTTCATTTAACTTTTCATCAAACTCTAAATGACTAATGCCAAACTAGAAATCATCAGATACATAGGCATGACAGAGCCATTAAACAAACATATCAAACCAGCAGCCAAACTCAAGAATTCATGTCCAAATGGGCTTCAATATTTGTAACAAAGCGTTAAATCAACAAGGGAAGGAGTTTTGATATACCTGGGAATGTTCTTACGGTCGAATGGACGTGAGATTCCCCCAAGAAATGCTTGTCGTTTGCTGGAGCTAAGCCCAGAAATTTTGCTGCCGAAATTTCAGCCCTAATGAACCCGGAATTTGGGGCTTCGATTTGGCCTTCTTAGAGTTGTTTTCCTTCAATTTTTTCTCACAAAAGTTATTTCAATGCGTCTCAAGATGATGAAAAAGTTAAGAAACTCTCTTAAAAGCAAGATATTTAATCGAAAATCCCTTCTGAACATGGCTGCTTCGTCAGCGTGATAATGGGTTTTGCAGAAAGATTTTCTGCACTTTCTGTTTTCTCTTTTGCCTCTCTTTTTCGTTCTTTTGTTTTGCTGTTTTCCTTCCTAACCTTTCCCAGATTTCCCCCCTTCCTCCCTTTCTCTTCTTTTTTTCCTTTTTCTTCTCCACTCTTCCTTTTCTCCTTCGTTGCTGAAACCCTCTTTCCCCGAAGTCCATTTTTCTTCCTTTCTTTCTTGTTTTCCTTTTCTGATCTTCACTGAAGCTTCGCGTTTTTTCCTCTCCCTTGATCTTGCTCTCACCAGAATCTCTTCCCCTCTCTCTTTCTGTTAGAAAATTTGTTTAATTTCTTTTAGTCAAGATTCCTATTTGGTGTGGGAAGTAACTAGTTTTCTAATTGGATTTAGTTACTTGAAGTAGTCGTCAAGTAAAGCCCTATTTAGCTAGAATTAGATGCTATTTTCTACTCTATATGAGTTTAGGAAATAGTATTGGTTTTCAATTGTTATTTGGTTTTTTGGCAGTAATGTTCTCTATAAATAGGTGGGTTGGCATACTACACAAAGAGACACACAAGGGGCATCATGTAGCCTTATACATGGGGTGTAAGAGAGGGTTCTTGAGAGATGAGAGATGGTATACAAGGGTTGGGCTTGGGTTCAAGTTATATTCTTGTATAGGGTTTTCCTCTCATAATAAAGAACGGGTTTCTCTCCGTGGACATACGCTCAATAGTGGAGTCGAACCACGTTAAATATTGTGTGTCGTTTATCTTTCATTCTTGTGGCTTATTTGCTATTAAATTGTTGTGCATTTGATATCTCAATGTTGTTTATTCCGCGTTTGGATCCTAACAAAGTGGTATCAGAGCTTGATTGTGAGACTGGGCTACTCAAGGTTCGTAGTTCGATCCTAGTTAACTATTGAAATCAAGTGGATTGGTAGCTGCTACCAATTGAATGATTTAATGAGTGGTATCCTTGTTTCAATGGCTTGGCAAAAAGCATTGACGGTGAAGGATGGGAAGTCAAAAAGCACGAAAATACTTGACGGTGAATCTAGGCAGGTAATTCAAGGGTCAAGGAAAAAGTGGAGTCCAATTTTGATTTTGGACGTGAATCGGTGGAAACTTTCTCACACCTCCAACGGTTGATACTTCATCTCAGTGGATTTTAGATTTTGGTTATGTTCTTTGGGTGGTGTGGCACATGTCCCAAAGAAACAAAGAAATCTAATTTCCATGCGCCAGAAGACTCTGACAGTTACGAGTTTTCGTTTTAGGTGGAGTCTTGAAAACCACACATGGCGAGACAGTCCTGAAAATATGAAGAAGTATGGTGATTTACCACTTGGTTGCCTCAATGGTTAGGGTTAGAACTCACAGAAGGGGATCCCGGATTGCAAGTGGTGGTGAGAAAAAATCCTGCAAAAGGGAGATGGTGAATTGAGGCACCTTCTCACGAGTCAACTGGAGGTTGGACTCAGGGTAACTACACATGTTCATTTGCCGATTGAATCAATTTGGTGTCAGAACTGTATTGATTCGGGTGTGTAGTTTGATACCATATTATTTGGTAGTTTAAGGCAAATAGTTGTTAAAAGAAATTTTTGCCAAGGTGAAGATTTGTTAGGAAATTGGCTTAATTTCTTTTAGTCAAAATTCCTATTTTGTGTGGGAAATAATTAGTTTTCTAATTGAATTTAGTTACTTGAATTAGTAGTCAAGTAAAGCCCTATTTAGCTAGAATTAGATGCTATTTTCTACTCTATATGAGTTTAGGAAATAGTATTAGTTTCCAATTGTTATTTGGTTTTTTGGCAGTAATGTTCTCTATAAATAGGTGGGTTGGTATACTACACAATGAGACACAAGGAGCATCATGTAGCCTTATACATGGGGTGTGAGAGAGGGTTCTTTAGAGGTGAGAGATGGTATACAAGGGTTGGGCTTGGGTTCAAGTTGTATTCTTGTATAGGGTTTTTTTCTCATAATAAAGAACAGGTTTCTCTCCGTGGACGTAGGCTCAATAGTGGAGTCGAACCACGTTAAATATTGTGTGTCGTTTATCTTTCATGCTTGTGGCTTATTTGTTATTAAATTGTTATGCATTTGATATCTCAATGTTGTTTATTCCGCGTTTGAATCCTAACACTTTCTTTCTTACTCTCAATTCTTTTCTCTCTTCCCTCCTTTTCTCCTTCGTTGCTGAAACCTTCTTTCCCCGAAGTCCCTCCCTTCTCTAGCTGATCAGACCCTATTCTTTTCCTCCTCTTTCAGTCTTTCTTTTTCCTTGTTTTCCTCCACCACTCGAAGCTCTCTTCCTTCCTTTCTTTCTTGTTTTTTGAAACCCACTTTTTCCTTTCTTGCTCTCCAGTCTTACCCGATTCCTTCTTGCTTTCTTGCCTTTTTTTTTTCTCTGGTTTCCTGCCCGCAGCCCCTTTTCCAGATTTTCCTCTCTTGGTACCTCTCTTAGCCTCTCTCTTTTTTGCTCCCTCTTGATTCCCGTAGCTTCTTCCTTTTGTTTTCCTTTTTTATGTTTTTAGTTTTTTTCCCAATTTTTTCCAAATCAACAAGTGTCTTGCCACCTAATCTAGCAAGTGTTGTGGTGTCAACAAAAAATAGGGACACTTGTCTAATGCCTATCCATCACACTTAGCTAGTTTGTATGGCCTCCACCTATCTATTATGCATGTGTTCCACATATTTTTTCTTTTTAATTTTTTTGTTTTTCAAACAAATTTAGGATAAATAACAAATGTTACATTCCTCCTTCTCTTTTTGTTTACCTTGTAAAAATTCATTTTATTTTGTTTTACAAAAAATTGAAAAGATAAAATGATTGGAATTTTTGTAAGAATTTTCTTTTTCCGAAGTTTAATGCAAAAATGATTTAAAAAGAAAAATGATGAACCTAATTTACCAAAATAAATAAATAAAATAAAGACTAACTATCATCTTGGCAAACTTGGTCAACTAAAATGAAATAAAATAAAAACAAGAATAAATAAAATAAAAAAAAGCTAAAATTGAATTAAATACAATTGAAATTTTGGTGTCTACATAATGATTATAAAGAAGTGTTTGTTGGAAGACAACCTAATGATTTGTTGTCTTTTAAGTGTTTCATGTTGTTTGATTTGTATTTGTATGTATTTTGGTGGTTGCAACATCAAGGACTCATGCAAATGGTTTAAAGTGCATTCAATGAGGCCTTAGAGGGAGTTTCTCACATTCATTTGCCTCATTTCTTGCATTTCATGCACATATTGCATTTTCTAGGTTAAAACTTGCATTTATTCTTTGAACATGAAAATAGTTGAAAACTAGCTGTTTGCAAAAATATTTGTTAAAAGTAAAACCAAAGGAGAAAAATGCAGAAATTGCAGCTTTTTACGCCAAATTCAAGCCACTTTGGACCAGATTATAGGTTGGATGTGTAGGGGACCAAAAAGACCAAAAAACTGGTCTCTAGCCAATATCCAATCTGGTATTCATCCCTCTATCCTTGACCAAATTTTGCTGGGTCTGCCTCGCAAACTTCAAGACCCAGGTCGAATATCATTCATCATCCTTCTTCTTCTTCAAATGTCTAACACACACACACACACACTCATACACTGACCATAAAATTTCGACTTTCCACCATTAAATCTTCAAAAAAACTTTACCAAATGACCTCTAACACCCTTGAGAGTTGTTTCTAGGAATTTGCCTCTAATTTGGAATAAGTCTGCACTAGTGATGATTTTGGAAAATTTTGCAATTCAAGAATAATTGCATGGGTGAATGTTAACTCCAGTTAAATTTTGGAACTCATTTTATTTAGTTAGGCTATACTTTAATTAATTGTGTGCAATATGTCTTTATGAGTAAGTCATTTCTATGTGAGTTTACTTTTAGTGAAAAGTTAGGCAATTAAGCTTGTTGTCATATTTTTTCTAATAGGTGATGATGGAAGCTAAGTACCTATTAATCAGTTGTTATCATTAATATTTATGTATATAGTACTGTGAGGATCCGAAAATTTTCTTATTTTTATCTTATTTTACTGGTTTACTTAAATATTTATTCACCTGTCTTCTCCGAAAAATTTATTTCAACCATTTTAAATCTATTTACATGGAACAATGCCTTACTTATATTTTTAAAATGTCCCACTAGCAAATTTAATTTTCGGAGGCTCGTTTAGTAAGAAATAGCGAATACACATTTTTTGAGGCAATATTCGATCCGAAAGTGCAATGATCTTGGAGATTTGAGGACTCACATTTCATTTTTAAAATAGTTATTTTTATAATTATTTACCCTAGAGTTAGTTAATTATATCATCGTTACATAAATTTCTTGTAAGTTTCGCTTTATCGCATGCGAATCGAAAATTCGCGTAAATTGAGCCAGAAAGGCTAAGTGGAGATTTAAGAAACTTATATTAGACTACTAAAAGTGAATAATTATAGTGTTAAAGGAATTACATTAGAGGATTAGTGCACAAGTGTATCGAACAGAGAGAAAACGGTGGTACGAAACCATCGCGCTTATACTATTCGTAGTTGACTTTTGTAAGATTTTTGGCCACAAATCCCTCAAGCTTCCAAAGAAAGCTTCACAACACCAAACCACACTCTCTCTCCTCTCCATTTTGGTCAGCCAAACCCTCAAGGGAAGAGGGAAGAACGCTCACCATTTTTACTCCAAATTCTTGCTACCATTTCACCTCAAATTTTTCACACAACTCACATATCACTTGGAGAGCAACTTTAGCTTGGAGGAGGACATCTTCTTGCGGTTTTATTGGGAGATTTTGAGTCAAAAATTTCTGGTTTCTTCACAAGCTAAGAGGTAGTCTTCATCAATCTTAAACCTTTCCATTTTCTTCAAAGTTGGAACTTCATGGATTAGGCTAGCGGACTTGAGGTGTTTAATTTCTTGTTTTAAATGTTAGGCTAGCGGTCTTGTGGTGACCTCTAAGTAGCTGGCTTGAGGTGTAATTGCTTGAATATGATTGTTATGTGTGTAGATGAAAAGATTATGGTGAGAAATGATGGAAAGGCCAAAGGAAAATTGCGCAGGAATGCTGGCCGAATCTGTCCTGTTATTGCCTTGCTTATATTTCAAATTTTTGATGCTCAAATGACTGTGAAACTGATGTATATATATTGTATATGGTGTGTAGAAAGTGTCTACCAAAAATGACTTGAATTGGTTGAGGAAAATTTGAGATTTCGAAAATTGAAGAAACCTGGAAAACGTGCTTAGGCAGTCTGAACAGTACCACTTTGATCGAACATAACTCTTTGTACAAAAGTTGAAATCGAGTTCCGTTTGTTGCATTTGAAACTAGCCATTTGTAGCTTTCCAACAGTATAAAATTCGGCAAAGATTCGGCAAAGATTGCTGTCCTGTTCTGATGGTCTGTCCGAGAGAAAGATAGAAACTGCATTTTGTGGCTCTATTTTCTCTCACTTATGAGCTGATTTTGAAAACGACTTGTTCTGATAAAATGTAGAGTTTTGAATCTAATTTTCAATGCCACCAACCATTCTTAATTTCAAGTTGTATTGGGGTAAAAAATTATTCAATTTTCAAACTGAGGCAAAGCTGGAAAACCCTTCCTTTTGCTGGCCGACTGGTTTAGTTGTTTGTGAAATATTTTATTTTGAAATTTTGATGTCAACCAACTACCAATTGCTTATGAAATGTTTCTTGGACCTTGGTTTAACAAATGAACCAAAATGGGGCTGATTTCATGGTGCAAAGTGTTTGAAAAGGAAAAGAAAGCAAGAAGACAGATTTGCTTTGGGAATTTCTTGAACTTTGGCAATTTTGTTAACTAGCTTCCCGTACGTGTTTTTATGTGAAATTTGATAGAGGAATAGTACTCATATGAAAGTTTAATTGTACCAAATTTGGTGTTATTCTAAAACCATTTTGATACCCAAATGATGTGCCAAAGTTGTTCTTCAAATATGAAAAATTTACCGAACAGTCTTCAATTTTGGCCAACTTTGAGCTGCTATATCTTGGCGCTCAAAACTCCAAATTTAGTTCTATTTGTCGTGTTTGAAACCCTTATTGTGTTATGAATTTCAAAGACTAGTTCACTTTCTGTGAATTTTGCCAAATTTCTAAAGTTTACCGAAAACATGACCGAAACTGTCTTGCTTGTTCAGATCAGCCACTTTGAGCTGAAAATTGATTGTCTTCCGTTTATAATCTTGGAAAGACGTCTTATAGGAACTTTTAGTACTTTGGATCTAATTTTCAATGGTACTAAGTTTTCGAATTTTGGACCTACTGAGTGCAAGATCTAATTTTTCTAACTTTGACGCGCAAAGCTGAAATTTGCCTATTTCTTAGAAAATGAAATTTTGAGAACTTGACTTCTTATTTTGATATTGGTATATTGTTTTGAACCCGATTTCGTGGGGAATATGAGTTTCTTTAGTAACTTTAAAATCCTTACTTTTGAATCTTGATTTTCGTTAAAGTGAAACTCTTATAAGGACATTGACTTGAATTCTAAAGATTGTATGCATTCTTGCTTATTTAATAAGGAATTTGTGAAAATGTGTAAGAGTGATTATTGATCGTTTTCTTCAGGCGATTAAGAAGGTCTCGAAGAGAATCCCGAAACGGATCATTAAAGATCTTTTGCACTTACTCCCTTATTGTGATTTGGTAAGTGTCAAGTGCATGAATTGTTGATAAATGCTTTAATTGTTAATTGAATATTATGGAATTGTTGAGACGAGTGTGTACTTTACCGCACTCGTTCTCTTTTAAGTGATGCTACAATTGAATTGTGCTATGTGAATTGATATTCGAATTGTGTGAAATGAATTGCTATGTGAATTGTGTAAAGTGAATTGCTATGTAAATTAAGTGAAGTGTTGCCATTCAACTTATATTTGTGTTGACTCGACGTCGATCGAAGTAAATCTTATCGACAAATCATATTTTTACTCGTGGAGACGCCCTCGTTCTCTCTCTCTTAATTATGAGATACTTATTACGTGAATACAAATGAGTGGTAATTGTACATGAACATATTTAACTCATGAGTTCTGAGCAGAAACATGTACCATACCGATTCGGGTGGGAGGTACCTCTCATGTCGACTCAGAATCATAAACAAATTATAAATCGATTGGAGCGATGTCTCATTGACCACTGAGCGATAGTATGTACTACACCGATTTGGGTGGGAGGTACCTCTCATGTCGACTCAGAACTATAAACATATAATCGATTTCCTGAGCTATAGCGTGTACCACACCGATTCGGGTGAGAGGTACCTCTCATGTCGACTCAGAACCATAAATGGAGTAAGTGAAGTTCTACGGACTTAATTACCTACCCGAGTGACGGAGTGTCATCACGAGGAGGTATTAGATTAAACTTTGTCAAAGCAAGTGGAAATTCGCTCTTGAGAGCTCCTGTATCCTACTCAAGTTAATTGTTAATTGTGAATTACTTAAACTTTATAGCTTTATTTGTTGTATAAATGTTATTGTTATTTGAACTATATGCTTGCATACCTTTCTTGACCTCACTGGGCGTCAGTTCACCCCATTAGTTTTGTTTTCCTTAATAGGGTCGGATTGAAAGATCTTGGGGAGAAAAGCCGACTTGATTGCTTTTGGTTAGAAATCGTGGGATGTAATTGACTAATCGAATTATAATGATTGTATATTTTGGGAATGTTGATGTACTTGTGAGAACTTGTGATGTAAGACTTAAAAGTTTATTTAAGGAAGCGACCTTTCTCCACTTAGACTTGTATTATCGGGTACTTATCTTTAAGTTTGGATTTGAATTGTACCGAGTCCTCTAGCAGGCGTCCCGTCGATACCCTTTGGTTTGTCCTAGGGAGAAGTGGGGGTGTCACAAGTACAATGGCTTGATCTAAGAGAATTGGAGTTAAAATCATCCCTCCTACGCGCAAGGATGAGGCATCAACACCTACACCTCGACTTGCCCGCAAAAAAAAGATAGCGAGTTGATGTCCTATTGTCAAGGAGTTGAAATCATCATCTGAAGATGAGCAACAACAACAAGAAGCAGAGCAAGATGAGGAAGAAGAACAATACAACACTCAATTCATCTCTTCCGCCAATGAGACTTGTTATAAGTCAAGACTGGAGGCTAAGGTTTTGGTGAAAAAGGACATAGCTCCTGAGGTCGAAGCCCAATATCAGCTCCTCAAGTCCTACTTTGCTAAATTGAAGTGGGCAAATTTGCTCAATCTCCCAAATCTTTGCTATAAGAACCTTGTCCACGAGTTTTATGCAAATGTATCATTATGACGCCGAGGAAATTGTAAGTACAACTCAAGGAACTTATGTATGCATCCATAGAACTGGTCTACTTAATTGGCTCAAGGTTTCTAATAAAGGTTTCGCAGTTCATGCAAAGAAGGCAGTCAAACCTAATGATTATGATTTTGTATCATGTAAAATTAAGGAAGCTGTCAACTATTTGACGGCAACATATAGATCCATACGAAAAACTGGTAGACATTTCATCATGACCTATTCTGTTAAGGACCATCATTAGTTGCTCATGTGCTTATTTTCCTCTAACATCATTCCACTGGCTAGTGGTACAAATGAGGCTTGCATCAGTGATGTTTACTTTCTTGACAAAACAGAAACTGGGTTAGGTGACCTCGAAGGGATTCCATTGGAAAGTATTATCACTAATCATATGTGGGCAATTGTTCGCAGAAATGATGAAACGATCCCAAGCATGCTTTTCCATATGCTAGATTATTAACTCTGACTTTTCAACATGCAGAAATTGGCTTTATGAATCTTTAGCCCAATTTCTCAAAGGGAAGGATATTTTAAGCATGATCACTTGTAAGAAGCTCTTGGGGTTGACAAATGTTGGGAGAGCATTAGTCCAAGACAAAGGGCTGAGTGGAGTCCAACAAGATAAAGAAGAGAAGTTTGTACGCCAAGATGGAGAACAAGGAACTGGGACTTCTATTTATCAACTAGTGTCAGCAGGTCCAACTTCTTCCTGTCCTCCACAACCATCCCAAGATAATTGGTCACAATTCAAGAAGTCGATGGACAAATTGCTTTGCATTGAAGCCAAGGTGAAGAAAAATCATAGGGAAAATTGAAGAAATGTGGAGCATCTCAAGCGGATTGAAGCTCACTTAGGTATCCAGGGTGCCCTCGACTCCTCCCGAAGGTGGCATTGAAATGACACCTTATAATTGACCTTATTTGATTTCCCATATTTACTAACATTTTCATTTGTTTTTCTTAATGTTCATAGACTTTTTAATTGTAGTTTTTGTTAACTTCTATTTTTTATTTTTGACATGATGAACTCATCCACGTATCCTTGAACTACTTGCTAGTGTTTGTTGATTTTGGGTTGGCACGATATCACATGGATCGGATTTGGATTGCACAAGTTTGCTAGGGGAATAATGTTCCTTACTCTATCTCTTTTTACCTTTTCTTACATTGAGAGCAATGTGATATTTAAGTGTGAGGTAGGGGAATAGTTGGACTTGCATTTTTGTGCCTTGTAATGATTTTTGTTGATTTGAATGCATTTGGAATATTGGAATTGAGTTTGGAAACTTTCCTTTGTGAAAATTTTTGTGAACAATTGGGATGCTAGCAAGGAGATTTGGCTAGTTATAAGGGGAAACTCTATTAGCATTTTTTCAAATTCTCTTCCAAAATTTCACTATGGCCCAAAAATTATTGAAATTTTTGCTATTTTGTTTAAAAGGGCCAATTTGCTCCAATCTCAAGCGTTGTGATTCTTTCACTTGTTGAAACATTATATGTGTTTTGGAAATTTCATTCCTCATGTGACTTGAAAATAGTGATTATGCAATCAGAATTTTTGCATTTGAAAAAATATATCTTGTAAAGTGGAAAAAATTATGCTTATATTTTCTCCTCTTTACTTTATTTTACAAGTGATTGACATAGTCAATAATAGTTATGCTCTTCCTATGATTAACTTTATTGCTTTGAGAAGGATAATTATTTTTATTATAAAAATGAAAGAAAAAGAAAAGATGATAAAAGAGAAAAGGAAAAAAAAGGAAACAGAAAGAATAAGAGTTTTTGTTCTACTTCAATGATTCTTGTGCTTAATAACCAGAAGTTTTCATCTAAATTTGTTGATTTTACATAAAAAAGATACTTGAATTAACAGTATGTTAAGCAACTAGAATAAGTTAAATGTTGAGTAATCAGTGGTATTCATCTAAAAATGTCGATCTTTGTGTTAAAAAGTGCTTTCACAATTTGAGTAAGATAATAGCAAAATATGAATAAATCCCTCTTGAAATTTGAATTTAAGAAAAACATTATTGTAGGAGAACGATATCAATGAATAACTACGTGATTTTTTTGCTTGTGGAACTAGGTCAGGGTAAGAGATTAAGTTGAACTTGTTGAAATCAGGGTATAATTATCTCTCCTTTGCTTGATATTATAAGTGCTCAATGTAAATTGAATGGTTGTATAATAATTATTTGCCTAGTTATGAGGAATTAAATTTTAAAAAATGCATATAGTGTTTCTACCTTTTAGTTTGGTGAGTATGTGTTCCTTTCTTGAGGACAAATAATGATTCAAGTATGGGGAAGTACTTTATTAATACTTAAATGATATTTTCTATCATTTTTAGTCACTTTTGGGAAGATGCAAGAAGAAAAAATGTCATTTTTGGCTAGAAATTGGTTCTAAATGAATATTAGTGTTTTGATTGTGATTTTGTCCCATTTACTCGCATACTTTTGATTTTTTTGTAATATTTGAAGAACAAGCTTGACCTTAATTGGACTTGAAATAAGATTGAGATAAGCTGGTTATGGTCCAAAAGTTCGCACAATTGGAGAGTTTGAAAGGAGGTTAGAGCCAATGGTGAATTGAGCGAGTTGGAGAAACTTGTTGAACATGAAATGGACCAGGACAGTGCAGGGAAGGATTCCTAACCAGATTCCTGGCCGGATATGAGGCCGAAGCTAGAGTTTCAAATAGCAAAATTTCATAAAGCAAGGGAATTAAATCCAAGTCTAGATATATGGCCTAATATTGGGTCAAATTTAATCTGGCCTTGAACAGTGGAGAATCTATAGCTAGATTCTAATCAAACATTTCGGCTGCAACTTGCTCAACTTGCTTCAGCTCCATTATTTCATAACTTTTGAGGGATGAATCCCCCAACATTTTAGCTGTAAAGTGGAGACTCTATAACCACCTTTAGGACCACTTCTTCTCTATATGAACACCATTGCAAGAATCAAAAAAGAGATTGGAGGGTGAAGATACTTCTTCATTTCAAGATGTAGTCTTCATATTTTCTGAGTTTTACATTAGTATAGGATAGTTTAGGTTTGTTAGCTCATTCTTTCTTGTATATTAGTTAGATAAAGATGAAATTGGAAGATGACGAAGGCAAGGAGAGGGCATATGTGATAAGAGTTACTCTTCCATCCCAATTCTTTATCTTTTATAATTGATTCTAAGTTTAGTTAACATACAATTTTGGATTTTATCTTCAATATGTGTCTCCAAAATTTCATAGTTAGAGTTATGAATGGACTTACTATATTTTGTTTATTATATTTATTTGATCATTTGATGATATTATTTTGAGTAAGTTGTTTAGTAAGTTTGCTTTTATAAACATTTTGATGATATTATTTTAAGTAAGTTTGCTTTTATTTAGGAAGTTATTTAGTAAATTTTTATAAGATTAACAACGCATTTTCTCAAATTTAGGTGGAGGCAATTGCCACCAATTTTTTTTTTTTTTTTAGCAAACCCTATACAAGGAGTGGGGATGCCAACCCCTTATTTTATTTCTAGAAAATCAAATTATAAAGGGGAAAAACCTCCAAAAAGCTAACAAAAATAAAAATAAATTAGGAGTACTAATTCCTTGCAACTTGCAAACGCACAAATGAAAATTCCCTACAATCCAATTGTATTGCAGCTTTGACCACCCCAGGTCATTGGTGAATCTAGGTACCAAAGAAATTTCCCTGGAACTACAGATTCGCTAACTTATCTAAAGAGCTATTTGTTTCTCTAAAAATGTGAATGACTAAAGAATATAAGTCTCGAAGTTAAGCTCGAATCCTTCTCAAGATGTTACGTAATTGCCACCTTGCCACCATCCTCAAATTAATCAAACAAACCAAACTCTAAGAATTCACCTCTACAAGCAGACATTGAACCTGAGCATTTCTACACAATTGAAGACCATGCAGCAATGACAAACTCTCGGCAATCAGAACATCAACTTCTCCAAATTCCTTATAGAATGCAAAAATTAAGCGGCCCTCCTCCCAAAACTTGCCCATTAGTGACACTACCATCAACATTTAACTTGACATACTTATACGGAGGTCTCTTCCAAGAGACCATGATCCATCTTCTTGCCCAAGGATAATCAAAATTGTGACGACCCCACCTCCCCCCTAGGGCATATCCAAGGGTTTGACAGATTGCATACCCAACTCTCGTCAGGACTCACTTATGCACCACAAAATTTACAAAACAATAACCTCAACAATAAGAGCAATAGCAATTCTAACCTTAGATGCATACAATCGGGGGCATCAAATGCCAAACCATCCCTAAATATAGCCAAGGCTCCAAACATACAAAGTAAAATCAACCGAATCCGATATGAAGCTAAGAAGTGTTCATGCAAGCAACTAACAAAATTTAGACAAAGATTCTGTCTTCTTCAACTCCCACTCTCACGTTCTCGCCCCCTGTAAGGAAAACAACCTAATGGAATGAGTTTTCACCCAGTGAGATTCCAACAAAACATGCAAGTAAACTAGCAGGTATGATACAATTCACAGGATATCAAGAAACAGGTCATATTCAGATAAATCATGACATAATATATAGTAAAACAAGTAAACCAGATAGATCATACAATTATGTACAATAAAGAATATATTCATATCAAAGGATATAGTCTACTCTCAGGAGCAGGCTCTACAGTAGCATATCCAGGGTCTGTTGACATTCCATCAATCAATTATAATGTTCGTAAACCACCACTTGTTCCCAGTCCCATTCTACAATCATCCTCCTATACCGGGCCCGCACGTCAAATATGTCAAATAAATACTCAGGGTTCGTCAATCTCCTCGAACAAACACTTGCCGGCTCGATTCAACCAACTAGCCATGGGGCTGGGTTTAAAGGCCCAAGTGTTCAAGTATTCACAAGTGGAGTCGTTGGCTATCACCCAATGCTCAAGCATGTCACGATTGGAGACGTTAGCTGTCACATAATGCTCCGATATTTAAGCATGTCATGAGCTCAAGTCACTAGTAAACAGGGTAGGAAATTCTTTCTTTAACCAAGGCTATACAACTTACCCAACAGCTCTAAAGCTGGTCTCAAGTAATAGTTCCAATGAAGGGTCCAGTTCAGCCGTTACCAGCTGACATTCATGCATAAGCATGAGTAACTCAAGGCTATCTAACTTACCTGACGTCTCAGATAAGGGTGCTAGCGAAGAGGCCAGTTCAGCCGCTACAAGAAGATATATAGCCAGCCTACATTCATGTACATGTACATTCAAATCCGCATGCAAATCATGTAATTCAAGTTCACGAAAGTCAAGTGCGAATAAATACACACTCGCCTAACCAAGATCAAGTCAAGTAAGTTTAGCATGTTAAGTATCTCAAGCATTTCAATTATTTCAGGGTCAATTATTTCAAGTCAAGCCTAAAGTCATATGTATATCAAGTTACTTGTACATATATATTCGTTCACTAATAAACAAGATAGCCAGAGCCCAGTCAAGTTAGATCAAGTACGATAAAGTACACATTCACCTATGAAATAACAATCAGAATCCCTAACAATTTCTAGCAATAAGTCACATTTGTTCAAGTAACATGGAACATACAGTTAGAACACTCACCACTGATTCTCAATCTTTCCACTTCGAACCCTGGTTCGTCCTCTCAAGTCCTATGGTCATATAAGCTATCAAGAGTTTATCCACTTAAAGCCAAGATAAATAAGAAAATAGGAGCTTCAAAGCTTTACTTAAGAAACACAGCAATTCGCAGGTTCAGCCCTAATATAGCTTCCAAACGTTCCACGGTTTCTTGTTCAAATTAAGGTCAAATCAAGGCGAAAAACCACATGTATGATAGATTAATGCTTCAAGTATAATATGGGGCAAAAAAAATATGTCACTTATAGTCAAGAATTTTGAGGAAAACTAGTCAAGACTTGTAATGTTCAAAGCTGGAAATTTCTGACTCTCAAACAGTTTGAGAAAAACTCATTTCCTTTCACTTAAACATCTTTCTTTCGGCTCAAAATCAACACATGTGTAAAGAGAAAAGTCTTGGCAAGTTTCTAGAACAAAAGTAGATCAAAATCAGCATACAAATTCCTGCACTCATGCTAAAAGTTTGTCCCAAGTTCGAGCCAAAATTCCAGCAAAATTTCCAGCATGACCTTGTCAACTTCCACCTTATTCTTATGGCAAAAACGCACTAGAACATGACTAGCATATCATGTATCATATGGTATATATGCTTGGCAAGAAAGACCATCAAAATCACACAAAGATCAACTTGAAACTAGGCTATGTCCTTACCAAAGCTGAAAATTGCAACATAAGTTTGAAAACTATGAAATCTTCCATAAAAGTCATGCTTTTTTGACCCTAAAGCACATCAAGTAAACTCAAAACCTAGTAGAAAAATCTAGTAGTTCATCAAGTTAACTTAGGAAATCATTATTTATCAAGAAAATTTAGTAGTTCCTCAAGTAAAACTAGTAGATCATCATTTTTTTTTTGTCAGAATAGTAGATCATCATATAAACATCAAGAAAGTTAGGTTTTCTAGTAAACTTTACCTTTTGACCTCCAACCCCAAAGATGACAAGCAAATCAATAGGGATGCATGATTTTTTTCTTTCAAAACTTCACCAAAAGCTTTCCTCCAAGCTTACCTCAAAATTGATCGAAGTACATTAGGATTTTTCTTTGGATTCTTCATGATTCAAGCAAGAGATCAAGGCTGGATTTTTTTGTGTTTTCTCTCCCTTTCCTCTCTCCAAAGGGTTGGCCAAAGCAAGCAAAAAGATGGAGGAATAATTAGGCAAGAAAGCTACAATTGGATATAATCAACTCTAGTCTTAATCAAACTTGGTAGACTAGTGGACAAATGGCAAGGAAAGATGTATTGTCTATTTTTTTGTGTCTCTAATCACTAACATATCTAATGCCCCTCTAATTAACTCTTAACACCTCTTATCACATAATTCCTTTTGCACAATTTCATACACTTCACTAGTTAGTCACACTAGTATCATACACTATGAAACTTAACATGCACCAAGTCAAATAAGGTAATAGGTTAAAAACCATGATTGAGCCAGTAAATCAACCAAGAATTCAAGACAAGTTCAAATATGAGTTATAAAACAAGTAAAATTTGGGTCAGAAATCCCCCTTAAAAGTGTGATACAATAAAAACCTTTGCCTTCACCAATTGCTCAACAAATCTTTCCATCAACCAAATTACATTTTGTGCCTCAAAAGGAGCCCATTCAAACCTTGCTTTATTTCGTGCTTTCCACAAAAAACCATAGGATCAGACAAAGAATTATGGCCCTGATATGGTTTTCCGAGACAAGTGGATTAGAACAATACCAAGATAAAAACATTGCAGAGAGTGACTTAGGATCTGGTTGAAGAATGCCGAATCTTCTCCAAAAATGTCTCCAGATTTGAACCGCTATTACACCAGTGAGGAATAGATGAATTGAGGATTCTTCATGCATCAAACAATAAGAACAGCGAGAAACCAAAATGATTCCCCGCCTCTTTAGATTTAAATCCAATGGGACCAGGTTTTCCAATACTTTCCAGGCAAAGAATGATATCTTTAATGGCAATATATCATTCCATATAACCTGTTAACCAAGGACAAATTCCTTTTTTGCCGAAGAGATTCCCAAACCGATTTAATGGAAAAATCTCCTGTTGAGGAGTCTAACCAAACCGTAGTATCGTCTTGGTCCGGAAACAATTGGATCTCCTGAACTTGACGAACCAAATGCATTAGTAACCGGAACTTCAACACTTCAGTACTCCAGCTAGCGTCCCTATAAAATTCAGCTACTAACATATGAGGAAGATCACCAATAGAAGCCATATCTACAAGGGACACATCCAATAACCACCGATCATACAAAAAATCAATGAAACCCTTGCCCAAACACCACCTGATCTTGGATTCAACTAATTCCTGAATATGCTTAAGTCACTTCCACGATAGAAGGGGCCTATAAACCTGCACTTTTAACGGATTATATATTTCAAGTGCATAAATTCTGCCCATATTGAGTCATTCTTGCGCAAACACCACCACAATTTACAAGCAAAAGCCATTTTGATATCCCCAAATGATCGAAATCCCAATCCATCCTCCACTGTTGGAAAACAAGCTTTATCCCAAACAATCCAATGTATTCCTTTAACATGGGCAGATTTATCCCACATGAATGAATTACATATCGTTCCCAACCTTTGAAGAACTGCTTTAGGTGACTAAAGAAGCTGTAATGAGTACATCGGAATAAACGACACTAATTGCCACCACTTAATTACATGTTACTCCACTAGTGCTAGTAATCTTGTGCATGGATGTAGCTTTGTCACTATGAACATAAAATCAAATAAATACTCCAAATTCAAAACCATATGAAATTGACATCCAAATATTTATGAGACTTCTTGATACGGCACAATACTAAATTGAGTTTTGTGTGACTAACTTTAATCTTGGTCTGATTTGTTGACTTATTGGCTCAATAGCCACAATTGTCAATTGTGCAAAGTTACAATTGTTGACAATTACAATTGTCAATTATGCAAAAGTACAATTGTTGACAATTGTGCACAAACTCTACATCCCACATCGGTTATTTTAGAAGTTGAAGAATTGCTTGACAGTCATAATAGAACTCTCAAGCTTCCTAATAGAAATACACCAAGCAAGAGCATTATAACTTGCTTCCTTCTCTCTCTTTGTAATATTTCTTCTAGTGAAATATTAAGTTGCCGTTAGTGTCCGAGGACGTAGGCAAATTAGTCGAAATCTCGTTAAATTCTGGTGTTCTATTTTATTGTCTATTTAGTAGCTATATTTGTAGGTATATTTGTAGTGAGTTATTATGCAATTAATTGCATATATAGGTGATTCTGTCTAGAAAATTGGTACTTAAGCAGATCAGTGTGCCTCACCAAATATTTCCTGGGAATTACCATTTTGTAATTTTAGGTACAATAATTTACTCGTTATACCTTAATTTGGTAGAACTTCCGCAACAATTGGTATCAGAGCTCAAAGTTTCTTAGTATGCTCTGTGGTTGCAGCATAGTCTGATCTATTTAGGAGCTACTAAATATAATTTGTAGAGATGGCTGAAAGTAGATTTTCATCTTCAATGCAAGCATCGACAAACTCATCGTCGTCTATTATGGCGAGAAATGCTATGATGAATGCAAAATTAAATGTGGAGACATTTGATGGTACCAGTCATTTCAGTATGTGGCAAAGTGAGATTCTAGACGCGCTATTTAATCAAGATCTAGACATTGTCATTGAAGAAGAGAAACCAGAAGAGATTGAAGAGAATGAATGGAGGACGCTAAATCGTTTAGCGTGTGGTACAATTCGATCGTGTCTTTCAAGAGAACAGAAATATGTGTTCTCAAAAGAAACTTCTGCAAATAAATTGTGAACTGGATTGGATGAGAAATTCTTGAAGAAAAATTGTCAGAACAGACTCAATATGAAGAAGCGTTTGTTTCGCTTCACTTATGTTCTCGGCACAACTCTAAGTGATCACAGCACTAATTTAAATCATTTAATCACTGATCGGATGAATTTAGATGTGACATTTGAAGATGAAGATTTAGCTCTCATGTTATTGGGATCTCTTCTTGAGGAGTTTGAGTATCTTGAAACAACTCTACTCCATAGGAAAGTTGAGGTGTCTCTCAGTGAAGTTAGCTCTGCCCTGTACAGCTACGAGCTCAGAAGAAAAGACAAGCAAAGTAGCAGAGATGGAGTAGCAGAAGCTCTGGTAACTAGAGGACGCTCACAAAATCAAAGAAAGGGGACAAGAGATAGATCCAAGTCGAGAACTAGACTAAGCAAAGATGAGTGTGCTTTTTGAAGAGAGAAAGGACACTGGAAGAAGGACTGCTCAAAGTTGAAGAGTAGACCTGACAAGAAAAAAACTGTTACGGATTCAAATGTAGCTGAGTGCTTTGATCATGACTCAAACTTTTCATTAGCTGTCATGCCTACTGGTCATTCTAGTACATGGCTAATGGACTCAGGTTGTGGTCATCATATGACGTTCAATAGGGAATGGTTCTTTGATTTCAAGGAACAAAAAGGTGGAGTCATCTACACGGCAGATGAGACCATATTAGCAACAAATGGGGTTGGTTCAATTCGGCTGAGGAATCAGGATGGATCAATTAGGATTCTAATTGATGTCCGATATGTGCTAGAATTGAAAAAGAGCCTCATTTCTGTGGGAGTACTAGAATCAATGGGCTACAAAGTGTCGGCATATAATAAAGTGATGAAAATCATTTCAGGTGAATTGGTGCTAGTGAAAGGAATCCGAAAAAATAATTTGTATTACTATCAAGGTAATGCAGTTGTTGGAGTAGCGGCAGTGGCTTCTAGTGACGATCGAGAATTGAAAGTAACTAGATTGTGACATATGTGTTTAGGGCATGTCGAAGAAAAATCCTTCAATCTTTTGATGAATCAAAGACTATTGAAAGGAGCCAGTGTTTGCAAGTTAGATTTTTGTGAACATTGTGTGAAAGGGAAGCAGACAATGGTAAAATTTGGCACTGCAATTCACGATACCAAGGGTATTTTGGATTATGTGCACTCTGATGTGTGGGGACCTTCTAAACCCACTTCTCTGGGAGACAAAATTTATTTTGTTACCTTTGTCGATGACTTCTCTCGAAGAGTATGGGTGTATACTGTGAAGGCGAAAAGCGAAGTATTGGGAATTTTCATCAAGTGAAAAAGATGGTGGAAACTCAAACAGAAAGAAAGATCAAACGCCTTCAAATAGACAACGGAAGTGAATACACTAGTGATCCATTCATGAAGGTTTGTGAGAATGAAGGTATTGTTCAACACTTCACAGTCAGGGATACACCACAGCAGAATGGGGTGGCAAAGCGTATGAACCGAACATTGGTGGAGAAAGTTCGGTGTATGTTATCCAATGCTGGGTTGGACAAACAATTTTGGGCTGAAACTTTAGCATATGCAAATCACCTCGTCAACCGCTTACTATCAACTGCTATTGGCGAAAAAAAATCATTAGAGAATTGGTCGAAAAAACTTGCTGCAGATTATGATTCCTTACATGTGTTTGGTTCTAGTGCATATTATCATGTTAAAGAATCAAAATTGGATCCAAAAGCGAAGAAAGCGCTCTTTATGAGGGTCACGACAGGCATTAAAGGTTATCGCCTTTGGTGTCCCGAGACGAAAAAGATAGTTTTCAGCAGGGATGTCACCTTTGATGAATCTACCATATTAACAAAGGTAGATGTACAGCAGAATAATGGTACTCCACAACAGGTGGAGAGCACTCCCAAGTACATGGAGTTTGAAAGAAGCATTATCAGACCAGCGGTGGATATAGGAGCAGATGAAAGGACTCCTATGGTAGAAAAAGAATCAACTGAAGAAGATGTTCCAGTTGAAGAGTCTTCACAGCAATTTGAATCAATTGCATTGAGTAAGCCAAAGAGGAATATCAAAGTACCTGCTCGGTATGTTAATATGGTGGCTAATGCATCTGCAATTGCAATAGATGAATTTCCTACCACTTATCTTGAAACTATCCAAAGTTCAGAGAAAGGAAAATGGAGGACAGCCATGGAAGAAGAAATGCAGTCCCTTTATAAGAATCAGACTTGGCAACTTGTCAATCTGTCAAAGGCAAAGAAGGCAATTGGGTGCAAGTGAGTATATGCAAAGAAGAAAGGATTTCCTGATGTTATTCTTGGTTTTGATGATCACAAAGTAATTTGAAATATTTATACTAACCAAGAAAGTGAACACTTTGATCAGGTCTGATGGAACAAAGAAAGCATATGTTCGTTTATCTCCTGACTACGTTGCTTTGGATGTGGCAAACAAGATTGGAATAATATGAATGAATTTAGTCATTGTTTTGTTCCGATCAAAGATACTGTCCTTTAAGTATGACAATTTTGCTATTCTTGGTATTTTGAAATGTATCTAACCTTCTTCGATTATAAGCGTCTTTACATATCAAAGAATCAGATATGAATAGGTCATGAAATGCAATTCAACCAAAAGATGAAGCAAAAACAAGACACTCACGTCGGACGGACGAAAGGAATCTGTCGGACGTCCGAAAGGATAAAGAGCATCAAGAAGGAAGCTCTGTCGGACGCTCATGAAGAAGCATCGGACGTCCGAAAGGTTCGGACGCTTGCCATCGGACGCTCATCAACCGCATCGGACGTCCGAAAAATTCCAAGATGACTTGCCAACTCTCTGCCTACGATCGGACGCTGTGCTGTCGGACGATCATGACGCATCGGTCGTCCGAACGTCAACTTGGGTACCATCGGACGATTGGTTCGGACGATGATTTGATCGTCGGACGTCCGACAGCCCCAACGGCTAGTTGACTCTTCAGCTGCCTTCTATCCGTTGGAAGCATTGATGAAGCCCGTTTCTGGTTCCCTTTAAAATCAAACTGGTCTGAACGAAGTAGGGACTTTTGCACACTTTGTTTACAAGATCTCAAGAGATATTTTAGCTAGAAAATAGTCTCCAAAGCTAGATTTATTTTAAAGTGGTGTGAATTTCTGGTGAGCATTTCTTTTGTGGTTGAAAGGATCTTTAGTGTAGCTTTGTTGAGGGTTTTCTGAGTGATTGTAAAACTTCTTAGCTTGACTAAATGAGGTTTAGGGCAAGGAGGAAGTGCTCCCTCCATTGTACATCTAGTTGATTGTCTTTCATCAAAGAGAAGTTGCTCCTCCTAGTGTTTGGTCTTCAAGTTTGAGGATAGCTTGGTAGACACTTGGTTTGATTCCCTATCTTACTTTTTGTTTAATAAAATTCTCATAACTTATCTCTACTAGTTTTCCTGATCATTATTGCTCTTGTCTTCTAATCTACTTGGTTGATCATTACTAGAAAAGAAGGTAAATTTCTATTAAAGAAAAAGTGCATAAATTTGTTTAAGATTTTAATCAACCCAATTCACCCCCCCTCTTGGTTGTCTTTGGGACTTACAATTGGTATCAGAGCTTGGTCTCCTTGAGATTAAGCTCTAACGGCTTGGAGTAAAGATGACAACCAGTCATGCTATGTTTGTTGAGGGGCAATCTGTTACTAGGCCTCCCATGTTCAGTGGCTCCAACTATGTTAGCTGGAAAGAACGAATGATTATCTTTCTGCAATCTATTGATATTGAACTACGATTTATTGTGAGTGAAGGACCGCATGAAGCTAACTTTCTTGATGCAGATACAGGGGTACATCGACCAAAAACTAGAGCTGAAATGAATGCTCAAAATAAGACTAATCTCACATTGAATGCCAAGGCCATGAATGTTCTTTACAGTGCCTTAGATTCAAATGAATCAATTAGAGTAAAAGGCTGTAAATCGGCCAAGGAAATGTGGGATAAACTAAGAGAAATCCATGAGGGTGGTGACAATGTGAAAGAACAGAAAAAGGCTATCTTGGTCACAAAATATGAATCATTTAAAATTGAACCTCTTGAGGATATTGACAAAATGTATTGCAGGTTCACTGACTTGATCAAAGATCTCGAAGCGTTGGGGAAAGAGTACACCTTGGGAGAGAAGAACAGAAAAATTCTCAATACCTTGGGTAAAGAATGGGAAAATAAAGTGACTGCAATAGAGGAGGCTAAGGATTTAAGTTCTGTGCCTATTGAATCTATCATTAACTCACTAACCTCTTATGAGTTGAAACTGAAATCTAAAGTGCAGGAGGAAGAGGATGCTAGAGCAAAGAGAAACATTGCTCTAAAGACTACTCAAGGTGAAGATGATCCAGCTCTCCTGGATGATGAAAACTCAGATGGTGATGATAATGATCTTGCTCTCATCACCAGAGGCTTCAAAAGAATCTTGAATAAAAGAAAGTTTAGAAGGGGAGGACCTAGCAATCAATTTCAGAATCAGCCATCTATCGCAAAGTACAAAGGAAAACAGGATTTCAACAAGAAGCAGTTGGACAAATGCTTCGAATGTGGACAGATTGGACACTATGCAAACGAATGCCCCATGAAGAAGATGAAAGATGGAAAAGCTGATCGAAAGCTAAGATTCAACAACTTTCAGATTACTTGGAATGAATGCAACTCTGAAGGGGAAGTTGAAGAAGAAGAAGAATCAGCTCAAATGACCTTCATGGCTATTGGAAACAATGAGGTAACTTCCACTCACTCTCAATCTGAAAGTGATGATGATGAAGATGATGATCTTGAATCTTTTGTTGAAAAACTGCATAATGCCTTGAAGGAATCTTATGATAAAAACAAGCTGTTAAAACAGAAAATTGCTTTTCTCATTCAAGAAAATACAAGTCTTTTTCAACAAAATAAACAACTAAAGACTGACAATGAATGCCTTGTAAGAGCCGGATGTGATGTTCAAAATGAGCTTGACAGAAAGACTAATATTTGTGAATTGCTGAAGGAAAGGCATGGTGATTTGAAGAAAAGAATGGACATCTTGGATGAAACTTTGAAATCAAGAAAACAGGATTTTCTCAAAAGAAACATGTCATCTACCCATCTTACTGCTTGTCAAAGAACATTTGCTCACAACAAAATTGCACATGGCTTCACAACATATAGAAGAGGTGGATTGAGATATGTCAAACCAGTACATGTTAAGAACTCTTTCATTATGTGTGATTTTTGTTGTCAAAGAGGGCATTTGAAAGGAGATTGCTATGTGAAAAGAAATCTGAACAAAGGGATGAAATGCATGTGGTTAGTTAGATACAATGCTAACTATTATGGACCCAAAAATTAAAATGGGTACCAAACACTTTATCTTTTCAGGAAAAAGGATCAAGCAAGTCCAAATGATTTATTGATAGCGGCTGCTCAAGGCACATGACCGGTGATCCCTCTTTGTTCATTAAGCTGAAATCAAAATCAAGTGGAAAGGTGACGTTTGGTGATGATATGAAAGTTAAGACAATTGGAATAGGTGATGTTGGTAAGGATGGTGAAACATTTGTTCAAAATGTGCTCCTAGTTGATAACTTAGGCTATAACTTGCTTAGTGTTAGTCAATTGTGTGATAAAGACTTATATGTGTTGTTTAAAAAGCATGAATGCATTGTACTTGATTCCAAATATAATGTTGTGTTCAAAGGGAAGAGGTTTAACGACATATATATTGTGGTTCTTGATAAAATTGTTTCTTCTAGCTTAAAATGTCTTAAAGCTTCAAATGAAGATCCTTGGTTGTGGCATAGAAGACTTTGTCATTTTAACATGGATTTACTAAAGGAAATTTCGAAAAAGAAGTTGGTTAGAGGCTTGCCAAAAATCAGTTTTGAAAAGAACAAAATATGTGATGCATGTCAATTTGGGAAGCAAACAAAAATTTCTTTTAAACCAAAGATGTGTGTATCTACTTCTAAACCTTTGGAACTCTTGCATCTTGATTTATTTGGTCCCACTCAAATTACTAGCTTGGGAGGTAAAAGATATTGTTTTGTAATTGTTGATGATTATTCTAGATATACTTGGGTAATATTTCTTGCTCATAATGATGATGCTTTCAAGAAATTCACTTCATTGTTTGCTAAAGTGCAAAATCTGCTTGGTTTAAAAATTGTTAGAATTAGAAGTGATAATGGATCAGAATTCAAGTATTGTGGTTTTCCAGATTTTTGTGATCATAATGGTATAACACATGAGTTTTCTATTGCAAGGACTCCACAGGAAAATGGTGTTGTAGAAAGGAAAAACAGGACTCTCCAAGAGGCTGCTAGAACTATGTTGAATGAATGTAGGTTGCCTAAATATCTTTGGGCTGAAGCAGTAAACACTGCATGTTATGTGATGAATCGAATACTCTTGAGACCTATTTTGAAGAAAACTCCTTATGAGCTGATTTTTGATAAGAAACCTACGGTTGGTTATTTCAAAGTATTTGGTTGTAAATGTTTTATCTTGAATTTAAAGGAACATCTTGGTAAGTTTGATAAAAAATCTGATGAAGGAATATTTTTGGGGTATTGTGAGAATAAAAGAGGATATAGAGTTTTTAATAGAAGGTCTCTTGTGATAGAAGAAGCTATTCACATTACATTTGATGAAACTAATGGTGATAATTCCAAAAGTTTGTGTGAGGATGATGATGTAGGTGTTCAAGAAGGAATGGAAAAGCTAACAATTGGAAATGAAGGAAGCTCTAAACCAGCAGCAACTGAAATGGAAAATGAAGTTCATAATGATCAAGGAGAGGAAGATGAAGACAAAAATGATGATCCACTCAAAGATCTTCCCAAGGCTTGGAAATTCAGCCAAAATCATCCAAAAGAACTTATAATTGGTGATCCATCCGAGAAGGTAAACACTCGTTCCTCATCTAGAAAATTGATTGACAATTTTGTTTTAGTTTCTCTTTTTGAACCCAAAAATATCAATGATGCCTTAAAGGATGAAAACTGGATTTTGGCAATGCAAGAGGAACTTAATCAATTTGAGAGAAATGAAGTTTGGACACTTGTTGATAGACCTCTAAATCAACCTATCATTGGCACAAAGTGGATTTTTAGAAATAAGTTGGATGATAAAAGTGTTGTTGTAAGAAATAAAGCCAGATTGGTTGCTAAAGGATATGCACAAGAAGAAGGAATTGATTTTGATGAAACATTTGCTCCCGTAGTAAGATTAGAATCTATTAGAATGCTTCTTGCTTTTGCATGCTTTAAAGGCTTCAAATTGTTTCAAATGGATGTTAAAAGTGCTTTTTTAAATGGTTTTATTGATCAAGAAGTATATGTGGATCAACCCTCCGGTTTTGAAAATATAAAATTTCCAAGTCATATGTTTAAACTATCTAAAGCTTTATATGGTCTAAAACAGGCTCCTAGAGCTTGGTATGAAAGACTAAGTGGATTTTTGATTGAAAATGGTTTCAAAAGAGGTGTTGTGGACACCACACTTTTTACTAAGCAAGTGTTGAATGACCTTTTTATTGTGCAAATATATGTTGATGATATTATTTTTGGTGATACTAATGAGTATCTATGTAAGGAGTTTTTCACCATTATGCAAAGTGAATTTGAAATGAGTATGACGGGAGAATTAAATTTCTTCCTTGGACTTCAAATACATCAAGCTCTTGAGGGAATTTTTATAAATCAAGCAAAATATACCAAGGAATTGCTGAAAAGGTTTGGCATGGAGGACTCAAAGCAAGTTGGAACTCCAATGTGCACGTCTACAAAACTTGACAAAGATGAAGAAGGTAATCATGTGGATGAAAAGCATTATAGAGGTATGGTCGGAAGCCTACTTTATTTAACCGCAAGTAGACCTGATATTATGTTTGCTTGTGTGCTAGATTTCAATCTTGTCCAAAGGAATCACATTTGAATGCTGTAAAAAAAATTTTTAGGTATTTGAAAGGAACATTAGACTATGGTCTTTGGTATGTTAGATCTAATGAGTTTGCACTATATGGTTATTCGGATTCTGATTTTGGAGGTTGTCGTGTGGATAGAAAGAGTACTAGTGAAACTTGTCATTTTCTTGGAAATTGTTTAGTCTCTTGGTTTAGTAAGAAACAAAATGCAATCTCTTTGTCTACAACCGAAGCGGAATATATTGCCGCTAGTGCATGTTGTGCTCAACTTTTATGGATGAAGCATACCTTGAATGATTTTGGTTTGTTGTATGACTGCATGCCTGTATTCTGTGATAATACTAGTGCTATAAATTTGGCCAAAAATCCTATTCATCATTCTATGACAAAGCACATAGATATAAAGCACCACTTTATTCGTGATCTTGTTCAAAAAGGTGAAATATGTGTAAATTATGTTTGTTCTAAAGATCAATTTGCTGATATTTTTACAAAAGCTTTGCCATTAGATCAGTTCATTCATCTGAGATCAAAATTAGGAATAATTGAAAAATCATCTTAATTTCTTTTGGGTCTTCGGACGTCCGAAAGAAGATGAACGGACGTCCGATGATGTTCTTCAGCCATTTTCCAGATTGCGCCTGTTCGGACGCAACTGTCGGACGCACAACCTCGTTCGGCCGTCCGACAGTGCAACGGCTCATTTTTTAAAAACAACTTTCTTCCTCAATTGCCTCAGACTCTTCCTATTCTATTTTCTCTCGGACGAAAACTCTCCCTTCCCTCACTCTCAAATTCGTACCATTTTGAAGCTCCCATTCCCAAATTGACTCAACCAAAACAGTTCCTGGTCAATTGCGAGTCATTTTTCCTGATCATTTCACAGAATCATCTATCACTTCGCACATTCCCAAATTTTCCTCAAAACCCTACCTTCTCATAACCGCTCTGTCAAATCTTGTACAAGATCTTTTGTTCCAAAATTTTTGTTCGATTCACTTCCCTACTGCTGTGTGCATCATTTGCATTCTTCATTCCACACATTTCGCGCAATGGTGAATCTAAGGGGAGGAAAAGTTACTGCCGGACGCAAGCATCCACTCAGGGATGTGGATGAGGATCTTCCCACTGTCAAACGGACATCCAAACGCTTCAAAAGGGGAGCTATCAAGGGTCAAATGTCACGGCCTACTCCACAATCCACTTCTCAACCAGAATCTGGACAGGGGACCTCTTCTCAACCGCCTCCTAAATCAGTCCCTCTCCCTCCATTCTTTGATGATGCTGCGAAAGACAAATACGCCTGGATATCCCAGAAGGGTGTCATCCCTCAAAGAACTGTAAACCCCTCTGAATTTCGCTCCATAGGTTTAGAATCCATTCTGAGTCTTTTTGCTTTCCAAAAATGGTCACATCTCATTTCCATGCCCAATGTCTACTATCCTGATATGCTGCATCAATTTTTTGCCAATCTTAGGAAAGGAACTGACCAAACTGAGATCATGTCTAGGGTAAATGGGGTAGACCTAATCTTTGATTCTGATATTGTGAATTCCATTTTAAATACTTCCATTGAACGTTTATGCAAAGATAAGGTTGCTAATTTCTTTTCCTATGAAGAGCTTCCTACTGCTGCAAATCATTTTGATGGGACAAAAATGTTAACCTATTTCAAAAGAAATTTTTCCTCACCTGCTGATGCTAAATTGAATGATTTGGCCCCTGTGAATTTAATTGCCTTTTCCATCATTTCAAACCTGCTTGTACCCACTGATGGGCACAGAACTGATGCAAACAAAATGGAGTTGTATCTCTTTTATTGTTTTCGAGAAAAAATTCGTATTGATTTTGGTTTTGTCATGTGCAAATTTTTACTTCGCTATGCTACTGACTCTCGAAGAAAACTATCCTATGGAAAGTTTCTTCAAAAGATCTTTGAGTTTTACAAAGTTCCAATTCTAGGTGTTTGTCCCAAAGAAGCATCTTTTTATGCCTTTTCCAAAGCATATTTTGAAAGAAAAAATCTTGTTTTTAAAGATAATCTGTGGGCATATAAGGGGGCATCATCTAGTGAACAGAGGTCTAAGACTGTACATGATCCTTCACCCATTTCACTCACTCCCATTCACCCTAGGAAGTCTGCCACTAAAGCATCTTCCTCTTCCAGTGATGAAGTAATTGAGCTCCTTCGTGAACTCAAACAGCATGTTATTCTTCTAGAACATGGTCTAATGCTCACTATGTCCTCTGAGCAACAAACTGCCTTCCTAGACAAAAAGAACCTCCTGTTTCCCCCTCCTGTTGTTGAGAAAGTTTCCCATGACAAAGAGTCACACCCCACTGATCCAAGTTCATCAATTCCGGATCCTGGTTCTTCAACCCCTGTGACTCCTCATGGCACCTCTACATCAGATAAAGGCAAGGCACCTGTTGAAGAGGCTGCTGAAGATGATGAAGAAACTGAAGAGGAGGATCTTGACCAATATCAGCTCTCTCGGAGGACACCTGGATCCACTTAGTTCATCATTTAGGACATTTGCATTTTGTTTATCTTATTTATGTGTTTGTGGTATTTAACAATGAATATGAAATGTAATGGATATTCTAAGTTTCTTTTGGTGAAAAAAAAAATTTTTTTTTAAAAATTTAGATAAGTACTGTGTTGATGTATGTTTAAAAAAAATGTTTTGATGGATGTTTAAGTACTGTGTTGATGGATGTCTAAGTATTTTGATGGATGTTTGTTTGTCTATTCTGATTGTGTTAATATAATGAATTTGGTTTGCATTGGTGTAATGAATGTGTTTATGAATGACTGTGGTTTGCAATTTATGGATGTGATTAATTACCCTTTTGTGATGACAAAAAGGGGGAGATGGCCGGATTTATAGATTGATATTGATGATTGATGATGGTGGATTGATATTGGATTGATTGGATTGGCTTGTATAATTGGATAATTGTGTAATTCGGTTGGGCAGCCAAGTGAGGGGGAGTTTTTCAAAATTGTTTATGATTCACTAAGTAAGGGGGAGTTCTTGTCTATTGTCAAAGGGGGAGATTTTATTCCAATCATCAAATCTCATTTCAAACCTTTGTTTTGTCATCATCAAAAAGGGGGAGAATGTTATTCTTGGTTTTGATGATCACAAAATAATTTGAAATATTTATACTAACCAAGAAAGTGAACACTTTGATCAGGTCTGATGGAACAAAGAAAGCATATGTTCGTTTATCTCCTGACTACGTTGCTTTGGATGTGGCAAACAAGATTGGAATAATATGAATGAATTTAGTCATTATTTTGTTCCGATCAAAGATACTGTCCTTTAAGTATGACAATTTTGCTATTCTTGGTATTTTGAAATGTATCTAACCTTCTTCGATTATAAGTGTCTTTACATATCAAAGAATCAGGTATGAATAGGTCATGAAATTCAATTCAACCAAAAGATGAAGCAAAAACAGGACACTCACGTCGGACGGCCGAAAGGAATCTGTCGGACGTCCGAAAGGATAAAGAGCATCAAGAAGGAAGCTCTGTCGGACGCTCATGAAGAAGCATCGGACGTCCGAAAGATTCGGACGCTTGCCATCGGACGCTCATCAACTGCATCGGACGTCCGAAAAATTCCAAGATGACTTGCCAACTCTCTGCCTACGATCGGACGCTGTGCTGTCGGACGATCATGACGCATCGGTCGTCCGAACGTCAACTTGGGTACCATCGGACGATTGGTTCGGACGATGATTTGATCGTCGGACGTCCGACAGCCCCAACGGCTAGTTGACTCTTCAGCTGCTTTCTATCCGTTGGAAGCATTGATGAAACCCGTTTCTGGTTCCCTTTAAAATCAAACTGGTCTGAACGAAGTAGGGACTTTTGCACACTTTGTTTACAAGATCTCAAGAGATATTTTAGTTAGAAAATAGTCTCCAAAGCTAGATTTGTTTTAAAGTGGTGTGAATTTCTGGTGAGCATTTCTTTTGTGGTTGAAAGGATCTTTAGTGTAGCTTTGTTGAGGGTTTTCTGAGTGATTGTAAAACTTCTTAGCTTGACTAAGTGAGGCTTAGGGCAAGGAGGAAGTGCTCCCTCCATTGTACATCTAGTTGATTGTCTTTCATCAAAGAGAAGTTGCTCCTCCTAGTGTTTGGTCTTCAAGTTTGAGGATAGCTTGGTAGACACTTGGTTTGATTCCCTATCTTACTTTTTGTTTAATAAAATTCTCATAGCTTATCTCTACTAGTTTTCCTGATCATTATTGCTCTTGTCTTCTAATCTACTTGGTTGATCATTACTAGAAAAGAAGGTAAATTTCTATTAAAGAAAAAGTGCATAAATTTGTTTAAGATTTTAATCAACCCAATTCACCCCCCCTCTTGGTTGTCTTTGGGACTTACACCTGATAAGTCTGGTGTTCGCTACAAAGCAAGATTGGTGGCTAAAGGCTATGCTCAGAAGGAGGGAATTGATTACAATGAAGTGTTTTCTCCAGTCGTGAAACATTTCTCCATCAAAATTTTATTGGCTTTGGTAGCACAATTGGATCTGGAACTTGTCCAATTAGATGTAAAAACTGCGTTTTTACATGATGACATAGAAGAGGAAATCTACATGACTCAACCAGAAGGATTCAAAGTTGCTGGTAAAGAAAAGATGCTATGCAAGTTTGACAAATCATTGTATGGATTGAAACAGCCTCCAAGGCAGTGGTACAAGCAATTTGACAAGTTTATGATGGGGCAGGGTACACAAGAAGTAAATATGATGACTGTGTATATTTGCGCAAGCTACAAAATGGATCCTACATATATCTTCTTCTTTATGTTGATGATATGTTGACAGCTTTCAAGGATCAAGGTGAGATTGAAAAATTAAAATCTCATTTGAGTCGAGAGTTTGAAATGAAGAATCTCGACAAAGCCAAGAAAATTCTCGACATGGAGATAAGCAAAGATAGAAGATTGGAAAGGCTTTATTTGATTCAGAAAGAGTATCTTAGTAAAGTATTAAAGAGATTTGGCATGAATAAAAAGACCAAACCCGTTAGCACTCCACTTGCTCCTCATTTCAAGCTCAGTGCATCTTTATTTCCAAAGAATGACGCAGAACGAGAATATATGGCAAAGGTACCGTATGCAAATGCGATAGGTAACTTGATGTATGCTATAGTATGTACAAGGCCCGACATTTCACAGACAGTTGGAGTTGTAAGCAGGTACATGCTTGATCCTGGTAAGGAGCATTGGCAGGCTGTGATATGGATTTTACGGTACATTTTAAATACCATAGATGTTGGATTAGTATTTGAGCGGGATGAAAAGATTGGTCAAAGCGTAGTTGGATATTGTGATTCCGACTACGCAGGTGATCAAGATACACGTCGATCAACGACTGGGTATGTGTTTACACTTGTTAAGGCACCAGTTAGTTGGAGGTCTACCTTGCAGTCAACAGTTATTTTGTCTACTACAGAGGCGGAGTATATGGTAGTTACGGAGGCTGTTAAGGAAGCAATTTGCTTCATGGGTTGTTTAATGAATTGGAAATCGGACAAAAGTCTATTAAAGTTCATTGTGATAGTCAGAGTGTTATTCATTTAGCAAAGAACCAGGTTTATCATGCAAGAACGAAACATATCGACGTACGGTATCATTTTGTGAGGAAGATTTTGGAAGATAATACGATACTATTTCCAAAGATTCAGACCAAAGAAAATCCTGCTGATATGCTTATGAAGATTGTGACAACTATCAAATTTCAACATTATTTGAATATGATAAATGTTGTGCACAACTTGAAGATTGGCGCTTGACAGCGCATTTGAAGACACCACCGAATGTTGAGAGAAGAGTGAAGCATTGAAGATGTAGAGATTTCGCCAAAGTGGAGATTTGTTGACTTATTGGCTGTCGCGCCCCACTTTTGAAAATAGGTGTGAGAGTAGTGTGTGGTATATGTATGTGAACGTGTGTGAAAATGAAAATAAAAGGCCGTGGGATTGTGAAATGCGACGGTTTGGCCAAACAAAGTTCAAAAAGGGTTTTTGAATGGAAAATGGAGTCGCCACTTGGTATAGAGTTAGGGTGTACCAAGTCACCCAAAAAGTGATTTTTTGGAAAGAAAAGTAAACAAACCCTTTTTAAAGAACTTTTAGGTCTACGTAACCAAAGAAAGGGATCGGGGGTCACATTTGATAAGGGAGAAGGCAAAGGCAAAGCCTAAGGCACTCCCTTACCCTAGCCAAAGCTAGTTGCGTGACTTAGCCCTTCTTTTTCTAATTTTTCTACTCAAAGTATGTGTTGCATGTTGGATATGACTAATGAATATGAAAACAAATGCAATCCTAAATCTAAAAATGTTTCTTATGAGGCTTTTTGGTCCCAACCACATGAGTTGTGGTGGCCAATAAGGAAAATCCTCATAGAGGTCGCGAATGATGCAAATGAAGACTCAAATATGAGTGTAAGTGTGCAAATGTAAGAAAAAGTGCATGTGTGCAAATGTAAGAAGAGTGCATGTGTGTCAATTGAGAAAAATAAAGGTGTTTGTGTGCAAGTGGATGAAAATATGATAGTAGATACATATAAGTGCAATTGGGTGCAATTTGTGAGGTAGAAAAACAAGTGACAAGAAAAGAAATGTGTGATCATGGCATTTGTATTGAAAAAGATATAAGTAGTGAGAAAATGTGGATAAGAGGATGAGGGAGTGGCATGATGAGAATGAAAGTGTATGAACCTATAGGAATGCATCAAGTCGGGTACGGGAATGACTTCCAACTTCACGACTTTAATTTTCCCTTTGATTAGAAGGAAGAACTAGCATGCTAAGGCTATTTTGTAGCCACACTCGCTCGTTTCCTTTACCAAAAGGGGATTCTCAAGCAAATGTACCCTATAACTAACATGAGGATGCAAAAACCTAAAATGAAGGGGAAAGGATGGGAGGAGCATGCCAAATGCTAGAAAACTAAGAAAAATGCATGAAATGTAGTGAAACAGGCAAGTATGAACTAGCAAGGGAAATCCCTAAGGGTCTAGCATTGGACTAGCCCATATCTATGAATTCCTACTAGCGTTGGACTAGTGGAAAACGGGACAATGAGCCACAACTAGCGTTGGACTAGTATGGTGACGTGCATTCATCCATCACATTCATCTATGACTATAGAAAGCAAGTAGACATGCCAATCACCTATAAACACATAGCACATAACACTTAGCATGCTCGACTAAATGCAAGAGCCTAATAAAGCAAATTAACACGTAGCAACAAAAGCAAGCAATCAATCTAATGAACCTATTACATTTGCTAACTAAAACAAAAGGGGAAAGGGAAAAATGGACAAAAATGCTCTCCAAACCCTATCTATTACAAGCCAAGAGGTGTACACATACCCCATAAAAGAATAACTTAATACAAGCAAAAAGTAAATGAAATAAATGAATGGAATTAAGGAAAAGCAAGGAAAGCAAAGTAGACATGCAATTCTCACTTAGCACGTTGGATCACATAGGGGAGAAATAAAAAAAAATAAAAGAAGTTATACCTCCCTTGAGTTGATGCCTTAAATGGGGTGAAGTCACTTATTTATCCTCCAAAATAAAAGAAAAGGTCAAGGCACCAATTTAATTTGAAACAATTAAAGAAAATATGCAAATACAAACTCCCTTGATCATAAAGCTCGTAAGATCATGAATTAAGTGCAATTCAAACAAAGCATGGTAGCTAATTGAAGCAAACAAGCAATGAAAAGTGGTAAAATTAGAGCAGCCAAGGACCAAATTGAGGAAATCATTCAATTGGTTGGGTCATAGTGGAACCAGGGGAGACTTGGGGGGTTTAAGTGCAATTTTCCTTTTGGTTTTCATGCATGCATACGTTGAGAAGCTTTCTCTGCAACAATTCTATTTCCAAACGTGGTTTTCTTCCATTTCATCATGCAAACAAAGTCTAACAAATATCCAAATTCTACCTATCAATCATCACCTAAAACATGCAATTTCGTTACAGGTTTGAAGCAAAGAATTTGAGCTAACCATCAAGGGTAAAAGGAACTAAACAACAAAAGAAAGAAGAAGGAAAAAAAAATGCAGCGGGAGCTTTTCTTTTCTTTTGCCATCGGTTTCGTGCAATCTCCTTATTCAGATTAGATGTATTCATGCCAAACATCCCAAGAAAGTCATAACTGGTTCGCTAGCTAAACACAGAATGCAAAACTTGGGACAAGAGAGAGGAACCATAAAACAAAGCTGATGAACTTAACGTGCACCCAAACTACATCAACATTTTGCAGCAAGATTCTGATACTTGAAGGTTCCAGCAATTACATGCAACGAATTTCTGTTACCAAACTCAAATCAAAAGCAAACATTCATCAACACGGATCCCCTAGAAAACCACAATTCAACAGGCCAACGGCTTAAAATGGGGTTGTACAAATTCCGGCAATCTTTCATGCAAAGAAAGTTCGAAAACTTTCCTATTCTCTGCTGCAATTTTGATGCAGCGAAGATTCTTCATTTTTTGTGCGTAGGCTTCAACCTCAAACACAAACCTTTAGCACCATGAGACACATGGGACAAGTTTAAAACATCACCAGCAAAATGCAAACAAGGAGAACAAAGAGGACCGAAATGTGGAGATGCAAGTATCGAAGGCTATATGCAACAGGGGCTTTAATTTTTCTGGGTTCATCCGAAACGTAACTTGGAGTCTTGTGCAGAAATTTTAACAATAAATTCAATCTTAAGCCCTTATCAAATTCCCGAACTCATTATCAAAACGTGATGTCAAACTCCTAAGAAGGGAAAATCTGAGTTGAGGGACTCACAAGAACCCAGTTTCGTTCATTGGTTTCACGGCCAATGACCTTCCCAAACAGCTTTAATATCATATGTTATTCATGGCATTCCAATCAAAGTAGAGAACAAAACAAGCCTTTCAAACAAGCCACAGCTTCGGCAAACAAAATGAAAAGGAGACTAATATGCCCAAGCTGCTGCAACAAGTCGAAAGACTTAATCTTGTTGCAGCAGAAGACTCGATCTAAGGATTCTAGCAAGCGGCCTACGAACCAAAACAAAAGGTCGCACTCACACGAAAAAAAAAACATTCAGCCATCAAAACACTGAACAAACTCATGATTCTCATAGACCCGTCATTCATCAATAGAAACTACCGGTAAAAAGGGCAAAAGAAATGCTTACAGTACCGTTTCTGATGAAGCTTTCGGCAACAATGGTGGCGGCGGGTTCCTTTTCTGTGGTTGCCACCAGTTCCAATTCCCTCTTTGGTGGCTTCTCCCTTTTCCTTCAGATTCTTCAGCCCAGCCGCCAACTAGATCTACCCTTTCGCTTCGTTTCTTTTCTGGTTTCCTCTCCAACAAATCTAGCCCAAAGATTTCTTCTTTTTCTGTTTTTTCTCAGCCCCGACACCCTCTTTGCTCAGCTTTTCTCCCCTCCAGTCCGTCCAGCTAGATTCTCAGCCTCACTCCCAAAAACCTCCAGCCGCTGTTTTTCTCTATTCTCTCCCTTACTCTCTAACCTTAGCCGTCACAAAACCTCCCCCCAGAAAACCCTCTGTAGCCTTCTGTTTCTTTTCTCTCTCGCTGCCGCCCTTCCCCCTCAGAATTTTTCCCCCAGCCCTCCGTCCTCTCTCCAGATCCCCCCTTTTTCCTCTGTCGGCTACTGCCAAGTGCAACCCACCTTCATGCCAAACCCTTCATCCCACGGCCCTCCTTTGCTGCTTCTCCTCCTTTCCATTTTAGCCTTACACCTTGCATGGAAGCTTCCTTCATTTAGCCAGGTGTCTGGCCACCTGGAACCATCGGCCTTCTCTTCTAAAATTGCAGCCAAAGGGCTGCCCGAGCCCTTGCTTGCAAGCTGCGAAAATACGCAGCTTGCATGTTGCAGTTTTTTTTTTCTCTTTTTTCTTTTTCTTTTTTTCTTTTTTCTTTTTTCTTTTTTTTCTTTTTTCTTTTTTTCTTGAAAATAGTTAAAATGTATCAAAAAGCAATAATTTCTAAAAAACTTTTCCTTCAATTTTCAAACTTTTCACTTTTTCCAAAAATAACCCAAAATGCCCTAAAACCCTGTTTTTGCCCATTTTCTTTTCTTTTCTCTTTTCTTTTGATTTTCTGGTTTCGTCCCCAAAAGATAAAAATAAAAACCCTAGTCTAAAAAAATGCACAAAAATTTGGTGTCTACATTGGCTCAATAACCACAATTGTCAATTGTGCAAAGTTACAATTATTGACAATTACAATTGTTAATTGTGCAAAGCTACAATTGTTGACAATTGTGCACAAACTCTACATCCCACATCGGTTATTTTAGAAGTTGAAGAATTGCTTGACAGTTATAAAAGAACTCTCAAGCTTCCTAATAGAAATGCACCAAGCAAGAGCATCATAACTTGCTTTCTTCTCTCTCTTTGTAATATTTCTTCTAGTGAAATATTAAGTTGTCGTTAGTGTCCGAGGACGTAGGCAAATTAGCCGAATCTCGTTAAATTCTGGTGTTCTATTTTATTGTCTATTTAGTAGCTATATTTGTAGGTATATTTGTAGTGAGTTATTGTGCAATTAATTGCATATATAGGTAATTCTGTCTAGAAAATTGGTACTTAAGCAGGCCAGTGTGTCTCACCAAATATTTCCTGAGAATTACCATTTTGCAATTTTAGGTGCAATAATTTACTCGTTATACCTTAATTTGGTAGAGCTTCTGCAACATGATTTTCATTTATTCTGGTTTTCTTTGTGATGATTCAAATTTTGGGAAAGGATGGGGATTAAAAACTGATAAATAGAGATCTCTTGATATGTTAATCTATTCTATTTAATGACCTGAATTGGTGTTTAAAAGGAATATTTTTGGATTGATTTTTCTTCTTTTACTTGAGAAAGTTTCGAAAGAAACAAAAAAGGGCTTCTAACTTTGCTGATGTTGTCCTAAACAGGCCAATCTAGAGGGAGGATAAATAGTTTGATATGTGATATTTGACTACATCTAAGACTTAATCTGACTTGGAAAAACTTCATCAAATTAGAATAGGACAAAACAGTTGCAAACTCCAAATATATTCCAAATTATATAATGCTTGGAACAAAGTAAAAAATTTAATCAAATATCAAAGTAAGCGCAACATAGATAATATCAAAACTTGGTGTAAATATTCAACTTAACTCTTAACACGAAAAATAAAGTGCAGCAGAAATAAAAGAGACTAAACAGTTGACAACAATAAACAAAACTAATTAGTATTTGATTTTGTTATTTAGGTGTAATGATAGTTTTAGATTAAAGTGATAAGTGGCATAAGAATTGGTTTCATAGTTAATTTCATTGTTGAATTTGTACAGGTATGCAAAAGTTTAGTTCGTTGTGATAGTTGATTAGATAGTAGTATTTATAGGCTTTGTGGTCGGTTGGTCAACGTGTACAAAATAGGGCTGCAAACGAGCCGAGTCGAGTCGAGCTTTGAGCTAATCGAGCCGAGTCTCGATTAAATTTTACCAAGCTCGAGCTCGACGAGCTGGCAATTTTCGAGCTCGAGCTCGACTCGAATCAAGTCGAGCCGAGCTCGAGCTCGAAAAAAATAAAAAAAAATTATTTTATTTTTAAAAAAATAAAAAAATAATATTTTTTTCTGAATAAATAATAAAATATTAAGGATATATAGGTAATTTCACTATAAAAATAAAAAATTAAAATATATTTATATATAATATACGTAATTTTATTATTAAATAAAAATAAAAAATATATATAAATATATATACTCAAGCTCGCGAGCCGGCTCGCGAGCTAACGAGCTTAATATTCTGAGCTCGAGCTCGACTCGAGCTGGCTCGAGCTCGACTCGAGCTCGATTCATCTCGAGCTCGACTCGAGCTTGACTCGAGCCGCTCGCGAGCGGCTCGCGAGCGACTCGATTCGTTTGCAGCCCTAGTACAAAACACTTAAGAGTGATTGATCTATTAAAGTTTAGTTATATTTGGACACATATTTTGCCTTCCGCATTCTGTCGTTTATGATAAACAAAAGCCTTATAGCCTGTTATATTCATTCGTTATCAACTATATTCTGACTACTTGTTTCTTGATTTGCAAAAATATATTATCTTCTGCTGTATATTTTTTTATGCTAACAAGCCATATCCCAACTATGGATTCAAGAATTTGATTCGAGAGTGTCTAGGATGCCTATGCCATAGTGATACTTATAGAGTTTGTGGTAGAATACTCAAAAATCGGAAAATGGAACCACTATGGAGTTAGTTTTGAGATACTCGTTTATTGGTTGACAAATAAAAAAAAAAATTGCCCCTAACTGAACAAAGATTTGAAAACAGGGACTATGCTGAAATTATTTCTATTATTGTAGGTAGTGATATTTAATATAGAAGTGTCTTAAAAAGTATTGTTAGGGTGAATTCAATAATGGTTTCAAACGAAATTCTGAAGAATAAGAAAAAATTACTTTTTCAAGAATATGGATATCTATGGGTGGAGAATTTTATAAAAGATTTTTCTCACTTCTAAGTCATCCTTGTTTTTTTGGTTGATGTTTTTTATATTTTAAAGGAATTTCCATATGAATCTAACCACAAGTCAAAAACTGGTTTGGAATGGGAAGTTAATTCTAAAGAGGTTTTGTTTATTGGCAATGGAGAAATTTCTAAAGATTTTAATGAGCATGAAAACTTTGATTTGCACCAATTATTTGGGGTGATTGATGACAAAAAATTTGTTACTGAAGGCATTGATTTGGATGATGACAAAAAAAAAATTTCTTTAAATTGTGGAGGGGATAAATCTATTAGAATTTATATGGTGGAAATTATTTTTGGCAAAAGGAAAGGTATGATTTCTTGGGTTTTGAAAATTGTGTGGTTGGTGGTTATCATGGATATGGTGATTATAATGGTGAATGACTCAGTACGAATGAATTTTTTGTTAATAGTGAACTGGCTGCCAAATTGTATGCAAACTACAAGCCTATTCCATTCCTACAAGTGAAGACAAAAATTTTGAATTACAAATTGGAGTTGCGCGAAGTCGACGCTATAATAGAGTTTGCATTGGAAATTGTTACTCATGATGGCATTAGTGATGATATCCATAAGAGTTTAGTTTAAGGAGACAATGTTGATAATAGTAAATGAAGCTAATTGATATTTGATTTTATTATTTAGGTATTATTATAGTTTTAGGTTTGATAGTTAAAAGTGGTATAGGAATTGGTTTCATAGTTAATTTGGTCATTGAGTTTGCATACGTTCATGAAAGCAATGTCCATTATGGTAGTTGATTAGATTGATTGTATTTTAAAGGCCTTGTTATTATTACCCAAATTTATATGTTATAACTTTTCTCTATTGTTTTTGTTATAGTATTTTAAGTGATCAAAATTTTTCTTGAAAGTCTTGAATTCTTTACTTTCTTGATTTTCTTGTTTTCCCTTTTGAATTAGTAGTGTTTGTCTAACTGGCAGTCATGATTTCTCTAAAGTTTGGGGGCAGGAAAATTTAAACTGTAACATTATAGGTCAACCTGCTACTGTGGAAAATGACGTACATATTAGAAAAGTTTTCTTAACTCTCCTTGTACTTTGATTACTTGGACTACAAAATCAAATCAAATTATGAGGTAAAGTAATGAAAAGATTTGTCGATAACAATATAACAATAATGTTAGCAGAAAACCACCATAAAAAGTAAATCAGTAACATAAACTGTTCCTAAAACATACATTATGGAGGGCTTTATAATCAAGATATTGAATGCCAATCCAGTCATTGATTCAAAAAATTGATTAGAAAAAGGATCATTAGTTCCACAGTTGGCAACCATTATTAATCCGCATCATTATTATAAACATAAAAAATATGCAAATAATTGTAGAAACTTTGTTTATGATATCAAAATTAAATAGTTCATCATCATTCTAATCTTTGAAGTATTACTTAATTGACACACAAAATTAATTTTTATAAACAAAAGGTGAAAGAATTGTAGAAAGCACTATTTCTTACCTTTTTAATTTTTACAATTCCAATGCTCCTAAATTATATGAATAATAATTGACAAGATAGGTATGAAAAGAGTAGAAGGCAATGATAAAGAAATTATATGCATTAAAGAGTTAAAAAATTAAATATTCTACATAGGTTGTAAATGTTAGATAATAGTAAAGATGCAATCCTGGAATAGAGACAAAGGGTCTGTTTGATAACATAAAAAAGTGCTGAATCTGAACTTTTTCAAACATTCAGATGTTTTGAGTGTTTGATAAATGAAAATCCATTTGCTGAACTTGTTAAGTAGTGCTAAACTTGTGTGTATTTTTTTCAGCACAAGAATCATAACTGAATGCTTAATTCTGATAAGAATCAATAGAATTACTTCAACTAGCTTACCTTATCTACCAAATCTACCCTTATTTATTAATTATGTTCAAAATTCTTGTATAATTAAACAACCTAATATTTTCTATCTAATGATTTTTTATTTTTCTTTTCTCCCTTTTGAATGACTTTCACTTCTTCTCCATACTCCTCATATAATATAATTCATCTTTTATATTAATTTGATTTAAAAATAAATATTGTCATTTTCATACCTAACATTTTTAGCTAATTAAATCGTAGGTTCTATTTCCTTTTTGGATGAAAAGATATAAGGACAAAATTATCAAATTTAACTTATTAAGTATTCAGTTATAATTGTTTATCAAACAGTATAAATAGGTTTAGCATTAAAATTCAAACATTCATATATTTCTTTTCAGTGCTTAAAATTCAGCAAATTAATTGTTTCAGTATTCATATTTCAGAATTCAGAATTCAGATTCAGTTTTATCAAACGGAACCAAAGATGAGTAGAATAAGGCAGGAGTTATTATTGTTTAATTAATTGGAAACAATTATGCACCGGTAAGTGGTAATGTTTAAGCCTAGTTGGGTACGATGCCTAACATGTAACCACAGGTCACTTGAGTGATCAAGGGGGTAAGTGAAGCACCACTGTTGATCCTCTAGAGAAAAAAAAAAGGAAAAGAAAAAAAATTTGTAATGTTTAAATCTAAAGGAGATTTACAAAAATTTATGGGTATTAGACACTCCAAATCAATTCATCGTGGGATGGTGAAATAAGTATTTTGGACCCTTGAATCATAAAAGTTTCAATATTTAAAATACAAACTAATATCATTATTTAGAGAATGGTTTCCTAAAATGATCATATAATTTTTTTCAAAAAATTATAATGTGATTTATTGACTAAATTTAATATTTTTGGCTTAATTAAAGTTGGTAATGAACGGTTGGTTCACTCAAAACCATTTTCGATTCAATAGTTCAATCAGTCTCTATTGAATCTACATCCTGTCTACCTTTAGGTAACAAAAACAATTCTTTCTATCCAGTCACTAAAACCTATCACAGAGTCAGCAATTAGACCATCCCAGTTCAGCAACAATTATTCACTCATCGTTTTCCCATGGAGAGTTAAAATTTTTCAATGAAATGACATTCCACCCCATCTTTGCAATCCTATTAAATTCGTACAGTGGTGACCCAGCCATTGTGTATGTTGACAAAAAAATGGAGTCCTAGGATATATAGGTAAAAAGCAAGTCCCTAATTTTCAGAGTCGAAAGCTCAACATCTCTGGTGAATTCAGTGATAAAGGATAAGGCAAATTAGAACTAACATATGTTCGAACTTTCTAAATGATATTCAGTAAGTTAATGCCTGCATGATGGAGTCAAGGTTTTCAAAATCGGGATCCTGCTTAGAATCGTTTTTTGGTTTGCAAGATCGGATCGTAGGATCGGATCGTAGAATCGATAGATCCTATAAAAAATGTAATAAATTGTCATATTTATAATTTTTAAGTTTGCAATTCATAAATATAATAACAAATAATGTAATTCATGTGCAATCAATATAATTATATTGTTAATTAAGGTTAATTCATTTCTAAAGGCTCTAAACCATATTAATTAATTATAATAAAGACACAAAACACTAGTTCCATGTGATAACCTATAAAAAAGATCATTTATTCACTCTAGTGAATTATATGAGTCAAATTTAAAGATTCATCAAATTTTCTAGGTTTGGAATTGGGCTTAATTATTTACATTGATTTAAAGCACTCTGAATATAGTTTACAACGTAACAAACGACACTCAATTTCGAGTTTTCTACACAAAGATATAGTCAAAATACTAAAATTGTTATTTAATTTATTGAAAATAGTAGGATCGTATTAGGATCGTAGGTTGGATCGTTAGTCTTAATTCAGATCGTAGGATCGTACGATCCTACGATCCGGATCGCGATCCTAACAACTATGGATGGAGTACTACATATGGTGATCCTCTAAGCAATGTTTTGAAAACCGGACCGGACCGGCCGGTTCGACCGGTTGAACCGCGAACCGGCCATGGCACCGGTTCGGTTCAATGTCATAGTTGACTTTGTCAGAAAACCGGTCAAGAACCGGTTGAACCGTAAAAATCGCGGTCGAACCGCTATTGAACCGGTTTTCAACCTTCCTCTTTTTTTTTTTTTTTTTTTTTTGTGCAAAATGCAGCTATCAAGATTCGAACTCAAGCCCTTTGTAATATAAAACCAATGTATTAACCGTGGCACCATCATATCATATTAGTTTTTTTTGATAACTTTTTTATATAAAACAAACACTCATATTTCTTTTTTCCATTTTTCTTACAAAATCTTATCTTCTCATGGCTCTTTCTTTTTAATTTTCAACTCTCTCTCTCTCTATCCTCTTTTTTTTTGTCACTCCCTTTTTAATCAAACCTCTTTATTTTTAATTTATTGATGTTTTCTTCCATCTTTTAATTTTGTTTTTGTCCATTAAATTGAAAAAAGTTCAAAAAGAATTATTTTTTTAACCCAAATTATTTAATGCTACAACCACTCACTTTTATCGCATTTTTTGTTTCTTATCAAGTTTACATTTCTATTTTCGATTTTCTTGACTTCCTTCGAACTCCAAACTTCCTTTTTTAAATTGCAATCTCTAAAACGTAAATTTAAATTTAAATTCACAATATCTAAATTCTCATAGACGTGAATTTTGTATAATTTCAAAATATTGTGATATTTTTTGGTTGGATTTAGATATAATTGAAATTGAGATGAAATTTATTTGTTTTAACTTATAATTTAAAAAATTTATTTTTAAAAAATCCAAGTTATTAAAAAATAGTAAACCTTTCATCATATAAAGTATTAAATTAATCCATTACATGTCTTATTTTGTACATATATATATATTTATATAAATAATTTTTTAAAAAATTCATTGAACCGAGGTTGAACCGGTCCGACCGGTTGAACCTCGACCCTTTCACTTCACCGGTTCAATGAACGGTCCGGTTTTTAAAACATTGCCTCTAAGGGCTATATATAAGAGAACATAGCAACGCTTAGAGCATTATGTAATACCAAGTACCAAGCCAACAGAACAGCAGCTAATGTGAAATATTGCAGTGATATTATGTTTCACAATCAGCATTCAAATGTTTTCTGCAGGGCTGATTTGGGAGGGGAACGGGAGGTGTTGGGAAGCAAAACCCACAGAAGGACAATTCACAATAACAGATGTCCCCTTCAGATATATTACTTATTGGACGAAACAAGATGACAATAATCTTGAAGCAATTCTTATGACAACAAGTGAAAAACGAATTCGTTGCAGGAAGAGAAAAGAAATAAGGAGACAAACTTTTCTTTCAAAGCAATCATGCACTTCATTATCAAATTCTCTTGGTCCATCTCACATGGCAATTTATACAGCCTCATATAGACTCATCTCTGGACAAAATAGTCAAATAGATAATTGGACACGACCTTTCTTTAGTTCAATATACGCATACTAGGCGGGGACACCGCGCGGATGCGCGGTGGATGGATAATTATGCCCAAATATATAGTTACAGTGTTAAATACAAAAGGAGCTTGTCAAGCGGAATATATAATTTTGCAAGTGAGAATGAGAAATAGTTGTAGACTGCATATAAGCTAACTATGGACAAGATTAAACATAAATAGTTGTTTGAAAAGGTCGCTTGGCACATTTCTTGTATATTTGAGCATTTCAAATTAAGGTAGATGATCTCAATCGACGTGAAAGTGAAATTTAGAATAATTCGATAAAAGAAAAGAAGTGAACAATATAAGAGTTCATATAATCTACGTAAATTATTCAAGTTGACACTAAAGTTTGAGCATGCCCAAGATTTAATGGCATCGACAAATAATATATATAAAATGTTGACACTAAAGGTTGGAGTTTTCCAAATGAAAAGAAAACGTCAACCTGATTACAGCATACAAATGTTATGCATTAGATAAGTTTTAAGTTGCAATGGACCAATGATATGCCTTAGAAAGCAAGAACGTCTTATTTAGCAAGCCTCATAGAGTACATTGAAAAGAAACAAACAAATACATCGAAAATGCAATGCTTATATCAATTGGTAAAGAATAACAAACACAATCCGAGGAAGATATTTACTTAGATACATCAAAGTTGTTGTATTCCCTATTATGGAGTACAGTTAGAACATGTTATACCATGGGAATTGACCATCTACACCATCCTTATCAAAGGTGAGGAAAGTGTAGGTGGAACTTCTTTTATCACGAACAGAGACTAATGTTTCTCCAGGCTACAATTGATGCTCAATCAGAAAGATATCCCAGCTATCTGCAAACTGCCTCTCACGCATTGCAATTGTCATTGTTTTCCTTCCAGTTCTCGAAGTAATTGAAGGCGTCAGGTCACTATGTATGAAGTATCCAACAAATCTTGGAACTTTCTGTTGTTGTTTAGAGAAAATTATGAACGTGATATAATATGAATGGTAAGAATGAAATGAAAAATACCCCAAACTTACAAATTTATAGTTGTTTTGTTTGGTAACTACTTGATAGAAGCACACACCTTCAGGTAAGTTTTGAACAAAATTTGGTTCATCGATGATGATACTTGTGCCGTATTAATCTTTGTCTAGAGTTCACTAAAATCAAATTATGTATACTTGAGGTAAAAAACATATGGGGAAAAAAAATATACCAAGTTCAAAACAAAATTGAGGACGAACTTTAAATCTATTTTGCTTACTGTCTGCAGCTTTCCCTTATTGTGGACTGAATCAAGATTTAAAATAACTTTTCCCTTAGTGTATAATAAGCATATTCCCTTGTTGTATACATGAATCAATTTCACTAATTTTATCATTTAAACTGGAACTCTATAGTCATGTCTTCTCAATTCAGAATTTTTCTGACGCATCTTCATCTGAAGAAGGCATCACAGATAAAGTTCATTTCTTTCCATTCTCTATGTTTGCCCATATATATAGTTCCATCAAATCTTAGGAAGCAGGAAAAAAATGAAATGCAAGACATGTAAACCACCCTGTAGGATAAACGTGAAGTAGCATGCAGGATAAAAGAGAATCAGAAAAAATGTTTCACATCAACTATCACAGCTATAACATGTCACTGGAGGAAAAATAAGAAGAAAAAAAAAGGAGGTAAAGAACGAATACCTGTTTTTTGAAGGAACAGTAGCAGTAGGCAAGAGGATGCTGAGGATAATGTGAAGAGCAAGAAACCAAAGCAGCACAACACATGTAACAAAGAAGCTAAACATAGAACTAAACAATAAAAACGAAAAAAAATGATGCAAAGTTAGTGATCCAAGACAAAATCTCCAAACTTGCACCTACAACACATGAAAGCAAACTAATAAGAAACCTAAAAGGAAAAAAAGAAGACAGAAAAAAGATGTTAAGAAAATAGGAGGTCAGCAGTTAAATATTTGCATCTTTTGTTATTTTTGCCTGAAAAAATAACACTGTTTTAAATGTAGAAATCCCTTTCAAAGAGTAAAAGAGCTTTGACAACTCAGAATGAAAAAGATCAAACAGCCAGTAAATTCTTCTGATGCCCCAGACCTGTGACAATGCTTCCTATTCAGCTGAAGGCATTTTCTTCAAAGCTAGTTCTGCGGCATCCTTAAGCTGCAATTTTTAGTAGGTAAACCATTAGAAAATAAAATGATGGTTAGCAGTTCCATAATAGTACCATTAAAATGACATACACTCAAATTTGCCTTGACACGATTCCACAACGGAGGTATGTCAGTAGAGGGTTTTTTCACAGAAAGCTCTGGAGGCTTTGCATTCTTGAAAAAGGAATGTTTCAACAGTTTCTCTGCAGTTGGCCTCTTTTTTAAGGCTTTCACCAAGCACATTGCAACCATTTCTCTAAAAGACTGTTCGAAATTGAGGAAATGCTTCAGCAATAAAAACCATAAGAATGAGGAAATGCAGAAGTAGAAACAAACAGAAAGAATATGCAATACAGGATTGCAGCGGTCTTGTTACAGGACATAAAAAAATTACAAAAACCAGAACAATTGCTTATGGTCCACAGTTCAATTCAGCATCAAGCTTAGTTTAATTCCAGAAGTGAAGCAATAAATAAAAACAAGGGGGGAACAGATAGTGTAACATGTTAATGTCATCCCTAACCCATGTATTTTAATAGTCATTCAAGAAGGCAAAAAAAAAAAAAGAGAGAGAGAGAGAAAGAGAAAGAACAAAGAAAAAAAATATATCGCATCTTACCATTTTTCTCAATAAGCATCACGACCATATGCTAACTTAGTTTGTTATTATCCCAAAATATGTCTACCAACTGTGTATTCCCACTTAATCCAGATGCCTTGTCAGCTGGCATGAATGAAAACCCATCTAGAAGCTTCATGCACTTCAATCCCCATTTAACCATCAAGAACTCAATCAGGTGATGCCCACTGTTTACAGTAAAAAGAGGAATAAAAAATTAACATAAACCTGTGATACACCCAAGCGCGGTACCAAATGTCCTTTAGCCCAGAAAAAATCAGGAATTGAAAATCCATAACCATCTTCTGTTGTGGTAAGCTGTTATAAAAACCGAAGAGGGAGAATTTTGGAGCAAAAATGCCACAGTAGGAAAAAGATAATCAAATGCTTCAAAGTGCATGCGTGGTAAAAACATCTTTCCAGTTAAGTGATATGTGAAACAAAACCAAAAAAGTCACCATATTGGGAAGAGAAAAACAGGGACAAACCTACTACTTGTTTCATATAGGACATCAGCTCCAAGGATAATATTTGGGCACACGGTGAATATCTGTTCATCCCAAACACCCCATGTAAGTCCCAGCACCTTGCAATACATATAAATATGACCAATTATAAGTTTATTGGGCTCTAGTCAAACGTGGCTTCAGAAACTAAGTATGCAATGCATCATTTATCTGTGAAGAACTGAAGATGCATCATATAAGCTAGCGAGTTAAAATCTACTACTATCAAATAAAAAACCATTCCATACTTTGCATGTCACATTATTCAGCCCACATTCTCTCCTCATATTAGCCAGCACCTGCACATGTCAAGAACAAAACTGAAGCAAGTAGAGATGTAACAAAACTACAAGACACAGAAATTACTCTAAACTATAAGCCAAACTCCTAAAAAATAAATGTCTAAAACAGCATTAAAAAAAAGACAACGAAGCAAAAGCGCTTAGATAATAATAGTCCAAAACACATAAATCTGTAGCAAGAAACTCGCCGAGGCAATTTTCCTGAAAACTCATCCAAGCTGTTTTTTGTCCCGAAAAACTGCAAAAATCTCTTCTAAACTTGAAAATCAAGAAGGCTACCGATAAATAAAAATAGTTCAAGCAAAAAAACAACAATAGGCTATTGATTTAAAAAATCATTGATAAAAACTCTTAAACATAACCTCAAACCTGAAAAAGATGGCTCCTTTATCATTGATCCCTCGCTCTATTGGGAAAAAACAAAAAAAACCCACAACACGGTTTCTTTAGAAAGCAAAAAAATGTACAAAAGAACTCGGGCATAAGAAAGTGGAGGAATTAGAAGAATCAACACTTTTTCCTCTTTCCTTTATTTTATTTTAATCAAAACATTTTTTTCTGCTCAACTGATTTTTTCACCATCTATTCTCCCGTAACAAAAGGGAGATGGAAGAAGAGAAGAGAATAGGAAAGTTGAATTTGATGGGGATCTCTTCACATATCTCATATTGACCACAACTTCGGGAATGCACAATGGGTAATGTATGACAGAGAAAGGCTAAAGAATGGATAGGACTGAGTGGTCATCTCAAGTCCATCGCTTCTAGCAAAAGGCATAGATGATTGATTGATTAAAAAAGGAAATGGAGAAACAAAGGGGAGAGGATGGCAGGAGTGGTTGGGGTTGGTGGAGCTTTCCAGTGAAGAGTCTGAAGACCAAGGCACGAAAGAAAGAATGAAAGAAAGAGAAAAAAAGGTCATGTGGAGCAAAAGGGAACTTGGTTGGAGCCGGTAGAGAAGAGTCTGATGAGTGGGACCTCAACCAATCGCCTGCAGAAAACCACAGTAGAGCTAAACAGTGGCAAGGAAAGAGACAGAAGCAAGCCTGGGACGGAAGGAAGGATGAAGTGCAACGACCACACAAACAAAAATTCACTTGCAACGAAGGCAAAATCGTCGCCAATCCCCTAATGCCACGTCACCATCGAGCCAATCTCCTCTCACCACGCGGAGGACGACCACGTCCGACGTGGATCCCGTGGCTTCGCCCTTAGTCTATATGGTTAATAATAATTAATGAGACACGTGATGCAAAAATTTCAAGCTCAATTTGCTTCAACACAAGCCGGAACCATATACTGCAAAAGTTACCCACTTTATCTATCACTTTAATTAAACGTAACAACTCATACTCCTAAAATCAATTTTTGTTTCAACTTTGCCTTTAAGGGCAGCAAAAAAGAACTCTAAAATCCCATTTTCTTCATTATGCTTAACTGGAAAATGAAATCACTAGAACCCATCACAAATTAAATGATCTGCTGATCATAACAATAAAGTATCATTAACTTTGCCAAAATCACAAACACTGTTCAAGCAGCACAAAGCAAACATTTCTGAACTCTCTCATAATACATGAAATATTACCATAATCAACATCTAATACTAATATTCATATTCATATTAAACACATCCCATAGTCTAACATAACATTCATCAACACCTCAACTCCCTAAGCACCACAAAAAACCATAACCCGAAAACATCCAAACTACTAATCTCAAAACCCAATAGCCCATAAACAAGTACTATTAGGGAGTATATTTACCCACTGTTAATCCTAGATTAATCCTCATATTCATCAGCATCCAAACGCCTGCCAGTCTCAAAGGAAACAAAAGCATCCACACAGGCATACTGAACTTGATCAGGATTCAACCAGCGGCTATCCCACCTACCCATAGTCACCCATCTGGGCTTCTGAACTTCTCTCCCAAGCACCAATCTAGCCAGCTCTTTCATCCCAGCATTTCTCAGTTCCTTCCTATCATACTCACCAGCAGCCAACCGACGCAAGTCCACAATCCTCCCACTAACTTCCAGCCCATAATCCCCCTCCAGCTTCTGAACATCGTTCTGGATCCCAACTCCGACGAAAGTGTAGTCCTCCTTGGCGAGAAAATCTCGGAGATCCTCGGGAATGAACTCGTCCTCGTTGTACTCGCGGGAACAGCGGAGGATTTGGAAGACGATGCAACGGCGGCCCACGCAGAGCTGGAGAGTGGCGACTGGGTTCCTGTGGTACTTGCTGAAGCTGGGACGCCACTCAACGTCGAGGCCGACGATGAGGTTGTTCAGACGATGGCGGTGGATTCTCTGGGTGTGGGAGAGCCAGCGTGAGACTTGGGAAGGGTCGTGGGTGACCATTGTGTTGATGCGGTCGGAGTAGAAGTAGATGTCGTAGAAGTCGTGGCTGTCGTGATCCACTATTCCGATATCCATGGCTGATGGAGTGTGTTTTCAGTGTGTGACTGTGTGTGTGTGTGTGTGTTTTTTTGGCGGTTGGGAGCGGATGGATCAGCGGAGTGGGTTTCGAGGGAGAATTTTTTGGCCTTTTCGAAGCTGGGAAGAAAATGGAAACTCTCGATGGAAAAAGTTGATAAAGCCAAAATGGGGTCAATTACCGTATATGAACTGTACAAAGTACAATGTACTACTATGTATTTAGTATATACAAAGTATATTGAAACGATATAATACATATAGTTGTATATTTATATTTATATAAATTTGAAAAGGGATTTTTAGTGTAAAGGCTTCCTAGACCTTCAAACTCATCATTCCTTTTTTGTAAATTTTTTATTTATTTAAATTCACAAAATCTATTCATTCCAATCAAATGCATTTGATTTCAACATTTTTTAAATACATTTCCTTTCAAATTTTTTAATTATTTCAAAAGCTTCCACAATGTGGCACACCAAACCTTGCTGACCCTCCACGTTTTTAGTGGATTGACATGTATATTGTGATTTTACGATTTGAATTCAGCACAACCTCCTTATGCACTTTGACTATTGACAACAATAAAGAAATTAGTATAACTGAACATGGACTCCCAACATGATCAAATGCACATTCTATCCTTTTATCTAGGTACAAAATCTTTTTTAGCTTTGATCAAATTGAATCTATTCTCAAACATGTTATCCGATATATATATATATATATATATATATATATATATATATATTAATTCGTTAGTTGCACATTACGTAAATTTATTTTAAAATATCATCTAAATATTTTGATAGTTTTCATATAACACAACTATATTAAAAAGGATGTATAAACAATATTTTGATATTTTCCTCTTATCTTGATATTTTTTGCATATACGGATATAAATAAATAAATGTGCATTTTAATGGTTATTTTTTGGAAGCTTTTTTTCAAAAATTTTTTTACTACAAATATTTATCTAAAAACCATTTCAAAATGTTTGTCCATAGAAAAACATCAAAGTCAATAAAATTTCACAAATTTTATACTCTAAATTCAATTTTTTTCCAAAACTAAATTTTAATCTTTTGATTGGTAAAAAAATTATTGAAAAATGAGAAAACAAATCATAAATAGTGAAAAGATGATACATGGAACCACAGGGTTAGGAAAGGGCAAACTATCACTGGGGCAAAATTTTAGCTATAGGATGGGACGTAGAGTGGTAGAATAATCGGAAAAAAAAGTAGTAGAATAAAAGATGAATAGGACTACGAGAATAGGTGGGAAAGGAACCATTAGGCTGTCAAGGACAAGAAAGGTAAGATTTACAAGGAGGAAAGGGCAGCTATAGGAAAAATGGGGCTTCCAGATGAATAAAGGGTAACCACTGGGCCATTGGCTCAGTGGCCACCAGGGAGGGACTTAAGTCCCTCCTTGGGCTGTTGGTGAGGGTTCAAACCTCACCAGTAGCGAAAAAAATCTAAGGGTTGTGCCATAACATTCCCTTGGTCTAGTTGGGTCTGTATACCCACTAGCCCCTACATCAGCCTCCTTAGGCTCCCCCTCCCTCTAGATTAAGATAGAATAAGTTATACAAATGTATCGTTGCTGACAAAAAAAAAAAAAGATGAATAAAGGGTGGTATAAGTGGCAATTATAAGTAGTATCATGGGGTTGGGAAATTGGTGAGACCGGGGAAAAGTTAGAGAGATGAGATTATATATTTGTTTGGTATGCTTTAACTTTGGGTATTTCTTAAGGTACTTTTGTGCATTTTTTAGAATATTTCAATCTATTTTGGATTTTTAACATAAGATATTCTGGTAGAAATTTACACTAATAGGAAACTCCTTTATTCATTTTTTTAATTTTCTTTTCATATAGCTTATTTTTATAAAATAATATTATTATTTTACTTTCAAAATGTGAACCCATGCATAGCACAAGTCAAACTGCTAGTATCAAATAATTTTTAGCTACCCTTTCCCCTTTCCAACTTTATAAATCCCACCGTTTCTTTGTTGAAAAAATCAAAAGAAAAACAATTTTTAGCTACCATCTACCTAGTACAAACATGTATTACGAAAAACAGGTGGTATAACACATAAAACATATCATATTAAATTGTAATAGATCTAAAACCAAATTATATTTGCTAAATGCCAATTCATTTCTCAATCATCACGTCCAACATTCAAAAAATTCAAAAAGTATTTGCTAAACTATTAAATTCATTTCTCAACCATCATATCCATTATATTTGGCATAAAATCCATACAATATCGAATTTTTTAAAGAAGAATAAAAAACAATTATCAAGACTCTATTTAATATAAGTTTAATTTTAAAATTTCAAAATCATTGTTTGCTTATTTGGCCTAAAGATATTAAGTAGTACATGATTTTAAATATTCAACCTAGCCTCATATTTACAAACCAAAAATGTAATGCTTTAAATATATGCAACTTAAGTAGTAGAACATTGGTGAATAGAGATGGGTAAACTTCTTAATCAAGATATAGAGTAAAATGACAGATGGAAGCATTCACAATATATAGAAAGTTAATAAAAGTAATTTTATAGTTTAATTATCATAAGAATAACAACTTGTGTCATTAATGCACTATAATGTATAAAACTTAAATTTATCACAACTTTTTTTTACCCTCCCACCCCTTTGTACACGCTTTCAATTCTCTAAATTTACCGCAAATTCGTAAGAAAAAGTATTGTTTATAATCTTATATTGGAATTTTACTTGATGTAATAATAAGAATTGCATCAGATAGAAGCATGCACAGTACATAAAAATTGATAAAAATAATTTCATTGTTTAATTTTCATAAAAAAAAAAACCAACTTGCAGCATCAATGCACTATAATGCATAAAAATTAAATTTATCACAACTTTTTTTTTACCCTCCCACCCTTTCTTACACCCTTCCCATCCCCTAAATTTATCAAAACTAATTACATATATAAACTTCAAGTTTCCCACAATTTCTTCAAAAAAAATACTATTTTTAACCTTGTATTGGAATTTCACTTGACGTAAGTATAAGAATCACGTTCTTCTTTTAGTGAAAAACTTATTTTCTTTTTTACTGTTCTCTATCACAACTAACCTTTTTAAATAAAAATGATAAAAGGTTCAATCTATTTTTTGTGGAACCAAATTTAGACCATTGGTTGAATAAGTGTTTTTCAATCATAATAATTTAAAATATTTTTTCTTTTAATTTTTATGATTTCAGGTACTTGCTAAGTTCTTAGATTGTGAATTGATATATTTTTTATTTTCGAATTGCATATTTCTAGAGAAAGGGAGTTTTTGGAGCTATTTTGAAAAGTCTAGAATAAAAACTAGATGAAAATTTTATAATTGTATAGAGATAGAGATGATAATATGTAAAATCCAGGCATTTCTCTAGATAACTTCATAATCTAAAAACACAAATAATAGATTTAGAATTCAAAGTAGATCTTGGAGATAAAGAAAAAAAGAATTTATAATAGTAATTTAGATTAGGATAATATATAAACAAAATATATGAGGACCAAAAACTCTATTTTCCTCTCAAATGTTAAAGTCGTGTGTATCATAAAATGTTAAAGTTGTGTGTATCCTCAAGGTTTAGGATTCAAAATAATTTAAATTCTAAAATGATGAGAATTTAGTTTACAATCAAGATTTTGAAGTCAACTCACTACAGTTTAGGAATTAAAATAAATAGAAAATCTACAAAAAAGGTATTGAGCGTTTGGAGGCCTAGCAAGGCTTCCAAAAGGAATTTATATATGTCATAGAATGCTCCTTCATCAGAAACTTTGTTAGTGTATTCTTTAACCAAAATACTGGTGACAGAGTTCCTATCTACCTCATATATAAATACAACCATATCGGAGTAAGATTCAAAATATTCCGTCCAAACCCTGAAAGAAAATGTTTCATGAAAAAGAGGAATATTCAAAGAATGATCCTCACCAAGTATTTGCCCGAGAAACGAGGAGTCAAAGCATAGCATTACAAGGAATGGATGAAAGAAGCATTAGAAAAATTATCAGCAGCTGTATAAAACACTAAGCATGACTCATCAAACGTTTGCAATATTGATATTTTCCTATGGTAACACCACCTAAAATTTGATGGTCAGTATGGTGAAAATAATTCCTTAATTTTTGTCCATTCTCAAATGCTTTCTACCAATTAACTAATTTTTGTGTATTATCTACACACACGCACATATATATGTATTAGAACATTAAGAATGACTCATCAAACGTTTGCAATATTGATATTTTCCTGTGGTAACACCACCTAAAATTTGACAGTCAATATGGTGAAAATAATATCCTAATTTTTGTCCATTCTCAAATATTTTCTAGCAATTAACTCATTTTTGTGTATTATCTTGGTAACACTACCTAAAATTGGATAGTCAATATGATGAAATAGTTCCTTTCTTTTTGTCAATTTTCAAATGTGGGGAGAGGGATGGGTTGAGTGGTTAAGGGGGAGGAATTGTAAATGAGAGATCCCAAATTTGAACCCTCTCACTTATACTTAAAATAAAAAAGTGTCAAATGTTTTTTTTAGCAATTAACTAATTTTTGTAGATAGTCTTCTTCTTGACGGGGTTTTGCTATACGTACAAGTTAAAATCCGATTTACACCCGTTTGACTGCAAGTATACAGGTCAAATTAGTAGTTTAGGGCGTGTATCGGGTCGATCCCACGAGGAAGATTGAACAATTACCGGTGTTACTAAAGCTTCTCTATTATTTAGACTATCAATGAAATATAAGAAATGAAATCTACTGAATTTATGCAAAATAACAATTAAAAGCTCCTTAGATTATGGTATCCTTAACTACTCATGCAAGTGCTATATTTGGATCATTGAGTACTACTATCTAGGTTAGTTATGGTGTAATTTCCTTATGCATATGAAACCTACTTTCGTAGTGAATCAACTATATTTATAACTAATCCATACCTATTCTCATAGTTATGACATTAGCTACAAGTTCATTTCTTCAATGAAATTACATCAAATGAATCACTAAAACCACATAGGTGTACATCTACTTTCGTGAGTGTACTCCCTATGTTTAGCACTTTTTAAACTAGTGTTAAATCTCAATTTTCATTGCAGAAATAACACCTTAGATAATCACAATCAATGGTACCAGATTAATCAGATTTATACCTGGTTGACTACAAGTATACAGGTCAAATTAGTAGTTTAGGGCGTGTATCGGGTTGATCCCACGAGGAAGATTGAACAATTACCGGTGTTACTAAAGCTTCTCTATTATTTAGACTATCAATGAAATATAAGAAATAAAATCTACTGAACTTATGCAAAATAACAATTGAAAGCTCCTTAGATTATGGTATCCCTAATTACTCATGCAAGTGATGTATTTGGATCATTGAGTATAACTATCTAGGCTAGTTATGGTGTAATTTCCTTATGCATATGAAACCTACTTTCGTAGTGAATCAACTATACTTATAACTAATCCATACCTACTCTCATGGTTATGAAATTAGCTACAAGTTCATTTCTTCAATGAAATTGCATGAAATGAATCACTAAAACCACATAGGTGCACCTCTACTCTCGTGAGTATACTCCCTATGTTTCGCACTTTTTAAACCAGTGTTAAATCTCAATTTTCATTGCAAAAACAACACCTTAGATAATCACAATCAATGGTGCCAGATTAATCATGATTTAAAGAGTTAAAGTGCTAAATAACTTGTTTAAATCATAGCAATCAAATAGCCAAATAATAAACACTAATAATCATAGAAAGTTCAATCAAACCAAAGGCATAAACTTTAGAAGCACATAATAAACATGAAATCCAGAACTTGTATATTAACTAAATTTAGAATCAAGTACAAAAGATAAAGAGTTAGAGAATGTCACATGAGATTTAACTCCTCCTTCTTCATCCCAATCTTCATCCTAATCTAGCTAATATGCAAGAGTGGATGAGCTATACTACTCTATACTAAACTAATCTAACACACCGAAAATGGAAGAGATACATTTCTGCAGACTCCAAGCTTCTCCCGTATATCTCTCCTTCAATCTTGCAAGTTTTAGCTATATAAAGATGAAAGTGGTCAAGAAATGGGGCCTACACTTTTTCCCTTACAGCTGGTAATGTTTGTCACATGTCTAGCTTTACATGTGACTTATTGGAGGTGAAATCAAGTTGTCCATGTATAGAGCAGCCTTTTCTGACCGAAATCTGGCCATAAATCCGGCCAAATTCCGGCCGGATTGATACAGTGACCTTTTGTGCAATTTCTGTTCAATTTCCAGCTCTGGTCCGATTTTGCCTCAACTTCAACTGAACTTTTCTTGATCATAGAAGCTGATTTAATTCTTGACCAAAACATAAAACTTGTAACTCTTTGAGTTAGATTTCCAATGCATCAAAAATCACCTCATTTGGATTTGTGTAGGCTGAGAAATGACAGAAATACCCTTGACTGCTCACTGCTTTGTTTTAGCTTTGACCATAGAAAATTAGCTACTGTAATTCACCTTTTTGACCTCGAAAACCTTCAAACTGGATTTTGATGTCTTCACCAAAGTTGTAGGTCTATCTCTTATCTTCAAATTGATTCAAGAATCATCTCAATCTGATTATTGTACCTCAAGTTATAGCTGAAATACGAAAATGTGTCAAAACTGTCAAAATGCACAAAAATACAAGTAAAAAGTGATAAAAACCTCATTAAATCACTTAAGACATTTTTCCCCAATTATACTCATATCTGGCCTTGTGTAAGTAAAGCCCTCGGTAGGTAGTTCTTCTTCCCTCACCACTCCCCTCCCCCCCTATCATGGAATAAATCAAAAATGACAACTCACCATGAAAGGGGCCTTCAAAAATGATTTATTTTCTTCCAATAATATAACCAAAGTGATTAAAAATAACATAAAATGTCATTCAATTATTACATAAATTAGTCACTTATCACTTCTCAGCATTGTAATTGGACCAACTTACAAGACTGATAGCCATAACCCGCTTCCCCTTCCCCAGCATTGATAAAACTGTTTTTAATCTACAAACGTAACAAGAAATTCAAAGTACCAAGTATAAATTTTTGCTTAACTGAGTTGACCAAATTATTTATATTGTTTTAATCTATTTTTATCATATCTTGTAGGATTTATAGGCATTACGGGATTGAATATTGTTATTCTTTTTTTTTTTATCAAAACTAACATGATTTCATAACAGATTGCTGAAAATTGTCCAACATGATTTCAGTTACATTATTGTTCTAATGCCAGGTTAAACATGTAATAAAAATTATAGATCTGCAATTTAACTGATACAATATATCTAAAAATTTGTAAATAGATCTAAAACGTACAAGAAATTTCAAAATTGTTTTCTAATAGATAAATTGCTGCACCTCTCTTCGCATGATACAATTGTCAAATCTACTAATCAACAGTTTTGATATGTGGAAATAGATCCAAGATCTAAAAGAATTTCAAATCTGACAATGCAGATCTAATAACAAAATAAGAACAAAACATAAAAATCTCCATAAGAACCCCTAGGAGAACAAAAAATTCTCACTAGGAATCCCTAGAAGATTAGAAAATTTTTGTTAGCAATCAACCAAATTTTGTGGATTATCTTTGTAAAAATCAAACTATCAACACCCGGACTTTGATAAAATTAATTTTGATCTACAAAAGTACAAAGAAATTTAAAGAACCAAGTGTACATTTTTGTTTAACATAACCGACCAAATTAGCCCAACATTTTGTGACGTAAGTGCATTTCTCCTCGATGATCGATTCTGATTTTCCCTCTCCCATGGCAATTGGCACTCTGGCTGGGTCCCAGTGCAAAATCATCATTTTCTTTCGTAAGAACAAGATATAATAAAATCACAAGGATACAAGGTCGCAAATCAAACTTAAATTTCCAAATAGTTATACTTTTCAAAAAGAGTTCCAAATAGCGGAAATTCTAAAACAAAACATTTGCTAAATGTGTATTTTAAACAACAGATTTAGTTAATCTGATCTTTTAATGAAAATATGTCTAGACAAACAAAAGAGCGCATTCTATGAATAGTCTTTTGAGTAAACAACACATTCACTAAGTGCTTTTTTAATCCTTTGGAAAGAAGTTTAAAAAATATAGGCCCTATTTGGAAGTGGAGTTTTTGGCCAAGTTTGTCTTCTACAAAATTTTTTAATAATTTTAACTACAGTAACCTCAAAAAACTTCTCAAAAATTTTAAACTACATACTTTAAAATACCCAAAAATACAAAAAAAAATGTTTAAACAAGATTTTTTTCCAAGTGTTGAAGTCAATATCATTTAAGAAATTTAACTATTCAAATATATAGGAACTAAATAGAGATATTGTTTAATCAATTATTAATAATATTAATAGCAAATAAAAAATTAATTATTATTGTTGTTTATTCTTATCTTTTTATTTCACTGCAAATAACAATTGTTAACTTTTCTTTCTTATGTGATATATATAATAAGTTAATTTTGTTATAAATAATTGAGTAATAGTATACTCTAATTAGTTTATAGGTACTCAAATTGTTGAATTTCTGGATTAGTACACTTATGATATAAGCTACATATATTTTATAAGAACAAAGAATTTATGATGAATTATTAAGAATGAAATTTACAAATAAACGAATTTAAAAAGTAATTTAAAAAATATTAAAAATTTTGATGTAAGTCTTTTAGCACTGGAGGGAAATATTGGCTAGTTCCATGAGAGAAGGGAAAAAAAATAAAATAAAAGGTAAAAGAAATGGGAGAAAAGGAAAAAAAAAAAGAAAAAAAAACAATAGAGAAAAAAATTTAAGATAGAAAGGGTAGTGTTGTCCAACCATATAATTCAAGAGAGCAAAATGATTATTATTATAGTTTAGAGGGTAAACTGCAACTAGGCATATAGTTTGTGAGGGATTTTTTGCATTTAATCCTAATTAAATTTTGAATTAATCTTTTCTACACTGACAGTGTATAGTATACACTGTCAGTATTGGATGCATGACAACTATGTAAAATTTGAATTTGAAATTCAACATTTACACATATATCATAAATCCAACGATGATATACACTATAAGTATATTTAAGATTTACTCTTAAAATTTATGTGTTTATGATGTAAGTAATATTTAAAATAATTTTTCTATGTAAGCACATCCCAATTTCAATATTTGTGTTCCCATTTTTGCCCTGACATCCGTACTGCCATTTGCCGTCTTGCGGAAAAGTCTCTCGTATGAAGTCTACATCGTAAGCTCGTAGCCTTCATACATCCAAGTCCTTCAAATGAAATTCCGCTTCCCACAAAAAGCGCAAAGTTGACAACATGGTGTCAGCAATCACCAGCAGGGCTAGTTGCCACACCCGCTTTCTTGGCCCTCACGTTTCCTCATTTCTTCGCCCCGAGGAATCCTGCCAGACATGATGAGTTTTTTCTTCCCTCCAAAAACTATAAGGTACTTTTATAGTACCACATATATATATGTATATATACAGGGGCCCGTGATACTGCACAGCAAGAATTTTATTGAGCAATTTTGTATAAATTGTCAAAATTACCCTCACAAGTCAACTTGAGTGTTCATCATTAGACCTTAATTCACTGGTAGGAAGAATCTCTCTAAACCTTTTCCATGCACTGGGTAAGAGTTCAAATCCCGTCCAATGTACCTAGGGGTGTGCAAAAATGAAAAATTTTGATTTACTGATCGAATTCAAAATTGAATTCAAAATTTCGAATTCGATAATTCAGAATGGAAATCGGAATAGCCGATTTCGAATTGGTCTAATTTGCTAATGAGATTTTTCAAATCGAAAATTCCGATTTTGAATTCACAATTCGAAATCGAAATCGAAATCGAAATTCCTATTTCAATTTCAAATCTATTTTTCATATATATATATATAATATATATAATATAACATTTTTATTATAATAATAATTTTTATATTCATGAATTCGGTGAAATTGGAATTCGTATTTCGATTTCAATTTCGTTTTCACACATATATATAATGTGACAGCCCCACCTCCCCCTAAGGCGAACCAAAGGGTTTGGCGGACCGCCTGCCCAGCTGTCGCCGGGACTCAGTCGTTCATTACAGTTCTCAATTGAATTTGCAATATAAAACTCGGATATACATCAAATTCTCCAAGAATTACAAATCCCATAAGCGAAGTGGATCTAACTCTGAGCGTGGAACCTACACATACATCCACTCAAAACCAAACATTTATACAAGCCCAACTATTACACAACTGAATACAAGCAAATGTTGACTAACATTACCGAGTACACACACTCAGGTAATGTTCCATATACATAGGAGAAAATGCTTTCATCTATATACTGGGTATTCGGTTTACAAATCCAAAAGAGAACATTAGATTGGTACATTAGGGTTTCCAACGGTCGAGGAGCTATATAAAAGAACAAAAGAATATCTAACTAGTCCACTCGTGTCTCAAAATCATGATTTCCAAAAGAAGTTCCTTGTAAAGAAACAAAGTCAACAGAAACGGGGTGAGCTTACGTTCAGTGAGGTACCAATATAATAGCAGTTTAGAATCACGGAAATTCATATTCAATTATTCACATAGGCATATTCAATGAAGAAATAACAAACATCTTAAATGGAAAGGATACGGGTGGCTTTTAGGAGCCCAAAATTCCTGTTGCAGTACTTGATCCAAACCCGTTGACTCTCCGTCAATGTATGAAGAATAACCATGTCCGTAGACCCCGCTTTATGCCAAATTCCGTCCACCAAACTTTCCCCTACCGGGCCCGAACACCTCAACAGTACAGTAGTGGTAATACTCGAGTATACCGGAATCAAAGGTCTCAATACCCAAGGATTCCAAAATAGACCATTGTGGTTCGTTGTCTAATCGACCTAGCCCATGCTGGCTCAACTCGAGTAACTAGCCACAGGTTTTGAGCTTAGAGATTACAGAAAAGTCGTTAGGTACAAACCCCCAAACGACGCCAGAACAGTTACAGATACAGATAACGGTTTCAAATTCACACAGTACATGATCACAAGGCAAGAGAACGAGTGTGATAAAGTACACCCTCATCTCACATAGAACAAACAGATAGTACAATCATTCATATCATAGATAGCATGTGCAGAAGCCACATTTCACCACAAATAAGGGGAGTGGTAGACTCATCGGTTCATGTACAGATACTTCAAAAGTTTTCACGCCAGTGTGGCTTTAATCGTCAAGAAACCCTAAAATAACCGAAGTAAAACAATTGAAAGTTGCATATTCAAAATCGAGTAAATGGAATGCACAACTACTAGTCATATGCCTCGTCAAATAATTACTAATGCAAGAGTGCAAAACATGATTTTGAAAACAAAAAGGTAACGAAAGGACCTAGGGCTTGAGCGACCCAAAAGGTTTCAAGTCTACCCAAAAGGCAACTCAAACTTAAAGGGACCAAATGGCCTAGAAAAATGGACAGTATCTCCATAAATTTGCTTACTTTTCCATCCTACAATCAACACCCATTCATCTCAAATCAACCACATAGACTATCAAATACACCTTTTGGCACAATCAACACAGCTAGAGCTACCCTTAACGGATTGAAACGAATCTTATGGCGTTTCGAAGCCAAAACATATATATACATTTCTTAGGATGACCACCAAAGCCAAATCATGCATTTTCATGGTCAAATATCAAAATTTCGGAGAGGACAGAAAACTGTCTGCCAAACAGAGTCTATGGGCAGTCAAGGGTTTATCGATCATTCCACAGGCTACAGTGCTCCAATCGATCTGAAATTTTGCAGGTAGGTAGCTAACTCACATATCTACAATTTTCATGTTTTGCACAAGGGCTGATTCAGTCTTTAACATGGTCAAACGTACAGTGTAAAAACAGGGCAGATTACTAACCCTAAGCTGGAATTCATGTACTCTAGCTGAAATTCTTTAGGCACTCAAACTAGCATACCAAGCTTTGTTTATCACAATATCAAGCTATCATTCTATTATCAACCACTACTTATCACATGAAGGCAAAAATAATACCATAAAACTAATCTTTGCAAATAACTAGGGCTGTCAACGGGTCGGGTCCGGGCCGGAATTCATTATTCCGAACCCGGACCCGAATTACTATGCCGGATCCGGACCCGACCCGTTTACCCGACGGGTCCTTTATTCTACGTTCCGGATCCGGATCCGGCGGTCCCGGATCCGGATCCGGGTCTACCCGAACAAATTTACCAAATTTTATAATTTCTAATAAAAATGAGAAAAAAATATATTTGTAAACTAATTTCTAACTAATGCAAAGAAAAAATCAAATAAGAAAAGAAATCAAATTAACTTTATTAAAATACATCACCCTAATCAAATTATATTGATAAATATATATTTTTTAAATTATTAATTCATTTATATCCGGATCCGGGTCTAATACGGGCCGGAATACTATATTCCGTATCCGACCCGTTTTTTGTTTGACAAAACGGATCCGGATCCGGATCCGGAAAACGGAATTAAATCCCTACCCATACCCGCATTAATTTCACGGATCCGGTCCGGATCCGGGTCTAGACCCGACCCGTTGACAGGCCTACAAATAACCATCACTACCTATAATTAAGAGCTAGTAACTCCATCTTAACACCAGAATAGTCTCTACTAAACATATGCATGGCAAATCAAAGGTGAATTCACTTAAATAAAATCCGGAAAAATCACTAATATGGAACTTAATCATCCCAACTTCCAAATCACAAGAATTTCCATAAAATTAATCAAGATCAACTCAAATTCAAAACAATTACATACTCTCAAAAATTGGACGGCCTTGCCCCTAAATTTTCTTTATTTTTCCAACCTACAACCAAATACCAATTCTCATAACAATTAACCACAATCACCCATATGGTTCATAAGCAATACCATACATTCAATTAGGCCACAATTCCCCCTTTAATCAAGCCAATTCGAAGCTTAAAGCCAACCATTAGAAAACCCCCAAATTAAACCCTAGAAACCGGAATTTCCGCACAAACCAGAAATTTTCCGCAAACGATCGTAATTAACGCACAAAAGCTCCATTTAACACCATTTACAGCTATCATTCATGGCCAACCAACAATTATCATCTAAAATCAGAAAATTCACCAATAATTCCAAAATTGGCTAAGCTTAACCCTAGCCCATAAAATCCTTCACAAAATAACATATATAACATTGCTAATCCACAAATTTGTAATCAATTGAAGTAGATAAGGATTTCTTAGCAAGATACCTTCAAACCTCAAGGGAATAGATAGCTTAGTGCTTCCTCCTCCAAAACAACTCCACCCATAGCTTGCAAACACCTTAGATACGAAGTTAATCGGAGCAGTTGGCAAAATTAACGGTTAAATCTCATGATTTGGTGAAGGAATCAAGGGAAAGAAAATGGAGTTTTTCTCTCTTTGTTTTGCTCCCAAGAACAGCTGGCCAAGCAAGGAAAGAAAATGAAGAGCAAATGCAGCCAAATCAAGATAAATATGAAGAAAACAACTGGTCAAAATTGGCTGCCGGACATGACACGTCACAATCTGGCCAGAATCTGGCCAGATTTCCAGCCGGATTCTTGGCCGGATTCGAGGCAGAGGCAAAACTCATTTTTTTTCAAAACTGCAAGGCAATCCGGCCAGGTATCCTGCTAGAAACTGGCCGGATTTGGCCCCTTCCACTTTATGCAAAAATTTTTCTTCTTTCCAAGTTTAAAAGCTGCACTCCTCTGCTCGTCCAACAAAGATATATATATAAAAGGAAAACCCTCCTTAGAAATGGATAGCAATTTTTGTTTCAATTCAAAAGAGAGAATGAGAATAAACAAAAGGTTGAGAAAATGTGAAAATTTTACGGTTCTCACACTCTCTCCCCTTAAGAAATTTCGTCCTCGAAATTCTCCTTTTAACGGAATCTATCAAAATCTGCGTTAGACAGCGGACCCTACCTTCTACGTCCTTAGACGAGTCAGAAACCTGAAGTTGCTCTAGGGAATACACCCGAGCTGGTTCTTTCGATCCAGTCCCTTTTTCCTCCGTTTGTCCAGGGTTAGTATTGAGTGGTTGCTGGGTTTTCCTCCCTTCGCGTAGAACAATTGGGCAGTTAACAACCCGGTGATTTGCGCCCCCACAACGTAGGCATTTTCCCCTTCTTTTCCAACAATTCACCTCAGTATGGTTAATTTTTCCGCAATAGCTACAGGATGGGTGAGGGGTTGAGATTTCATCTTCCCGTGAGGCTCCTCTTGGAGTATCTTCTTTAGGTGTCTCCAAAATTTCTACTCGACACTTTTAAGACCAACAGTTGAATTACTTGCCTTGTGATTGTTTTAAAATTTGAAAGTGCCAATCACTTATTTCTTTATGTCATACTTTTCTTTTGTTTATTTTTTCTGTCCAAATTTAATTCGATATAAACACTCGATAATATTTAAGATTAAATGTCTTCTTTATTTTCAAATTTTGAGTAAAAGAGAATGAATATAAGGGAAAAATTAACAATTTTTTAAATCTCATGTGTACATCTATTTGATTTCACTTGAACAGTACGAATAGTGTGTAATATATCTCTATTTGATTTCACATGCTATTTGTACTGTTCAGGTGAAATCAAATAGATATATATATGGATTAAAAAAAATTATTCATACACATGATCTATAAAAGATGAAAAAATTCATTTTGTGAAATATAAGGGACGAAAAAATTTATTTTATGAAATGTGAGGGATTATAAATCGAATTATATCAAATTTGATTTGACAATTTTGCTCTTAAAATATGATCACGTGCAAGACACGTGATGAATTCCGACCAAAAATTAGTCGGAAACCTAAGTATGGACCAAATTTGACCAATGCGAATTTATAAGGGACGTAAAATTATACTTTTAAAAGTGAGAGATGAAAAAGTTATTTTGCAAAATGTGAGGGACGTTTTGATTAATTTTTCCAATTGATAATATCAATTATATTACATAGATTAATATACATTACATAATAAATATAACTAATAATATCATTGTTATAAGTTTGTAACTAATTAAATTAAATATTATATACAATTAAATATAATTATACAAATATTATAATATAAATATATAATTATAAATATATAATATATATAAATATTAATTATACTAATATTTAATATAAATATAATGTATATTATATATTATTATATTTAAAATAATAAACATAATTATAATTTATTAATATTATATACATGTATATATTATAATTATATTCACATACAATATACATTTATAAATATACATATATATTATAAATATATTATTATATAATATTAATAAATTTATAATATATATTATATACATATAGTTATATTTAACTAAATAATTATAATATATATTTATATAATATACTAATATTATAATAAAATATATATTTTATATATATGTATTTATTATAATATAAATATAAATATAAATATATAATTATTTAATATATATAAATATTAATTATACTAAATTATATATTATAAACTATACTATATATTAAATATAATTTTTATTATATATTATATTTATAATAATAATAAATATAATTATATAATATATTATTATTATTATATACACGTATATATTATAATTATATGCAATATAATATACATTTATAAATATATATAAATAATATAAGTATATTATTATATAATATTAATAAATTTATAATATATATTATATAAAATAATTACATTTAATTAAATAATTATAATATATATTTACCTAATATATTTATAATTATTATATAATTATGAACTCTAAACATATACATATATAATATATATAACTATACTAATATTATAATTAAATATATAATTATATTTAAATATTATAATTATAATATATATAATAGACATAATTATATATATGTATATAATTATATATTAAATTTTTTTAATGAGTGGCGGGACGGGTCCCATTTTTAAATGGGAATCAGACTTGGGTTTTGTCCAAGACCCTCCAAGTTACTAGAGAATTGAGGAATTCTAAAATTTTAGGTATGATTCCAAAATCCCAATTCCGATAGTAGTAATCCAAACAACAATTGTGGGGTTTATTCCAATTCTCCATTCCGAAACCCTCTTACCAAACGCCACCCTAAATTGTTTATATAGTATCAATGCTTGTCACAAAAAAAAAAAAATACACACACGCACATGCCTCCTCCATTGACAACCAATTTCACACTCCAAATTTAAATCTCAATGCCGTAACACCTTTCTAATATAAACTAATCTAACCTAGAACTACCGTTATTACAATTTCATATCCTTAAAAATATTAACATCTAAGAAGTAGAGAATAAATTCTACCTCTACAACAAAATCATAACTAACAATTACTAATCCAACTAAAGAAATCCTTATGCAAATTATTGACATTTTACAACAATTTTTCTTGATAACAGACAAAATATGACAAATTCTAAATGTTTGGTCTTTTTTTCGATTTCAATCATCAATTTTATTATTTATTTATCTATCACCATGAGTCTTTTCATTTCCTTCTAGTTTGACACATAACCTACTCCTCTATTAATTTTATAATTTCAATTTTTTAATATCCATAAAATTGAATATAATAAAGGGTATAGTAGTATAATATCTAGGAAATAAAGGAGATAAAATAGACACAAAATGGAGAAATAGGATTTTTTTTTTGTAAATCTATTGCTTTAAGTTATACATTTTTATACACTTTCTACCAAGTGGAGGACATTATAGATATTTTACTACATCAAGGGATATAAGTGTAATTACTTAAACATGAACGGAGCCAAGTGAAATTGTCAAAAATATCAAGTTAGGTTTCTAAAATTATCCCTAAATCCTATCCTAGCAAATCAGAATAGCAAATGGCATATATAAAAGTTAGGGAAGATTCATTGATTTTAGAACTATTCTAATTATCCCAAAAACAGATTGAGAGAAGAAAAGGTCGTACAACCCATTGTAAGAAAAACCATAAGATAACATCAGATACATAAACAAAACTAAAGATTCCGTCAATATTCAATTATGAGTGCAAGTACAAAAAACTATCTAAAATCAAACCAAATAGTAAACCACATCTAAAGATCGGAAAAGATCATTCTCGAATAAGAATTCATGTACATGAAATCAAAAGTTTGAGTAAGAAAAAGACACAGAAGAAAAGCTATGGATCAAATTTGATGAAGATGGCTGTTCGAATGTTCTTTTTTTTTTTTTTTAAGCGGTAGTGCAGACAATGGTGAGTTGAGGCGGTGGTAGTGGCGGTGACTGTCAGGTTTTGGCCTTTGGAGAGGAACGGGAGGTGGCTGCAAATTAATGCCCTTTACTATGCATGAATCAGAAACTAACAATCCAAACAAGGCAAATTCTTTTCCTTCCTTTTTTTTGTGAGATATAAAAAGATAATGATTTCAATTATTTCTATCTTGGTTTTAATTGGATCAGGATAAGTCCAAAATTGAGGCAATTTCTCACTCTTAAGGGCACGCATTATACGTCCGAATACAAGGCACTAACACGGATACCTTTTTCTTTAATTACCTTCTTTTACATATGGTGACAATTTGGAGAAATCATAAATAGCAAATTCATCTTTTATTAATTTTGCTGAAACTATTTTCATTTATATAGTTTATTTTAATTAGCTTCTCAATTAGTGTCCATTAACATAAAAATAAGGAAAATTTTTTGACTTGTTTAGGGAGCCATTCCCTGAATTTGTGTCTTTAGTGATAATATTTGTATATTACATAATCAAATTATTGTAATTTAATGGTTAAAAAGCACTTAATTCACTATCCAACAATGAATTTAACTTGAGGATACCCAGAATCTGACCACAAATGATACTGAGACGCCATCAATAAGTCATAAATATTAACATGCATTTTTAGTCTTCCTTAAATTACTTTAAACAATGTAATTGCCACACATATTAGTGTGAATCAACCTTAGTGGTACTAAGGTATTTCTATAAGGACTCGTGCTTTTATTTGTACTTTCACCTATTTTAAAATTATTTGCATTGGTGTTATTTAATTTTATTATTTTAGCATGAATTTTACTCAAATCATATTTTTATCGCTTTTGCGTCAAAATTTTTCAAAAGTTACACTGGCACGACTAATTGGAGATTTGAAGATTTAACCTCGGACTAGTAAGAATGAGTATTAGTGGTGTAAGAGAAACTACCTTGGAAGATTAGTATTTGAGAGTAAGAAACAAAAAGAAAACTAGCTAGTGCATGGCACTATTTGGCCACTATTTTTAGTTGACTTTTAACCACCAAAAGGCAAGCTTTCTTTTCAATTTCACATTACAACCAAAGCTTCATTTCTTCTTCCTTTTCCTCTCACTTGGCCGGCCATTGAAGCTCCAAAATAAGGGAAGAAAACTCCTCCTTCAAACCACAAAGCTTGCTCCAAGAATCTCTCCAAAACCTTCAAACCTTTGGGAGTTGATTAAGCTAGAAGAAAGTTCTAGTCTTGTGGTGATTTCTTGGCGGATTGGTGGTGCAAAGCTTGGCTCTAACTAGTGTTGAAGAAGCTTTGGAGAGGTAACAAGCTTCCCTTCACTTGATCTTTAGTTTCATTCAAGTTTTAGTAGTAGCTTTGAGTTGTTATGAAGGAGTATTTGAAACCCTAAACAAAGCTAGGCTAGATGACTTGAGGAAACCCTTGTCTTCTTGATTTATACTTAGGTAGATGCCTTGAGGTGAATTACTAGGTAGTAAACTTGAAGATTTCTTGTTTGTTTGGTTGTTATTTTAGTGATTTCTAACCTGATTTTGGCTTGAAAGTTGGACAGAAAAATTTGAAGAGAAAGAGAGGAAGTACTGGCCAAATTTTTGCTGATTTATTTCCCTTAATTTATTTTTGAATTTTGTTGTTAAATTGCAGCAAAAATACTTCTTATATGTTGGGTTGTGTGTGCGGAAATTATCTCTCAAAAATCATTTCATTTGATTGGGTAAAAGTCAAGTTTAGAGAAGAGAAACAAATCTGGAAAATTTTGCTCAGCACAGCCAACTAGAGTATATTCAACTGCATATAATTTTTTGTCCAGAAGTCGAAATCAAGTGCCGTTTGCGGTATTTGAAACTAAACTCTGAGGGCTTTCCAACGGTATAAAATACCCCGGCTAATTTGTTTTCTATGAACCGTAGTGAACTGGAAAAGTTGACTGATTTGCTCCTACTGTTTTGCCTGAGAGACCTACACAGCTGCATCTTATAGCTCGTTTTCACTCCTCTTGTGAAATGAATTTGAAGACAGTTTCTTCTCATGATTTTTATTACTTTGAATCTAGTTTTCAACGCCACAAGTCATGCTAATTTTTGATTTGTGTAGCCTTAGTCATGACCTGATTTACATACCGTGTCAAGTACTCCAAGGCTGGAATTTCGTGAAACAGGTTTTGAAAATCAGCTTTCATAAAACTGTTGTATCTTGGTGTAGAAAGATCCGAATTGATTTCTGCTTATTTTTTTTGAAACTAGATTTGGAATTCTTTCAGTGGTATAAATTTCAAGGGCTGATTCTATTTCTATGAATTTTGCCAAATTTCCAAACTTCACTGAAAATGCAAGACTGGTTTGCCCTGTTCTTACTGAAGCAGTGATTTGGAGCTAAGATTTGATTGATTTCTGATTTGAATCTGAAAAAGGTTTCTTCTACAAAGTTTTAGTTTATTGAGTCTATTTTCCAACAGTATAAGATTTACAAACTTTGGACTTACAAAACTCAAGTTATGATTTTTCCAAAGAATGCTGTCCAAAGCTGACTTTTTCCTTATATAAAAGCCAAAACCTCAAAAGTGGTTTGGAAACATTTCCTAGGTATTAAACCTAGCTTACTTGATTATATGCACCTCATTTCATACTTGAGAAATGGATTTAACCCCTATTCTTATGCCCTTGGTTTCTATGACATTGAACCATAAAATGGAATGTTTTAACTAAAGTAACTCTTGAGGAATTTCACTAGTTTTATATTCGAAACTTGGAACTTTTAATTTCAACATTTACTATGAAAATGAGTAACGTTTTGATGGATTTTGACTCCATAATATTTGAAACATGAACGCTTCTTTATATTCTGATTGTACATGTCTCAGGTGATTATGTGGACATTGAGGAGCTCGTTTGACCTTTTACTTTTGCTCCCGTATTTGCTCTTGACTTTTGGTGAGTGTCAAGTGCATGTTTCATGTACTATGATTGAAATGATATTTGTACAAGTGTTATGTGAAATTGTTATGATTCCTGAACTTGCCGAAACGATGGTGTACTTTATCGCCCTTGTCCTCTCCCTCTTGAATACTTGTTACTTGAAATATGAATTTGCATGACTTGAACTTGTTCTTGAACATGCTTGTAATCATAACTACTGAGCGGCAGTGTGAGGACCCATAAATCTTCCTTATTTCATAATATTTTTATTTTATTTTCTCGCATGTATTTTCTTCATTATACCCTATTATATTGATTTTCCAGAGATTTTTATAAGTGAGTAGAGTTTTCAAATCATTTTCCTAGTTTAAGTTAGTTCATATTAAGTTTGAAGCGTATTATGGATGTGGGGCTCGCTAGTGCGTTAAGTGCGATAAATTTTTGCCGATTAATTGAAGTTTTGTATCAAGAAATATTATTTTACAAGGTGTTAGGAAATAATTAGAGGTTACCTAGAGAGATTAACCATTGGAAGACAACAAGATGAGGATTAACCCTTGGATGTCATTTGTTCTTGAAACATTGGACCTTGACTTTGACTTGGACTTGTCTTAACCTTTACTAAACCAAATTTTGACCCAATTTCTTTCCATTTTCATTGTCTTGGCCGAAATTTATGGAGAGGAAAGAACAAGAGAGAGTTTCTTCAACTTCAACTTTAATTCTTGCTCAAATCTTGAGTTTCAACCGTTGAATTATCAAATTACTCCATCCAAGTTGCTTACTAAGGAGGATTAAAGCTTCCAGTGGAGGGATTTGTGAAGGAAAAATCCTAAGTTATCATCTTTCTTGAGGTGTCAGGGTACTTTGCTTACAACCTTCCTCTTTACTTCAATTAATTGATAAGTAGTGGCTTATAGTTGTTATAGATGCTACTTTGTGAAAAATTTCATGGATTAAAGTGGAGTTAGCCAAATTTCTGATTATTTTTGGGATTTTTCTGTTTTCATATGATGATTATGGTTGGTCTTCGATTGATGGCTCTAAATTGTGTTAAATGGATCCCTTGTGTGTCAATTGCGGTTATTTGCAGAAAATTTCAGTGTTAGGGTTCCAATTTGCCCTGTTCTGCCCGGTTCTGTTTGACCATGTTAGAGGCCGAATTAGGCTTAGAATAAAACATGAAAGTTGTAGCAAATGGTGTTAAATAGCTGCCTGAAAAATTTCACCCTTGATTGCCATGAACCCTGTTTCGCGGACAGATTTCTGTTTTCGTAGAGTTTTTCATTTTTGACCATGAAAATGCATGATTTGGCTTTTGAGATCTTCATAAGAAATGTAGGTATATGTCTTGGCTTCGAAACGCCATAAGATTCGTTTCAATCCGATAAGGGTAGCTTCAGTTATGGATATTGTGCCGAAAGGTGTATTTGATAGTTTATGATGTGTATGTGGTTAATTTGAGATGAATTGGTGTTGCTTGTAGGATGGAAAAGTAAGAAAATTAAGGAGATATGCTATCCGATCTTTGAAAGCATTTGATTGCTTTGAGTTTGAGTTGAAGGGCTTGGACTTGAGCAAGACAATGATATATGATGGATGGTTCCTGAGTCGTGGTTGATGAGTGACCCCAAATTATTTCCAAAACTACTTATGAACTGTTTCTTGCATTATTTACTCAATTGCATATTATGTGTGCTTGCATGTGAGTTCATGACATGTTTTGGCTCAAAAGAGTACTTGGAATTCGTGTGCTTAGAACCAACGTTTCCACCACTGTTTACCTGGAGCAAATGGCTCCCTATCACTGTTTCACTGTTAACTGATCAATTTGAGCGTTGGATGTCTAAGTACCATGATTTCACTGGCTCACGAGAGCAATAAACGTACATTTGATACTGATTCATGACATCATTGAAATGAACTATTATGAAACTGATTTGATTACTGATTTGACTGGTTACTCGTTGAGCTTCTAACTCACCCCAAAAATATTTTATTCCCCTCCATAGAGCTCGAGACGAAGGAAGGGCTTGTAGTACTTATTCACGTGACTGGATGGCATATATCTTGTACAGTTTAGATTTGGATTCATTTTGTGTAATAGTTGGGTTAGTGTGACTGTATGGAATTGAAGTGGATGTATGTGTACGTTCCACGCTTAGAATTAGTTTCTGCTTCACTTATGATATGTAATTCTTGGGGAATTTGATGTAATATTTGAGATTTATATTGTAATTTGTTTGAGAACTGTAGTGAGTGAGTCAGTCCCGGCGAGAGTTGGGCAGGCGGTCCGCCGAACCCTTTGGTTCGTCTTAGGGGGAGGTGGGGCTATCATGGGCAGCATGTACCACACCCTATTCGAGTGGGAGGTGCCTCTCATCCCGACTCAGTACTATGACCGATTTTAAGTCGATTGGAGCATTGTCTCATCGACCACTTATAGTCATGGGGATGCCCAAAACCCATTGGCTAGTCTCGTAACTCGAGCCAGCAAGGGCTTGGTCGAGAAGGTTGGTGAACCATGAAAAATTATAAAGTTTGATCTTTTGAGATCTTATTTGGCATACTCGAGTAGTATTGCCATCTCGTGTGTGTTTGGTTCCGGATTCAAGAGGGTGATATGGTGGATGGAGGAAGTAAGTGGAACTCTACGGACATGTTACTACTTGAATTGATGGAGGGTCAGCCAAAGATGGCTTGAATCGGTCGTGATGTGAAAATAGCTCTTGAGAGCTCCTGTATCCTTTTCATTTGTGTTTTATTTCCTACTTGTTCGTTTACATGAAATTTGTGTTAAATCTCTCTTAAGTGTGTTATTTGAGTTAGTTCGTGCTACTTGTTTGCTTGCTTGCTTGATTTCTTGATATCACTGAATGTTAGCTCACCCCAAGTTGTTTTCCTTAACAGGTTTGGAAGTGGAAGTTGGTGATTCTAGACTAACGGCTTTTGGTGGAAGCTAGTATATCTTTTGTATGTTATGAGAGATATTTGAAGTGTAAATTTTGTTATACTTGAGTATTTTGGATTGTAATTATAAATGGTAGCCTTGAGAGTTTTGGACTTGTATATTCGAAATATTTCTTTATTATAAGTCAATGGTTGAGTTGTGGTTCTTTATTAAGTTTGAATGAATGCGTGAGTTCTGACGAGAGTTGGGTAGGCGTTTCGCTAATACCCTAAGATTTGTCCTAGGGAGAGGTGGGACGTCACAGTTGGTATCAGAGTTTTAGGCTTCAGATCTTGTAGTGTATCCTAAGCTTGAAGTTTAGGATGCCGGACTATGGGATTAACTTGAATATTACCTGAACTGGAGAACCTACTGTGTCCTAGTGGTTAAAGAGAATTGGTACTTGAGAGTTTCTTATATGGCATTGGTGGAAACAAAACTGAGGAATTATATGGTGTTATATCGAAAGGAAACATTATGTGAGAGATTAGTAGTGAAAGATTGAATGAGATTCGAATTATCTTTATACTTGTAGGAATGAAAGGAATTGGTGCAAATAGTTGTATTAGTTATCAGAGGTAAGAAACCGAGATTTGCTAGTTAATTCCACATATGATGGTTTTGAACCAAAACAAAAGAGTTTTCAAAAGAATAAAATGCATTTTTCACTTATTTACCTGCTGGAAAAATTTCGGCTTTGAAAAAAAAGCTTATCCAAGATTTGAATATGAAATTCTTGATTTTCAAGCAGAGAGCCTATCTTCAGGTGCAAGAACTGAGAGAGACTTGAAGATGTAGAGTGATCGCATCCGAGAGCCTGAAGTTAGTGTGATCAAGGAACAAATGTACTAATGATTTCGTGGATAGTTTTAGGAGTTTCATAACTGCATTGACTAAAGGGGAAGACAGCTAAGAGACAAAATGGAGAGGCTAAAGTTTGATAAAGTGTAATAGCAAAAGTTAGGACATGAAAGATCTGAATGCTAGATCTAAAACTGAACAAATTGAAGAGATTGGAATTTATGAAGGTTGTCATGGCCTAGGCGAGTAAATCCCTGGTTAGGGTTTCTATTGATGGTGATCCGATTTGAAATTTGATGCATGTCTTGAATGTGTATTGTGCTAGCATTGCAGACTTGCTTAATTTCTGATATATTTGGACTTGTTATATGTTTACTTGTACCTGTTGTGATCATATGCATCAATCTTGTGAAATCTGATAATTGTACTTTGGATTATGATTGACTAGTATTGCATCTATGATTACGTGATCCTTATCCTTTTATACCTGTATTGCCTTAAGCTTGTGTGAGAAATAGAAATCGGAGAATGGCATTGAGGATATATATAGTATAGGAGTACAGTTCAAAGATATATGTTGAATACATTGGTATCTGATCATGATATGAGTTAATCATTGTTTGGGGTGCGAAAACTTGATGATTCACTTTAGTCCATGGGAAGAATGAATGTTAGCAATGATAACTTAGTACTTTATTTACGTTTGAACATAATGGTATGTGTATGAAAATAATCTGAGTTGAATAGTTGTAAACTTTCAATTGTGTTAGTGAAAGACTTTTATCCTATGATTAGTAGTTAAGGTTCAATGATCCATGAGTAAAGGGAATGTAAATTGGTTCTTCAAGTCTTAGATATAAACTAGGTAGTTTATGGGAAGAAATTTAATCTATCTTTTGACAATGGAACCTGTTATACTAGACTTTGGAAAAAAAAAACTCAGTACTTCATGTTTAAAACCTCCTATTCTAGTTTTACCTACTACGTGTGAAGTTTGACAAAAAAAATTATGATGAATTCAAAAATTTTCCATTTGATAATATATTTCTTTGCCTTTCTACACCTTTTAGATACTGATATTTAAATTTGTTATAAATGTGCTTGTAAAAGTAATTTAGAACCTTCGATCTTGTTTTTTTTGTTTAAGTTATTTGGGTAATTCTCTTGTACGACATTTTCATGAAATTTGAGTTATTAAGATCGTATCTTTTATAAAAGAAAAGATTTTAACCAAGTATTTTATATTCTCCCCATCTTACCTTTCCACTTTAAAGTTAACTAAGAGAGTCTTCTTGCAAACAATCAAGAATTTAAGAAAAAAATTACTCTTGTGAGTGTCATTCTGAAAATTTTATATCCTTCTCTTAAACTCCAAACATTTTGATTTTTGTTATAAAGCTATATTTTCTCTTTGTGGAGAAGAATGAATCCAAGAGCCTTATTATATCTGATGTAAGGTTTGAATTTATCGGAGTAAGTGATTAAGGGATTATGATAAGATATTATTAAGTTTAAGTTTTATCCTTTAGTGTTTTGATAATTGTATACATTGTATGGAATTGGATGTGATTTTTTTGAAGTTATTGATTGCTTGAGGTTCCTTTCTAACCATTTTGAAAGATTAATAGGGTTAAGACCTAGTAGGACAAAATTACTACGTTGTTAAGATTTTATAGAATTTGATATATGAGACATTAAGTTCATTGAGAGTACTTAAGGACCATTGGGATATTGAGGTAAGGATTACATGATTTGTTCTTGGATTTGGACAAGAATTCTTTATTTGTTTGTGGTTAATAATGAAGGAAGGCAATTCGAATAGAGAAGATAGTATGCGGCCAGTGTACTGTGTTTGATTTCAAGATCCAGTAGAAATAGTAACCAAGTTTTATAGTTATCATTTTCACTTTTCATCGGGTTTTCAAGCTTATACTACCCTGTACATTTTGACATCCTTGTTAAACTTTCTTAGCATATTAGCCTAACCTTTACGTGGTAAGATTTTCCCTCTAGGCAAGTTTGTGGTAGTAAAATGAGTAAGAGAAGGCAATTTGAGAATTGGAGGAAAATCCTGTAGCATCAAGTTTATGCGAGCAAAGGTATAAATTTCGAGGATGAAATTCTTTTAAGGAGGGAAGAATGTGAGAACTCGTACTTTTATTCCTACTTTCACCTATTGTAAAATTATTTGCATTGGTATTATTTAATTTTATTATTTTAGCATGAATTTTACTCAAATCATATTTTTATCGTTTACGCGTCAAAATTTTTCACAAGTCACACCGGCACGACTAATTGGAGATTTGGAGATTTAACCTCGAACTAGTAAGACTGAGTATTAGTGGTGTAAGAGAAACTATCTTGGAAGATTAGTATTTGAGACTAAAAAATAAGAAGAAAACTATCTAGTGCATGGCACTATTTGGCCACTATTCCTAATTGACTTTAACCACCAAAAAGGCAAGCTTTCTTTTCAATCTCACATCACAACCAAAGCTTCATTTCTTCTTCCTTTTCCTCTCACTTGATTGGCCATTGAAACTCCAAAATAAGGGAAGAAAACTCCTCCTTCAAACCACAAAACTTGCTCCAAGAATCTCTCCAAAACCTTCAAACCTTTGGGAGTTGATTAAATTAGCTCTAATCTTGTGGTGATTTCTTGGTGGATTGGTGGTGCAAAGCTTGGCTCTAACTAGGGTTGAAGAGGCTTTGGAGAGGTAACAAGCTTCCCTTCACTTGACCTTTAGTTTCATTCAAGTTTTAGTAATAGCTTTGAGTTGTTATGAAGGGGTATTTGAAACCCTAAACAAAGCTAGGCTAGATGACTTGAGAAAACGGTTGTCTTCTTGATTTATACTTAGGTAGATGTCTTGAGGTGAATTACTAGGTAGTGGACTTAAGGATTTCTTGTTTGTTTGGTTGTTATTTTAGTGATTTCTAGCTTGATTTTGGCTTGAAAGTTGGAGAGAAAAATTTGAAGAGAAAGAGAGGAAGTGCTGGCAGAATTTTTGCTGATTTATTTCCCTTGATTTATTTTCGAATTTTGTTGTTAAACTGCTGCAAAAATGCTTGTTATATGTTGGGTTGTGTGTGCGGAAATTATCTCTCAAAAATCATTTCATTTGATTGGGTAAAAGTCAAGTTTAGAGAAGAGAAACAAATCTGGAAAATTTTGCTCAGGACAGCCAACCAGAGTATATTCAACTACATATAATTTTTTGTCCAGGAGTCAAAATCAAGTGTCATTTGCGGTATTTGAAACTAAACTCCGAGAGCTTTCCAACGGTATAAAATACCCCTGCTAATTCATTTTCTATGAGCCGTAGTGACCGGAAAAATTGACTGATTTGTTCCTACTATTTTATCCGAGAGACCTGCACAACTGCAGCTTGTAACTCATTTTCACTCCTCTTGTGAAATGAATTTGAAGACAGTTTCTTCTAATCATTTTTAATACTTTGAATCTTTTTTTCAACACCATAAACCACGCTAATTTTTTATTTCTGTACCCTTAGTCATGACCTGATTTACAAACTGTGTCAAGTACTCCAAGGCTGGAATTTCGTGAACCAAGTTTTGAAAATCAGCTTTCATAAAACTGTTGTATCCTAGTGTAGAAAGTTCTGAATTGAGTTCTGCTTATTTTGTTTGAAACTAGACTTGGAGTTCTTTCAGTGGTATAAATTTCAAGGGCTGATTCTATTTCTATGAATTTTACCAAATTTCCAAACTTTACTGAAAATGCAAGACTGTTTTGCCCTGTTCTTACTGAAGCAGTGATTTGGAGCTAAGATTTGATTGATTTCTGATTTGAATATGAAAAAAGTTTCTTCTACAAAGTTTTAGTATATTGAGTCTATTTTCCAACAGTAAAAGATTTGTAAACTTTGGACTTACAAAACTCAAGTTATGATTTTTCCAAAGAATGCTGTCCAAAACTGACTTTTTCCTTATATAAAAGCCAAAACCTCAAAAGTGGTTTGGAAACATTTCCTAGGTATTAAACCTAGCTTACTTGATTATATGCACCTCATTTCATACTCGAGAAATGGATTTAACCCCTATTCTTATGCCCTTGGTTTCTATGACATTGAACCATAAAATGGAATGTTTTAACTAGAGTAACTCTTGAGGAATTTCACTAGTTTTATATTCGAAATTTGGAACTTTTAATTTCAACATTTACTATGAAAATGAGTAACGTTTTGATGGATTTTGACTCCATAATATTTGAAAACATGAACGCTCTTTTATATTCTAAAACTTGGGCATCGGATTAGAAGTTTTGAGATATGAAAACCATCTTCCCTTTTCTCAATTTTCGTGCCAAAATTTAAGTAAGGTACTTTCTTTTAGAATTGAGATTTCTTACCACGACTTGACTCGAAAATGACTTTTGAATTCTCCTTGAGTGTTATTTTAATGCTTAAGCGAAAAAATCTCTTTTAACTCGACTTGAGTTCATGGCTTTGAATGTGAGTAGCAAGAGAATATTTTTTCTCATTAGCCTTGATCGAATACTTAGGTAATCATGATTGTACATGTCTCAGGTGATCATGTGGAAATAGAGGAGCTCGTTCAACCGCTCACTTTTGCTCCCGTATTTGCTCTTGATTTTTGGTGAGTGTTAAGTGCATGTTTCATGTATTATGATTGAAATGATATTTGTACAAGTGTTATGTAAAATTGTTATGGTTCATGAACTTGCCGAGATGAGGGTGTACTTTATCGCCCTTGTCCTCTCCCTCTTGAATACTTGTTACTTGAAATATGAATTTGCATGACTTGAACTTGTACTTGAACATGCTTGTAATCGTGAATACCGAGTGGCAGCATGTACCACACCCTATTCGGGTGGGAGGTGCCTTTCATCCCGACTCAGTACTATGGCCGATTTTAAGTCAATTGGAGCATTGTCTCATCAATTACTTATACTCATGGGGACGCCCAAAACCCATTTGCTAGCCTTGTAACTCAAGCCGGCAAGGGATTGGTCGAGAAGCTTGGTGAACCATGGGAAACTATAAAGTTTGGTCTTTTGAGATCTTACTTGACATACTCGACTAGTATTGCCATCTCGTGCGTGTTTAGTTCCGGATCCAAGAGGGTGATATGGTGGATGGAAGAAGTAAGTGGAGCTCTACGGACATGTTACTACTTGAATTGACGGAGGGTCAACCAAAGATAGTTTGAACCGGTCGTGACGTGGAAATAGCATTTGAGAGCTCCTGTATTCTTTTCATTTGTGTTTTACTTCCTACTTGCTCGTTTCTATGAAATTTGTGTTAAGTCTTTCGTAAGTGTTATTTGAGTTAGTTTGTGTTACTTGTTTGCTTGCTTGCTTGATTTCTTGGCCTCACTGAGCGTTAGCTCACCGCAAGTTGTTTTCCTTAATAGGTTTGGAAGTAGAAGTTGGTGATTCTAGACTAACAGCTTTTGATGGAAGCTAGTATATCTTTTGTATGTTATGGGAGACATTTGAAGTGTAAATTTTGTTACACTTGGGTATTTTGGATTGTAATTATAAATGGTAGCCTTGAGAGTTTTGGACTTGTATTTTCGAAATATTTCTTTATTATAAGTCAATGGTTGACTTGTGGTTCTTTATTAAGCATGAATGAATGCGTGAGTCCTGATGAGAATTGGGTTGGCGCCTCGCTGATACTCTAAGGTTTGTCCTAAGGAGAGGTAGGGGCGTCACAGTTTCTCCCAGTGAGTGGTAATTACCTTGAATGATATCATGATACTGTAATGGGTCTTTCATGAACACTCATCAACCCATCTAAATCATACCAAAACTATCATGTGAATGTACACATTAATAATTACTATTACTATGAGGACCCGTAAATTTTTCTTATTTTTTATTTTATTTTCTCGTATGCATTTTCTTCATTATACCTTATTATATTAATTTTTCTAGACATTTTATAAGTGAATAGAGTTTTTAAATCATTTTTCTAGTTTAAGTTAGTTCATATTAAGTTTGAAGCGTGTTATAGATGTGGGGCCCGCTAGTGCGCTAAATGCGATAAAGTTTTGTCGATTAATTGAAGTTTTGTATAAAGAAATATTACTTTATAATAGCCTTACTACTCAATCACCCCATAATAAGTGTAATGACCCCCACAATAAGTGTAAATGAACATAGAATTTAGGATTTTCCCTTTTGTTTTCAAAGTAGTGCGAATTAGGGTTTTTACGCCTATCCGTAGTGTGACTATCCGGTACGGAGTGTGGATCAAATTTGGTGATTAAGAGTGAGTTTTAGATGATATTAAGTGTGTGATTAGAAGTGATAATAATAAATTAGTGAATTATAAGTGAAAACCCTAGTACGCGTGAAATAAGGAAAAATGGATTGAACCGATGGGTACTGTTTGTTACCGAATGAGTGCACCACTTGAATACCACTTTATTACCTCAATCCCCTTGTTATTAATTGAACAAAATTGATGAGCAACCCTAGGGGAAGACCCTCCTAGACCCTCCCAACCTTGTAATTATCAGAGTTGGATCTTTTCTCCCAATAGAAATTGAACTCAATTGTTCTCATGAACTCAAGACCTCTGACACACAAAGGTAATCAGCAACCTTAAGCAAATCATAATGAATGAAGAGACACCACGATTAGGGAACAAGCTAATCGATAAAGTCAGATTTGAATCCTAAGCAATGAACTCAAGAATTCAAGAGTAAGTTCGATTAAGAACTTGAAGGAAAATTCCTCACGATTTTTGGTTGTAATCATCTCCTTTCACTCATACAATAGGTGCCTTTTATAGGCTAAAACTAGGGCAAATCCGACCCATATAAACCTGGAATAGGAATTCGGTCCGCATAAAGAGCCAGCTCTTTAAGGCTTCCCGATAAGGTCCAATAAGTAATAAAAATACTCAACGACTAACAACTACTAAACTAGACAGTCTTAAAACAACTACCAACTAAGCTAACAAGTATGAGATCATTCTTTCACTTCAAATGTACAAGTGAACAAGGTAACTCCATGGTTCATCAAATCTTCAAACTTAGCTTGCTCCTTGCTTATATGGTGAATGATCAAGGCTCGTAAAGCTTCCTTCATCTTCTTGGATTTTGATCTTGTCATCGGACCAGCAATATTGATCAAAGGATCCTTGACCCAAGGCTGAAGTTATTTATTGCACACCCTCTTCTCCTTTCAGCTGAAAATGTGGACCAAAAAAACAAGAGAGAAAAGAAAATTTTGACTTCCAATTAAATTGTGACACTTGTCAAATCTTTGACCAAATTAACTCCAACCTTCTTATCTTTTCTAGAGCTTTGTTTCTTCTTCATTTCTGCATATTGCTGGCCGAAACTTGAGAGGGGGAAAGGGAGAGAAAACTTCATTTTTGCACTTCAATTTCAAGTCTCAATCTTGAGTTTCAACCGATAATCTTGCAAATTCCTCCACAAAAGTTGGTCTCCAAGGAAGTTTAAGGGTTTTGGTGGAGTGATTTGGGAAGAGGAAGGTCTTGGCAGCTTCTTGACATAGGGATTAAGGTGAATTTGGTAAGAAACTTCCCTCTACTTCTTATATGTGTAAACTAGAAGTTTAAAGTTGTAGTTTTGATGGATTTATGGGGAAAATTTCATGGGTTAAATGATATGATAGGATGTTTAGCTAAGGTTTATATTTTCAGCCTTGATTATGGTTATCTACCTCTTAATTGATGTTATTGAGCCAATAATTGGTAGGTTTGACGATAGAGCATTTGTTAGATATGAATTTATAGAGTAAAGGTGCAAATTTCAGAATTTGGAAACCAAGCTACCCTGTTCTGCTCGGTTCTGGTTGACCATGATGGAGGCCAAATTAGGCTTAGGACAAAACATAAAAGTTGTAGGAAATGATGTTTTATAGTTTCCTGTAAAATTTTAGCTCGATCGGAGCATTGTAGCATATGAAATGACCGAAATACCCTTGACTGCCCATAAGTCCTGTTTCGCGGACAGTTTTCTGTCTTCATGGAGATTTCAATTTTTGACCCTGAAAATGCATGATTTAACTTTGGAGGCCTTCATAAGAAATGTAGGTATATTTCTTGGCTTTGAAACGCCATAAGATACAGCTCAATCGAATTTCGGTAGCTTGAATTATTGTCGTTTAACCATAGTGCGGTTAACTAACCTGTTTGTGAGATTCTGGTTTCGTATATTGCAATATTGACCGAGCTACACTATGAACTGGACTGAGTGGTTTTCATCAAAGTTTTAGACCATTGTCTTAGCTTCGAAATGGTATAAATTGCATTCCAATCCGATAAGCGTAGCCTCATTTGTGTCTGTTACGCAAAACAACATCAAATCTATCTCTTGTTTTCTGACTTAAACTTTATTTCCGGACATTTTCCTAACTTGAATTTGTACTTGTACCACTTTGAGCCTATTGAATGGCTATTGAAATGAGATTATTTTGTGTGTGACTTTGGGATTGATTGAGGAAAACAATGAATCCATAAATGGCTGGAAAATATGCAAATACAGAGGGCATGCTGCCCAAAATTTTAGGGCTACGCGATTCCTACAAGTTGAGCTAATCTTGGTAAAAATGATGGATTTTGGGAGTTGTTTGTAACCCTAGAACCAACTGTTATTTTTTTGCTCAAAAGTCATATTTTATTCTTTTGTACTAGTACTTAACTTGGGAAGGCATACGACTTGTAATCAAGCCTCATTGATGGATTCCATTTACTAGGTTTGTGGATGTGTGAACTATAATTGTTTTATTTTGGTTATTTTAGGGTTTCTTGGCGATTAACACCACTTTGAGTAAAAACTTTTGAAGTATCTGTACTGGAACTGGTGAGTGTACCACTTCCCTAACTTGTTGCTTATCTGGCTAACCGTGATTTCTGTATATTCTATATGAAATGAGGGTGTACTTTATCACTCTCGTTTCTCTCGTCTGTTTACTTGGTTTCCTGCATACTGTATAAGTTTGTAGTTGCTCTCTGTATCTGTCATCTGTATCTGTTCTCTGTATAAGTCTGTGACCTCTGAGTTCAACACTTGTGACTAGTTACTCGAGTCGAGCCGGCAAGAGCCAGGTCGATTAGATAACGAACCACAGTAGTCTGTTCTAGGAATCTTTGGGTATTGAGACCCTTGATTCCGGTATACTCGATTATTACCATTCCTGTTCCTATTTGGTGTTCGGGTCCGGTAAGGGGTATGTTTGGTAAACGGGATTTTGGCGTTAAAGTGGTGTTCTATTGGACTGGTTCCTTTATTTGAACGTTGACGGAGGGTCAACGAGACTGGATCAAGTATTGCAACGGGGAATTTGGCTCCTGAGAGCCACCTGTATCCTTTACATTGTGGTGTTCATTCATTTCTCGTATTTGATGTGAATATGTGCCTTGAAAGTGATCTCTCATGAGTTCTACTGTTTCTACTGTTTATACTTTTGGTACCTCATTGAACTTTTAGCCCACCCCATCCCGTTATCCTTGTTTTCCTTACAGGGAACCATCTTTTGAAACTTCGATATTTTGAAGAATGAGTTGAGCTAGTTAGAAATTCTTTTGTTCTTTTGGTATAGCTCCTCGACAATTTGGAAACTCTAAATATATCTTAATATAATGTTTTCTTGTGATTTGTAAACTTACTAATATGTATATTTTAAAGTGTTTCCTCATGTTTATGTGACATATGTAATTGGGAATGTACATTCTCTCATGTCAAACAAAGTTTACTTGTACTTGGTTGGATGGTGATGTGGCAGCGGCACTTCCATTTCGTTTTGATTTTCGTGGGAACATCATACTAAAGATTGATCGTATCTTTTAGTTCAGCCAATTGAGTTCTGAATGTTATCTTCTAGAAGTTCTTTTGAGAGGATGGTAGGGTTTACAGTTGTTCCGGATCCGTAGTCCCGGCAAGAGTTGGGCAGGCGGTCCGCCAAACCCTTTGGTTCGCCTTAGGGTGAGGTGGGGCTGTCACAATTACCATCTCTAACATTTATATAATTTCTCTAGTTAACTTGTCTAAATACTTGACACTTGAACTATAATTTAACGAGTACCCACTGTGCTCTTATTTGACAAACCCAATTTTAAATGGGTTTGTGCCCAATCTTATATATTTTGACAAAAGCTAATTTTCTTGCGCAAAAGTATTGCAATCCAGGTAGTGCATGATAATTTTAGAGCATTAATAATTGATTAACTTTTCCTATTCAATGTGCTTATTAGTGAACCGAATAGGAAAAAAAACCATATTAAGTTTCATCTTTTCTTAGCCTTTCTTAAATTTAAAAGTATCCTTATACTATATAAGATTGAGTTTTGATCAAAAAAGAGGGTTGAATTTCAACCACATGGGTGGGGCATTTTGAGAATATGGAATATGTGTTGCTTATTTCAATCTTTTGGTACAATTGATTGCAACATATGTTTGGGTGTGTTTATGTTAAAGTCCCCATGTTTGTACATTTAAATCTTGTATTTATGAACACATCTGGATATTTGTGGAATGTGGTTTTATTTGGCAATCATTTGTGCATTTGGTACAATTCATATAAGCGTATGTGTTTGTGCAATTATTGAAATGAGGTTATAATGTAATTAAAATAAAGCCACTAAATGGGGTTATACTGCAATTAAAATAAAGCCATGTTGCTGATAACAAACGGGTTGGGGATATTCAATTGTCTGAAATACTCATAATTATATCAACAACTGCATTCATGTCTGAAGCTCATCCATTTGAAATAGCTTCTCCATCGGCAATTAAACACTATTTACATCCTAATTAAATAGCCAATAACGTGGGTATGCTACTAACTTAATGGTTGAGTATGAGTTATGGCTCTTTTAATTATTCCTCCTTCATATTCTTTAGTTTTTCCCCTTACGACTTGTAGGAAGGAGTTATTTTTTCAGCCTTTATACTCAGTATTTCAGAATGATTTTTACAGAAGCTATTCATGGTGGTTCAGCTTGAGGAGAGTTTTGTTTCTAAATTTTATTGTTTTTGTGAGTGATTCTTGTGGTGTATAGCTTCGGGTGTATGCTGCTATCATAAAATTTGAGCCTTTGGTTGAGTGATTTAGCTATAATATTACGATTTCTGCACACATTTGGTTGGCCTGTGTAATTTGAATGGTGTGCTTATGATGTGATAGGTTCGAAGCAACTTCAAGGAAAAACTTTCCAAGGTTTATCTAGAATAAGGTCAGCTGGCATTAATAGGTTTTAATTTCGCATATGTTAGATTCTCTTCAATTTGATGGTGATTTGATTGAAAAGCATTGTGAATTAATAAGTTATATGATTTACGCAGATTTGAGATTCAATTGTTGACCCACTGATAAATTTATAGAATAAACACATATGGAAATGACATAATGATGTTAAAGAAAACTTTACACAAGACAAGAATGGCTGCTACGAATGATGTGAAATGCAAGTTGATTAATGATACTAATGAGAACTTTGGATTAAATGGCTTGTATAGAGATGATATAATCCTTATTGGTTGAAGAGAGCAATAAGATCTAAAACACAAATAAGAAATCCCAAGATGCAATAGTTTACAACAACTGAAGTAACATCAAATGACAGAATCTTTGCTTCATCAAGATTCTTCTTTTTACCATCAAATTATTTATACAATTGAACTAGAAAACAAACATCAAAGATGTGAAACAAAGATACAATACTAAATAATCTTAAACCATCCTTATTATCTATAATCTATGAAACACAAGTTAGTTAAAGATACCAATAGGCACTTTTGATTAAATGGCCTTTATAGGAATGATAAAATCCTTAATGATCAATAAGTTCACTAAAGATACTAATAAGATCTAAAACACAAAGAAGACATTCCAATATGTTATACTTTACAACATTTGAACTGATATCAATATCAGAATCTTTGGTTCGTTAGGTTCCTCCTTTATACCAGCAAAGTATCTATACATACAATTGAATCAAAAAACAAACCTATACCCTCCTTGTGAAGAATTGATGTACAGAAAATTTGATGAATTAGCTAATTAAAAGTCATGATGAAGATATAAATTTCAAAACAATTAGCTTTCAGCTATGTGTGTGCACTATGAGCAACTATATTTGTTGTGTGTGTACTTTCAGCTTTTGATATATGTGTACTTGATCTGTATCTGTTGGTTAGTGTGTTTGAATTTTTAGAAATTTTATTTTCCTATGCAAGCTTCTTGTTCTGTTTGTTATCTATAACAATGAAATCCTGAATAGTATATGATGTAATGCATTTGCAATGTCATTATTAAGGTCTTTACCATGGAAGATATTTCAATCCCAGAAAATCTATAGGATGTAAAGTTGTCATAGCCTAAAATGACTGTACTAAGTAAAGATAGTAAGATAGAAGAATGAAAGCGTCAACGAAATGATAAAGCAAAGGCAAAATATTCATCATGGATTAAAGAAGAAAAAGAGCTACAACGACAAAAGCACAGAGAGACTGGGCATGTATAGAGATGATATAATCCTTATTGATCTCTAAGTTGGTTGAAAAGATCAATAAGATCTAAAACACAAATAAGAAACCCCAAGATGAAATAGTTTACAGCAACTGAACTAACATCAAAAAATAGAATCTTTGCTTCATCAAAATCCTTCTTTTTACCATCAAATTATTTATACAATTGAACCAAAAAACAAACATCAAAGATGTGAAACAAGATACAATACTAAATAAACTTACACCATCCTTATTATCTGTAATATGTGAAACACAAGTTAATTAAAGATACCCATAGGCACCTTTGATTAAATGGCCTTTATAGGGATAATGAACTCCTTAATGATCAACAAGTTCACTAAAGATACTAACAAGATCTAAAACACAAAGAAGACATTCCAATATGTTATAGTTTACAACATCTGATCTGACATCAAATATCAAAATCTTTGGTTCGTTAGGTTCCTCTTTTTTACCAGCAAAGTATCTATACATACAATTGAATCAGAAAACAAACCTATACCCTCCTTTTGAAGAATTGATGTCTAAAAAATTTGATGAATTAGCTAATTAAAAGTCAGGATGAAGACATAAATTTCAAAACAATCAACTTTCAGCTATGTGTGTGCACTGTGAGCAACTATATTTGTTGTGTGTGTACTTTTAGCTTTTGATGTGTGTGTACTTGATCTGTATCTGTTGGTTAGTATGTTTGAATCTTCAAAAATTTTATTTTCCTATGCAATCTTCTTGTTCTGTTTGTTATCTAGGACAATGAAATCCTGAATAGTATATGATGTAATGCATTTCAAGTGTCATTATTAAGGCCTTTATTACAGAAGATATTTTAATCCCAGAAAATCTTTAGGTTGTAAAGTTGTCATAGTCTAAAATGACTATACTAAGTAAAGATAACAAGATAGAAGAACAAAAGCATCAACAAAATGATAAAGTAAGGGCAACATATGCATTGTTGGCTAATGAGGAAAAAGAGCTACAACGACAAAAGCACAGAAAGGCTTAAAGGAGAAGAAAACAGTAAAGTAGAAAGCATGAAGCTACTAGGTTGTCATCACCACAACTTTTAGAAGCAAATGATACACAATATCATAATAGTAGCGTACACAGTACATGTGAAGGCCCCACCTTCTCCTAAGCCGAACCAAAGGGTTCGGCGGACCGCCTGCCCAACTCTTGCCAGGACTCACTCACTCATAATTCAAGAAAAATAACGTACGTCCATAGAAAAATGCATAACACATCCACTTCAACTTCATATATACATTGCTACTCAAGAGTACAATCAACCCTAGTCTCAAAATTGAGTACAATCGAATACAAATTCAAAATTCAAAACAACTAGCCTGCGCTAGTTTGTACACGTCTCACGCCTCGCTCGTACCCCCTGTAAGGAAAACAAATGGCGTGGAATGAGCTAAAAGCCCAATGAGGTTCCAAATAACAAATTGACCATTTTAAAAGTATGAATATCAACGTAGCAAATTAATGAGCATCAAAAGTTCATAAAAGTGAACAATAATACTTCAAGTAGCAAATCTCAAAATGAGCGAGTGTAAAAGTTTTTCAGAAGAAACAATAATCCAATAAGCAATAATCATTCCAAAGTATAAGGATACGGATGGCTATCAGGAGCCAAATTCCCATTGCATCACCAGCGCTTGATCAAGTAATAGTTGACACTCCATCAACCTTCAAATAAGTAACCAATCCAGTAGAGCACCACTCACACTACTCTCCGTCCACCATTCACACCCCTACTGGGCCCAAAATTCTCAATAAACACTGGTGGTAATACTCAAGTATACCAATTAGTCGAGGAGATAACACTCCATTCGACATCACTAACTACCCATGGTTCGTTATCTAATCGACCAAATCCTTGCCGGTTCGACTCGATTAACTAGTCAGTGGGGTTTGGGGTCCCCAAAAAGTCAACGAGGTAACACTCCAATCGACTGGATTAAAATAAAAGTATGGAAACGGGAATGAGAGGCACCTCCCACTCGGATTGAGTGTGATACATACTGCCGCTCCGCACTTACAACTCAAGTACAAGTATATCAAATCAATTGCAATAATAAACAAGTATATTTTATATTTGGGCAAGTGCGATAAAGTACACTCTTGGCCGATCAAATAAATTTCATATCATTAACTCACATTGGTCAAGTATGGAAAAAAGTGCCCAGTTCAATCAGGTATTTGGAAGTACTCACCAAAAGTCTAATGCCTCTAAAAATCATGTTCCGATCCAACTCCTTGGTTGGAGTCCAAATCTGCGATAAAATATCATTTACGAATGTAAGCCTTTCTAGAGTTCGAAACATAGGAGTTTCGCTCCAAGAAAATTAAGTAAATGCAACTCGTTAGGTAGTATTCAAGATACTTATCAAATCTCGAAAAATTCATGCTCGCTCGTTTAGTTTCGGTAAGGAAGCGGTTAAAACTTTAGAACTCCCATTGGAGTCGAAAGAACGAGGAAAACATATTTCAAGTAGTCGTTATTTCCATTTTTTTTCCAAAGGGTATGTAGACACCAAATTTTTGAATAATTTTTTTTTATTTATTGCATTATCTATTTTTATTGGTCAATTTCATGTTTTTTGGGCATTTTCTAGCATTTTAGATTATTAATTATTATTCTTCTTTTTTTTATTTTTTTTTCTCTTATGTTATTTGTTGCTCATTTAGTTGGCCTTAAATATTTAATTGAAAAAAAAAGAAAAAAAAAGGAAGAAAGAAAGAAAAAAAACAAAAAGAAAAAAAGAAAATTAGCATTTCATCTTATCTTTCATGCTTAGTCGTGCTTATTTTATTTAATTGTACTTGAATTGTTATTATTAAAAAAAAGAGAGAAAAAAAAAGGAAAAAAAAAGAGAAAAATCCACGTTTTGGTTTCGGCTGCAGCAGAAAGGATTTGCAGCTGCATTCTCGGCTATTTAGGTTTTAGCTCCGTTCGATGGTCATAGTACAGACCACCTGGCTTAATCCAGAAATCTCAATGGTTGAGCATCAAGAACCATCAGATGGTTCCCCAAAATGCAGCCGACTTCATCCAAGCCATAGCTGAGAGGGTTTAGTTTTCTAGGACCATATAAAAGGAAAGAGGGACGGCAAGAAGGGGGAGGTTTTTGGACGGCAAAAGAAAGAAACAAAACAGGAGAAAAGAAAAGTGACGGCGGGAGAGAAACAGAGAGGAAGTCTGGGGTTTTAAGAGAGAGAGAGAGAGACAAAGTTGACGGCGGTAGAAAGAAACAGAAAGCTGGGGGTTTTGACGGCTGAGAGAGTGAAAGGGAGAGCTTTGAGAGTTTGGGAGAGAGCGGCCAGAAGAGGAAGCTGCAACCAGGAGGGAGACCGAGAGAAACCCAGGTAGCTACTTCATCAGAATCTGCAGTTGATCTCTTCATCGCACCCAAGCTGAAGCTTCAAATCCAAAGGTGGTGAACAGGTAGCCTTCAACCCTTTCTCTTGTCTATTTTCATTTCATATGAAATATGGTCTGCGTAACCAGAGATTCTGGGCTCTTACATTGTGGATTTGATTGCTAGACATATGTTGTTTCATGCGTTCCCTTTCATTATACAGCCCAAAGCTGTTGCCTTTTTGTTGTTATATTTTTTTTTGTATCATGGGCTTCTTGCTTACTTAAATGTTGTGGAATCTGGTTTAGCAGGCTGCATGTTCTTGGTTGTCAAATGAGTATGGTTATGTTTCAATCCAGAAATGCACAGTCCGAAGTTTTTTCTGCAGAAAAATGAAATCTTGCTTAGATCGATTCATTAAAACTTTGGGTATGATTTTCTCCAATCTGGCGAGCCGAAGGTTGTATCTTTGGTCCCTATTTGCGTATCTTGGGTCTGTTAGGGTCTTTGGGAATCCGTTTGGAGGTTTTGCTGCAACAAGTTTGAATGCCTTGGCTTGCTGCAGCAGCTTTTCTTTTTTGTGGGTTGTTAGATTGATGTCGGGTTTAATAATCTGATTTTTGCTTGTCATTTAGCCAGGATATCATGAACACATTTGAAAGTTTTCTCCAAGATTTGCTTATTTCCATGCTATGTTCTTTACTTGTTTAGATGTCAAAGTTATGTGTTATGTGTTATGTTACCTCTTTTAAAGTTTGGATGTTGGATTGAGAAATGTTGGGACCAAACTTCGTGTATTGGAGTCTGAAATTTGAGTTTGGAAGTAAAAGGCAGCAGGCCTGCACTTTCGGCTGCTGAAGTTTTTCGTGTTGTTTGAAATGTTTGATTTGTCCGTCGTTCGGCTGAGATGTCGTGAGAATGTTTGGGAGCTTAGCAGTAGAGGCCAGCAGTTTGCTTGGTTTGTGGTTGCCGAAAGAAAAATCTTGCTGCAGTTTTCTTTCTTTCTTTTGTTGTCAGTCAAACTAGATTTGCCACCTTAATCCTGCAAACAAAATTTCACGTTTTGTTTTAGTCAATAATTTCTGGTTTGATAAACTTGTTTGTATGATGAAACGGATGGAGTCGCTGCTGGAAATTGCCGCAGGTTTGGAAACAAAAGGCAGCAGCCTTCATTTTTCAGTTGCAGAAGCTTAAGCTTCTACGTATGCATGCATGAAAACAAAAAAAAAATTATTATTATACTTTGCTCCCTCTAGTCTCTAGTAATGCTACAAAGGCCCAATTACATTCCAATTTCTTGCAATTAAGTCTTACGTTGGTTGCAATTTGAACCGTTATTTGCCCTTTTACTATTTTTGGGACCTTCGAAGTTCTTAAATGTTTCGATTGAACTCAAATGGTTGATTAATGTTTGCGATTAGACCCTTGAAGTTCCCAAATAGTTTAATTGGATTTGAAAAGATTTGGTCAATGATTACTTTTGGGATTGATTAGTATTTTTCCTTCTTTATAATTATGCGTTATTTGATTATCTTTAAGTTGCAATTGAGGAAGGATTCGATGATTTGGTGGATTTAAATTGTCTTATTTACATTTTACCGTTAAATTGGTGCATTAATCCCTTGCTTTGATGGTTTTAGCCCAAGTTATCTCTTTCTTTGGTGACTTTAGCCCAAGTTAAGTTTTGATCACTTTACTAGCATCACAAACAAGGAGGTATCACTTCTTTTATCCTTTTTTGTCTGTCCTCTATGTGATCCAAAGTGCAAAGTGAGAATTGCATGTCTACTTTGCTTTTCTTGCCTTTCCTTAATTCCTTTCATTTATTTCATTTATTTTTACTTTTATTAAGTTATTCTTTTATGGCGTATGTGTACACCTCTTGGCTTGTAATAGATAGGACTTAGAGAGCATTTTTATTCATTTTTCCTCTTCCCCATTTGTTTTAGTTAGCAAATGTAATGTTCATTAGCTTGATTGCTTGCTTTTGTTGCTACGTATTAATTTGCTTTATTAGGCCCTTGCATTTAGTCGAGCATGCTAAGTGTTATGTGCTACGTGTTTATAGGTGATTGGCATGTCTACTTGCTTTCTATAGTCGTAGATGAATATGATGGATGAATGCACGTCACCACACTAGTCCAACGCTAGTTGTGGCTCATTGTCCCGTTTTCCACTAGTCCAACGCTAGTAGGAATTCATAGATATGGGCTAATCCAATGCTAGACCCTTAGGGATCTCCCTCGCTAGTACATACTTGCATGTCTCACTACATTTCATGCATTTTTCTTAGTTTTCTAGCATTTGGCATGCCCCTCCCATCCTTTCCCCTTCATCTTAGGTTTTTGCATTCTCATGCTAGTTATAGGGTACATTTGTTTGAGAGTCCCCTTTCGGTAAGGGAAACGAGCAAGTGTGGCTACAAAATAGCCTTAGCACGCTAGTCCTTCCTTCTAATCAAAGGGAAAATTAAAGTCGTGAAGTTAGGAGTCATTCCCGTACCCGACTTGATGCATTCCTCTAGGTTCATACACTTTCATTTCTATCATATCACCTCCTCACTTTTTTATCCACATTTTCTCACTACTTATATTTTTCGCAATCCACATGCCATGTTTGCACATTTTTTTTCTTTTATTTATTTTCTACCTCACAAATTGCACCCAAATTGCACTTATATGCACTTACTACTATTATACCATATTTTCATCCACTTGCACACAAACACCTTCATTTTCTCAATTGGCACACTTGCACTTTTCTTACACTTGCACACTTGCACTTACATTTGTATTTTTATTTTTATTTTATTTTGCATTCTTCTTACATTTTCACACTTACACTCATATTTGGGTCTTCATTTGCATTACCTGTGATCTCTATGAGAGTTTTCCTTACTGACCGTCACAACTCATGTGATTGGGACCAAAAAACCTCATAAGAGACATTTTAGATTTATGATTGCATTTTTCTTTTTTCGCATCCATTAGTCATATCTAACATGCAACACATACTTTAGGTAGAAGAATTAGGAAAAGAAAGGCTAAGTCACGCAACTAGCTTTGGTTAGGGTAAGGGAGTGCCTTAAGCTTTGCCTTTGCCTTCTCCCTTATCAAATGTGACCCCCGATCCCTTTTTTTGGTTACGTAGACCTAAAAATTCTTTAAAAAGAGTTTGTTTACTTTTCTTTTCCAAAAAATCACTTTTTGGGTGATTTGGTAAACCCTAATTCTATACCAAGTGGCGACTCCTTTTCTACCTAAAACCCTTTGTTTGGCCAAACCGTCGCATTTCACAATCCCACGGCCTTTTTATTTTCACTTTCACACACGTTCACATACATATCCCATACACTATTTTCACACCTCAAAAAGTGGGGCGCGACAGCTTGGCGACTCCACTGGGGACCTCCTAAGTGGGTCCAAGCATTTGATTTAGCCATTCTTTTCCGTTTTCTACCCTTGTTATGCGTAGCATTTGGATATTAGGGTTGCATTTTACATTTTAGGAGCTTTTGCCTCGCGCGCATATCGAACTACTCCCTCACTCACGTATGTATAATTGATTGCTTGGATGTATGTTTTATTTGTTTTATCTCGCGCTTTGCATTGCATTTGGGGGGGTGTGTCACCTTTAGAGCCTCGCGTTGGGTCTCAACCCTTTCCCTCAAAATAGGGAACACTTCATACGTGCACGTTTATTTACTGTTATTCTATTTTATTTTATTTTCGTGGGCTCTTTCCCACACCGCCTTGTAGGACTAGGAATGGTTTCTCTAGGTATGTGGATGGTGTGCTCTGCGCCCATAGCAGTACCTAGAGGATCGCTCGAGCCACCGACCGAGGGTCTTGGGATTGATGACCCATTCCCTTAGATCTGAAGGCTTAGGGACCTTTTTAAATCTTATCGAGTTTAGTTGCATTAGTGAGCCCCAGTCTCATGCATCCATGTTAGAGTTTTCCTAGGTTAGAGTCAGCCTCACCCTTTTTAAGCACATTAGGCACAAGAGAAGGGGTTCCACCCCTTTTACATGCTTTTATTATATTTCTTTTTTTAATTGTTCCCAATATGTTATGTGTACTATCAATTGCACTAACCATTTCGTTGTTTTCTTGGCTTGCATTCATGTGCCTTAGCAATAAGAGGCCCTTTGGCACTCTTTTAGTGACTTACCCACTAGATAACTCATATGTTTAAATTTCAGTTATTACACTTAATTTTCAATAAGTACATTTCATTTTTAGACCTTTTCCCCCCAATGCATTATTTATGTCCTTTAGGCCATATTTGTTACATATTTACATCGCTTTAATAAATGGCATCATGCATTAAACCTTAGAAGGAACGCCATTTAGGCATTTCCATATTAGGGATGAGCCAATCCTATAATCCCATGGGTACTTAACCCTATGTTTGGGATCTGCACGTTTACTCTTTTTGTAAATGAACCTAAGGGGTAAAATCCCAAAGTAACGGTATCTAAGTGAATTTTTCATCCAGATGACGCAGTGTCGAATGCTCAACCAAGTCCCCCGAGAGCTGAATCAGTGGAAGAATAACCTGTCTTATGAGATTGGAGGGCTATTCCAATATGTGGGGCATCTACCAAGCCTTGTCGACATAATACCCAACGTGTCTGCTATCCAAGCATTGATCAATTATTGGAATCCGGATGCCTCAGTTTTTCGGTTTGAAATGTGCGAACTCACCCCAACCATAGAAGAGTTAGAAGAATTGTTGCAAGTACCAGGAAAAGGCAGTCCTATGATATACCCGAGCAGAGGAACGAGAGAGCAGTTTTGCAGATTTTTGGGATTGAGGAACAATAGCTTAGACCAACACCCCGACGCTAGATCTTGTCCACTGAGGTTTTTATATGACCGGTTTGGGGAAAAGGAGTCCTTTGAGCGCCATCAGATCGATTTCTTTATAACAAGGGAGCAATGGGAAGGGAAGCGTGTGCAAGTTTTTGGTTTGGTTTTGATCAACTTATTGCTATTCCCTCAAAGGCATGGAAAGGTGACATTTGCAACAACCAACATGATTCAAAGTCTTTTTTTAGGAATTCGTGGAACGACACCAACTTTGATACCCATTGTCATAGCGAACATCTTCTCAGCCCTTACCAGTTGCCAAAGGAAAGCGGGTTTCTTCTATGCTTCAAATTTAATACTTCAAATGTGGATCATGGAACATTTGGCGAAGAGATCACTTAACCCTTTGGGTTCTTGTCTCTTAGTTAAGAATTGGATTGATTCACATCGAGAGATAGTCAGCCGCTACTACCGCGTGATGTCGTCAAGCCAGTTTATTGAGGAGTTCAACAATTTGACACCAGAAAAAGTGCAGTGGGTTCTAGATTGGACCAAGGTCAGGGACCCAGCTTTTAGGACCACTCAACATGACTTCATCCCTCTAGTTGGAGTTAATGGTCTAGTCGCCTATATTCCACAAAGGGTTATGAGACAGTTTGAATACCCGCAAAGCATTCCTATGGTACAAGGGGTTGAAAATCTCAGATTGGGTACGGTGACCGAGAGTCGAAGCATGGTATTAGAGGCTTGGGAAATTTGCAAGGTCTTGAGAATTTGCAGTTGGAATTGGTAAACAAGATGGCACCTGCAGTTATGCCTGGGTACAACGAATGGATCAAACAAAGGGTGGAACATGATAGGGCAAGGTAACAATCAGCATCAGACAGTCCCGAAGAACAAATGGAGAAGCTAAGGAAAGAATTAGAGGAATCTCAAACCCAACTTATAATGGCCAACAGAGTTTTAGAAGATACCCAAGTGCAGTTGAGGAGGGAGAAGAAGAAGAATGAGAAACTAGAGGAAGCCATAGACGCCCTTGATAGGATTAGGGAAGGAGCTCGTAAGTTTAGTTTAGGGAGGTCTAGAGAATCACAAAGTACAAGTCTCTTGAGACATAGGGATTTTGTAAACATGGTTACTAAGACCATTGACGAGGTTGTAAAGAAAGATTGAACTCTTCCACATTTTATGAGAAGCTTTCCATTTCAAAGTTCTAAATTCACTTACAGGTTTGGAAATGGGATTTTACCCCGAAGGCTTGCATCATGCTAAGCCTACCCTTGGCACAAAAAGGGTCCCCCCATAGGACATGCATCTGAATTATTCGAACAATCACTAACTCATGTTTTTTTTCTTTTTCTTTTTTCCTTTCTTTTGAATAAGTTGCAGAAATCTAGTAACGATTGGTTTGTCTAAAGATGTCTTTTGCACCTACAGGTAAAATTTCAAAATAGCTTCTCGAAAAATCCCCATTATTACGCGATCCCGAAGTAAAGTCCAAAGGAATCTTGTAGACATGAGTACTCAGCCAGAATCGTCTGATAAGACCGCTGCAACTACCCAGCCGGAAGCCACAAGTCCCGGGGTTCAGTTGACTGAATTACTTATCAAATTTGGGGAAATGGCATCTGAAATGGCCGCCCAAAAGAAGTTGATTGACGAGCTCATTAATAGCGGAGTGCAGCCTGAGCCTGTGCCCATCAAACAATCGGAATCCGAACCATTTGTTATTCCTCCAATTCAAACCACTTTTGAAGGAGTTTTCAACCCGCAGTATACTTATACTCAAAATCCTCCGTTTTATCCTCCCTATGGGCAAGGATTTCAGCCTCAAGGTGGTCCAAACATGCCTCTGGATCCACAAGCTTTTTATCAGACTACCGCAGAGCCTGTTGTGACAGAACACACTGTTCAAACCAAGCCAGAAGTGGGAGAGTCGTCTGCCCCGGTGGATATGAAGCTACTTAAGAGGTTGGATCGTTTCGATGAGTTCATCAGGAAAAGCCAAGGTTTAAGCAAACAAGGGGTGTTAGACTACGATGATCTGTGCCTGTTTCCAAATGTACAGCTGCCCGTAGGGTTCAAGACCCCGAAGTTCAATAAGTATGATGGTACAGGCAACCCTAAAACACACTTACGTTTGTTTGCCAACAAGTTGGGCAAACCCGTGGATGACGAAAGATTGCCATTAAGGTTATTTCCAGAGAGTTTGGAAGGAGACGCCCTCGATTGGTATTCCAACTTAAAGCCAGAGGAGGTGAAGACTTGACTTGATCTATCCAACGCCTTCATCAGACAATACGAATATAATTGCTAGCTAGCACCGACCAGAACTACTTTGGAAGGCACAAAGAGGCGACCATCTGATGATCATAAGACATACGCCAAAAGATGGAGAAAGATAGCTGCCAAGGTTGAGCCTCCGATGACCGAAAATGAAATTGTTCGCACTTTTATAAAGGCGCATAATCCTCCACACTTTGAAAAAATCTTCCGTATGACCGGATGTTCATTTGCTACGATTGTGAATAAACTCGAAGAGTATGATGATTTGGTGAGATCCGGAAAAATTGTTAACGTCTCTGCCTTAAAATCACAAGTAGAAGCTTTGCAAGGGCAAGGAAGCAGTGGAAAGAAGCCGCAGTTTAAAAAGAAAGAGGGGGATGCAACTTTTATCTGGAACCAGAACCCTTCACTCAGCCCCCGATACCAACACAATCCAACTTACCAACCACCTTACCCTTATTATTCAAACCCGCACCATGTATATACTACCAATATCAACCACCCTCGACCTAGCCCAAACTATGCTAACCCACCTTCAGCCCCTTTTCAAATTTCTCAACCAAATCCGCCCCAAAATCGACCTCGCCCTCCATATAACCCAAGATTTTCTCCCCCAAGTAGACCTATTTACAGCCATCCTCAACCTCCTGAACCTTACAACCGACCCCCTAGCCGTACATTTATCAATTTAGACAGGCCTCTAGACCAATTGTATGACCAGTTGAAAGCCGCCGAAAAAATTGGTATGGTACCCCCTCCTACCTATCCATATGGCATGCCTGTTTGGTATAACCCACAAGCTGTCTGTGCTTATCATTCAGGGGCACCCGGACATTCAACTTTGGATTGCAAGACTCTTAAGCATAAAGTTCAAGATATGATTGAAGCTGGAGAGATTGTAATCAGGAAAAGGGAGGCACAAGGGCCGAATATAAATAGGAACCCCTTGCCAGAACATACTAATACCATTGGGGTCATTCTGGACAACGCAGAGTATGACTAGTTAGCCCAAAAATTGGCAAGGAAAGCTAAGGTGTTTGGAGTCACAGACCAACCATTTGTAATAGAGGTACCATTTGAGGAGGATAAAAGGCCTTTTACTTTGGATCTCACTCCAGCTGAGAGCGAGGCTTTGGAGCCAGTGGTCATCGAATTCCCAGAGCAGGCGCCTATTCTAAATTTGCAGCAAGTGCCATGGAATTATAATGAATCTGTCATACAAATTGGAGGAAAGCCAGTTGCCAAAGAGGAGGTGTCAGTGGTCACTAGATCGAGGAGAATTGCAAGTCCGTTTGGAGCTACCGTTCCGATTCAAACAAACAGTCCCGAGCTGCCCGCTAAACCAACAATTACTGAGAAGGAAGTTTTGGATTTTCTTAAAAGGTTGCAAAGAAGCGAATATAACGTAGTCGAGAAGCTAAGCAAGTCGCCTGCCCAAATATCCATGTTAGATCTGCTCTTTTCTTCGGATATGCATAGGGATGCGTTGCTCGAAGTGTTGACTAAATCTCAAATCCCTAAGGACATTTCGATTGTTAATTTCTCACATATAGTTGGGAGTGTGTTATCTACAAAACAGATCACTTTCTCTGATGATGAATTACCGGCAGAAGGCATTGGATATAACAAAGCTCTGTACATAGCTGTGAGGTACAACGAGAAAATGTTGCCAAAGGTGTTGATTGACAATGGATCTGCGCTTAATATTTGTTCTTGGAGTACCTTGGAAAAACTAGGGTTGCAAGATATCAAGTTAAGGCCTTCAGGAACCATAGTTAGAGGTTTTGATGGAGAACAAAGAGAACCTATAGGAGAAGTGGATTTAGTAGTCGAGATGGGGCCCGCACAGTTTCAAATAGCCTGCCAAGTTATGCACTTTCCTACTATTTACAATATTTTGCTTGGACGGTCGTGGATTCATAAGTTTGGGGCTGTGCCTTCTTCATTGCATCAATTGTTGAAATTCATAGTAAATGACAAATTGATAACTATCTTTGCCGAGGAGGATTGCCTCGTAATTGCTGATTCTAGGTCCGAAGAAGATGGTAGCCGAAATGCCACAGTGACCCCTCATAGCACAGCTGATATCGTCTTCGTAAGTTGGATAACAAAAGAGGAACGAGCTCTGTCAAAGGCCAGTGTCATGATGGCTAAGGAAATGATCCGCGGAAGATATGAGTTTGACAAAGGGCTGGGACGTGAGCTACAAGGAATTCTGAAACCAGTGAAAATTGTGGAGAAAAGGGATTCATTCAGTTTGGGTTTCCGACCAACCGCTCAAGACATCAAAGAAATGAGGGAACGCAAGAAAGCAGAGAAAGAAGACAAGCAAAAGGCCTTTGATATTCTACCACTGCATTATACTTTTCCACGACCAACCGAGGTGATCGCGTCAGAGATTAACCCAGTTGACGAAATCGAAACTAGTTTGGCCCAATTGTTCGTTGGGGCAACATTTGAAGACAGTTTCCCAGATGAGGCCGAGTTTCCCGACATCCCTGAAAGATCAATTTCCAATTGGACATCCGAGTTTCTGCCCATTCAGAAGGAGTTTCGGTAAAACTAAAGGGATTTGTCATTCATACGAATTCATGAAAATACTTCTGCATCTGTAAATAGCGAATGAAAGTATCTTTGCCTTTGACTAAAATTCGCACATGTAAATATTGTTTCCGCTTGCTTTCTTTTTATTTTCGCTTTCAATTAAAGGTTTTATGAAAATGCACAAGTGGTTCTTGTCATGTTATTTTGTTTATTCGTTTGTTTATATTTCTGTCATATTGCTCGTTCATTTGTTTGTTGTACGTTTGTTTGCTTATTATCCCCAAATTCGTTTTTTCTTTCAGATGGCCAAAAATAAAACTATTTGACCCTTTAGATATCACTATTCTGGAATTCAATAATGACAATCTCTATATCACTCACGATTTGGAAGCCTTGGAATCCGAGCTCCAAAGCGAGAGTGATAATGAGGAGGTATTCGATTTTTTTGCAAAGGACTTTGAACAATATGAGAAGAAACCAAAATCGAACCTGAAAGAAACAGAAAAGGTTAACATTGGCACTAAAGATGAAGTTAAGGAGGTGCAAATTAGTATTCATTTAAATGAGAGGCAGAAAAAGGAGATGCTTGAATTCTTGACTGTGTTCCAGGATGTATTTGCATGGTCCTATGATGATATGACTGGTATTTCAACTGATGTGGTAGTGCATAAGTTGCCCACAGATCCTACTTTTCCACCCGTAAAGCAAAAATTCAGAAAATTCAAACCAGATATGAGCCTCAAAATAAAAGAGCAAATTGAAAAACAGCTTAAAACTAACATTATCATTGTTTCCCATTACCCTATTTGGCTTTCGAATTCAATCCCTGTTCCAAAAAAGAATGGAGAGGTGCGAGTTTGTGTTGATTATAGAGACCTCAATAAGGCCAGTCCTAAAGATGATTTTCCTTTACCAAATATTCACATTCTCCTAGACAATACCGCTGGGCATGAGATTGAATCTTTTTGTGATTACTTCGCTGGATACTACCAGATTTTGATGGCAGAAGAGGATAGGGAGAAGACTGCTTTTATCACCCCTTGGGGCACATTTTGCTATCGAGTGATGCCCTTTGGTTTAAAGAATGCCGGAGTTACGTATCAAAGGACCATGACCACCCTGTTTCATGATATGATCCACCGGGAGATGGAAGTCTACGTTGATGACATCATAATCAAGTCTAAAAGGGCAGAGAACCATTTGGTTGATTTGAAGAAGCTGTTCGAAAGGTTGCGAAAGTACAATTTGAAACTAAATCCTGCAAAGTGCGCCTTTAGGGCACCAGTTGGTAAATTGTTGGGATTCATTGTTAGTAAAAGAGGCATAGAGATAGATCCAGCGAAAATCAAAACAATACGAGATATGCCAGTACCGAAAACTCAGAAGGACGTGAAAAGTTTCTTAGGAAAGATCAATTTTATTGAGAGATTTATTGCCCAACTAACTGCCACATGCGAGCCGTTGTTCAAATTGTTGAGGAAAAATGTGCCATTGTATTGAAGTGAAGAATGCCAACAAACTTTTGATAAGATCAAGGATTATTTGTTACATTCGCCAGTCTTGGTGCCACCCAAGCCGGATCGACCATTAATCATGTACCTATCTGTGCTTGAAGAAGCAGTTGATTGTGTCCTCAGGCAGCATGATGACTCCGGAAGGAAGGAGCAAGCCATTTACTATCTAAGCAAAAAGTTCACGCAGTATGAGGCTAATTATTCATTCATTGAGAAAAGCTGCTGTGCATTGGCTTGGGCAACTCAAAAGTTGAGACACTACCTGTTGAGCCATACCACTTATCTTATTTTCCGATCTGATCCTTTGAAGTATCTTTTGGAGAAGCCGATGCTAACTGGACGTCCGGCTAAATGGCAGATAATTCTTTCAGAGTTCGATATTGTTTTCACTTCACAAAAGACTATCAAGGGGCAAGTTATAGCTGATCATTTGGCAGAAAATCCAAAGGATGATGATTATCAACCACTCCATACTTATTTCCCTGATGAGAGAGCCTTATTTGTAGGTGCCACAGACGATATAAGTGACCAAAGCCCTGAATGGAGGCTTTTCTTCGATGAAAATTCGAATTCTCTCGGAGTTGGAATTGGAGCTGTTTTGGTTTCACCCGAAGGGAAGCACTACCCTGCCGCTGCCAAATTGCAATTTGCTTGCACGAACAACATGGCCGAGTATGAAGCTTGCATCTTTGGTCTTAAGATGGCTTTGGAGATGGAAATCAAAGAGTTGATAGCTTTCAATGATTCAGATTTGCTCGTGCATCAAACCTTGAAGCAGTGGATAACCAAAGATTCAAAAATTCTACCCTGCCATTGTAGTCTGCTCACTCTAGTCAAGCAATTTCAAAATTTGGAGTTCAAACATCTCCCGCGAGCCCGAAACGCATTTGCTGATGTTTTGGCCACCTTAGCTTCTATGATCCAGTATTCAGATAAATTGAGGATCGAACCAATACAGATTCAACTTCAAGACAAGCCTGCCCACTGTTGGGTTGTAGACAAGTCCTCTGACAATATTTCTTGGTATAATGATATTAAAGAGTTTCTCAAAACTGGGTCTTACCCTCTGCATGCTAGTACAAATGATAAGAGTTTTCTGCGTAGAATGGCTTCAAAATTTTTCTTAAGTGGAGAAATTTTGTACAAAAGAATCTCAGATTTGAATTTGTTAAGGTGCATTGACAAAGGCGAAACTCAATACATGATGAAAGAAGTGCATAGTGGCGTTTGCGGACCTCACATGAATGGCCATTTGCTAGCAAAGAAAATCATGAGAACCGGATACTTCTGACTTACTATGGAGCGTGATTGTATAGATTTTGTCCTGAGATGTATAAAATATCAAATGCACGGTGATGTTATACGCGCTCCACCCACTGAATTGCATAGTATGATCGCCCCATGGCCTTGTTCAATGTGGAATATGGACGTGATTGGTACAATTGATCCCCCCGCTTCAAATGGACATCGATTTATATTGGTGGCAATTGAGTACTTTACTAAATGGGTTGAAGCGGAGTCATTCAAACATGTAACGAAGAAGGTAGTTGCCAATTTCTTGAGAGATCACATCATCTGTCGCTTTGGAGCACCCGAAACGCTTATTACAGACAATGCTAAGAATCTCAACAATGACCTGGTAGATGGACTATGCGAGCAGTTCAAGATCAGACACCGCAACTCTGCCATTTATAGGCCTCAGATGAATGGAGCTGTAGAAGCCGCAAACAAGAATTTGAAAAAGATTATCCGCAAAATGACTGAAAGGCATCGCGATTGGCATGAAAAGTTGCCTTATGCATTAATGGCGTACCGGACTTCTATCCGGACATCGACTGGGGCAACGCCATATTCACTCATGTATGGAATGGAAGCTGTATTACCAGCTGAAGTTGAAATTCCTTCGCTACGAATCCTCATGGAAGTAAAATTGGAGGAGGCTGATTGGATAAAGCAGCGCCATGAGCAACTGACTTTGATCGATGAAAAGCGGCTCAATGCTATCTGTCATGGTCAGTGCTATCAGAAACGTGTGGCCCGGGCTTAAAACAAAAAAGTCCATCGGCGTGCATTCGAAGAAGGTGATAAAGTACTAAAGCGGATTTTGCCAATGCAAGATGAAACTAAAGGCAAATTTGCTCCAAATTGGCAAGGGTCGTTCATTATCCAAAAGGTATTACCCGGCGGAGCACTTATTTTGGCAGAAATGGATGGGCGGGCATTCCCTCAACCCATCAACTCGGACATGTGTAAGAAGTTCTTCATTTGATTATGCAAAATTTCTTTTAGAAATTCACGCAAACGGTGAAATGCAAGTCAGGCCATCTTCTTTTACACTTAAAACATTTTATCCCTACTTATCCTCTTTGAGCCATCAGAATTGACAAAATTTTCGCTTGATAACCCCTGAGAATTGCAAACCCCACACTGGGATAAATTTATTTTGAAAAAAAAAAAGAGAGAGAGAGAAAGAAAGAAAGAACCCCACACTGAGGCAAATTTAGTCTTTTGAAAAAATGCAAAAGTAAGAAAAATGCAATACAAGATGCAAAGAGAGAAAATCCAATCAAACTGGGGCAAAATTCCTTGGTTTCGTTTAAAAATTGGAGATAATTTCAAAATGATGCAATCTCAGGTAATTTCACACATTTTATCAAAATTTGTTTTCAAGCCTCAACCTTTTTCAAAGCACCCCACCGGACCTCATTACAAAAGCCCAAAGTCCTGGCTTTCGTCACTTGCTGCATTTTTACTTGAAAGTTTGCTAATTAATTGGCAAGTGATGTCCACAATGCCTTAACCTAAAATTTATAAGGGAAGTGCATTTTACTGATGCCAACAATCTCTTAACCATATTTCTCAGTTGATCGGGAATGAGTTAGTTCTGCTACTCTATAGGTGAAAACCCGAAAGGGCGCCTCGAAAAAAAAAAGGGAAAAAACGAAAGAAAAGAAAAAAGAAAAGACAAAACAAAAACAAAAAAGGGGTGAGGGCAACCTTGGTGAAAATCCGAAGGGGCGCCAAGGCAGGTTTTCTCAACAGGCAAGCACGAGAAGGAATAGCTGGTGACCTGGTTCATTTAGACTTTTCCTCATGTTTGTGATACTTCTGCCAGAATCGAATTCCGAAACAAATATATCCAAAGTTTTGAGTATGATATTCGTTGGCCAAATTTGTATTTTTCTTTACAAATATTCTTTTGCAAAATGTATCTTTATAAACCTCTTGGTTTCTCTCGATTATTTGCGTTCGACTGCTTGTGGTTGTCTGCATTCTTTTGCATGCTCATCTTTGACTGACATAGGAAATCATCTTGCATATATCATTGATTTTTATATGACAAATTTTTCATGCATCATTCTTTCACCATTGTATTCGAATGGATGATAAACCCTAAGGTTTGTGCAAGGAGTGAAATGCAGCAAAGCTGCTACATAGATTTGGTGACGGGGTAAATACGTACTTTATCGGTCTCAAGAATTGGAAGGTTCCAAAATTACAAGTTCGACTAAACTAGACGTCGCAGAACAGAGGCAAAAAGCATCACAAGACTCATGTTTACACGATTCTCAAGGCAAACTGGATCAAATGATGGTGGCAAGTCCATTATTTCTTCTTTTCTTGCAGGAACGTTGCGTTTACAAATGAAAACAACCACTCTCCTTTTCGCACCTAAATCGATGTCAGAAAAAGCTCCCCAGTAAACAAAGACGAAGTAATGATGTTATTGGCAAAGCTCGATCATAAGATACAACATCAGCTATCGCTTCAGCTACAGAGATCAAATCTCCCTCTTCGTACAAAAGTTTGAACTACTCCCAGGTAAAAACTCAATTCATTGTTTAAACCTCCCCAGTGAAGTCCCGTTTTAAATTCATGTTCGGGTCAGTCCCGTTTTAAATTCCTGTTCGGATCAGTCCCGTTTTAAATTCTTGTTCGGGTCAGTCCCGTTTTAAATTTCATGTTCGGGTCAGACCCGTTTAAATTCATGTTCGGGTCAGTCCCGTTTTAAATTTCATGTTCGGGTCAGTCCCGTTTTAAATTTCTGTTCGGGTTAGTCCCATTTTAAATTTCATGTTCGGGTCAGTCCCGTTTAAATTCTTATTCGGGTCAGTCCCGTTTAAATTTTTGTTCGGGTCAGTCCCGTTTTAAATTCCTGTTCGGGTCAGTCCCGTTTTAAATTTCATGTTCGGGTCAGTCCCGTTTAAATTCCTGTTCGGGTCAGTCCCGTTTTAAATTCCTGTTCGGGTCAGTCCCGTTTTAAATTTCATGTTCGGGTCAGTCCCGTTTAAATTCTTGTTCGGGTCAGTCGCGTTTAAATTCCTGTTCGGATCAGTCCCGTATTAAATTTCTGTTCGGGTCAGTCCCGTTTAAATTTCTCGTTAGGGTCAGTTCCGTTTTAAGTTGCTTGTCTGGGTCAATCCCATTTTAGAATTTTGCTAAAAAGGTCAATCCTCAGTTGCTCGAGTAGTTTGCAGCCGAATAACGCAGGTAAGTATTTGGTGTCTACTTCTTTGTCTCAAGTTTTTCCAAAACTCAGACAAAGAGGGGCAAACTGTAGACACCAAATTTTTGAATAATTTTTTTTTATTTATTGCATTATCTATTTTTATTGGTCAATTTCATGTTTTTTGGGCATTTTCTAGCATTTTATAGCATTTTAGATTATTAATTATTATTATTGTTATTTTTATTTTCGTTTCTCTTATGTTATTTGTTGCTCATTTAGTTGGCCTTAAATATTTAATTGAAAAAAAAAGAAAAAAAAGGAAGAAAGAAAGAAAAAAAACAAAAAGAAAAAAAGAAAATTAGCATTTCATCTTATCTTTCATGCTTAGTTGTGCTTATTTTATTTAATTGTACTTGAATTGTTATTATTAAAAAAAAAAGAGAGAAAAAAAAAGAAAAAAAGGGAAAAATCCACGTTTTGGTTTCGGCTGCAGCAGAAAGGATTTGCAGCTGCATTCTCGGCTATTTAGGTTTTAGCTCCGTTCGATGGTCATAGTACAGACCACCTGGCTTAATCCAGAAATCTCAATGGTTGAGCATCAAGAACCATCAGATGGTTCCCCAAAATGCAGCCGACTTCATCCAAGCCATAGCTGAGAGGGTTTAATTTTCTAGGACCATATAAAAGGAAAGAGGGACGGCAAGAAGGGGGAGGTTTTTGGACGGCAAAAGAAAGAAACAAAACAGGAGAAAAGAAAAGTGACGGCGAGAGAGAAACAGAGAGGAAGTCTGGGGTTTTAAGAGAGAGAGAGAGAGACAAAGTTGACGGCGATAGAAAGAAACAAAAAGCTGAGGGGTTTTGACGGCTGAGAGAGTGAAAGGGAGAGTTTTGAGAGTTTGGGAGAGAGCGGCCAGAAGAGGAAGCCGCAACCAGGAGGGAGACCGAGAGAAACCCAGGTAGCTACTTCATCAAAATCTGCAGTTGATCTCTTCATCGCACCCAAGCTGAAGCTTCAAATCCAAAGGTGGTGAACAGGTAGCCTTCAACCCTTTCTCTTGTCTATTTTCATTTCATATGAAATCTGGTCTGCGTAACCAGAGATTCTGGGCTCTTACATTGTGGATTTGATTGCTAGACATATGTTGTTTCATGCGTTCCCTTTCATTATACAGCCCAAAGCTGTTGCCTTTTTGTTGTTATTTTTTTTTTGTATCATGGGCTTCTTGCTTACTTAAATATTGTGGAATCTGGTTTAGCAGGTTACATGTTCTTGGTTGTCAAATGAGTATGGTTATGTTTCAATCTAGAAATGCACAGTCCGAAGTTTTTTCTGCAGAAAAATGAAATCTTGCTTAGATCGATTCATTAAAACTTTGGGTATGATTTTCTCCAATCTGGCGAGCCGAAGGTTGTATCTTTGGTCCCTATTTGCGTAGCTGGGGTCTGTTAGGGTCTTTGGGAATCCGTTTGGAGGTTTTGCTGCAACAAGTTTGAATGCCTTGGCTTGTTGCAGCAGCTTTTCTTTTCTGTGGGTTGTTAGATTGATGTCGGGTTTAATAATCTGATTTTTGCTCGTCATTTAGCCAGGATATCATGAACACATTTGAAAGTTTTCTCCAAGATTTGCTTATTTCCATGCTATGTTCTTTACTTGTTTAGATGTCAAAGTTATGTGTTATGTTACCTCTTTTAAAGTTTGGATGTTGGATTGAGAAATGTTGGGACCAAACTTCGTGTATTGGAGTCTGAAATTTGAGTTTGGAAGTAAAAGGCAGCAGGCCTGCACTTTCGGCTGCTGAAGTTTTTCGTGTTGTTTGAAATGTTTGATTTGTCCGTCGTTCGGCTGAGATGTCGTGAGAATGTTTGGGAGCTTAGCAGTAGAGGCCAGCAGTTTGCTTGGTTTGTGGTTGCCGAAAGAAAATTCTTGCTGCAGTTTTCTTTCTTTCTTTTCTTGTCGGTCAAACCAGATTTGCCACCTTAATCCTGCAAACAAAATTTCACGTTTTGTTTTAGTCAATAATTTCTGGTTTGATAAACTTGTTTGTATGATGAAACGGATGGAGTCGCTGCTGGAAATTGCCGCAAGTTTGGAAACAAAAGGCAGCAGCCTTCATTTTTCAGTTGCAGAAGCTTAAGCTTCTACGTATGCATGCATGAAAACAAAAAAAAAAATTATTATTATACTTTGCTCCCTCTAGTCTCTAGTAATGCTACAAAGGCCCAATTACATTCCAATTTCTTGCAATTAAGTCTTACGTTGGTTGCAATTTGAACCGTTATTTGGCCTTTTACTATTTTTGGGACCTTCGAAGTTCTTAAATGTTTCGATTGAACTCAAATGGTTGATTAATGTTTGCGATTAGACCCTTGAAGTTCCCAAATAGTTTAATTGGACTTGAAAAGATTTGGTCAATGATTACTTTTGGGATTGATTGGTATTTTTCCTTCTTTCTAATTATGCGTTATTTGATTATCTTTAAATTGCAATTGAGGAAGGATTCGATGATTTGGTGGATTTAAATTGTCTTATTTATATTTTACCGTTAAATTGGTGCATTAATCCCTTGCTTTGATGGTTTTAGCCCAAGTTATCTCTTTCTTTGGTGACTTTAGCCCAAGTTAAGTTTTGATCACTTTACTAGCATCACAAACAAGGAGGTATCATTTCTTTTATCCTTTTTTGTCTCTCCTCTATGTGATCCAACGTGCTAAGTGAGAATTGCATGTCTACTTTGCTTTCCTTGCCTTTCCTTAATTCCTTTCATTTATTTCATTTATTTTTGCTTTTATTAAATTATTCTTTTATGGGGTATGTGTACACCTCTTGGTTTGTAATAGATAGGGTTTGGAGAGCATTTTTATTCATTTTTCCTCTTCCTCATTTGTTTTAGTTAGCAAATGTAATAGGTTCATTAGCTTGATCGTTTGCTTTTGTTGCTACGTGTTAATTTGCTTTATTAGGCTCTTGCATTTAGTCGAGCATGCTAAGTGTTATGTGCTACGTGTTTATAGGTGATTGGCATGTCTACTTGCTTTCTATAGTCGTAGATGAATATGATGGATGAATGCACGTCACCACACTAGTCCAACGTTAGTTGTGGCTCATTGTCCCGTTTTACACTAGTCCAACGCTAGTAGGAATTCATAGATATGGGCTAGTCCAATGCTAGACCCTTAGGGATCTCCCTCGCTAGTACATACTTGCATGTCTCACTACATTTCATGCATTTTTCTTAGTTTTCTAGCATTTGGCATGCCCCTCCCATCCTTTCCCCTTCATCTTAGGTTTTTGCATCCTCATGCTAGTTATAGGGTACATTTGTTTGAGAGTCCCCTTTCGGTAAGGGAAACGAGCGAGTGTGGCTACAAAATAGCCTTAGCACGCTAGTCCTTCCTTCTAATCAAAGGGAAAATTAAAGTCGTGAAGTTAGGAGTCATTCCCGTACCCGACTTGATGCATTCCTCTAGGTTCATACACTTTCATTTCTATCATATCACCTCCTCACTTTTTTATCCACATTTTCTCACTACTTATATTTTTCGCAATCCACATGCCATATTTGCACATTCTTTTTCTTTTATTTATTTTCTACCTCACAAATTGCACCCAAATTGCACTTATATGCACTTACTACTATTATACCATATTTTCATCCACTTGCACACAAACACCTTCATTTTCTCAATTGGCACACTTGTACTTTTCTTACACTTGCACACTTGCACTTACATTTGTATTTGTATTTTTATTTTATTTTACATTCTTCTTACATTTTCACACTTGCACTCATATTTGGGTCTTCATTTGCATTACCTGTGACCTCTATGAGAGTTTTCCTTACTGGCCGTCACAACTCATGTGATTGGGACCAAAAAGCCTCATAAGAGACATTTTAGATTTAGGATTGCATTTTTCTTTTTTCGCATCCATTAGTCATATCCAACATGCAACACATACTTTGGGTAAAAGAATTAGGAAAAGAAGGGCTAAGTCACGCAACTAGCTTTGGCTAGGGTAAGGGAGTACCTTAGGCTTTGCCTTTGCCTTCTCCCTTATCAAATGTGATCCCCGATCCCTTTCTTTGGTTACGTAGACCTAAAAATTCTTTAAAAAGGGTTTGTTTACTTTTCTTTTCCAAAAAATCACTTTTTGGGTGACTTGATACACCCTAACTCTATACCAATGGCAACTCCTTTTCTACCTAAAACCCTTTGTTTGGCCAAACCGTCGCATTTCACAATCCCACGGCCTTTTTATTTTCACTTTCACACACGTTCACATACATATCCCACACACTACTTTCACACCTCAAAAAGTGGGGCGCGACAGGGTACAAGGTTCGGCCGAATTCTAACTTATAGATCTCGATAAATGAGACGCAAATATCCTAGATGGTTCACGTGGTATTCGCTCTCAAACCTTACTCAAGTCGTAAGTATCTCTTTCTAGTTCTCGGGCATAAATTTGGGCAGCACGCCCTTTGTATTTACCTATTTTTCAGCCATTTATGACTTCATTCTTTTCCTCAATCAGTCCCAACATTACACACAACATAAATAGCCGTTCAATAGGCTCAATGTCATATGATTACCAAACCAAGCTAGAAAAATTGACCGGAAATGAAGTTGAAGGCCTAAAATCAAAGGCAGATTTGACGTCACTTAGCGTATTGGACACAACTAAAGCTACGCTTATCAGAGTAGGGTGAACTTTATACCGTTTCGAAGCTAATACAAAGTGCTACAACTTTGATGAAGACTACTCTGTCCAGGTCACAGTGTATCTAGGTCAAAAGTCTGGATTACAGAACCAAAATCTCACATTCGGGCTAGTTAACCGCATTATACGTAAACGATAATAACTCAGGCTACCGAAATCAGATTGAGGTGTTTTTAGTTGCGTTGGAAAGCTGAAACATAGGGCTAAAAGGTTAATGTTTTGGGCAAAGACTGGTTTGGTATGGATCAAGGTGAAAAACGCAGCCAACCTGAGGAAATGTCAAAACTGTCTGATGGACTCTACCTACGGCAGTCTCAGGGGTATTTTTGTCTTTTCAAGAGATACAGTACTCATATTGGGCTGAAATTTGGTAGGAAACTATAAAACATCATTCTCTACAACTTTTATGTTTTATGCTAAGCCTAATTCGGCCTCTAACATGGTGAACAGAAACCGGGCAGAACAGGGTACATACTAACTTCAATTCTGGAAATTTGCTACAATCAAGATATAAATCTCATTTTTAGCTTGAAACCATCACTACCACCTCTTATGCCAACATATATACATCATACACCATCCATACAACAAGTATGAGGAGGGTATCATTCAAACCCTAACTCAATTGCATCATTCCAATCATCCAAAATCACTTGATATAAGCATTATTATAACCACAAATACAAGCTACTAAGCAACTCCAACATGATTAAAGGACAAAGAAAAGTGTGGGTAGCCATATTACCTCAAAACAAAGCTTGCTAGAGTTATCCTCCACTTTCCCTTGAAATTTTTGGTTCCTTAACCTTCCCAAGCTCCCAAACTAGTGATTAATCGGTTTAGTTTTTCTTGTTTTCACTCAAACAAAGCTTGATTCAAGATGAAATTGAAGTTCCTTTCTCTTGGATTTCTCTCTCTCTCTCTCGGCTGGTATGGTGCAAAATGAAGAGCATTTTGAGTAGTTTTTAGTGATAAAGATGGTCGAAATTAGTTGGTCAATCAAACCATGGATGACCGCCACTTGTCACAACCAATTTGCATCTAATTTTTTTTTCTTTTCTCTCCTTTTTGAGTAAATAATTTCGGCTGCCATAAGGGATATTTTGGGGCTTATATTAATCACTTAATAGAAAGGAGATTAAGGTAATAAAGTAATGTTCAAGTGGTGCACTCACTCGGTAACAAATGGTACCCGTCGGTTCAACCCGTTTTTTCTTAAATCGCGTATACTAGGGTTTTAACTTATAATTCATTAACTTATTATTATCACCTCTATTCACATACTTAATATCATCTAAATTCACCTTTAATCACCGAATTTAGTGCACACATCTCACCAAGTGATCACACGGTCAAAATACGCAAAAAGCCCTGATTTACCCGAACTAAGAACCTACAGGGAAAACCCTTGATTCTATGGTTGCTTACAATTACTGAGGGTGTGAATGAGTAGTAAAGCTGTTAGAAAGGAATAAATGCTAAATAAAAGGAATTTAAAAAAAAAATATGAGGGATTTTACAATTCTATTGGTTACAATTATGGTTTCGATTAAAATATAAGGGATTTAGGAAAATCGGGTAGTCACAAGTAAACTAGGGTTTTTGTTTTCCCTTTTGATTTTCTTTTGATTAGAATTTAGGGTTTCTAATCTTTAAAACAAAACAATGTCTTAAAACAAAAAAAAATAAAATATAGAAACTGTAATATCCTAAAAGTCGGGGTATCACAGTACAGGTATAATGTCTTTCTGTAGGAAGTCATGACACATAAGATAGGGTTTCACTAGGCTAACAAATGTTTAAACCTAATTTTTTAGATGTGTACTACTCATGTGAAACAAGCTGCAATCATTTGCCCCAAGAAACAGAGTCTTCAATCAACAACCAAGGTTTGACGAGCTAAATTTATCTGTGTTCCAATACTAAAATGAAAAGCAAATAGAATATTAAAATATAGGTCTGATATTTTATACATAAATATATAGGCCAAGTCTCAGATGTTTGTTGTTAGAAATCGCGCCAGCATAGTAACACACAACAACACTCAGGTTCATCCGCAATTAGGCATTCTAAATTCTTAGTGTAATGTTACTTTAGATTTCACATATCCTATGATACTCAGATTCAAAATGGTCAATTGTAAATCAATCAGTGGCATGCAGTAGTTGTATTAATCTATTGACAGAAGTTATGAAAGATTTGCCAAGTGTAACTATAGCCGAAGGTAACACTCTAATACAAATTAGTCACCTATAGCATGATATACTATGTTCATAAGCAGTAATGACTTGCAATTATTGATATAGGGTGTTCATCTTCATCGGCTGTGAACACTAGGAAAACATCCTCTCAGAGGAAGATATTGAAGCAGAGGACAGGTTAAAATATTCAAATATGTAAAAACACCACACATTTTATACATACACCCCAAAAAAACTAAACATTTATAAGAATAAGTTGTTTCTAACTGTATCAAAATTATTTATTAGTGCAAGCTACTGCAATGAATAAAGAAATTGCAAAAAGAAGCAGCTTGGACGACGTAAATAAGATAAATAGACACCTAAACTAAGTGTTTTTAAAATGACTGAATATAAGATTCTAAACCAAATTTTATCATATATAGGCAAAGCTGTGACAGCCCCACCTCCCCCTAAGGCGAACCAAAGGGTTCGGCAGGCCGCCTGCCCAACTCTCGCCGGGACTCAGTCGTTTACTCAAACAAATTCGAAATAAAACCACAAGAATTCATATAACAAAAATTGAAAACTTAAAGCGAAACTTATATACATTGCTATCTCAAAAGGAAGTACAACTATCGAATATACAAAGGTTCTCAATTCACCATACAATCAGCCCGTGCCAAGCACTAGGGCGAGAACCATTACCAAAACAAAGAGTTAGACCAAGCTAGTCTATACCAAGCTCTCATCCTTGCGTGCCTTCCCCTGTTAAGGAAAACAAAATTAAAGGGATGAGCTAAACGCTCAGTGAGGTTCCGAACAAATAATCAAATAATCAATCCAATACATTAAACATGGAGCATCAATAATTTAAGAGACATTTACCATGGAAAGCGATATTAACACATACATTAAAAGGATACGGGCTCACAAGGAGTCATTTGTTCGTTCGTTCCTTCGTTCTCCTGACCTTTCCCCTTATTCTTCCGATCGTTTCAAAATGAAATTTTGTAAGTAAAACCCCTCGTTCGTTCGTTTGTTCATTTCATTCACCCCCTCATGGACATTGGCCAGGCTCCACCAACCTACAAGGTAATACTCGAGTATACCAACGTTCACACCCAGGGTCACCATATCGCCCGACCGAGTCCGCTTCTAACTCGAGTCGATCGGTAACGAAAGGCAGGACCCAGTTCAACCAAAAGGCTTACATCATGCACAACTAATGTATTAATCATTAAATCATTTAAAATTTCACATTTCATTTAGGTCGAGCACGATAAAGTACATGCTCGCCTAGAAAATTCGTTTTGGAAATCGTTTAAAACACGTAACACCTTATCAAACAACAACAACAAGTCATGAAGTCAAGGAGAATATAACAAGCAGGGAACACTCACCTATGTATGCAAAACAACGTGCAAAATATCCTTCCGGATATTATCCTCAGTCACCGAGAAAACCTAAGATTAAATGAGAAAAAATATTACAGCTCATCTAGCGCAAACAATTAGGTGAAATCAAAGAACCCCTGGACAAATGATGAGTGGAACGTATAAAAAGACTTTAAAGTGAAATGAGGACATTTGGACCCGTGGACAAAAATAACTAGGGTTTCATAGTCCAAACGTAAAATCCAACTCAAAAGGGTTATAAAATTTTTCAATAGAAACACTTAAATCAAAGGCATGTCGGAATCCAGATAGGTAGGCTAAGAAATACTATTTTCGGGATCGTTTATATGGTTCAAAATCATCTCATATCTAAGTAGATATTATAGACTAAATGTTTTAATGAAATCCATGAAAAAGGGAGGACAAAATACCCAAGAAAACCCTAAACCACTCCTTTTTATTTGGTAAGTGTAAGTAAACATTTGGAGTTTCCAATTGAAAAAGGATCATGTTTTAAGATGGAAAACGGTCATAGTATTTGCCAAACGAAAATATACAAATTCAAATAGAAACTTAGCCCTCGAGCGAAAATTTGGGCAGCACGCCCTTTGTATTTACCTATTTTTCCAGCCATTTATGGCTTCATTGTTTTTCTCAATCAATCCCAAAGTCACACACAATATCATCTCATTTCAATAGCCATTCCAAAGGCTCAAAGTCATATAAGTACAAAAATCAAGCTAACAACATGTATGAAGTTTAACAAAAGACAGATTTGACGGGTTTTGCGTAACGGACACATCCGAAGCTACGCTTATCGGATTGGGATGTAATTTTTATACCGTTTCGAATCTAAGACAGAGGGATACAATTTTGATGAAGACCATTTAGTCCAAATTCCAGTATAACCTAGTCAAATTCCCAATTCCCAGAACCAAGTTCCAACTAATCAGCTAATTAACTGTACTACCTTTAAATGGCTATATCTCAGGCTACCAAAGTCCGTTTAAGGCGTTTTTGGAGGCGTTGAAAAGCTAAGACAAAGACCTACAACTTTAATGAAGACCACTCAGTCCAGTTGTCACCCTAACCAAAACAATTCCAGATTTTCCAGTTCAAAATTCACTGCGGAAATCAACTAGCAGTCCTGCTTCGCCATTCATCAGATGAGCGACGAAGCGTTTTTTTTTTTTTTTTTAATACCGAACCAAAATAAATGAAAATTAAAACTCTTTTTACTAGTAGCCTCACCTCTCAATTGCAGCGACCCCTTATTCAGCAACCCTCCCCACGTAACCCCAATTTTCTGAACTTTTTCAATTTTAACAATATTCTTAGAAATTCGCCGTGGTTTTCCACAATTCTGCAACCAATGAGACAAGTTAATGGCAGCATAAACAGAAAAATACAGCACTCGGGTTCCTTTCAAAAAGGCAACAGCAGTTGCAGGGCAGTCATTGCCTGCAAGAGCACAGGTTTCATCAATTGATGATGATTGTGCTCAAAATTGATGACATGAAAAAGCCTGTTCACTTGGCCATGATCATAACAAAGGTTTCGAGAGCAGGGAGTGGAGGCCAGGATGATAGCTACAAGCAAAATCTTGCTGCATCAGAGGCTTGCACTACTCTTTAGAAGGTTCTATTGCATATTTAGAAAGGCACAAACATTATATCTGGCAAGTTAGGGATGAGCAAAGGAACACAGCCTTGTTCTGAAGTCAAGAAATCTTGCAAGTATATTATTTATTAATTAGCTGGAATGAGGAAACGATTTTTGAACTGGTAAGTAGCTCGAAAGGGTCGTGTTGGATGCCGCCATGGAAGAATTTAACGTCTTCGTCTCTGTCTGTTCCTTGGCCAGTTGAGCAAAAAATTCCCCTCTCTGCAGAAGCAGATTTAACAGCTTCCTTCACCATCTGAAACTGCATTGGATTAGGCTTTAGCCTCTTTCCTAGTTTTTCCATGAAGGATTTCCTCAATCCCTTTTGCATGTGAAAATCACCTCTCCGTTATGAAAAATCAGAGGGTAAGATTTCCATATTGGCTCCAAAGAAGCATAATCATTTAACGGTCTAAAGCCCTTAGCGAAAAGCTTACATCCAAAGGCAGGGCAAGATGCGGAGGAGGACAAGCAATGGATCAAAGCTCCAAAAGTGCAGGCAGTTGAAGTAATTAGATAGGTACAGGCACAAAGTTATAGAGAAAAAACAAGTTGTTAACGTTCCTCTGAATAATGGCAAATGTATGGTATAATTCACTATATCATGTATGAATTTCTATGACAAAAAGGGTACAAAGAAATAATCTCTCCCTGACATTATAAAGAATAAGTCCCAAATGTAGTAACTCTTGAACCTTCTCTGAGTATCAGAAGTATGAAGCCGCATTTGACAAGATATCTCCGGTGCACATCATTTGTATCTCCGCTTTGCTTCTCCATAAGCAACAACCCCCATAACAGTCATCGTATAGCCAGCAAGGCCAGTGAAGGTTACAGGATTGCGGAAAATAAGAATTGAGATAACCACAGCAACAGCGCCTTTCGCATTGCCTAATACCTGACAAAGTTCAGAAGATCATAATAGGACCAGAATAGCTGGAGCCATACATGCATGAACATTTGCTTCTTAGAGTCTGTGGCATAGATCCCCAAAAGACCATAGTCATTATGTTTTTAACACAGGAAGCAGGTACCCTGCAATTATGTCTTCTCATTTAACACAGTAATATTTACTTAGTGGTAGCATCATTAACCTTACTTTGCCCCAGCCCCAGCGCAATATGCTTTTTCTTTTACAGTCTATGCCTCTTACTAAGCTGCTACAGAAGAAGGCATTTTGCCAACTTTCCGAGCAGCATCGATTGTCCAGTCTATGTTTTGTTTTCTCCTATTGGTTTTGAGCAGTTACTGCTTGAAAGTTATCACAGTGTCACTTTATCATATGCTATAGAGTTAACGGCCTACCATGCCCCAGGAGATACAACCAGGTTTGCACCTACATAAGAAATTGAAAAACCCAAAACCAAAGCTGTTCCAATTTGATGAAACAACCATATGAAGGTTCAATAAAAGCACTAAATCAGCCCTAAGGAGCACCAGCCTCAAAAAAGTGAAGTATCCATGGGGTAAGAGAATAAGAAAAGCTCAAGTAGAAAAGAAAGAAAAGCATGACTATTCATGACATTTATATCATGACATGGGTATTGAGGATTAGATGATTATGACAATATTATTTGGCCAAAACTCAAGCAAGATATATATTCTTCCAGTAAATTTTATAACAAGTGCATCTACTAGACAAAGCAACTCCATCTACAAACTTGCACATCCATAGGCACACCCACAAAGAAATACACGGTACCAACCTGGAGCGTTAGTGCACTTGTATGCTTAGTCACCAAGAAATTGCATAGGTTGGCTCCATAGGCCATTGTGGAATTGAGTAAAAGAAGTATTGTCATGTATCTATGCTCTATCCCAAGCGATACTGTAACTTCCAAGACATTTGGCTCCATTATGATTGCTGCAGGCAATAAAACTACAAGAGCAATTGGGGACATATAAAGGAGCAAATTCATGGAGTTTAATTTCTCCCTGAAACAACAATGGTGAATGTATCAAAGTAAAATCAAAATATTAATTGAGGGCTGAAAAGTGCAATGCACGACTTGGACTAGAAATCAAAGCAGTATGCTCACAAGTGGCAAACAATTTAAAGAAATCCACAGAAGAAATTTCAGATTTCCAGGTCCAACTAGTAGTTCTTTGGAGGATTTGCATAAATGTGAACCAATCTCTCACTGTACCAAACCATAGTGGGTACATGCGGAGACAAAATGTGCATTAACAGTTCCGGCGCAATATGCAAGATGATTTTTAGTTGGTTATGATTGAAAAGAGAGGAAACCAAAAATAAAATCAAAGACATGCATAGCATACAGTAACAAGTTGAAAATGAAGGCAAACAAGGAGAGCAAGAATTGCTTCCACAATAAGCATAAAGGTGTAATCTCATTGCAGCAAACTCCTTTTGTGGGAAGACTATGCTTACATGTCAATCTACATAGTTTTGCATATATTTCTCATTCAGGACAACACTTGCTTTTTGTTTTTCTCACAATATTAAGGAATTGTTAACCATTGTTTGCACATTGCCAACAAAAAGCTGGCAGGTGAAGTACCAAATGCAGCAAATGTCTTACCCTTCTGAAGAAAGAAGTACGCCTTGAAGAACAGACTTAAATGCTCTAGCAGCAGTTGCACCAATGCACATAATAAATCCAAATAAATGGAACATTGGCTCTCCCTGTAACCATATAGCATAGTTTTAGTTCCACAAATTCTGAAAACACGATCAACAAGTCACCAAATTCCAGTTTTAGAAGACAAAGAATTCAGTAGATCCTAATGTATTTTAGAACAGATTGGAAAATTTATAAAGAAAACTGATAGATCTATTTACTTGCTCTGTCATCCATTCAATCGAGACATGTAATGGGTGATAAAGAAAGTATGTAGGACTTGAACCAGAATATTGACATAAAAATTGAGACAATAAAACAGCACAACTTATACGCCAAATACAAATGGAAAAGCACTTTTCATTAGCCATACCACTCTGGTTCTCAGCTTCAATCAGTCTATAAGATATGAGGGAATATATATCCATCTTCACTAGTTGAATTTAAAGCATGACTCACGCACAGCACAAGACTGTTCCTAACGCATTAGCTCTTTTTTTTTTTAACCCCATTGTTTTAGCTCTGTTCCATAACTATTCAGACCTGAAATGCCTCTTTAAATATGTATAATGCTGCACTTATTTCTTTCAAGTTTGAAACTTTTGCTTCAGCATTTTATTAGAAAATGAAGCATTTCTTTGGAGGGTTATTAGACAAATAAACCGTTGATGTGTTCCCCACCAACAGGGAAAAACTTCATCTTGAGTGTGTAGGAAGTACCCAGGTTTTTGAAATACCCTATGGCCTGAGTGCAGTGCTTCAGACTCTAAACTTGCTTTTAGATTCCCTAATTCATTCTGACACTTCACCCCAATCTTACACCTACACTTTCGGATATTGAACTTAGTCCTCAAGAATGATAACATGCATTTGACATTGACTTCCTTATAGGTTCTTCTCATTCACATGCACAAGCAACACAACACAACCATGTGACATGACACTTACCACAACTAAAGGAAAGTTATCTTTGCTTCATTTCAAAGCCTCCCTCCAGCCCAAAAATTGATCCTAAGGAAAATGTACATATGCATGCAAAGTTGCAAATCTCAAGAAGCACTGCACATGATCCAATGAATCCCACATATAATCAGCAAGTTGCATAAATATAAACTGAAGAAATGCCAGGCATGACCCAATGCTTGTACACATAACCAGAAACTACATAATCATAATCTCAAGAACGCAGTCACATGATCCGGTACTTTTAGAACCTGAACGTGACCAGAAAATTTCTGATCACGTAACTTTGAGTCAGATGCATTCTTGATTCAATTTATTCATATAAAATTACCTAAACACGTTCACAAAGTTAAGTAAAACCTAGATAAAATCTTGTATTTCCACTCAATAACTATTAGCATTTAGCCTAGAAGTCCTCAGAATTAGTATTCTAGACTTGCATAAACTTATACTCTTAAAGAGTGCTGGCATACATCAGACATTGACTTTTTGAGGTCTCTATTACTCCACATGCATAAGAAGCAAAATAATACAGCCTTCCAAGTCCACTAATTTAGTATTTGATTAAAGGCCCAAAACTTCTACAACGCAATGGGAAAAAAAAAGTAATCTTTATTTCAAATTGAAGAAACAAATGCCCGCAAAATAAGCAACTAATATACAGTAGCAACACTAACAACATCTCAGATCTGATCTTCAAATGTTAAATTGGCATCCACAGGAAACGACCTTAAAAACAAACAAACAAACAATTTAAATAGCCGAAGTTGAGCTCCAGATCAGCAGCAAATCAACGAAATATACAAAACCCACCCAAAAGATCAAAATTTTTCTGCATTAGGAAAGCACAAATCACAGTGCAATTAATTCAGATAATTAAAAAAGAAAGAAACCATGAAAATAAAATCCTTCAAAAATGGATCTTAAATGCAAAAAAAAGAAAAACATATTAAAGCGAAAATTTAACATACCCCACTGGCAATGACTACCCCACCGACGACAGGAACAAGACAGAGATAGGTAATCCAAGCTTCCCTTTTGAGGGTCATGAGATAAGCAAACAAAGCTGTGAAAAACGGTGTCGTGGCACCCACAGCTTGATTGAACGACACTGGTAAATACTTGAGAGAAATGTTGCCACCCACAACAGAGGCACAAAACACAATGCTGAGAGTTGCGATTCTGAGGAATTGGGACATTGATTTGATCCTCTGAAATGGGACAATTTTCAAGAAAACAATGGAGACATAACTGAGGAGTGCACAGGCTGCCATGTGGCACATTGTCAGGAAGACTGGGAAGGCAAAATGATAATTTGAGAGCAAGAATTTGTTAAGGAGAATGACTCCTATGTTACTCGAGTACCATAGGATAATGAGTGTTGTAATGAATAAAGCTTGCTTCTTTGATGCTGCTGCTGAGGCTGATGATGATCACATTTTCTGATCTGGGCTGGGATTATTTTATCATATGAAATTCAAGGATTTCTTTTTTCCTCTCTTCTCGTATGGGGGAAGGCGAAGGAGAAGATGGAGGTGGAAGTGGTGGAAGAGGTGAAAGTTTTCTCTTTTCTGGGCCTTTTTTTTTTTCGGTGGGCAAATATTTCTAAGCTGCGATCACCCTGTTATTTTTGGCCTTGGTTTGGGATGCAGCCATTAAGGGGTGTGTCCTCACAGTATCAATGTGATGGTGCCATGCCTAGGGGGTGCTGTTTGTGTTTTGTTGTGACTGAGCAACTGTTTGTGTGTTTTGTGTGTGATTTTATAGGTGTCATGTCATGTTGGGAGTGAAAAGTAGGATTTCTTTAAAAACAAAAAACAAAGGAGACAGCAAAACACTTCTTTTAACTGATTTGTCTAACGCGTGCTCTATTAAGATATATTTTAGGTATTATTTTTTAAAAATATAAAATTAATTAAAAAAGTAAATATAAAAAGAAGTAGGCAAAATTAAATATAAATGCAAGAGATTATAATGATTGTTAATATATATATATATATATATATATATATGGTAAGTTAGGTAAATATTAAATATGTTGTCGAGGGTTCTAAGAATATCCGTTAGAAAAATTCTTTTTTTTTTAATGTTTTTGCAATTTGCACTGTGGTCTGAAATAGGGATTGAGGGAAATCCAATTATCAAGTATGGGAAATCCAATTACCATTGAATTCAAAACCAAGGGACACCAAATCCTTATTGTACGAGTGAATTGAAACAATCTTGATTTTTTTACTTTTCTTTTCCTTATACATAGTACAAATAACAAAAGCTAGTAGGAACTTTATACCACATTATCACATTTATTTATCCATGCAGATACTAATATGATGATGCTCACATTATGGTTGACTTGAATTTGGAGATATTTCCGTTCTACTACTTTTGAGTGGTGTCAAATTCTTGATTTGGAGCCTTTGTGAAATATATTGCAATCTGCCTTGGATGTGAATTAACTTCATGTGCTATAAGTTTGTGATTTATGCTACAAAAATATAGTGAATATTTGATTGTGTGAGAAGTTTTTATCCACATTAATGAGGAATGGATACAAATTAGTTGAACACAAATAAAAGAAAAACTGTTTAAATGAAAAAAAAAATGCTCTACTCTTTGGTTTTTAGAATTAACAAAGCACTAAATATATGTCCAATAACAAGATTATTGTAACGAGAAGGTGTATCTACTTGTTACCATGGCATGTTAAACATGGACTTGCATTTGGAGCCTTAATAGTTGAGGAAAAAGAGTAACAGGAACTAATTAATTTGGCAGATACTTTGTTGTTGATTTAATGCTCATTGTAATGCATTAACTACTCGCTTTCTTTGATACTGCACACGAGATATATTATTGCATTTTAGAACTCCATCTCTATTTCATGGTAAAGCAAAGGAAATTAGTTCATCATAGGAAGGGTTTTTTTAATGGTTGCCTTCATTACTGCATTTAAAATCCACGTAACTTACCATGTATATATATACATATTAATATTATTACCCTCCCTTGCATTAATATATTTTTTCGATTTAAGCTTTTCTATCTTTCCTTGTAGTTATTTATTTTCTCTAATTAATTTTATATTTTCAAAAATATGATGCCTGAAATGTATCTTAACAGGTGCCCAATACCCTTATAACAAAATAAGTTTCTTCAAACAGTTTGTTAAAAAAAAGTTCATGATATGTATTTTCTACCATTAATCCATATCTCATGAATAAAATTATGATAATTATATTATATGAAAAAAGTATTTTTTTTTTATTCCCAGATAAGATGTACTTCAATTGCTACACTTTTAGAAATATAAGATTAATTAGAGAAAATATAAGATTAATCCATAGCCTAATTCGTGCTCTTCAAGTCGTTTGAAAATTTAAATTCTACAATAAATTACAATAAAATTTTGAATAAACATCCAAAAAAACTCAAAGGGCCTTTAATTGAACTCCTTCACTGAACACTCCCCACAGGAAACTACATGGAAATGACAAAAAAGGTCATGTACGTAATTTACCAAGAGAGACGTTTGTGTCCTTTCACCAAATATAAGTTTTTTTCTATTTCAAATTGCACCATTGCCGAAGTAAAATCAAAACAAGTAAAATTTTATGGGCCACTGATAGTAACAAAACTTGACAAACCCATAATTCTGTAAGGCATATTAATAAACAAACATTGCAGGCCCCCATTAATTTATCCTTTCACTTCTTCATGCTCCAAGAAGATCCACCTCTTGTTTATTGGAATCTAGACTCGTCATCATCATGTTCTTAGTGATCCAAATAAGTTTAATTTTAATTTGGATGAATAGGAATGATTGTGAAATATAAATGATAATTTTAAAAATATTAATTATGTTTTTGCACGTTATTATCTTAGTGTGTGCTTCTATTTTTCTTAGTGCCTATATTTGTTGTTTTCTGGCCTACAATATACGGTGCAATTGATAATGACAATTATATAAGACACAGAGGAGCATACTTTGGTTTTGGTTGCAAATTGCAAACCTAAACCTTAATTTGAAGGATTAATTTTTTATACACCGATAGTGTACACACGTTCACCATTAGATGAATGATACATAAATCGAATTTGAATTTGAAACTCAAATTTTGCATATGTGTTGCATATCCAACCGTGATAATGTATACAGATATAAGATTTTCTCTGACTTGAATTATTTAGCCAGAAAATTTGAAAAAAAAAAAAATGTTTCTGGCTCAATGCACTTAGACTCCTAGAAATTTAGTCTCCAATTTTTAAATTGACAAAATTTGTTCCTTTGGTTAGAACAACATAGCACATGAGGACAATTGAGGGCTCCTAAAACTAGATTCTCATAAATACTTAGATGCCAAAATATGATTTGTGAGAGATACAATTGAACAAGGAATAATATATACGAAACCAGAGATTTTAATTCTTCTTGAATTTAACCGTATCGAAATCCCAAATTCGAAGAACATAATTTGTGTTCTCACTATGCAACTTTTATAAGGATTGAGTAGAAAGAGCAATAATTGTCTCCTCTCTAATCTTGATTATTACCTCATTTGTGGTTCTGTCCATAGTCAAAACTCGTATATCTAAAATGACCAGTTCTATTGATCTGCAAAGGGGCTATTTAGTCTAATTGCAGAAAACTGGGGGCGAACCTAAACGAAGAGACATGAAATGGCCTTGGATAGGGTATTATTTGAAATATTATTTGGAATAATTACTGTAGCACTTTTTGTGATGTGATGTATGTGAGATAAAAAGGTGGTTGGAAATATAAAAAGGTGAATTGGAAAATGTGTTTATGATACAAACGAAATAATATTTGGGATAAATTGACTATCTAAACAAAAATGATTTGTAGGATTGAAGCATAAGAAAAACTTATCATAAGACCCTGCTTTGTTTTTTCCACTTCTTTTTTTTTATTTTTGAACTTTTGTAATCACGATGCACTTTTTCTTCATAGATAGGAATCAATTGAAGCAGAAACTCTCCACCCTTGTTTTAGGAACCATATGCTGCGAGCAGCCTACTCAGACGAATAATGAGGTAAAGTTCTTTCTCTTTTTCTTTTTCTTTTTCTTTTCAAATGAGCTAAAGTTAGAAATGGATAAAATGTATATATTCCAGAGTTTAATTTGTATTGTAATCTTTCTTCAGTCCAACAACTTAGGGTTTGTTTGGTTCACGGATGAGATGAGATGGAATAATTTATTCTCTGATTAGTCGAGTCACCATGGGATCAATAATCCAAATTATCTAGTATTTGGTTAGTTTAGACTGAATAGGATATATTAAATTATAATCCTATCCTATGTTTGGTTGGAGATAGGATTACTATTTTAATGGCTAAAATGTCCCTTAATTTGTAGGATCATTTTAATAAAATAATTTAATAATTTATAACTTTTATTAGAATAAAGTAATTTGAAACTTTAGAATTATAAGTAAATCAAGGGTTTGATATATAAAAATTTGCATTCACTGAAACTCAGCCCATTTAGGCCCTAAAAAATAGGTTTTAATATAGTTTTTGAATCTAAATTTGAAATTTAATAAAATAATGGGCCAAATTTTGGCTAAATTAGGGTTAAATTGAATAAAATTTAATCCATTTAAGAGTTTTAAATGAGCCAAACTCAAGTCAATATAGAAGATTTTTCTTTGAACTAAGTTTGGGCTTATTGAAACTCTTATTCGCAAAGCCCAATTGATAAGGTAGTGTATTTATATAGAATTTGGTTGAGAAAATAAAGTTAGTAAGGGCAATTTAGTCCAAGAGCAATATAGTTCTTTTATTATGATATAAATAGGGGTAAATTTGCTTAAAAATTTCAAATTAATTAATAGGACTAAATTTGTCAAAAAATTTAAAATAATGAAAATGGACAAAATAGTTTAAAATTTTAATATGATTAGTAAGGGCAAATTAGTCTGTTTATTAATGTATTATTATGTAAGAGAATGGTTATATAATATTCATCATTCGCAAGAGTAAATTAGTTCAATATTGTTATATTGGTAGTAGGGACAAATTAGTTTAAAAATTTTAAATTAATTAGAAGGGGCAAATTAGTCCATTTATGTTATACTATCGTGTGAAAGTAAAGTTATATAATTATGAGAGTATGAATTTATATTATTTATAAGGATAAATTAATTTAAAATTTTATTATCTCATCTTCTGGTCATCCGAGAATGACTAATATCACCCCCATGGGATTATTTTACCCCATGAACTGGGGATTAATTTGGTTAATTAGGATGTGTCATCCCATGTGTAAAATACAATTAAATATGGGATGACACAAGATAATTAATCCAATTTTATGTTATTCTATAAACCAAATGGACCCTTAAGGGATTGGTCTCATTTACTTTGCACATTGATTTATAATTTTATATAACCCTAATGGCCTAATCAGGATAATGAGCTTTTTCTTACAACTAACAAACTTGGCTTTTAAGTCTCCTAAATCTTTCTTTCTTGTAGTTGTGGACTTTTGCTCTAATGTTGGCGAAGTCTCATTTTGTGAAGATCTCCATAATGTAATAAACTTTGCAAATTCCGTCAAGGACCCAAAACAAGTCTTTTTTGTAAATATGAGGGAGCACTTTATAACTTTTCATATGTGAGGAACAAAAAAAAGGACTTGTTACAAATGTGAGCGATAATTTCACTGATTTTCCCCTGAATTAATTCAATCCCATGAATTTGATTCTCACGTGGATTTTGAACCCTAGTACAAAATTCGAATCCTGAATTTGATTCTCCTCTAATTGATGGTTTGAATCATGAATTTGATTCTTTCCCAACAGCCAAACATGGAATTCGAATTCGAACCTTGGTACAAAATCCGAATCTTGAATTTGATTCTCCCTTAACTGCCAAACATGGTTCAAATCTTGAATTTGATTCTCTCCCAATTGCTAGACATGGATAGAAAAGATTCAAGAGAAAAAGAAAGATTTTAAGTATCTTCCTCTAACCAATGGACCACCCAATGATTATTGGATTTTAGTTATCAAAAGTATTATTTGATTGCTTATTTGATTATATCAAGTTTTTCATTATATGCAGTGAATTCATGTGCAATTGTAAAGTAAAAAAGATTTTTTTATACATTCTCAATATGCACACACCCTCGACACAAGGGTTGGGAATGAATAATGATACCCATACCAATTGCTTTAATGACCCATAATAATCCTTCCATAAGAGTGAAAAAGTGAATACTTGCCACAATCATTCCCTACTTGTGATTTGATTTTCATATTAATTATCTCATTAATAAACCCCATACCATTTGTTTTTTTGGGGGGGGGCACGCTTGCAAATAATAAATAGGGAAAATCGTCCAAAACGTCCCTCACATTTTGTAAAATAACTTTTTTCGTCCCTCACTTTTAAAAGTGTAATTTTATATCCCTTACATATTCACATCGGACAAATTTAGTCCCTAACTAGGTTTCCGATCATTTTTTGGCCGGAATCCATCATGTGCAAGGCACATGATCATTTTTTAAGGGTAAATTTGTCAAATTATATTTTACATAATCTCATCTATAGTCCTCTACATTTTATAAAATAAATTTTTTCGTCCCTCACATTTCACAAAATGAATTTCTCCCTCCCTCACATTTCACAAAATGAATTTTTCATTTCTCACTAATTATGTGTGTGAATACATTTTTTAAACACATATATATGTCTATTTGATTTTGCTTAATAATAATAGTATAAACACATGTATGTAATTGGGCCCAACTTGTGGGCTATCTTCTCTTTTGTATGATTATGACTGATATTTATCAATAGAACCTTAATTTGCATATTCTTATTGTATTTTAACCGAAAATAGTTTTATTGGCCAACTTGACAATGAATGTAAGATTATTTACTAGCTAATACCAGATGAAATCAAATGATCACGTATAATATATGGTATTCGTATTGTTAAGTGAAATCAAATAGACACATATATATATTTATGCTATTCGGATTATTAAGCAAAATCAAATAGACATATACTTGTGTTTAAACAAAATGTATTCACACACTTTTTTTTTTTTAAGGTTTCCCTCACATACATAATTAGTAAGGGATGGAAATATTCATTTTTTGAAATGTGAGGGATGGAGAAATTCATTTTGTGAAATGTGAGGGATGAAAAAATCATTTTATAAAATGTGAGGGACGAAAAAATTTGTTTTATAAAATATGGAGGACTGTAGATTAGATTATGTAAAATATAATTTGACAAATTTACCCTTCAAAAATGATCATGTGCAAGGCACGTGATGGATTCCGGCCAAAAAATGATCGGAAACCTAGTTAGGGACTAAATTTGACCGATGTGAATATGTAAAGGACATAAAATTACACTTTTAAAAGTGAGGGACGAAAAAAGTCATTTTATAAAATGTGAGGGACGTTTTGAACGATTTTTCCTAATAAATATTACAAATTGGCATTCTGATTCCCATTCCGCTATCTATTCGGGCATGCGAACCGAACAGTCCTCATCTGTTTTCCACTACCACGCTCAATTGGTCATTTTGGTCGGTGCAACTTTCCAATTACTCCCTATCTTTTTCCTAATTAGACCAAACTGACCGAGTTATTCCAAGAGCCAGTGGCTGGAATTTCATAACGACTATTAAGTCAATGGGTCATATCATCACATTGTATCGCAAATTTCCGTCAAATAAGATGGGCAATATGATTAAACTTCGTTAACATTAAAACGGTTTGTTTAATGGTTATCCATTGACGATTGTTAAGATATACTTCAAATACTTTTAGAAATATAAAATTAATTTTAAAAATTATATAAATATAAGAAAAAATAATAATTATTAGCATGTGTATATACAAAAAAAATAGATTGAGTGAAATTTAAATATATTAACGAGTGTCATTGGACACCCGTTAAAAAATATCAAACTAAAATTAATTGCCTAAAATAGTGGATCCCAAATGACACTATCTATAATATAGTTGGATTTGTCCCCTTCCTTATAGCATAGGAGTAGGAATCAATGTATAAGTAAATGATTGATGCTTGACAAAAAAATCCTAAATGGCACTATTTATATCTTCCCTGTTTTCCTTGCGCAAACTACGATTATCTTTTCAGGTACCTTCGATCTACTTGAAAATGTTTTTGACAAAATTGGGTTGATGATGAAAGATGAAGACTTATAGGAATAACTTTGAAATAAGGAGACTAAATAGAAAAGTTTTGGTAAGGTAGGTGACATACCTAATGATCTTACATGACCAATTGCTAAACATGGAATTCAAACTCGAACCCTAGTGCAGAATTCAAATCTTGAATTTGATTCTTCCCCTAACTGCCAAACATGGTTTGAATTCTAAATTTGGTTCTCTCCCAACTGCCAACATAGAATATAAATCTTAGCACAGAATTCGAATATCGAACTTGACAGCAGAAAAGATTCAAGGGAAAGATTTTAAAAATCTTCCTCTAAGCAATGGACCACCTAATGGTTATTTGATTTTAGTTATCAAAAGTATTGTTTGATTGCTTATTTGATTATATCAAGTTTTTCATTATATGTAGTGTATTCATGTACAAGTGTAAAGCGAAAAAGATTTTTCATACATTCTCTACGTGCACACACCCTCAACACAAGCGTTGAGAATGAATAATGCTACCTATACCAATTGTTTTAATGACCTATAATAATCCTTCCATAAAAGTGAAAAAGTTAAGACTTGCCTACAATCATTCTCTACTTGTGATTTGATTTTCATATTAAATCTCTAGTTGTTTTTTTTTTCTTTTTTTTTTGTGGGGGGGGGGGGGAAGGCATACACTTGCAAATTATAATAATGATACAAATTGGCTTTCTTATTCTTGAATGATACTATTTATATCTTCTCTGTTTTCCTTGTGCAAACTATGATTATCTTTTTAGGTATCTTCGATCTACTTGAAAACATTTTTGACTAAATTGGGTTGATAATGAAAGATGAAGACTTATAGAAAGAACTTTCACAAAAAGAGGACTAAATAGAAAAGTTTTGGTAAGGTAGGTGACATACCTAATAATCCTATATGACCAATTGCTAAACATGGAATTCGAACTCGAACTTGGTACAGAATTTGAATATTGAATTTGATTCTCCTCTAACTGTCAAATATGGTTCGTATCTCCCAACGGCAAACATGGAATCTAAACGTTAGCACAGAATTCGAATCTCAAACCTAATAGCAGAAAAGATTCAAAGGAAAGATTTTAAGAATCTTCCTCTAACCTGTGGACCACCCAATGGTTATTTGATTTTAATTATCGAAAGTATTATTTGATTGTTTATTTGATTATATCAAGTTTTTCATTATATGTAGTGTATTCATGTGCAAGTATAAAGTGAAAAAAATTTTCATTCCTTCTCTACGTGCACTCACCCTCAACACAAGGGTTGATAATGAATAATGCTACCCATACCAATTGTTTTAATGACCTATAATAATCCTTCTGTAAAAGTGAAAAAGTTAATACTTGCCTACAATCATTCCCTACTTGTGATTTGATTTTCATATTAAATCTTGTTAATAAGCCCCATATTAGTTATTTTTTTTCTTGTTTTTGGAAGGGGGGAGGCATACACTTGCAAATTATAATAATAATACAAATTGGCTTTCTTATTCTTGAATGACACTATTTATATCTTCCCCATTTTCCTTGTACAAACTATGATTATCTTTTTAGGTACCTTTGATCTACTTGAAATCATTTTTGACTAAATTGAGTTAATAATGAAAGATGAAGTCTTATAGGAAAAACTTTCACAAAAAGAGGACTAAATAGAAAAGTTTTGGTAAGGTAGGTGACATACCTAATAATCCTATATGACCAATTGCTAAACATGGAATTCAAACTCGAACTTGGTATAGAATTCAAATCTTGAATTTGATTCTCCTCTAGCTGCCAAACATGGCTCGAATCCTAAATTTGATTAGCTTCCAACGGCCAACATGGAATCTAAACCTTAGCACAAAATTCGTATCTCGAACCTAACAGCTGAAAAGATTCAAAGGAAAGATTTTAAGAATCTTCCTCTAACCATTGGACTACCCAATGGTCATTTGATTTTAGTTATCAAAAGTATTATTTGATTGCTTATTTGATTATATCAAGTTTTTCATTATATGTAGTGTATTCATGCGCATGTGTAAAGCAAAAAAGATTATTCATACCTTCTCTACCGGCACGCACCCTCAATTTAAGGGTTGAGAATGAATAATGATACCCATACCAATTGTTTTAATGACCTATAATAATCCTTCCATAACAGTGAAAAAGTTAATACCTGTCCACAATCATTCCCTACTTGTGATTTGATTTTCATATTAAATCCCATACTAGTTTTTTTTCTCTTTTTATTTGGGTCATGCACTTGCAAATTATAATAATAATACAAATTGGCTTTCTCATTCCCATTCCGCTCTGTATTCGGGCATGCGAGTCGAACAGTTCTCATTCGTTTCATACAACCACGCTCAATAGGTCATTTTGGTCGGCACAACTTTCCAATTATTCCTCTCTATTTCCTAACTAGTCCAAACTGCCCGAGTTATTCCAAGAGCTAGCGGCTGGCTGGAATTCCACAACGACTTTAAGTCAATAATGTGTCATATCAACACATCATGTTGTGCATTTCCGTCAAGCAAGATGGGCAACTAGATTAAACTTCGTCAAAACTAAAACTGTTTATTTAACGGCTGTCCATTAATGCACGTTAAGATGCACTTCAAATATTAAATTTTTAGAAAGATAAAATTAATTAAAAAAATTTGTTTAAAATGTTCATCATATTTTATTAAATAACCTTTTTTTTATCTTTCACTTTTAAAATGTTAATTTATGTCCCTTATAAATTGGCATTCACAAAATTGATTTCAACCTAAGTTTTCGATGACTTTTGAGCATGAATTTACCATATGACTCACATGCAATAATTTTTATATACAAAAAAGTCAAATCTCACTCTTTTAGTAGCAAAAACTAATATAAATTGGATCAAATCCTACTTTTTTACGAAAAATAATGAATATAGTCTGTGTCATATACCGCTTTTTTAGGGGCAAAAATGAATATAGATTTGGTCATTTATTTAATTGCAAATGAGATCTAATCTTTTGTCTCTAAAAAAAAAAATCATGTATAGATCACGCAATGAATTCATGATAAAAAATGGTCGAAAATTTAAGTTGGTGTCAAATTTTACCGAGTTAATTTTGTAAGAGATGTAAAGTTACTATTTTAAATATGAAAGACGAAAAATTTTATTTGACAAAATGTAAATAACGTTTTGAACGATTTTTTCTTTAAAAATTACTATGTGTGTATATACAAGATAAGTTGAGTGAAATTTCGATGTGTTAATGAGTGACTATTAGACATCCGTTGAAAAAAAATCCCAAACTAAAATTAACAGCTTAAAAGAGTAGACGTGAATTTATAATTCAGTTGGATCTGTCCCTTTCTTCGTAACCTAAAAATAGGAATAGATATATGTATATATTTTTTACGTTTGACAAAAACAAAAAATTCCAGAATGACACTTATAACTCCCCTATTCTCCTTGAGCAAACTACGATTATCTTTTCAGGTACCTTCGACCTTACTTAAAAGGGTTAATTACATTTACCTCCCCTGAGGTTTGACCATATTATCAATCAATCCCTGTAATTTGTCCAAATAACGGTCTCACCCTTTGAATGATCAAATATTTAACAAAAACCCCCTTAATGCCAAAAATGCCCTTATTGAGGCCATATTGCATTAAAAAAAGAACATATTTTTATTTTATTAATCCTAAAGCAATCCAAAAAAATAGAAAAATGTTTTATTATTTTATAAAAACCATATCTTTGCTTCCATAAATAGTTTTGAATCAATAATTATTTTAAATCTTAAAAATAAATATTAAAAGTTAGATAAATTGAAAGAAAAATAAAAAAGAACTTATTTTAATTCATGAAGTATGGTTCAAATTGAGAAAAATATGCCTTGTGCTCTCTGCAACGTGCCTTGAACCACAAATTCGAACCATACTTGAGGATTTAAAATAATTGCTTCTTTTTTATTTTTCTTTCAATTTATCTAATTTTTAATATTCATTTTTAAGATTTAAAATAATTATTGATTCAAAACTATTTATGGAAGCAAAGATATGATTTTTATAAAATAATAAGCAAAAACTTTTTTCTATTTTTTTGGATTACTTGAAGGTTAATAAATAAAAATATGTTCTTTTTTTTAATGCAATATGGCCTCAAAAAGGGCATTTTCGGCATTAAGGGGGTTTTTGTTAAATGTTTGATCATTCAAAGGGTGAGACCATTATTTGGACAAATTATAGGGATTGATTGGTAATATGATCAAACCTCAGGGGAGGTAAATGTAATTAACCCTACTTAAAAACGTTTTTGACTAAATTGGGTTGATATCTCAGAGGAGTCGGTCACCAATGACCTTACTTAAAAACGTTTTTGACTTAGAACAGTTTCGTTAAGGTACGTGACCTACATAGTAAAATAATCATATATCACCAATTGCCGTTAACGTTGGGCATTGGTTTGGTAGACGTAAACGTCATTGGTGACCGACTCCTCAAGGAACTCCCGTTTCCCCTTCCAAGTCGGTCATCGCTCAGACTCTTCACCCTATAAATTTCCTCAACTTCCCCTCTTTCTTTCATTCATCCTTTCTTGTTGTACTAGTCTTCTGAAATTCTCCCCAATTCTTCTATCAAAAGCGGCTTTCTATTTTCTATCCCAACAAGGTAATGGATCTGTCTTGGATCTGTTTTGGGCGTTTGGCTTTGAGATTGGTGGTGAATTGGGATTAATCTTGTATTTTTTCTGACGTATCTGTTTGGGTTATTCTGAGATAATTTATTGGTTAATTTTTTCAATTAGTCCGGTTGGTTGATTTTGCTTTAGGGTTTTCGATTTTTTTTTTTGGATTTTGATGATCTTGCCTATGGTTTTTATAATATTTGGAAATTGAATGATGCTTCTCTAGGGTCTTTAATAAATTCTCGATTTTGACAAGTTTGCTCTAGTGTCTTCGATCGCTGTCAGTCAAATAGTTGTTGGTTGCGTTTTTCTGCAGAAGGATTCCTTTTGCTATTGTTTTGTTTTTCCTAGCGATTTAAGCTGGTTTTGGAGTTTCAATTAGTAATAAACGGAGTTGATGTGTCAATTTTAGGTTGAGAAATTTGCAATTTAACATAGCTGATTTTCGTTCTTTGTTTATTGAGCAGATGCAAATCTTCGTGAAAACCCTCACCGGGAAGACCATCACTCTTGAAGTTGAAAGCTCTGACACAATTGATAATGTGAAAGCCAAGATTCAGGACAAGGAGGGCATCCCTCCGGACCAGCAAAGGCTGATATTTGCCGGAAAACAGCTGGAGGATGGACGCACCCTTGCCGACTACAACATTCAGAAGGAATCCACCCTTCACTTGGTTCTGCGCCTGAGGGGAGGCATGCAGATCTTTGTAAAGACCCTTACCGGAAAAACAATTACCCTCGAAGTTGAAAGCTCTGATACAATTGATAATGTCAAGGCAAAGATTCAGGACAAAGAGGGCATTCCCCCAGACCAGCAGAGGTTGATTTTTGCTGGAAAACAACTTGAAGATGGCCGCACCCTTGCTGATTATAACATTCAGAAGGAGTCGACCCTTCACTTGGTGCTTAGGTTGAGGGGAGGGATGCAGATCTTCGTGAAGACCCTCACGGGAAAAACTATCACTTTGGAGGTTGAGAGCTCAGATACAATCGACAACGTGAAAGCTAAGATCCAGGATAAGGAGGGAATCCCTCCGGATCAGCAGAGGCTGATCTTTGCTGGCAAGCAGCTTGAAGATGGCAGGACTCTTGCTGACTATAATATTCAGAAAGAGTCAACTCTTCATTTAGTGCTGAGATTGAGGGGTGGAATGCAGATTTTTGTCAAGACGTTGACAGGGAAGACCATAACTCTTGAGGTGGAGAGTTCAGATACTATAGATAATGTGAAGGCAAAAATTCAGGACAAGGAGGGCATACCACCAGACCAGCAAAGGTTGATCTTTGCTGGTAAGCAGCTTGAGGATGGCCGCACGCTTGCAGATTACAACATCCAGAAGGAATCAACGCTCCATTTGGTTCTCAGGTTGAGGGGGGGAATGCAAGTTTTTGTTAAGACTCTGACTGGAAAGACCATCACTTTGGAGGTGGAGAGCTCGGATACGATTGATAACGTCAAAGCTAAGATCCAGGACAAGGAGGGGATCCCACCTGACCAGCAGAGATTGATCTTTGCTGGTAAACAGTTGGAAGATGGAAGGACTTTGGCAGATTATAACATCCAGAAAGAGTCCACCCTTCACCTTGTCCTGCGTCTGCGTGGTGGTTTCTGAATGCTGCATCTATATGCAGTTGAAGGCTGTCTCTTGAAGATGGCAGTATTTTGTGTTGTCTGCTTGACTTCTGTTGGTGTTCAAGCCATGGGTCCTAATAACTTCTCAAGCGTTTTTTAAATGTATAGTTTAGGGATTTGGTGGTGGTGTTCCATGTTTGTGATGGGAATTAATGGTGGTGTTATTTGATTTGTTAATAAAGTTCAGAAGTTTTCAATATTCGCGCGCCCTGGAAATTTTTGGTCATTTGAAGTTTTTTGTTTTTTCCATTCAATTACTACCTTGTATGCTTCGAGATGTGACAAGAAAATTTGAGAAAAACCACAGCCTACTTTTGATTGCTATTAGCGCTCTCATCGCCTTGATTGCACTTGCTTATTAGTGTTCTCTCATCGCCTTTGATTGTGCTTCCTAATGAGATTTAATTTCAATGTTTTGATGTATGATAGTCCGAGCTTGGAATTTTGGTCATTTGAAGTTTTTGTTTTTCCCATTCATTACCATCGATATGCTCGACAAGAAATGCAAGTTGGCTCTTGATTGATATTAGCATTCTCTCATTGCCTTGATTGTGCTCGCTTATGAGATGTGATTTCAGCGTTTGGTGTATGATGGTTCGGTTTATTGGTGAGTTGTGATCCTTTTGGCAGTGTTGTTTAGACTTTAGAGATGTCTAATGGTCGATTACTTGCAAGTAATCTGCAAAATTAGTTCCTTTGGGATTCTGCTAAGTAGAACTATAGGTTGATTTTGTTCGTCTATAACCAATAATTGCCCTGTGGTTTGCTTTACCACGAGTTAAACGCTTTATACCTGTGAACTAAACAAACCGAACCTCAAGCTTAGCCTTGAGGAGAAGTTAGATTATCATCAACTTCCTTTTACAAGATTACAGTTGCAAAGGATCTCAAAGATGGACATCTTGTATTCGTCTGAGGACTTGGACAAGTTGACCATAGTATACCGTTTGATCAAGTTGAGACTACCAGGTTGAAGAAGTGGTCGATACAAAAGCTTTTCTTCTTCCTTCTTCCTTCTTCAGAAGTGGTGATGCAAAAATTAGAAACAAAAAATAAGAAAAGATGACAACAGTTACATGACAAAAGATACCAGAAGAATATCAACAGAAATAAGAAAGAAATTTGTTTGACTTTTACTAGAATAAGGCCATGGATGAGTGGAAAAATTTGACAGTCAATTGAAGCATCCCCACATTTGAAATAGACAAAGGTCTAGTTAGAGCATTTGCTGTGGCTATGGATGAATTAGTTCTTCTTTTGTACGATTTGTCTGTTTTCCTCTTTTTTGTGTAATTCCCGTCTATTCTTGTTAAGGGAATGATTTTTCTAATGACAGCCGCCTTATTTGAGTATTTATGTACATGTCTTCTTTGTTCCCTTATACAATGCTACATGTACGTAACATATTTACCATTCAATCTAATGTGAAAAAAGTTGAAAGCTGATGCGCAAAAGTCAATTTCATTTGCCAAGTTTTAATATTTCATCTTTGCGTATGCAATCCAGTATTGAGCTCGCTAATTAGATTCTTAAGGAGAATAATTTTGGGATGGTTCATAGGCCAAAATTCCTGATGGAACAAGTCTGGGGAAAGTGTATAACTTACAAGGATCTTCTTCCCTAATGCTACAGAGCAATGGTACCATTGGGGCGCGTAGACACTTCTTGCAGTTGATCAACACCTTCTCCGTTACTGTTAACAACTCATCCATTTTGTTCCCCATATCCTTTCTTGCTAGATGATATTTCTGCCTAAATATTCAGTATTTGTTTTAAACATATGGGAATTAGAGGTGTTCTTCAATTAGTAGCTCTTCCAATTACAGTAAGGTACTACTAGTTTCCATTTAGTACTGAATGAAAAAGTTGAAATGATACCTGGGGAATTCATTCCAGTAAACTAATATGTAAGATGGAGGAAATGAAAGCTATGTTCAGAAGTAAACAGGTCACCAAATCTAAGATGCTGTTGTTTCACATGATTTCTTCTGGAGCTTCAACACTGTATGCAACTGAAAAAAACATTCAAACACAAAAACAAAAGAAGCATTCTAGAAAACTGAAACTCCTAACATGCTACATAAACCAGGACATACTGCTGGATTTAGACAACTTTATTCCAACTTTTAGCTGTGAGACCTGCTTTTGTTTTATCTTTGCTGTTTTCAGAAGATAACTTGAGGTTGCTCACCATATCTGAATATTTGGATGAGACTTGCCTTACATATCTATTGTTTCCAAACTGCTGCATGAGATCGTAAACTAGCCCTCACAACCCAGAGGACAAAGCTTTTCTCAGTATATGCTGAGTATCATAATTAATGGTGGAAACACTATAAGAGAATTCATGAAATGACTGCAAAGTTTCAGAAATATTCCATCTAGAAGAACTCAGAATGAGACAATGGAAAGCATGAAAGTTTGCATTTAACCAAAGACTCAGTTTTAGATTAGACTCTCCAACTGTGAAAATTAGACAGGAGGGGAATGCCGGCCAATGACTTGGATGTATAATCTTCATGCTATCAAGGTATTACATAATCTGCATGCTAGCAGGATCACTGTTGCGTGGGATGAACTATCTTGTCCTAAGTTAATGCTGAGATGGCTTTTTAATCATCTTTCTTCTTTGAAAAATCTGGATGTGTATACTGCTGATATTTCTTTATTTACAGATTCAACAACAGATATCTGTTGGAAAAATTTTCTCTGTATCACCAAAATATTTTATCATCATATTTTCGTACTCATACTGCAGGTCGAAATTGACTAAGACTATGGATTCTTCTCTCTGGGATCCACCAATTTGTGAAGGTTGCTCTGCCTTGTTTTAGCTAAATGATTCAAGTTACTACTGGTGGTTGTTTAGACTGAAAAAATTACTGGAACTCTGTATAGATTCGAATTTTGCAGGATGGAAATTTTCTATTTCACTAAAGCTGACTTCTTATTTTTGTTTGTGTAATTTTTGGTTACAGATGACAGTGCTCATTTTAAAGGAAATTGGCAGTCTGATTTCTCCTCTGGTGTGGGGTGCGGTAAGTTTATCCCCTTTACAATGTTTGCTAATCAGTTTCTTTAGGGACATTTTTTAGACTGACTTAAGGTCCCCTCTTTTCTATTATATGTGTGTCATAGATGTCATGGAAGAAGATGCTATAAATGAAAGGTGTTGTATCGAAGTGCTGAAAAAATTGATACCTAAGGCTGATGCCGAGATAAAGGAACTTGAGGAAGAAATTATATTTCTTCAGGCCCAAGTGGCTTTGGAAGATGATGCTTGGGCTAAGATATGCTTTGATACTTTGACAGAGAGGACCAAGGCGCTAGATATCTCGATTCAGAGATTGAAGAATGAAAAATTGCAACAGCAACAAGGACAGGTGTCTAGTTCCCAAACACATGGAGATCCTGCTCAGAATGAAAAACAACAAACAGAAAATGAACTAAACTTTTGTTTCCAAACAGATGGAGATCCTGCTCAGAATAAAAAACAACAAACAGAAGATGAATTGGATGTTTGTTTTCAAACAGATGGAGATCCTGCGAAAATTGAAAGCCTACAAACAGAGAAGGACCTTGATTCTCACATCCAAACATGTAAGGAACCTTCTCAGAACCAAAAAATACAATTGGAACATGAGATGCGTGTTCTTTGCCAAACACATCTAGAACCTGCTCAGATTGAAAACCTGCAAGCGGAGCATGAGCGGGATTTTAATTTCCAAACAAATGGAGATCCTGGTCAGGATGAAACACTACAAATGGAACATGAAATGGGTGTCCCACACCACAAACACGGAGAACCTGCTCCAAAACTGAGTGAAATACTAAAAGCTCTTCTGGAAAAGTACTACTTTCCAAACAGAGATAAGCAGGTTTGTGTAGTACCTCAATTTTATTCTGTTGCTCTGCTGCCCCACTAAGCAAGTTGGCATGGTTAATTGATTAGACATAGTTTTTCATATTACCCTCTACTATCCCCTGGTTTTTCTTGTTTGTAAATAAGTGCAATAGTTGATGTGAAGTGAAGCGGCTGAAAACCTGTTCTGGATTATTTCTGGTCATGTCACTTTTCAGAATATGTATAAATTTCCTATCCAATACCTGAAGATATTTGAGACCTTAGCTGCTAAATGCTTCCTACCATGTTCACTGGTATTAAGCATCTCAAAAGCCAGATAGATGTATGACTGAAAGGGTATTATCGGGTGAGGTATTTGAGAACTTATTCAAAGTAACTTTCAGGGAAAGAAAACCTTTTCTTTTGCTCTAGGACCAATCAACATTTTTTTAAGAAGTAAGGAAGTAAAACACCTTCATCGATTACATGAATTAGATCAGGTGAACAAATCACTTTTCGCTTCCTCTTGTTCATCACGTTTTCTGGGGAATAATGGTATGGGCTATTGCGGATTTAAATTATAATCATGACTTTGCATGCCAACGTGATGTACGCTAGTTGAATTGTAGTTTGTTCTTTTAATTTAACATCTTCTGCACTATTTGTATATGGTATTGCTGGCAAATGTGATGTCAAATACACCATCTTTGCCAATATGTATCACTGGACATTTGATGTCGACTTGGTGCTTGGAATTTGTTGTGTGTATTATTTGTTTCTTTTGAGACCTCATTCAAGTAACAATCACTTTTCGCTTCCTCTTGTGAGAAGCTCACCGCTCTCCAGTCCACAGATGAGACCGGCTTGAGCAATGCTCAAGCAATAGCCTGTGTTGCTAAATCCTTGGAAGAGATTGCTGAACCTTTTAATCTGGAAGTTTCAGAGGATGCGGAAGCGAAAGACCAGGTAAAGACAACCTCTTTGCATTATTTGCAGTTCCTAGCATGGCTGCCCTGTGAAATCTGTCAAGTGCTAGATTTGAATTCGCAATTCTAACTTGTGACTCGTGTAGACTACAAGATATCCTCTCTCTTTGTTACATTTTCATATTGGTTTTCTCCAAACAATGATCAGAATGGAGATACCACAATCATCAACTCATTCCCAAATCTTTCTGAACATGCAAGTGAAGCATCCACCAAGAGAAAAATGATGGAGATTGATTCAAGCGGAATACATGATTCAACGACCGAGGCATAGAAGAGGATGTATACCCCAGACATTCAGAAGGTACCTACCAATCGGTCGTCAAATTAGGAATCAATTATTATAAATGTACAAATTTCTTTTGACTTTACTGCTCTCATACAACAAACAGGAAGCAACTGCTATGATGATGGATACCAGTGCGAATGCCTTGAGCTACATAGCTGGTTCAAGCAGTGGAACAGTGGGCTGCAATCTTTCTGAAGAAACAAGCGGGGCAGTCACAGTACAGAATTTCAGAATTGAAAGCACTAAGTTGAAGCCATATCCAAATCCCGCCGAAACCACCATTATAGAAACTGATATGGTATGAGATGTTTCTTATGTACTCGAACTGATAAACAAGTTAGGCCTAATCATTTGTGAGACTCTTGGTTTCTGGTTTCTTTAGTTTGATGTAAGCATGTACTAAACCTTTTTTCAAGCTGAGGAGGCGACAGTAATGTATCCCTTTCGAGCACCCTCATATCGTTTAACTCACTGAGACGTGACTTATCAGTTGTACCTGTTATTATATTGTGAATAAACATATCTTATAATTACTATATTAATACTAATTCTTCTGAATTCTATTAGTTACTCTGCTTGAGAATTGAAATTCTCAGTGTAGGTCGAAATATCGATATATCACATTTAAATATCTAAGCGAGGATGTAGAATATCTGCACCATTTGCAGAATGAAATTATGTGCGTTAATGTATTTTTTCTTTATCTTTTCTTGATTTTTTTTTTGTCTATTGCTTTTGTATTCTGATTCAATAAAGAAATATTTTTTTTCCATAAAATTACTTAAAATCCTAACCAATAAAGACTTTTGGCAAAAATGGGATTTTGGGTTTTCACAAAATTTCCCCCCTACAAAGTATGAGGAGGATTCAATATCTACATGGTAAATTTTCATTTCGGAGATGATTCTTATATGACTGAGAAACCGTGTTGCATCTTCTTTTCTTTTTTTTTTTTTTTTCAGAGCATGTTCCAGCTTTCAGATATCACTTCAGTTTGCATGACAGATCCTGTAGAACGGAAGGTTAAAGAGGTTGATATAACCAACTCGAAAGAAGCCGAATTTCCCCTCCTAATGAAGCAAGAAGATTGGTGGCTTTTTGATTTCGAATGGGCACTTGGAGAATCATCTTCAGAGGTGTTCAATAGCACGACCAAAGAGCCATTGCTGAAGGAGAGACAGAAGCCACAACTGTTGAATCAAACACATCATATTGAAGGAGTTGGAGCAGAATCATTCACGTCAAACTCCTTGAAGTCAGGGATTCCCGAACACAGAGACAGGCCCTTCCCCATGTTTGAGTTGGGACTACTTCCAGAATCGTCCCTTGGTATGGAAATGGTACACAAACCCTCTACCATGAAAAGTTTCAAGAGGATCCTTGATGAGAATAATTCTATGAACAAAAAAATAAAAGAGGAGACTCATATAGACTTCAGCGGAGAGAAAAGTTGCCATGTTGTTTCGGCTTGTCAGTCACCAGGGACAAGGCAGAAATCTGTACTCCCCCCATTGATCAAGAAAGGTGAAGAGTTGGGCAATCTCCAAGTCACTCGGACGTTGCAAGAGGGAAGGCTGAAAGGTTTGGTCAAGGAGGAAATCGATCGGTTCTCCAACTTTCATGCAGCGAATGAATTTGGAGTTAAGAAGCCTCTCAAGTTACTCTCTTGTACAACATCCGTGGCCACAATGAATCTCGAGTTTCTGTCGATGGCTCAACTCAGAGCCATGGCAAAGGAACGCAACCTCAAAAGGTACTCTAAACTCAACAAAAGTGACTTGATCAAGCTTCTTAATTTCCCACCTTCAGCCATTTAATTTCCCTTGTGATTGCAAACATACTCAGTTACTATAGGAGTCGCACGTACTTATTTCTGCTTCGGTTTTTAGCCATTTTACATAAAATGCCATTATAAACTTTAAGAATGTGGAAGTGTGACTCATCTGGATAAAATTTTGATGATTTTTGGTACTCTGTTGGTTTCTTTTTGCCGTGGAGCTCGATATTTGACCGGGCCATAATGTTGCCGGTGATTTACTTGCTTGGATAACTGCATATGGATATTATTATTCACGACAGTGCATTCTTGATATAAGGATTCTGTGAAATTCCACACTTTCTGTGGTTATAATTCAACTGCACGCAGGAGGCAATTCAGCAGATTATGTGGTAGCAACACCCCCAACTGTTATCAGCAAATCTATTGAGTTGGCTTATGATAAGTAGTAGTTGCAAAAGCAACTCTTTTCGTGTTTGATAAATCACCAGCAGCTACAGAAAAACCAGAGGCATCACCTTTTTCTCTCAGACCGATCTTCTAAATTGTTTAGCAGTATCAGGGAAGTTACAAAGCCATTACCGTTTTCCCTCAAGGATTGATACATTCAGCACTTGCTCTCCTTTAGCTTTCAGAAAGTATCAATCTGATTCTGGGTGAATTCCATGTTACAGCTTAAAGACAAATTTACTGAATGAGGGTATTGTCAGGATTGGGAGTTTTCTACAGAGTGATGAATTGGGGGTTTACCTTATCATTTTGAAATCAAAGGCCAAAACAATCCGAGACTTGCCTCCATTTATTAGTCCAAACAGAGACCATTTGCAGGTACACAAATTTGAAGAAAGCTAAAAAATAAACCATTGGAGTTTATCTGCTGCTTTTGATCATGGTACACTTTCAGGTCGCAAAATGGTATATCATTCTTCCCTGCAAACAACAATAAAACACAAGAAATCAAACAAACAATTCTTAGAAAGAAAAATAAAACACAACAAAATTTAGAAAAAGGAAAGGGTAAAAAAAAAAAAAAAGCAGTTTTCAAGTTTTGGCACTTAAATATTTTCCTAATCTCTCAACCTATCCCCTATCTAGACTTATCCAAAACTAAGAAAAGTATTTCTCTTCAGAGGCAGAATCTAAAACTCGCCTTTCTGAAAGATTATGGGCATAGAATTTTTTTTGGGATATTTCTTTTTTGGTGGGAAGTTGGGGAGACAGAGAGAGAGGGAAAAAGAGAAGAGAATCTCCTTCTTCCTATTTCCAGCTTGTTACTTTTGACTGTCGTGTATTGTAAAGTTCTGGCATTCACTCATATCTCAGCACACACAACTCCAATTCAGGTAATTCCAAAGCCATTTGAAAGCTAAGATACAAGGCTAGAATTCTTAAGAAGACATCAACAACCAATTTGGTAATTTTCCTGGTCAATCTAACCAATTACATAAGCTGATTATCAGTTTCGGACAGAAACTGGGAAGCAGGGGTATTTAGGTCTTTTCATAGGGTACATTGCTCCGATTGAGTTGAAAATTTACAAGAAACTAGTTAACACCATTTTCTACAACTTTCATGTTTTAACCTAAGCCTGATTCGGCCTCTAACATGCTCAAATAAAACCGGACAGAAACAGGGTCATTCAAAACCCTAACCTGGAATTTCCATAATACTACTTCCAACCATGAAATATGCTCATAAACTACCAAAACTACAACTTTAAACCACTAATTAGCAATTAATTGAAGTAAAGAAGAGGTTCTTGGCAAAATACCTTATCTCCCTATGAAAGATGGTAGCTTAGGCTTTGTTTTCCAAAAATAACTCCACGAACACCTTGGAAACTACTTGGAAAGTAAGTTTTATGGAGTAGTTTGCAAATTAATCGGTTGAAACTCAAGATTTGAGCAAGAAATTGAAATGGAAGATGAAGAACTCTCTTGGTTTCTCTCTCACTAATTTCAGCCAAAGGAGACAAGAAAATGAATGACTTTTGGTCAAAAATCTGATTTTAGTAAAGTTACCAATCTTGGTTAAAAGTCCAACTTCTAATAGCATAGTGACACTTGGCTCCTTTTAGGGTTTTAAACTTATTCTTTTGTCTACCAATGGTAATTTATCTAGCTAACTTTCAATTGTCTCCTAGCACCTTGTAAAATAATAATATTTCACACAAAAATCACTTAATCACCAAAATTTTATCGCACAGCGGGTCCCACATCCATAATGCACTTCAAATTTAACCCGAACTAACTTATACTAGAAAAATGGTTGGAAAAACTATATTCACTTATAAAGTGTCCAGAAAATTAATGTAGTAAAATAAAATAAGGAAAATGCATGAAAAGAAATAGAATTAAATAGTATAAATTAAGAAAAATTTTACGGGCTCTCACAAAAGTTGTGACTAAGGGAACTGAATTGTTATCCTTCATCATCTTAGAAACTGATACTTTACCTGAAGTAGCTAACTGTAAATATTGCGGGGTGAAAAAAATCTATTTTAAAATTGCTAATTTTTGCTGCTCCAACGGAGAAGTAATGTTGAAAGAAAATAAGCTTCCAGATATATTGGTTGAATTATTTACGGGTCAAACCGAAGAAACTTTGTGTTTTAGGACATACGTAAGAACCTATAATGGCATGTTTGCCTTTACGTCATTTGGAGTCTACTATGACAAGTCATTATGTTAGAGAACAAATGGAATATACACATTTAAAATACAGGAACAAACTTATCATTACATAAATCAACTTATACCTCATGGAGGATCAGGGATGTTCTTACAACTATATTTTCTTGACACTGAACATGAGGAGGAGAATCGAATGGTATTTTTTGCAAAACTCAGCGAGAATGTGGTCTTAAAGCTTATTGAGGTGATGATAAACAATTCTTATGCTTGCTTCTTTCATAGCCTACGACATGTCCCTAATCTAGAATCCCATCAAATAGTTCTCAAAACTCATTGTGATAGTGATCAAAGAATTTTTAACAAGTCAACTGTATCTCAAGTGGTAGTGCTTTGGGTTGAGGGTGAAGGTTCAAAACAAACATATTCTAGGCATATTCAAGTGTACACTAAAGGTTTAGAAAGCCGTAGAGTTCAATACTATTATGGTTGTTATGATCCTTTGCAGTATCCATTATTATTTCCCCTAGGTGAAATAGGGTGGCAACCAAGAATTAAGAGATCAAGGATTGGGAATCCAAAAAAGTGAAAGAGATGTACTAAACATTTTGTAGATAATGTAACTTTACACAGTTTCAGATCTACCGATGAAATGATACAATCCAAGGAATAAGGTCAATATAACAGACAAGACAAAAGTTTTTATCTACAAATGTTATGTTTCAGGCAATTAACCAAATAAAATTTCTATTTTTTTATGAAACAGCTTTCAACCAATATGAAGACTTAAAAGAATTTATGTCGATGAGGGAATATTATGCATATAGGTTTTAGATGAGAAAACAAAATACACCTGGTATTTTGAACACTGCGCATGCATTCCAACTGTATGTAGTTGATATGTACGTGAAAATAGAAACACAAAGACTTGACTTCAATAGAAAGAGACAGAAATTAATAAGAACTAAACAACTCCAAGGAGTAATGGATGCTATTGTTGAAGGTGAGCTTAAGGGGTCGAAAGTTGGTTAGCGGGTGATTTTACCCGCTTCATTTATAGGAGGGTCTTGAGATATGAAAAGACGTTATGTTCATGCCATAAGTTTGGTACAAAAGTATGGGGAGCTTGATCTCTTTTTGACAATGACTTGTGGACGCTTTGTTGCAGACCCGAGAAACGATCAACGCTCTAACCGTGCAAATGGAGGAAACCCGGGCTAAGATCTCTTCCGTTGGGGATGTTGAATCGTTGAGGAATGAAGTGGCTTCGTCCCGTGCTGAGATCACGACTTTGCAGTCGGAGATCGGTGTGTTGAAGAAGGAGGTTGGCTCTTCCAACACACAGACCGTTCAGAAATCTTCGAGAGGGAAAGTGAAAGTCCCAGAATCGAAACCGTATCAGGGGAGTAGGAGTTCGAAGGATTTGGAAAACTTCTTGTGGGATGTTGAACAGTACTTCAAGGCTGTTGACGTTCCAGAAGTAGAGAAGGTGTCCATTGCATCCATGTACCTTAGCGGGGATGCAAAATTGTGGTGGAGAACGATGCAATCAGACCCCACCAGGCCCAAGATTGAGACTTGAGACGTGCTAAAGGAGGAATTGAAGAAACAATTCCTTCCCACGAATGTCTCGTGGAAAGTTCGGGATGCGTTGTGGAACTTGAAGCAGAACAAAAGCGTACATGAGTACGTCACTGAGTTCCAAGCCCTGATATTGGATGTGAAGAAGATGTCTGAGGAGGACAGACTCTACACTTTCATCCGTGGACTGCAGCCGTGGGCGTAGATGGAGTGACGGAGACAGAATGTTCAGACCGTGTCTCAAGCACTCGCTGCCGCAGAGAAATTGATAGACTTCAAGTCCATGGAATCCAACGACAAGAAGAAGGAGAAGGGCAAGGACCTGAAAGGTGGATCGTTCGCGAAGAAGAAGAAAAAAAAGCAGTCAGTAACAACAAACGAAACCGGTGGTGCTTCTTCTTCTAAGGAAAAGCCAGCGGCAAATTCGAAGAAGGATGGCTGCTTTAATTGCTGAGGACCACACTTAGCCCGCAATTGTCCCAACAAGAAGAAGGACCAGAATATTAGTACCTTGGTAGCGGAAGATGATGGCGATCTGTTAGAGATGCGGGACGCACGGGTCAACCCCATGCAGTTCGTGAACGCCATCACAGGTACTAATGGTCGTACTACTTACAATAGTTTGATGTATGTGCAGGTTACGTTGAATGGAAACCAGATACTAGCGATGGTGGATACCGGAGCATCGCACAGTTGCGTGACGGAACGCGTGGTAAAGCAGTTCCGGTTGAAATTGAAAGACTTAGGCTACAAGTTGAAGGCTGTCAACTCTGAAGCCAAGCCAGTGTTGGGTGTAGTAACGGTAGAGTGGGAGTTGGGGCCGTGGAAGGGATGGTGCAGCCTCATGGCCAGTCAGATGGATGACTTTGACTTGATCCTTGGCAAGAACTTCATGGTTGCCAATCGGATCTATCCAATTCCACACTTGGATGGCATCATGGTGGACGACGACCAGAATCCAGGCTTTGTTGCTGCAGTAAGGTTGCCGAAACAGAAGAGCAACCAACGAAAGAACATGGTGTCGGTGGTACAAATCGAGACCAGCCTTAGGCGCGGTGAAGTGGTGTATATTGCCGCGTTGGTGGAAATGAAGCCCGACATGTACCAGGAAGTACCAGATGTCGTGGCCCATGTGTTGGAGAAATTCGCAGATCTGATGCCTGCGGAGTTGCCGAGGTGGCTGCCTCCTAGACGTGCTGTGGAGCACAGAATCGAATTGGTGCCAGGGGCCCAACCCCCTACCCAAGCTCCTTATCGCATGTCCCCGATGGAGTTGGCGGAGTTGCGGCGCCAACTGAATGAGTTGCTAGAGAGCCAAGCGCTGAGATCGTCGAAAGCTCCGTACAGTGCTCCAGCATTGTTCCAGAAGAAAGCAGACGGAACGTTAAGGTTCTGTGTAGCCTATCGTGCCCTGGACAAGATCACGATTCGGAACAGATACCCGATCCCGAACACATACGACTTGTTCGATAGGCTGGCAAGGGCACGATTCTACAACAAAATTGACTTGCGGTCGGGATACTGGCAAGTCCGAATAGCCCCAGGAGATGAGGAGAAAACGACGGTGGTGACAAGGTATGGTTCCTTTGAATTTCTTGTCATGCCGTTCGGCTTGACGAATGCACCTGCTATATTTTGTAGGCTGATGAAGGATGTCTTGTATGAATACCTTGCCAAGTTTGTTGTAGTGTATCTAGATGATATCGTTGTGTATTCAGAGTCCCTAGAAGAGCATGTAAGGCACCTGAGGGCCGTATTCCGCAAGTTGAGGGAATACGAGCTCTATGTAAAGAAAGAGAAGTGTGAGTTCGGCAGGGAGCAGATCACTTTTCTTGGCCATGTGGTGAGCAATGGCCGGATCCAGATGGATCGCAAGAAGGTCGAGGCGATTCTCGACTGGCCCGCACCCCAGAAGGTCGCTGAACTAAGGTCGTTCCTTGGGCTGGCAAACTATTACCGGTGCTTCATCCAGGAATACTCGAGGATTGTACCACCTTTGACCGACCTACTGAAGAAGGACAGACCGTGGATGTGGGATTACGAATGCGAGGATGCATTCAGAATGTTGAAGGAAGCAGTCACTTCCGAACCAGTGCTGCAACTTCCGGAGTTTATAAAGGCCTTCGAAGTGCACACTGATGCTTCCGACCGTGCAATTGGAGGAGTGCTGATGCAAGACAATCAACTCATTGCGTTTGAAAGCCGAAAACTAATAGAGTGCGAGCAGAGATATAGCACGCACGAGAAAGAAATGACGGCCGTAGTGCATTGCCTGGAGATCTGGAAGCACTACTTGTTGGGAACCAAGTTCGTGGTGGTGACTAACAATGTGGCCAACACGTACTTCAAAACACAGAAAAAGCTGACCCCGAAGCAGGCTCGTTGGCAGGAGTTTTTGGCCGAGTTCGACTTTGACTGGCTGCACAAGGCAGGAAAGGAAAATGCAGTTGCCGACGCACTTAGCCGAAAGTACGTCGAAGAGTACGTTGCGGCCCTTAGCACTGTGGAAATGGACTTTCGGGACAAGATTAAGGCGGAATCCCCGAACGATCCAGTATACCAGACCCTGATCGCCCAAGTCCGTGAGGGCAAAGTTCGTCGTTATTGGTTAGAAGATGACTTACTCTTTGCCAAGGGTAGTAGAGCTTATGTCCCGGCAGGAGGGGGACTTAGGCGACAGTTGCTGCGAGAGACCCACGACACTCCTTGGGTTGGTCATCCCGGGGTGGAACGAATGAGGGCCTTGCTGTCACGGAGCTTCTACTGGCCAAAGATGGAAGAGGATATTGAAGCATACGTGAGAACATGTCTTGTGTGCCAACAAGATAAGGTGGAAAGGAAGAAGGAGCCAGGCTTGTTGCAGCCTTTGTCGATCCCTGATCGACCATGGCAATCGGTCTCAATGGACTTCATTTCGGGATTTCCTAAGGTCGATGGTATGGCTTCTGTTTTTGTAATCGTTGATAGATTTTCCAAGTATGCTATCTTTATCGGTGCACCGAAGGCGTGCTCGGCTGATGTTGCCGCTGAGTTGTTTTTCAGAAATGTTGTGAAGTACTTCGGTTTACCCGAAAACATCATAAGTGATAGGGATACCAGATTCACGGGGAGATTCTGGACCGTGTTGTTCGGATTGCTGGGATCCGAACTTAAGTTCTCTACTGCCGCCCATCCTCAGACCGACGGACAGACAGAGAGGATCAATGCCTTGCTGGAATAGTACCTAAGGCATTACGTGACGGCAAGTCAGAAGAATTGGGTGGAGTTGCTGGATGCCGCGCAGTTTTGCTACAATCTGCACAAGTCATCCGCAACCAAGCTGAGTCCGTTCGAGTTGGTAAACGGGCAACAACCTCTGACTCCGCATGAAGTTGCACTTCAAGGGGGGAGTCGATGCCCAACCGCACACCGGTTTGCTCGTGGCAAGCAGGAACTAGTGGACGAAGCAAGGGATAGTTTGCTGGTGGCGCAACAACGCATGAAGAAGTATGCGGACCAACATAGACGAGACTTGGAATTCCAAGTGGGAGATCAAGTGATGTTGAAACTGACTCCCCATATTTGGAAGAAAGTGAGCAGCAAAACCGTCCATCGTGGGCTCATTCCGAAATACGATGGACCGTTTGAGGTGATCAAGAAGGTGAGTCGTGTAGCTTATCGGTTGAAGTTGTCTGACCGACTAAAGATCCACCCGACCTTCCAGGTGAGTTTCTTGAAACCCTTCAACCAGGACGAGATAGATGAAGGACGGAGGCAAGCGAAACGTGCTCCGCCGGTGATCAATAAGCAATTCCAGAAAGAGGTGAAAACTGTGCTGGACCACAGAACGATGGGGCAGAGCAAAAAGAACAAACAGACAGATTATCTGATCCAATGGAAGGGCGAGACATAGTTGGATGCTACTTGGGAACGGGACGTGACCTTGTGGCAGTTCGAAGATAAAATTGCTGAGTACCTGAGGAATGTTCGGAAGCAAGCCAAGTTGACGAGGGCGTTAACCTCTTCTGGTGGGGGTGGTTTGTTAGCCCCTTAGGACGCGATCCCGACTGAACGCGCATGACCGTGGCCAAGCCATGGCCTAGGTGAGAAGGCCGAAGGTGACGCTTGTTGGCAATGAGTAGACAAGTGGTTGATGATGTTTTCCTGGCCTAAATATGGGTTGGGGAAAGTTCTAGGTGCATCGGGTGCCTCTAGGTTAGTTGGGGACAGAGGGGTGCCTCTATTAACGGTTGGAAGTTTTTCCTTAAGACATCTATATAGAGGGATAACTGTAGCTAAGCCAAGTCAAGGCCAAGGGCCATAGGCCAAGGCCACGGAATGACTATGGTTCGGTGGGATGTTTTAGGTGGTTCCAAGGGCTAAGAACCACGGTGCCTAAGATTGCTAAGTGTTGGGGAAAGCTAGGTACGGAACGTGCGATGGCGGGAACCTGGGCGCGCGGAATGGTGCAGCGGTTGCTGTGCATGCCAGAGATTAACGTTGGGCAGTTGCTAACTGTCGATGGCAGTTGCTGGGAGTTGCTGGCGGTTACCAGCCAACTCAGCTTTGTTCCTAGCCAGTTCCAAATTTCGTGGACGTTCAGTTAAGACCAGCGGTTGGGTCTTTTAGCAACAGTAAGCATGCCTATAAATATTGGGCTAGGCAGAGACTAAAGGGAGAGAATTCTCAGACAAAGGAGAATTACCCTTAGTTGTTCTGCACGCCAAGTGTTTGTAGAAAATCCTTGTAATCATTAGTGTGAAATACAGGGTTGGCCGTGTTGGCTGTAACTTGTGCGTGTGTTCCTTTATTTTGCCTAAGTGTTTTACGTTCTGAATACTTGAGGGAAAGTGTGTCGCGTAGGCTGACTGGTAGAGGGACTTACCTGTGCCATTACGGGCGTTGGTTGCTAGGGAGAGTAAACATCTCGTAGCAGCTGTTAGCTCCTTAGGGCGCGGTCCCGACGGAACCCACGCGGCCGTGGCCAAGTTCGGCCAAGCCATGGCCTAGGTGAGAAGGCCGAAGGTGACGCTTGTTGGCAATGAGTAGACAAATGGTTGATGATATTTTTCTGGCCTAAGTATGGGTTGGGGAAAGTTCTAGGGGCATCGGGTGCCTCTAGGTTAGTTGGGGACGGAGGGGTGCCTCTACTAACGGTTGGAAGTTTTTCCTTAAGACATCTATATAGAGGGATAACTGTAGCTAAACCAAGTCAAGGCCAAGGGTCATGGCCAAGGCCACGGAATGACTATGGTTCGGTGGGATGTTTTGGGTGGTTCCAAGGGTTAGGAACCACGGTGCCTAAGATTGCTAAGTGTTGGGGCAAGTTGGGCACGGAACGTGCGATGGCGGGAACCGGGGCGCTCGGAATGGTGCAGCAGTTGCTGTGCGTGCCAGAGATGAACGTTGGGCAGTTGCTAATCGTCGATGGCAGTTGCTGGCGGTTACCAGCCAACTCAGCTTTGTTCCTAGCCAGTTCCAAATTTAGTGGACGTTCAGTTAAGACCAGCGGTTGGGTCTTTTGTCAACAGTAAGCGTGCCTATAAATATTGGACTTGGCAGAGACTAAAGGGAGAGAATTTTCAGACGAAGGAGAATTACCCTTAGTTGTTCTGCACGCCAAGTGTTTGTAGAAAGTCCTTGTAATCATTATTGTGAAATACAGGGTTGGCCGTATTGGCTGTAACTTGTGCGTGTGTTCCTTTATTTTGCTTAAGTGTTTTACGTTCTGAATACTTGAGGGAAAGTGTATCGCATAGGCTGACTGGTAGAGGGACTTACCAGTGCCATTACGGGCGTGGGTTGCTAGGGAGAGTAAACACCTCGTAACAGCTGTTAGCTCCTTAGGGCGCGGTCCCGACGGAACGCGCGCGGCCGTGGCCAAGTTCGGCCAAGCCATGGCTTAGATGGGAAGGCCAAAGGTGACACTCGTTGGCAATGAGTAGACAAATGGTTGAGGATGTTTTCCTGGCCTAAGTATGGGTTGGAAAAAGTTCTAGGGGCATCGGGTACCTCTAGGTTAGTTGGGGACAGAGGGGTGCCTCTACTAACGGTTAGAAGTTTTCCCTTAAAACATCTATATAGAGGGATAACTGTAGCTAAGCCAAGTCAAGGCCAAGGGCCATGGGCCAAGGCCACGGAATGACTATGGTTCGGTGGGATGTTTTGGGTGGTTCCAAGGGCTAGAAACCTCGGTGCCTAAGATTGCTAAGTGTTGGGGCAAATTGGGCACGGAACGTGCGATGGGGGGAACCGGGGCGCGCGGAATGGTGCAGCGGTTGCTGTGCGTGCCAGAGATGATCGTTGTGCAGTTGCTAACCGTCGATGGCAGTTGCAGGGAGTTGCTGGAGGTTACCAGCCAACTCAACTTTGTTCCTGGCCAGTTCCTAATTTCGTGGACGTTCAGTTAAGACCAGCGGTTAGGTCTTTTATCAACCGTAAGCGTGCCTATAAATATTGGGTTAGGCAGAGACTAAAGGGAGAGAATTCTCAGACGAAGGAGAATTACCCTTAGTTGTTTTGCACGCCAAGTGTTTGTAGAAAATCCTTGTAATCATTATTGTGAAATACAGGGTTGGCCGTGTTGGCTGTAACTTGTGCGTGTGTTCCTTTATTTTGCCAAAGTGTTTTACGTTCTGAATAATTGTGGGAAAGTGTGTCTCATAGGCTGACTGGTAGAGGGATTTACCAATGCCATTACGGGCGTGGGTTGCAAGGAAGAGTAAACACCTCATAACAGCTGTTAGCCCCTTAGGGCGCGGTCCCGACGGAACGCGCGCGGCCGTGGCCAAGTTCGGCCAAGCCATGGCCTAGGTGGGAAGGCCGAAGGTGACGGTTGTTGGCAATGAGTAGACAAGTTGTTGATGATGTTTTCCTGGCCTAAGTATGGGTTGGAGAAAGTTCTAGGGGCATCGGGTGCCTCTAGGTTAGTTGGGGACAGTAGGGTGCCTCTACTAACGGTTAGAAGTTTTCCCTTAAGACATCTATATAGAAAGATAACTGTAGCTAAGCCAAGTCGAGGCCAAGGGCCATGGGCCAAGGCCACGGAATGACTATGGTTCGGTGGGATGTTTTGGGTGGTTCCAAAGGTTAGGAACCACGGTGCCTAAGATTGCTAAGTGTTCGGGCAAGTTGGGCACGGAACGTACGATGGCGGGAACCGGAGCGCGCGAAATGGTGCAGCGGTTGCTGTGTGTGCCAGAGATGAACGTTGGGCTGTTGCTAACCGTCGATGGCAGTTGCTGGGAGTTGCTGGAGGTTACCAGCCAACTCAGCTTTGTTCCTAGCCAGTTCCTAATTTCGTGGACGTTCAATTAAGACCAGCGGTTGGGTCTTTTGTCAACCGTAAGCGTGCCTATAAATATTGGGTTAGGCAGAGACTAAAGGGAGAGAATTCTCAGACGAAGAAGAATTACCCTTAGTTGTTCTGTACGCCAAGTGTTTGTAGAAAATTTTTGTAATCATTATTGTGAAATACAGGGTTGGCCGTGTTGGCTGTAACTTGTGCGTGTGTTCTTTTACTTTGCCTAAGTGTTTTACGTTCTGAATACTTGTGGGAAAGTGTGTCGCGTAGGCTGACTGGTAGAGGGACTTACCAGTGCCATTACGGGCGTGGGTTGCTAGGGAGAGTAAACACCTCGTAACAGCGTGGTATCAGAGCACGGCTCTGATCCATTAGACAGTGCTTTTGTTGTGTTTGTTTTGTAGGGAATGATGGTTGGACACGAAAACACTGTCCAAGAACGGTTGCAACACCAGGAATCCACGTTCGAAGACTTGATGCAGCATCTGGGAGACGTTCCAGAGGGCTTCGATGTTGTGGACGCTTTGTTGCAGACCCGAGAAACGATCAATACTCTAACCGTGCAGATGGAGGAAACCCGAGCTAAGGTCTCTTCCGTTGGGGATGTTGAATCGTTGAGGAACGAAGTGGCTTCGTCCCGTGCTGAGATCACGACTTTGCAGTCGGAAATCGGTGTGTTGAAGAAGGCGGTTGGCTCTTCCAACACACAGACAGTTCAGAAATCTTCGAGAGGGAAAGTGAAAGTCCCAGAACCGAAACCGTATCAGGGGAGTAGGAGTTCGAAGGATTTGAAAAACTTCTTGTGGGATGTTGAACAGTACTTCAAGGCTGTTGACATTCCAGAAGTAGAGAATGTTTCCATTGCATCCATGTACCTTAGCGGGGATGTAAAATTGTGGTGGGGAACGATGCAATCAGACCCCACCAGGCCCAAGATTGAGACTTGAGACGTGCTAAAGGAGGAATTGAAGAAACAATTCCTTCCCACGAATGTCTCGTGGAAAGTTTGGGATGTGTTGTGGAACTTGAAGCAGAACAAGAACGTACATGAGTACGTCGCTGAGTTCCAGGCCCTGATGTTGGATGTGAAGGAGATGTCTGAGGAGGACAGACTCTACACTTTCATCCGTGGACTGTAGCCGTAGGCGCAGATGGAGTTGCGGAGACAGAATATTCAGACCGTGTCTCAAGCACTCGCTACCGCAGAGAAGTTGATAGACTTCAAGTCCATGGGATCCAATAACAAGAAGAAGGAGAAGGGCAAGGACCTGAAAGGTGGACCGTTCGCGAAGAAAAAGAAAAAGAAGCAGTCGGTAACAACAAACGAAACCGGTGGTGCTTCTTCTTCTAAGGAAAAACCAGCGGCAAATTCGAAGAAGGATGGCTGCTTTAATTGCGGAGGACCACACTTAGCCCGCAATTGTCCCAACAAGAAGAAGGACCAGATGTTAGTGCCTTGGTTGCGGAAGATGATGGCGATCTGTTAGAGATGCGGGACGCACGTGTCAACCCCATGCAGTTCGTGAACGCCATCACAGGTACTAATGGTCATACTACTTACAATAGTTTGATGTATGTGCATGTTACGTTGAACGGTAACCAGATATTCGTGATGGTGGATACGGGAGCATCGCACAGTTGCGTGACGGAACGCGTGGTAAAGCAGTTCCTGTTGAAGTTGAAAGATTTAGGCTACAAGTTGAAGGCTGTCAACTCTGAAGCCAAGCCAGTGTTGGGTGTAGCAACGGTAGAGTTGGAGTTGGGGCCGTGGAAGGGATGGTGCAGCCTCATGACCAGTCAGATGGATGACTTTGACTTGATCCTTGGCAAGGACTTCAGGGTTGCCAATCGGATCTATCCAATTCCACACTTGGATGGCATCATGGTGGACGACGACCAGAATCCAGGCTTTGTTGCTGCAGTAAGGTTGCCGAAACAGAAGGGCAACCAACGAAAGAACATGGTGTCGGCGGTACAAATCTAGTCCAGCCTTAGGCGCGGTGAAGTGGTGTATATTGCCGCGTTGGTGGAAATGAAGCCCGACATGTACCAGGAAGTACCAGATGCCGTGGCCCATGTATTGGAGGAATTCGCAGATCTGATGCCTGCGGAGTTGCCGAGGCGGCTGCCTCCTAGACGTACAGTGGAGCACAGAATCGAATTGGTGCCAGGGGCCCAACCCCCTACCCAAGCTCCTTATCGAATTGGTGGCTGTGTCGGACGTTCGATAGTCCTGTTTTATGCGTCCGACAGCAGGCAGAGAGTTTAAGAGATTTTCTTCAATTCTTTCGGACGTCCGGTAGGCTGGTTTTCTGCGTCCGAAGGTATGATGTAAAACAGAGAATTTTTCTTCAATTCCTTAGGACGTCCGGTAGGCTGGTTTTCTGCGTCCGAAGATACTCAATGGTTGTCGGACGTCCGATGCAGTCTTTTTGAGCGTCCGACAGCTTTCAACAACCTTTGTCTTCTTTCAATTGCACTTGTTCATGGAATCAAATAACTTCAAAACTGAAAGTATATCTTGAAGAAATATTAGTATCATCCATTTGTTTTGTAAACATCAAAAGATAGGGATCAAAACCAACATTCTCCCCCTTTTTTATGATGACAAAACAATGGATGGAAAGAAACAAAAATAAGTATAAGCTCCCCTCAAACATTGCATCCAAACATATAATTTCAGAAAAACTCCCCAAAAACTCCGCCTTAAACATAGCATCCATATCTCCCCCTTTTTGTCATCATAAGATGAGAGTAAAAAAATCAACTATCATAATCCAGCAACAATAACAGAGTATAAAAATAGAAAAATAACAGCAATCACCAACATATCACAGAGAATTTGATATCAAAAGAAGTATCAACATATGACAGAGAGTTTTGACAAAGCAAATCATCTTTAGATCAGAATTGTTCTTTTCTTTCCATTTTGATATCATACAGATTCAGTAAAATTCAAAAATTCAGATCAAAGTATCCGAAATATCAAAAAAAAAAATATTATGAACAAGAATCACTGCAATGATTAACAAAATCTCCTACTTGTTAGGGTTAGTATCATGTCTAACTATCCACATGCATTTCATGCCTTTTTTATATTTTTTTTTCACATAACAATCACTTTTCATGTGACCTTTTTGACAACAGAAATTACACATAATCAAAGAGTTACTTACATGAACAGATTTAATAAATCTTACTTGTCTTCTCCTATGGATAGCAAATTCGTTGGAATTAGAATTCAACCTATTCTTTTAAAACAGACTTGTTTCTTGTGTTTAAACAACTCATTTAGACCATTCATTCTTCTTTTCAAATCACCTTGTTCCTTTTTGAACAATTCACAAAGTTTTATTTTTCTATCAAGCTCTAAGTGTAAAGCAGTCTCACTCTTTTTGAAGTAATCATTTTCAACTTTCAACATTTTATTTTGTTGAAAAAGATTTGCATTATCTCGAAGCAAAAAACTAATTTTCTGTTTTAGCTCCTTGTTTCTAGCATAAGATTCTTTCAAACTATCATGCAATTTTATAATGAAAGATTCAAGATCATCATCACTTTCAAATTGAGAGTTACAAGATGTTACCTCATCATCTCCAATGGCCATAAAAGCCAATTGAGCAGATTCTTCATCCTCTTCAATTTCACCATCGGAGTTGCACTCATTCCATGTGAATTGAAATTTGTTGAATCTTGATTTTCTTCCTTCTTTCTTCTTCATCACTGGACACTCACTTGCATAGTGTCCAGGTTGGCCGCATTCAAAGCACTTATCAGTTTACTTTTTGTTAAACTCTAACTTCCCTTTGTTTCTCAGGTTGTTGAACTGATTTGGGAGTGATTTGCTTGGTCCACCTTTTCTGAATCTCCTCTTGTTGAGTATTCGTTTGAAACTTCTTGTGATGAGTGCGATATCATTGTCATCACATTCTGCATCTTCTTCATCTAGGGAGGTAGAATCATCTTCAAGTTGAGATGCCTTTAGAGCAATGCTCCTTCTAACTTTCGCATCCTCATCCTCTTGTATTTTGGGCTTAAACGAAGGGTCATAAAATGTTAGAGAGTTAATAAGAGATTCAATAGGTATGGTATTCAAATCTTTAGCCTCCTCAATAGCAGTCACTTTATTTTCCCAATCATTGGACAAGGCATTTAGAATTTTTCTATTTTTCTCACCAAGAGAATATTCTTTTTCCAGCACCTCCAAATCCTTAATAAGGTCATTAAATCTACAATACATCTCATCAATGTTTTCATGAGGTTGCATCTTGAACGATTCATACTTTGTAACTAGAATGGATTTCTTTTGTTCTCTAACATTTTCACTACCTTCATGAATTTCTCTCAGTTTATCCCAAATTTCCTTGGCTGACTTGCAGCCTTTGACTCTAATAGATTCATTTGAGTCTAAAGCACAATATAACACATTCATGGTTTTTGCATTTAATGTGAGATGAACTCTATCCGCAGCAGTCAGTTCATTTCTTATTTTTGGTCTAGATCTCTGAGTATTTTCAACTATAAGAGAGACATCATATGGACCTTCACTAATAATAAACCACAATTCAATATCAATAGATTGCAAAAAAATAATCATTCTTTCTTTCCGACTCACATAATTTGACCCATTAAACATAGGTGGTCTAATGACAGAATGTCCTTCAAAGAACATAGCATTGTTGGTTGTCATCTTTACTCCAAAACCGATTGAGCTTAATCTCAAGGAGACCAAGCTCTGATACCAATTGTTAGGCCCGAAAACAACCCTTTTCTAGGCGACCACACAATGGAGCTGTTCATAAGAAAGTACAAGTGCTTGTGAGTAGAAGAGATAAACAATTTAAAGTTCATAAACGTAAGAATAAGTAAATAAAAAGGAAGGAATTGCAAACCAATTAACTACCCAACTCCTCTTGAGCTTGTAGATTAATTCAAACAAGCTACTTCAAGTTGATGAATTACAATCACTCTTGTGTACAAAGGAAGGATCACTTCCTCCTCGCCCCAAACCGCACTTGGTCAAGCAAGAAAGTTTTACTATCACTCGGATAACCCTCACAGAGCTACACTCATGAAGTATTCACTCACAAATGAAAAGCTTACAATGAACCTCACACCACTAAGACTACAAATCTTCTTTGAAGAGTATTTTCTCACTAAAATCTCTCTAGATCTTTTGTATCTTCAGTGTGCCAAAATTATTTGAAATATCTGACCAACCACTATTTATATAGAGCCAAGAAAGTGCCTCATAAATGCTTCCAACGGATAGAAAGTAGCTGAACAGTCAACTATCCGTTGGCAGTGTCGGACGTCCGATAGTCCTGTTTTATGCGTCCGACAGCAGGCAGAGAGTTTAAGAGATTTTCTTCAATTCTTTCGGACGTCCGGTAGGCTGGTTTTCTGCGTCCGAAGGTATGATGTAAAACTGAGAATTTTTCTTCAATTCCTTAGGATGTCCGGTAGGCTGGTTTTCTGCGTTCGAAGATACTCAATGGTTGTCGGACGTCCGATGCAGTCTTTTTGAGCGTCCGACAGCTTTCAACAACCTTTGTCTTCTTTCAATTGCACTTGTTCATGGAATCAAATAACTTCAAAACTGAAAGTATATCTTGAAGAAATATTAGTATCATCCATTTGTTTTATAAACATCAAAAGATAGGGATCAAGACCAACATTCTCCCCCTTTTTGATGATGACAAAACAATGGATGGAAAGAAACAAAAATAAGTATAAGCTCCCCTCAAGCATTGCATCCAAACATATAATTTCAGAAAAACTCCCTAAAAACCCCCCTTACACATAGCATCTATATCTCCCCCTTTTTGTCATCATAAGATGAGAGTAAAAAAATCAACTATCATAATCCAGCAACAATAACAGAGTATAAAAATAGAAAAATGACAGCAATCACCAACATATCACAGAGAATTTGATATCAAAAGAAGTATCAACATATGACAGAGAGTTTTGACAAAGCAAATCATCTTTAGATCAGAATTGTACTTTTCTTTCCTTTTTGATATCATACAGATTCAGTAAAATTCAAAAATTCAGATCAAAGTATCCGAAATATCAAAAAAATATTATGAACAAGAATCACTGCAATGATTAACAAAATCTCCTACTTGTTAGGGTTAGCATCATGTCTAACTATCCACATGCATTTCATGCCTTTTTTATATTTTTTTTCACATAACAATCACTTTTCATGTGATCTTTTTTACAACAGAAATTACACATAATCAAAGAGTTACTTACATGAACAGATTTAATAAATCTTACTTGTTTTCTCCTATGGATAGCAAATTCGTTGGAATTAGAATTCAACCTATTTTTTTGAAAATAGACTTGTTTCTTGTGTTTAAGCAACTCATTTAGACCATCCATTCTTTTTTTCAAATCACCTTGTTCCTTTTTTAACAATTCACAAAGTTTTGTTTTTCTATCAAGCTCTAAGTGTAAAGCAGTCTCACTCTTTTTGAAGTAATCATTTTCAGCTTTCAACATTTTATTTTGTTGAAAAAGATTTGCATTATCTCGAAACAAAAAACTAATTTTCTGTTTTAACTCCTTGTTTCTAGCATAAGATTCTTTCAAACTATCATGCAATTTTATAATGAAAGATTCAACATCATCATCAGTTTTATCATCACTTTCAAATTGAGAGTTACAAGATGTTACCTCATCATCTCCAATGGCCATAAAAGTCAATTGAGCAGATTCTTCATCCTCTTCAATTTCACCATCGGAGTTGCACTCATTCCATGTGAATTGAAATTTGTTAAATCTTGATTTTCTTCCTTCTTTCTTCTTCATCACTGGACACTCACTTGCATAGTGTCCAGGTTGACCGCATTCAAAGCACTTATCAGTTTACTTTTTGTTAAGCTCTAGCTTCCCTTTGTTTCTCAGGTTGTTGAACTGATTTGGGAGTGATTTGTTAGGTCCACCTTTTCTGAATCTCCTCTTGTTGAGTATTCGTTTGAAACTTCTTGTGATGAGTGCGATATCATTGTCATCACCTTCTGCATCTTCTTCATCTAGGGAGGTAGAATCATCTTCATGTTGAGATGCCTTTAGAGCAATGCTCCTTCTTACTTTCGCATCCTCATCCTCTTGCATTTTGGGCTTAAACCAAGGCTCATAAGAAGTTAGAGAGTTAATAAGAGATTCAATAGGCATGATATTCAAATCTTTAGCCTCCTCAATAGCAGTCACTTTATTTTCCCAATCATTGGACAAGGCATTCAGAATTTTTCTATTTTTCTCACCAAGAGAATATTCTTTTTCCAGCACCTCCAAATCCTTAATAAGGTCATTAAATCTACAATACATCTCATCAATGTTTTCATGAGATTGCATCTTGAACGATTCATACTTTGTAACTAGAATGGATTTCTTTTGTTCTCTAACATTTTCACTACCTTCATGAATTTCTCTCAGTTTATCTCAAATTTCCTTGGCTGACTTGCAGCTTTTGACTCTAATAGATTCATTTGAGTCTAAAGCACAATATAACACATTCATAGTTTTTGCATTTAATGTGAGATGAACTCTATCCGCAGCAGTCAGTTCATTTCTTGTTTTTGGTTTAGATCTCTGAGTATTTTCATCTATAAGAGAGACATCATATGGACCTTCACTAATAATAAACCACAATTCAATATCAATAGATTGCAAAAAAATAATCATTCTTTCTTTCCGACTCACATAATTTGACCCATTAAACATAGGTGGTCTAATGACAGAATGTCCTTCAAAGAACATAGCATTGTTGGTTGTCATCTTTACTCCAAAGCCGATTGAGCTTAATCTCAAGGAGACCAAGCTCTGATACCAATTGTTATGCCCGAAAACAACCCTTTTCTAGGCGACCACACAATGGAGCTGTTGATAAGAAAGCACAAGTGCTTGTGAGTAGAAGAGATAAACAATTTAAAGATCATAAACGTAAGAATAAGTAAATAAAAAGGAAGGAATTACAAACCAATTAACTACCCAACTCCTCTTCAGCTTGTAGATTAATTCAAACAAGCTATTTCAAGTTGATGAATTACAATCACTCTTGTGTACAAAGGAAGGATCACTTCCTCCTCGCCCCAAACCGCACTTGGTCAAGCAAGAAAGTTTTACTATCACTCGGATAACCCTCACAGAGCTACACTCATGAAGTATTCACTCACAAATGAAAAGCTTACAATGAACCTCACACCACTAAGACTGCAAATCTTCTTTGAAGAGTATTTTCTCACTAAAATCTCTCTAGATCTTTTGTATCTTCAGTGTGCCAAAGTTATTTGAAATATTTGACCAACCACTATTTATATAGAGCCAAGAAAGTGCCTCATAAATGCTTCCAACGGATAGAAAGTAGCTGAACAGTCAACTATCCGTTGGCAGTGTCGGACATCCGATAGTCCTGTTTTATGCGTCCGACAGCAGGCAGAGAGTTTAAGAGATTTTCTTCAATTCTTTCGGACGTCCGGTAGGCTGGTTTTTTGCGTCCGAAGGTATGATGTAAAACTGAGAATTTTTCTTCAATTCCTTAGGATGTCCGGTAGGCTGGTTTTCTGCGTCCGAAGATACTCAATGGTTGTCGGACGTCCGATGCAGTTTTTTTGAGCGTCCGACAGCTTTCAACAACCTTTGTCTTCTTTCAATTGCACTTGTTCATGGAATCAAATAACTTCAAAACTGAAAGTATATCTTGAAGAAATATTAGTATCATCCATTTGTTTTGTAAACATCAAAAGATAGGGATCAAAACTAACAACGTGCGATGGCGGGAACCGGGGCGCGCGGAATGGTGTAGCGGTTGCTGTGCGTGCCAGAGATGAACGTTGGGCAGTTGCTAACCGTCGATGGCAGTTGTTGGGAGTTGCTGGAGGTTACCAGCCAACTCAACTTTGTTCCTAACCAGTTCCTAATTTCGTGGACGTTCAGTTAAGAACAGTGGTTAGGTTTTTTGTCAACCGTAAGCGTGCTTATAAATATTGGGCTAGGCAGAGACTAAAGGGAGAGAATTCTCAAACGAAGGAGAATTACCCTTAGTTGTTCTGCATGCCAAGTATTTGTAAAAAATCATTGTAATCATTATTGTGAAATACAGGGTTGGCCGTGTTGGCTGTAACTTGTGCGTGTGTTCCTTTATTTTGCCTAAGTGTTTTACGTTCTGAATACTTGTGGGAAAGTGTGTCACGTAGGCTGACTGGTAGAGGGACTTACCAGTGCCATTACGGGCGTGGGTTGCTAGGAAGAGTAAACACCTCGTAATAGCTGCTAGCCCCTTAGGGCGCGGTCCCGACGGAACGCGCGCGGCCGTGGCCAAGTTCGGCCAAACCATGGCTTAGGTGGGAAGGCCGAAGGTGACGCTTGTTGGCAATGAGTAGACAAGTGGTTGATGATGTTTTCCTGACCTAAGTATGGGTTGGAGAAAGTTCTAGGGGCATCGGGTGCCTCACGTTAGTTGGGGACAGTGGGGTGTCTCTACTAACGGTTGGAAGTTTTCCCTTAAGACATCTATATAGAGGGATAACTGTAACTAAGCCAAGTCAAGGCCAAGGGCCATGGGCCAAGGCCACAGAATGACTTTGGTTCGGTGGGATGTTTTGGGTGGTTCCAAGGGTTAGGAACCACGGTGCCTAAAATTGCTAAGTGTTGGGGCAAGTTGGGCACGGAACGTGCGATGGCGGGAACCGGGGCGCGCGAAATGGTGCAGCGGTTGCTGTGCATGCCAGAGATCAACGTTGGGCAGTTGCTAACCGTCGATGGCAGTTGCTGGGAGTTGCTGGCGGTTACCAGCCAACTCAGCTTTGTTCCTAGCCAGTTCCTAATTTCGTGGAAGTTCAATTAAGACCAGCGGTTGGGTCTTTTGTCAACCGTAAGCGTGCCTATAAATATTGGGCTAGACAGAGACTAAAGGGAGAGAATTCTCAGACGAAGGAGAATTACCCTTAGTTGTTCTGCACGCCAAGTGTTTGTAGAAAATTCTTGTAATCATTATTGTGAAATAAAGGGTTGGCCGTGTTGGCTGTAACTTGTGCGTGTGTTCCTTTATTTTGCCTAAGTGTTTTACGTTCTGAATACTTGTGGAAAAGTGTGTCGCGTAGGCTGACTGGTAGAGGGACTTACCAGTGCCATTACGGGCGTGGGTTGCTAGGGAGAGTAAACACCTCGTAACAGCGTGGTATCAGAGCACGGCTCTGATCCTTTAAACCGTGCTTTTGTTGTGTTTATTTTGTAGGGAATGATGGTTGGACACGGAAACACTGTCCAAGAGCGGTTGCAACACCAGGAATCCACGTTCGAAGACTTGATGCAGCATCTGCGAGACGTTCCAGAGGGCTTCGATGTTGTGGACGCTTTGTTGCATACCCGAGAAACGATCAACACTCTAACCGTGCAGATGGAGGAAACCCGAGCTAAGGTCTCTTCCGTTGGGGATGTTGAATCGTTGAGGAACGAAGTGGCTTCGTCCCGTGCTGAGATCACGACTTTGCAGTCGGAGATCGGTGTGTTGAAGAAGGCGGTTGGCTCTTCCAACACACAGATCGTTCAGAAATCTTCGAGAGGAAAAGTGAAAGTCCCAGAACCGAAACCGTATCAGGGGAGTAGGAGTTCGAAGGATTTAGAAAACTTCCTGTGGGATGTTGAATAGTACTTCAAGGCTGTTGACGTTCCAGAAGTAGAGAAGGTGTCCATTGCATCCATGTACCTTAGCGGGGATGCAAAATTGTGGTGGAGAACGATGCAATCAGACCCCACCAGGCCCAAGATTGAGACTTGGAACGTGCTAAAGGAGGAATTGAAGAAACAATTCCTTCCCACGAATGTCTCGTGGAAAGTTCGGGATGTGTTGTGGAACTTGAAGCAGAACAAGAGCGTACATGAGTACGTCGCTGAGTTCCAGGCCCTGATGTTGGATGTGAAGGAGATGTCTGAGGAGGACAGACTCTATATTTTCATCCGTGGACTGCAGCCGTGGGCGCAAAATGGAGTTGCGGAGACAGAATGTTTAGACCGTGTCTCAAGCACTCGCTACCGCAGAGAAGTTGATAGACTTCAAGTCCATGAGATCCAACGACAAGAAGAAGGAGAAGGGCAAGGACCTGAAAGGTGGACCGTTCGCGAAAAAAAAGAAAAAGAAGCAGTCGGTAACAACAAACGAAACCGGTGGTGCTTCTTCTTCTAAGGAAAAGCCAGCGGCAAATTCGAAAAAGGATGGCTGCTTTAATTGCGGAGGACCACACTTAGCCCGTAATTGACCCAACAAGAAGAAGGACCAGATGTTAGTGCCTTGGTAGCGGAAGATGATGGCGATCTGTTAGAGATGCGGGACGCACGGGTCAACCCCATGCAATTCGTGAATGCCATCATAAGTACTAATGGTCGTACTACTTACAATAGTTTGATGTATGTGTAGGTTACGTTGAATGGTAACCAGATACTGGCGATGGTAGATACGGGAGTATCGCACAGTTGCGTGACGGAACGCGTGGTAAAGCAGTTCCGGTTGAAGTTGAAAGACTTAGGCTACAAGTTGAAGGTTGTCAACTCTGAAGCCAAGCCAGTGTTGGGTGTAGCAACGGTAGAGTTGGAGTTGGGGCCGTGGAAGAGATGGTGCAGCCTCATGGCCAGTCAGATGGATGACTTTGACTTGATCCTTGGCAAGGACTTCATGGTTGCCAGTCGGATCTATCCAATTCCACACTTGGATGGCATCATGGTTGACGACGACCAGAATCCAGGCTTTGTTGCTGCAGTAAGGTTGCCGAAACAGAAGGGCAACCAACGAAAGAACATGGTGTCGGCGATACAAATCGAATCCAGCCTTAGGCGCGGTGAAGTGGTGTATATTGCCGCGTTGGTGGAAATGAAACCCGACATGTACCAGGAAGTACCAGATGCCGTGGCCCATGTGTTGGAGGAATTCGCAGATCTGATGCCTGCGGAGTTGTCGAGGCGGCTGCCTCCTAGACGTGCTGTGGAGCATAGAATAGAATTGGTGCCAGGGGCCCAACCTCCTGTCCAGGCTCCTTATCACATGTCCCCGATGGAGTTGGCGGAGTTGCGGCGCCAACTGAATGAGTTGCTAGAGAGCCAAGCGCTGAGACCGTCGAAGGCTCCGTACGGTGTTCCAGAAGAAAGCAGACGGAACGTTAAGGTTCTGTGTAGACTATCGTGCCCTGGACAAGATCACGATTCGGAACAGATACCCGATCCCGAACACATACGACTTGTTCGATAGGCTGGTAAGGGCACGATTCTACACCAAAATTGACTTGCGGTCGGGATATTGGCAAGTCCGAATTGCCCCAGGAGATGGGGAGAAAACGACGGTGGTGACAAGGTATGGTTCCTTAATATTTCTTGTCATGCCATTCGGTTTAACGAATGCACCTGCTACATTTTGTAGGCTGATGAACGATGTCTTGTATGAATACCTTGACAAGTTTGTTGTAGTGTATCTAGATGATATCGTTGTGTATTCAGAGTCCCTAGAAGAGCATGTAGGGCACCTGAGGGCCGTATTCCGCAAGTTGAGGGAATACGAGTTCTATGTAAAGAAAGAGAAGTGTGAGTTCGGCAGGGAGCAGATCACTTTTCTTGGCCATGTGGTGCGTAATGGCCGGATCCAGATGGATCGTAAGAAAGTCGAGGCAATTCTCGACTGGCCCGCACCCTAGAAGATCGCTGAACTAAGGTCGTTTCTTGGGTTGGCAAACTATTACCGGCGCTTCATCCAGGGATACTCGAGGATTGTAGCACCTTTAACCGACCTACTGAAGAAGGACAGACCGTGGATGTGGGATTACGAATGCGAGGATGCATTCAGAATGTTGAAGGAAGCAGTCACTTCCGAACCAGTGCTGCAACTTCCGGAGTTTACAAAGGCCTTCGAAATGGACACTAATGCTTCCGACCGTGCAATTGGAGGAGTGCTGATGCAAGACAAACACCCCATTGCGTTTGAAATCCGAAAGCTGAAGGAGTGCGAACAGAGATATAGCACGCACGAGAAAGAGCTGACGGCCGTAGTGCATTGCCTGGAGATCTAGAAGCACTACTTGTTGAGAACCAAGTTCGTGGTGGTGACCGACAATGTGGCCAACACGTACTTCAAAACACAGAAAAAGCTGACCCCGAAGCAGGCTCGTTGGCAGGAGTTTCTGGCCGAGTTCGACTTTGATTAGCTGCACAAGCCAGGAAAGGAGAATGCAGTTGCCGACGCACTTAGCCGAAAGTACGTCGAAGAGTACGTTGCGGCCCTTAGCACTGTGGAAACGGACTTCTGGGACAAGATTAAGGCGGAGTCCCCGAACGATCCAATGTACCAGACCCTGATCGCCCAAGTCCGTGAGGGCAAAGTTCGTCGTTATTGGTTAGAAGACGACTTACTCTTTGCCAAAGGTGGTAGAGCTTATGTCCCGGCAGGAGGGGGACTTAGGCGACAGTTGCTGCGAGAGACCCACGACACTCCTTGGGCTGGTCATCCCGGGGTGGAACGAATGAGGGCCTTGCTGTTGCAGAGCTTCTACTGGCCAAAGATGGAAGAGGATATTGAAGCATACGTGAGAACATGTCTTATGTGCCAACAAGACAAGGTGGAAAGGAAGAAGGAGCCAAGCTTGTTGCAGCCTTTGCCGATCCCTGATCGATCATGGCAATCGGTCTCAATGGATTTCATTTTGGGATTTCCCCAGGTCGATGGTATGGCTTCTGTTTTTGTAATCGTTGATAGATTTTTCAAGTATGCTATCTTTATCGGTGCGTCGAAGGCGTGCCGGGCTGATGTTGCCGCTGAGTTGTTTTTCAGAAATGTTGTGAAGTACTTCGGTTTACCCGAAGACATCATAAGTGATAGGGATACCAGATTCACGGGGAGATTTTGGACCGTGTTGTTCGGATTGCTGGGATCCGAACTTAAGTTCTCTACTGCCGCCCATCCTCAGACAGACGGACAGACGGAGAGGATCAATGCCTTGCTGGAAGAGTACCTAAGGCATTACGTGACGGCAAGTCAGAAGAATTGGGTGGAGTTGCTGGATGCAGCGCAGTTTTGCTACAATCTGCACAAGTCATCCGCAACCAAACTGAGTCCGTTCGAGTTGGTAAACGGGCAACAACCTATGATACCGCGCTGTTACGAGGTGTTTACTCTCCCTAGCAACCCACGCCCGTAATGGCACTGGTAAGTCCCTCTACCAGTCAGCCTACGCGACACACTTTCCCACAAGTATTCAGAACGTAAAACACTTAGGCAAAGTAAAGGAACACACGCACAAGTTACAGCCAACACGGCCAACCCTGTATTTCACAATAATGATTACAAGGACTTTCTACAAACACTTGGCTTGCAGAACAACTAAGGGTAATTCTCCTTCGTCTGAGAATTCTCTCCCTTTAGTCTCTGCCTAGCCCAATATTTATAGGCACGCTTACGGTTGACAAAAGACCCAACCGCTGGTCTTAACTGAATGTCCACGAAATTAGGAACTGGTTAGGAACAAAGCTGAGTTGGCTGGTAACTGCCAGCAACTCCCAGCAATTGCCATCGACGGTTAGCAACTGCCCAACGTTCATCTCTGGCATGCACAGCAACCACTGCACCATTCCGCGCGTTCCGGTTCCCGCCATCGCACGTTCCAAGCCCAGCTTGCCCCAACACTTTGCAATCTTAGGCACCGTGGTTCCTAACCCTTGGAACCACCCAAAACATCCCACCGAACCATAGTCATTCCGTGGCCTTGGCCCATGGCCCTTGGCCTTGACTTGGCTTAGCTACAGTTATCCCTCTATATAGATGTCATAAGGGAAAACTTCCAACCGTTAGTAGAGGCACCCCTCTGTCCCCAACTAACCTAGAGGCACCCGATGCCCCTAGAACTTTCCCCAACCCATATTTAGGCCAGGAAAACATCATCAACCACTTGTCTACTCATTGCTAACAAGCGTCACCTTCGGCCTTCCCACCTAAGCCATGGCTTGGCCGAACTTGGCCACGACCACTCGCGTTCCGTCGAGACCGCGCCCTAAGGGGCTAACAAACCACCCCCACCTGAAGAGGTTGACGCCCTCGTCAACTTGGCTTGCTTCCGCACATTCCTCAGGTACTCAGTAATTTTATCTTCGAACTGCCACAAGGTCACGTCCCATTCCCAAGTAGCATCCAACTTGGTCTCGCGCTTCCATTGGATGAGAAAATAAAATACACCTAGTATTTTGAACACTGCGCATGCATTCCAACTGTATGTAGTTGATATGTACGTGAAAATAGAAACACAAAGACTTGACTTCCATAGAAAGAGACAGAAATTAATAAGAACTGAACAACTCCAAGGAGTAATGGATGCTATTGTTGAAGGTGAGCTTAAGGGGTCGAAAGTTGGTTAGCGGGTGATTTTACCCGCTTCATTTATAGGAGGGTCTTGAGATATGAAAAGACGTTATGTTCATGCCATAAGTTTGGTACAAAAGTATGGGAAGCTTGATCTCTTTTTGACAATGACTTGTAATCCCTCATGGCCAGAAATTTTTTTTTAAAAATATGCTGTCAATAGATGAGTCACAAAATAAGGTTGATCTATCTGCTAGAGTGTTTCATGCAAAGTTCGAACTATTGAAAGGAAAGCTCTTGAAAAAAGAGATTTTTGGAAAAATTGCACCTAATACCTATGTCGTAGAATTCCAAAATTGTGGATTACCACATGCTCATTTCCTCATCATTTTACACCCTGCTTCAAAGCTTTACTCAACAGAATCATATGACCAAATTGTATCTGTTGAATTACCTGATCCTGTGGAACAAAAACATTTGTTTAAAATGGTCCAAAAACATATGATACATGGTCTATGTGGTAACAAAAAATCTGATAATGTTTGTATGCAAGAAACTACCGCCAAAAAATGTAAGAACAAATATCCTAAAGATTGAGCAGAGAAAACATTGCATGGCGAAAACTCTTATCTAACTTATAGACAAAGAAATAATGGAAGAAAAGTCTGTGTGCGAGGTCATGAGTTGGATAATACATGGGTAGTACCATACGATGCATATTTTTTTTAGCAAAATTCAATTGTCATATTAATGTGGAATTCTGCTCAATAATAAAGTTGGTGAAATATACATACAAATACATATACAAGGGTCATCACAAAATTCATTTCTTAGTGAATACTGATGCTAAATCTTTTGAAATAGATGAAATCAAAGAGTATCAAGCAACAAGGTGGGTATCTCCTATAGAGGCAATTTGGCAAATTTATAGGTTTCCACTATTTAATATATACCCTATAGTCATCCATCTTTAACTCCACTTAGAAAATTATTAGTCATTAACTTTTAAGGATGATGATGATCTCCGAGATTTGATGAAAAACAAACATGCAAAAAAAAAAAGTATGTTGACTGAATTCTTTAGAATGAATGCTACCAATGCAACAACAAAAAATTAAAATGCACTTACAAAGAATTTTCTGAATACTTTGTACAGTACCCTGGGAAAAAGTTATGGGAGATTAGAAAACATAGAGACTATATAGTGAGAATTGTGATAGCAAACCCAACAGAGGGAGAGCAATATTTCTTAAGCCTGCTATTGATGAATATGAAAAGTCCTAAGTCATTTTCTGATCGGAAATCATTCAATGGTGTTACTGTGAACACATTTAGAAAAACTGCAATCATGAGAGGTTTATTTGATTCAAACAATCCTCAAGAGCAGTGTCTAGAAGAGACAGCACTATTTCACATGTTTTATAGTTTTAGGAGGTTGTTTGCTACATTATTAATTTATTTCCCTCCTGCTGATGCTAGATCATTATGGTTAAAGTTTAAAGATTCCATGTCAGAGGATTTTGCTAGATTACCCTGCCTATCTACTGATCAAAAAGACCACAAAGTGCTAAATAAAATCAACAAATTTTTAGAGTCAATAGGAAAGAACATCAATACATATTCTTTAGTTTCCATAGTGCTGAAGTTTGATCAGGTTGACAAAAGCATGAGAGATACAATGAGTGAAAAGAGCATAAAAGTCACAGAAAGTGATCTATCTGCAATATCAATATTAAATAAGGAGCAGAAAGCAGCATTTAATTTGATTATTGAAGCTATCTTTGTGAAAAGTAAGGTTTATTTTTTCGTCGATGGCTCTAGAGAAACAGGAAATACTTTTTTGTATAGAGCATTATTAGCTAAAGTGAGGTCAAAAGGATACATAGCATTAGCCACTGCTTCATGTGGAGTTGCGGCAGCTATACTTCCAAGAGATAGAACTGCACATTTCTGTTTCAAAATTTCACTAGACATGAACCCAAATAAAATGTGCAAAGTGAGTAAACAAAGTTCATTGGCAAAGTTCATTGGCAAAGTTACTGCAACAAGCCAAGTTAATAATTTCGGATGAAACACCAATGACACATAAATTTGGGATTGAGGGAATTGATAAATTTATTCAAGGATCTAATAGATAGCTTTGAGATTTTTGGATCAAAGGTCATTGTTTTTGGAGGAGATTTTAGACAAGTATTGCCAATTGTTGTTAGAGGTTCAAAATCTAATTTTATACAGTCCAGTTCAATAACTTCTTACACCTAGTTAGAGCTGAAAAAGATACAATTGAAAGTAAATATGAGAGCAAAATTACACCCCAATTTTACAGAATATCTTCTCCGCATTGGCAATGGAACTAAACTAGTTATAGAGGATGAAAATGTTGAGATACCTTCAAAAATATTGATCAGATATACCACTAAAGAAGAATCTTTAGCTGCTTTAATTAACATAGCGTATCCAGATTTCTCAATTTTTGCTAGCAGCGATTATTTGGGATTCAATAGAGCTATCCTTACTACAAAGAATGATTTTGTAGATGAGATCAATGATACCTTGATACAAAAATTTTCAGGAGATTCTTATGATTATATTAGTCATGACACATGCTTAGATCCTTCTCAACAAGCAATTCTAGAAGATTTCATAAACAGCTTAACACCTAATGTTTACCCCCACACAGATTAACTCTAAAGCAAAATACACTAATTATGTTGCTTAGAAACATTGATCCACATGAGGGTCTATGTAATGGTACTAGACTTGTCTGTACATCATTAAAATCTAATGTTATAGATGTTGTTATATGTTCAAGTGAATTCAGTGCAAATCAAGTATTTCTGCATAGGATTTGGTTTAGAGTTGAAAATAATCTAAATTGTCCAATCTTTTTTGAAAGAATACAATTTCCTATATGGCTCTGCTTTGCAGTGACTATTAATAAAGCTCAGAGCCAAACTTTAGACTTTGTTGGCATCTATTTTCCTAAGCTTGTATTTTCACAAGGCCAACTTTATGTTGCCATTTCAAGAGCTAAGAATAGCAATTCTGTAAAGATCCTGATAAGACCTCCTATACATGATACTACCTTGGACAATTTAACTGTACATATAGCTACCAAGAAGTTATGCACTTAGCTAATGTATAGCATATAAATGTCTGATTCTGGTAAATAGCAAATAAAACTTGGGTCCCCTTGTATTTCTTATTATGAATATCAAATAAAACTGGTGTTCTCTTGTATTTCTTATTATACATATTGTTTAAATACATCTACTGTGTATACATTATCTATAAATATTTTATTAACAGAGTTCTTTCTATAGCTATTTGTAGCAATAAAACAAAGGAAAATAGACAGTAACATGGTTCAGTGCTATAAGATTACCCCAGATTAAGCGATTGGACTGCAATTGGTCAAATCTTGGAGAAACAAAAACCTCATATTTCTAGGAAAGGAACTCCATATCTGAAACTCGTATTTGTTGATGCTGAGGTAATATTTATGCATCCCCGATTACTTTCTCCTATTCCAATCTTCGATAAATTGATTTCGATCTGCTAATTATTCAATAAATCAGGCGTCCAACTTTGACATACTGTAACAATTTGAGTCACAAAATTCTAGTTTCTAAATGCTGTGATCTTTACATAGCTATCAGCTCATATTAGACTTATGAATTTGATATATAGGAACTACTCTTTGTAGGTGAAATTCTCTTCATTTGACTGATTTTCAAGTTACTCAATTAACTGTGTAAAGATCACAATGTGTTTCAAGATGTTTATAAATTTATAGATGTTATTAGAAATGAAAACAAAGCGATGAGATTCTAAACAAAAGCATACCGAATACCTTTTTTTGACAGTATTCATAGTGTAGCAGAACAATTGGATATATATTTAAGCAGAACTACCTTCTATAACATGACTCATTAAAAAAAAGGGACCACTGCTTTTGCTTCTTATCTTAGACAAAATCTCAGACCACAGTGAATTCTCATCCATTGCATTCATTCAGCTATAAGGCTCTTAATTGTCATAAAAGCCAATTTAATAACTACTTGGATATGTACTAAAGGTCATTAACAAGTCTTAGAAAGCTATAGATATGATTCAAAATAAATTTAAGTAGTAAAAAAAATAAGGCTGTTAATTGTTCTTCTTTTGACATTAACGCACATTGGTCATAATCTGCAACACACCCACTGCTAGAAATCTTGCTCCCCTTTAAGCTCACAAGTTATTAATAAGCTATCTTGAATAAAATAGTATTAACTGTATACTTATATGCTTTAAGGACTAAACTACTTCAATATTGTAGTCATGTATTATCCTATAACATAATCATTTACAAATAACATCTTTTCTATTTCAGGGAAGAAAAGCACAAGCAATGATATATGGTAGTGACATCCAATTTTTCAAGAGACATTTCCGACCATTTCATAGATATTATATCTCTAATGCAAAACATGAAACGGTCCAACCCAAATGCAGTACTTATATTAATGAATACTGTTGGGTTATTGACAACTCGACTGTCGTTCAGCAAGTTCATGAACCAGAACCTCCAATGATACCAGGTCTTTCACTTCAAACCTTTTGACAAAATTTATGAGCACATTGACACAGATGAAGAGATAGGTAATATTTAAGCCCTCTCAAACTATCCTACATGCATTCATTAAAATTAATAACATATCTATACTTTTCAGATCTGCTTGGAGTTGCTATACATGTTAACTCAAGAACATGAGAGGGCCTACACCTACTAGAGAAGTAATCATAGTTAATGAAAGGTATACATTCTATCCAATTAATTTAATATAATTACCTTTATTAATATAACATCTAATAATTTGTACATATAGCTCCCAACCTATTGTCGTGACACTTTGGGGTGAGCATGAATTTGAGGAAGGTCAACAAATAGCTGATATGATCCATACACAACCAATCATTACTGTTCTAAGAATCAAGGCAATGTCCTACCACAGTAAACATACTTCTTTGAATTCATTACTGCTTTTGCTTATAACTATTGTACATTACTGAATATTTTTAACTTATATTCACGCAAAAAATTAATGAATTAAAACCATTCTCTGTGCCACACAGCTTTGAACTTGTCAACAAGGTTTGCAAGTACTATCCTAATCAATCCTCCAACTGCTCAAGCAGTTGTGGTTCGAACATGGCAATGTCAAATTGTCATACCTAGCATAAACTGACATACAAGATGTTCTTAAAGTTCAATCTTTACATCATACTTCTATTCACTCTTACATTTTAAAACACACAGGTCAAGCAAAAATCAAGAAGCATTCCTAAAATTCATTACAAAAAGAACATATGCAAATCGCTTAGAGTAATGCATGCCCCCTCTGCTACAATGCATGCCTCCTCTGCTACAAGTACCTTAGAGCAAGACCAAACTTGGAATTTGATTGCAACTCATGCCACAAATGCATTCATGTCAATCCAAGGTATATGCCCTCTGCTACACAATTACATTGTTCAAACTTCCTTATTTACAATGATCAAATACTGGCAAAGTCCAAGTTAGTTGCCTTTTAATTTGCTTAAGATGATCCTTTACAAAATATTTATTAAGATAAAATTCTTTGCCAATGGCAAGCATCCAATCGTAAACAGATGTAGATTGACAGTCCAGCTTGCAGATCACACTGGTTCAATCACCCTCAATCTTAACAGCAATGATGCTAAGCAACTGCTACCTTTTACTATTGATGAAATCCAAAAACAAGAAAGAGAGGTACTTTACAATTCATACAATTCAGTCTTACATAATTAAATCCACTTCTATTCATTCAAACCACTAATCACACAACTGATCTGTTTATTTAAATAATCCGTTACAAAATAATCTTGACTACAACACCATTGAGGATTTATCAAACAAAACAACTTAGTTTGTTTGGTAAAGAAGACTCAAAATACATACAATTCAGCTGCTATAGCCAAATACATTGTTATCATTGCCCACATCAGAAACTCAACTCCAAAAGAGCTTGCAGTCATTGCTAAGTACACTACCAATTATGAAACAACATCAGCATCTTGAAGTAGTAGAAAAACCAGACCTCATCCTTCAAGGAATACCAATTGATGTTGCAATGAAAGAAATAGAGACAAAGAAAAGAGACAGCTTGACAAATGTGGAAGCCTCATCTTCTACAAAGTCCAGTGACAAACCTGCAAAACAAAATCAAGGGGACACCAAAACATAGCGCATCTAAGTAGCTTAGGCTGCCCTTTGGAGTGTTTACATGAGTCGACTACTACTACTATCTCTAAGTAAGGAGACTCACTTAATGTCCTCTAAACAGTTCTATTATCTATCGCGTAGCTATTTCCCTAAATATTACTTAATATGTAATACTGTCCACAACAATTTCCTAAATATTACTTAATATGCACTCTAATTCTATTTTTATCTTCATTCACTTGCTCACCACAGGCACCAAAAAAATCCTCTTTAACCACAAGTACTAAACACCCGCGCGATGCATGGGCATTTCCCCCCTAGTTATTTGATTAAATATAACCTTCCAGTTAGTGTCAACCACCTACCAACATGCTTTTGAGATATTATGAATCATGAATGCTAAATCTTATCATTTCTTACTCTTTCTTAAATTACTTTAACATAATCGTGTTAAATTACCCTTCTGGTTAGTGTGCCTTTTTCTTTATTCCAAATTTGATAGTTTAATGTTAATTATCTCTATTATAATCCTTGATTTTGATTAAATCAATAATAGCTAATTCTTGATTGATAGTTTTAGCTAATTATAGATTTAATTTTGGTAATTAGTTTTTTGAAGTTCGTGTTTATTTTTGCATTTAGATTATAAAATTTTTAATATTTAAAAAACTAAAATCCATAATCTACTAGCCTTGTTCTTGTTTATTTTAAATTTTTCATAAGCTAATTATGGAAAGTAATTATAGAGAATAATTAGAGTTAGCAAAAGTTCTTTGATAAATTATAGATTTTATCTTTTTTTTCACCATTAGAAAATTTGTAATCTAAATCCAAAAGTAAATGAAACATTAAATAAAACTAATTACCCAAAATTAGTAATTTGCTAAAATAGTCAAACAAGAACAAATCACTCAAAAGTAGTTTATGATGATTCTAATCTAAAGTAGACGAGAAGCGACTTGTGTCTTGACAGCCAAGTTCAATTGCATGTATTCCATTTTTGTTAACCCAAAATCAATATTCAAACTATTTGAAGGGATAATTTCAGAAACCTTTCCTAAGATTTCTAACACTTTTACTGTGAGGACTTGCAAATTCCTTATATTTTTCTTAAAAATTCCCTTTTATTTGGAAATTATTTGGAAATTATTACTTTATAATGGGCCTACTACCCAATCACCCCACAATAAGTGTAAATGAATATAGAAGTAAGGGTTTTCGTTGTCCGTTTTCAAGTTAGAGCGAATTAGGGTTTTCACATTTTTCCGTAGTGTGACTATTCGGTACGGAGTAAGGATCAAATTTGGTAGGTAAGAGTGACTTTTGGATGAGAAGATATTATATGATTAGAAGTGATAATAATAAGTTAGTGATTAGAAGTTAAAAACCCTAGTATATGCGATTTAAGAAAAATCGGCTCAAATCGACGGGTATCGATCACTACCGATTGAACACATCACTTGACTACCACTTCCCTACCACCACATATTCTTGATATTGTTGCAAAATATCTCCCTCATCCTCAGCCCTTATAGCCGAAAGATTTGACCCAAAATGCAAGGAAAAGAAAACAAAATTTTAGTTGGTTTTGGTGGTAACAAGTGTTGGCCATCTATGGTTCCTTGACCAAGCCAATGTCTTACCTTCTTATCTTTCATTTGAGTTAATTCTTCACCATTTTTTTTCTGTTTTGGCCGAGAGCAAGGAGAGGCAAAAGAGCGAGAAGAGTTTTCAATTTCCAACCTTGAATCCAACCTTTTTGAGTGCAAACAAGAAAAACTAAACCGATTAATCACTAGTTTGGAAGCTTAGGAAGCTTAAGGAATCAAAAATTTCAAGGAGAAGTGGAGGATCGCTCTTGCAAGCTCTTGTCTTGAGGTATAATGGCTGATCAACCTTTCATTCTCCATTAATCATGATTAAGTTGGGTATTAATGTTGGAATTGTGCTTGTGATGCTTGTTTCAAATGGTTTTGATGATTGGAGTGATGATTTTGAGTTAGGGTTTTGATTGATTCACTTATATTTCTTGTGGGTTAGGTGTTATATGATGTATATATATGATATATAATCTTGTAAAGGAGAAAGTAGTGGTAGTTTTAAGGTAAAAATGTGAATTATAGCTTGAATATAACAAAATTCCAGATTTCTGGAAATTGTAGCTTCAGTTCTGCCCGGTTCCAGTTCATTATGTTAGAGGCCGAATTAGGTTTAGCACCAAACATAAAATTTGTATAGAATAATGTTTTATAGTTGCCTACAAAATTTCAGCCCAATCAGAGCAATGTAGCCTGTGAAAAGACAAAAATACCCCTGACTCTCATAGGTTTAGTCCAATGGACAATTTTGATATTTTACAACATTAACTGTGTCTATTCACCCTGATGTGTACTGAATTAGCATTTATCCAAAACACAGAAGTTGTAGTGCTATGTCTTAGATTTCCAACGCCCCTAGAATCACCTCGTTTGGACTTCGGTAGCCTGAGTTATTGTTGTTTAAACATAGCATGGTTAACTAACCTGTTTGTGCGCTTCTGGTTTAGTAATTTGAAATTTTGACCTAGATACACTACGAACTGGACTAGGTGATCTTCATCAAAGTTGTAGATCTCTGTCTTAGCTTCGAAACAGTATAATGTTCACCCTAATCCAATAAGCGTAACATCGGTTGTGTCCGTTACGCAAAATAATGTCAAATCCGTCTTTTGTTTCTTGACTCAAACTTCATTTCCGCACATGTTCCTAACTTGATTTTGTATTTGTATGACCTTGAGTCTATTGAACGGCTAATGAAATGAGATTATTTTGTGTGTAACTTTGGATTTGATTGAGGAAAAGAATGAAGCCATAAATGGGTGAAAAATAAGAAAATACAAAGGGCGTGCTGCCCAAATTTACGCTCAAGGGCTAGGTAGACATACTTGCAACTTAAGTAAGGGTTAAGAGCGATTACCACTTGAACTATCTAGGATATTTGCGTCTTCTTTTATCGAGGTATATCAGTGAGGATTTGACCGAACTTGTACCCTTGAGAAATACAATCATGACTACTAGGAATACGTTTTCCTTGTACTTTCGACTCAAATGGTATTTCCAAGTATAAATGTTATAAAGTTATATAGTTTGAAAAGCGAGCGAGTGTTTCATAAATATTCTCCAAGTGAATTTTCATTTCTTGATTCTTATTGAATAAAACGTCTAAGTTTCGAACCTTAGTCGATTTTTACAGTTCTTAAACAAAATTTTATCGCAGATTTGGACTCCAAACCCGGAGTACAACCTAGACACGATCACTAGAGGCACTACTTTTGGTGAGTGCTTCCAAATACCTAATTGAACTGGATACTTGTTTTCAATACTTGACCAATGTGATTTAATGATATGTCATTTGTTTGTTCGGGCAAGAGTGCACTTTATCGCACTTGCCCTAATATGAGATACATTTGTTTATTGTTGCAATGGATTTGATATATTTCTGTATATGGTACGCACTTCCTGGAATTCCAGAAACCCTGTGGCGAGTTACTCGAGTCGAGCCGGCAAGGGCTTGGTCGATTGGGTAACGAACCCTGGGTTTTTTGTTTTGTCGAGTGGAGTGATATCTCCTCGACTAATCGATATACTCGAGTATTACCACCAGCGTTTATTGAGGATTTTGGGCCACTAGGGGGTTTGAGTGGTGGACGGAGAGTAGTGTAAGTGGTGCTCTACTGGATTGGTTTCTTTACTTGAAAGTTGACGGAGTGTGAACTATTACGTGATCAAGCTCCTGGTGATGCAATGGGAATTTGGCTCCTGAGAGCCCTCCGTATCCTTATACTTTGGAATGATTATTACTTACTGGATTATTGTTTCTTCTGAAAAACTTTTACACTCGTTCACTTTGAGATTTGCTACTTGAAGTATTATTGTTCACTTTTCTGAACTTTTGATACTCATTAATTCGCTACGTTGATATTCGTACTTTTAAAAATGGTCAATTTGTTATTTGGAATCTCACTGGGCTTTTAACTCATTCCACGCCATTTATTTTCCTTACAGGGGGTACGAGCGAGGCATGAGACATGTACAGATTAGTGTAATCTAGTTGTTTTGAATTTTGCATTTGTACTGATGCTAGTACCCTACTAGGGTTGATTGTACTCGAAATGTAAACACTTTGAAGTTTTTTTGATGTGTAGAAACTTTGTATCTGGATTTGAGCATCAATGTATATATTAAGTTGAAATGGATGTGTTATTCTTTTTCTATGAATGTACGTTATTTTGCTTGAGCTATGAGTGAGTGAGTGAGTGAGTTTTGGCGAGAGTTGGGCAGGCGGTCCGCCGAATCCTTTGGTTCGCCTTAGGGGAAGGTGGAGCTGTCACATTTACTAACCCATTTTAAGGTTTGAGAAATTACACTAACCTCCTCTGAACTTATGATTTTGATAACAAAATTCGTTCAAATAAAAAAAAGTACTATTAAAAAAGTATTTTGACTGAGACGATAATTTTGTTCCATGTGCACCTTTTTTGAATTGTCCACTAGTTGTATTAGTAAAGAATGAAACAATTAATAAAAGTTAGGATATAAAAGTAAAATTGAAGAGATACAGTAGCAACAACCCGAAGCAATAGTTTTATTTACAATGACTAGTGCTAACTACAAAAACCATATTTTCTATCCTTTAGAATAGCATATAAAGAACACAAGTAACTCTACAAAACTATTAAATTATCAGTGTAAACATCTAAATATGGAGGCAGAAGTAAAGTATTAGTACATAAAGTAAACATGTCTTAGTCAACAAATTAGTAACAAAGGCTTGAATCAATTTTGTCTCAGTACGCGATTCAACACAACATGCTAGTAATCTCTCAAAAGCATATTACCTATCTCTCAACCTGAATAAGTTTACAAACACATAGATCATGAAGACACATAACAAATATAGCAAGATTTAATAGGACACACAAATATTGTTGAACATTAAGGCCTAACTATCAAACCTTTGTATTGTTCAACCAAGTTGTATAAGATTCTCGATCCTTGTAATTATCAAGTGATGTCACTCACTAAACTGGTGCCATTTTAAGGTAATTATTTGCATCATTTTTTTATTGCAATTACAGTTATTAATTTGAGATGAAAGAATCATTATTCTGGTTTAATTAATTAATCTTATTTATTTAGTGTTCTAACTTTTTTTCCTTTTTTGGTCAAATATCCATTTATAATAAAGCATAATGTCTTAGGACAGAGTAGTACTTTTAATGCATCTCATGAAAGCAATGGGTCCAAATTGTTGATAGAGGAGGTTAGTATAATTTTTAAATCTCAGGGAGGTCAATGAAAGTGCTAAAACCTCAAGGGAGGTTTCTATAATTATCCCTTATTTGAAAGTTTAGACTCTTATTCATCTCCCAATCCCACATCTCTTCATTTTTCGATGTCAGATTGTGGTATCACATCACCCTTCTTATATTCATATCCTCTGCAATTATAGTAGCAGTGATTGCAGGATGCAATTGATAGTGATAGATAGAGTGTTGTGAAAATTAGTGAAGCGAATTAAATGCAAAGTCAAAAAAAAAACTATTGTGTCATTTTATAGATTGTTATATTAGTATCCGTATTTGTTGTATTAGTGTTTACATTTACTAAATTAAAGTTTTATATTATACCGTGCAGTTAAATAGGTAATTGTAGAAAGCTCTTGATCCACCCCTCCTTTAAACTATTGCATCCGTACAAAGCTTAGTCGAGGCCCAATATAACTAGCCCAGTCGCATTTTAGCCAGAATCCACATGAGATTCGCCCTAATAGCATCATGAGTGTGTTTGAATAGTAGATTGTTTAGGATAATTTTTGAAAAAAACTTTTTTGATGTAATATGCATGAGATAAAAAAGTGATTGAAAAATGTGTTGATAAGTCAAGATACAACTAGAATCTCAGCAATTAATTCTAATTACATATTCCAAATTGGAATTGAACATGACACGTATATGTTAGAGTTTAAATCTTCTTCTCAGAGCAATTTTTGTTAAACTAACAACCTTATCCTTGAAGGTCAATCGCATTAGTTTAGTTTTTTGATGTGGGCCCATTATTTTGTGTCTCATCCTCAAAACTCTGTTTGGATTAATTGTTTTTGAGGGTGTTTTTGAAATAATTTACTATAGTAATGTATATGAAAAACTTTTACTGTAAATGTTTTCAATAGTGTTTTTGGGATATATTTTAGGGTATTTTTAAAGTTTAAAAATTTTTAGAATAATTTTTAAAATTTAACACTTCACTCATCACCACTATCCATCACCGCCACCATCCCCTCTCTCCCTCCTCCTCTCTTCTCCTCGTCCCTCTTCCTCTTCCCTCCCTCCTCCTCCGTCTCTTCCCTCCCATCCTTCCCTTTCCTTCCCCTTGCTTGCCACACCTCACCCCTCCCCTTCCTTCCTCTCCCCGATCTGGCCTCGTCGAGACCATATTGCGGCCTTTTGGTCGCGACCAAAGGTTTCAATCTGGTTGAGGCAAGAGGGGAGGAGGTGGGGTGTCACGAGGAAGGGGATGGGAAGAGCGGAGGACGAAAGAGAGGGAGAAGGAAGAGGGATGGAGAAGAAAGAGGAGAAAAGAGAGGGAGGAGGAAGATGATGGGTAGGGGTGATTGCGGTGGTGATAGATGGAAAAAAAAGTTAGTGTAGATTTTAGTTTTTAATTCTCTTTTTGTATATTTGGAGTTATTTTTGACATATTGTATGTATATAGTATTTTTGTTTGTATATTATTGTAGCATTGTATATGAAATACTTGTTTTTTCAAAAAATGGAGAATCCAAACAAAGCCATTCTAGCTTGTTTGGATTGTTAGTTCCCGCAAAAATTTTTTTACATTTTTCGTGAATATATTTTCTAATCATCTTTTTATCTCACACACATCAAATCGCCACAGTATATTTTTCTATAAAAACTCCTAAAAATAGCAATCCAGTGCTCACACAAAAGGAAGAATAAGAAGAAATAGAAAAACAAATAACAACCAAATATAAGTTAGTAAGGAAGAATCATTTTTTCTTAAAAAGTTGTGTTCAAATATTGCTGCCAAGAGCAACGTCATCTTCAATTTTGGGCCATTATCGTGTCGAATCGAGCTCGAGTGATACACTATTTGAGTTCTACTTAAGTAAAAATATTTAAACTTGATCTCGTCAACTTCTTTAATTGTTGAGCTTGGAAGTTCACTCTCAGTTCAAGCTTATTTTACTTTATTTGAGCTTGACCTCTAATTTGACCAAATCGAGTTTCATTGCGTTTAATTGAATTTAATCGAGTTTAAAGATGGCAATGAATAAGGTAAAATCCAATACCTGCAATACCTGAATTGATAATTAATACGATGTATACAGTTGATGAGTTATTTGGTTGGGGTTTAGTATCAACAAGAAGTTACCACAAGTAATTCAATACGGTTTGGTAAGAGGACACTAAGAGCTCGATACTAATACTCTTTGCATAGCTCACAACCTACTTATTTTCTTTAGTTAGTATTCTTTTTCTTAATATTTGTCTTGTTAAGTGCTCTTTGTCATGTTTTATATATGACTTCTTATTGAAAAATGTGGAAACAATTGTCTGAATCGTCTTTTAGGTATTGACTGAAATTGCTAATTGACTAAAGGCATGATTTAACTAAAAGTCTTAAGTGGAGACTACTATGATTAAAGGTTGATTTAAGTAAAGTCTCAAATGGAAACAACTGTGGAAGAATGTTAACTTTGCTCTTAATAAAATGTTGGATTTTTCTTATGCAAGTTCTATGACTTTACCCAAGTTTAAAACTCAACATAGTGTGTTGATTTAATATGATATATGTATATTGATTTAAATTATGTTTTGTATTGATTTTAGTTTGATAAAAATTAATTCCCTTTTTCTTGAACTATTCAAATTGGTGGATAGAGACAACTCAATGTATAATTCAAACTCATGAGCCAAATGTGACAACCCTACCTTCCCCTAGGACGTACCCAAGGGTTTGGCGGATCGCCTGCCGAATCTCGTTAGGACTCACTCACGAATCTCATAAAATAATAACAATTTCCAAACTCCAATAGTATTAACCGCAAAATGGGCATCAAAACTTCATGGTTAAATATTACAGACCATCCAATGTTCCAAATTATCCCTACTTATATACATACAATCGAACGAATAAACTCTAAGTCATTTAATCAAATCACCAAGTACAACTAGCATGGTAAGTTACTTAAAACTAGACGTCAACTCTCGAACCGCATATTTTCGCTGCTTCCCCGTTGCCAGTGCCTGCTAAGGAAAACAAACTAAAAGAAATGAGTTAGAAACCCAGTGAAGTTCCAAGTAAACAGGCAGGTAAATAGCAGGCATGATACCATTAAGTCAAACCGAAATAGAGCGAGACATAATGCATAATAAAACAGGTAACCAGATAGATCATGCAATGGTATACAGTAAAGAATACGTTCATTGCAAAGGATATAGGTTGCTCTCAGGAGCAGGTTCCACAGCAGTTTGTCTAGGGTCCGTTGACTCTCCGTCAACCATGAAATTACAATGTCCGTAGATTACCACTAAACATCAATCTCCGTCCACCGATCATCCCCTACAAGGCCCGAACATCAAAGAAGTACCCAAGATTCATCGATCTCTTCAACCAATCCCTTGTCGGCTCGATTCGACCAACTAGCCCTCGGCTAGGGTTATAGCCCCAGATGTTCAAGTATTCATGATCTGGCTTAAAACCCCAAGTATTCAAGTATTCAAGAGTGGAGTTGTTGGCTGTCATCCAATGCTCACGCAGGTAATTATTGGAAACGTTAGTTGTCACTATACGCTCCGTATTCAGAAATGTCACAAGTTCAAATCAAGAATTCCAGTCAGGAGTAAACAGGTTAGGAACTTCGTCCTTTATCCAAGGTTGCCCAAGTTACCCGATTGCTCTGAGGCTGGTCTCAAGCAAGAGGTCCAATGAGGGCTCAGTTCAGCCGTTACCGACCTACATTCATACATACGCATGAGTAACTCAAGTTTCCACTTACCCAACGTCTCGGATAAGGGTCCAAGGCCTAGTTCAACTGCTGTAAGAGGAATGCAGCCGGTCTACAATTCAACCGCTGCAAAAGGAATGCAGTCGGTCTACAACCATGTGCATAAACATGCAAGTCCGCACGTAGGGTCAATTATTTCAAATTCATGGAGGTCGAGTGCGAATAAGGACACACTCACCTAGCCATGACCAAATCACAAGTAATGCCGAGCAAGTCACATTTACAAGCATTTCACGTATTCCAAGTCAATATACAGGTCACATGCAAATCAAGTTACTTGCATATGCATGAATGAGATATCAAGTGTTTAGTCAAGTTAAGTCAAGTGCGATAAAGTACACACTCGCCTATGAAATGTCAAATCAAGTGTCTAGCAAATTTCTAGCAACAATGAGTATGGAACATGCAGTTCGAATACTCATCATGTTTAGAAAAATTAACTTTCCTCGGTGAAAGGATCCACGGGTTCGCTTTCGAAACCTGTGATCAAATATATAGGACAAGTGAATTAAAGAATTTCACCATTTTAAAACATTTGAATAAAGTAGTCGAACCCCCAAGTGCAAGCTTTTAGTCAAAAGTATCACCTATCCTTGCTCAAACCATAAGGAAAAACTTTTGACGCTAAAGTCAAAAATACAAATTTAAACGGGACAAAATAAGGTTTCAAATGAGATAAGGATATAGTAAGGTGATATAATAATGTTTACTTTTGTCAAAACGTTCAACAAGCGACTCGGAAAGAAAAGTCACTCATTCTTTAAAACACCCTAATTTTAAGTGAAAATCCACGTATAAGTAGTAATCTAGGGGTTAACAAGACATAGTGGTCTAAAAACCACAAATTCATGATCCAAGTACCAAGTTATAGTAAGAATTCTTCTTCATAAGTCCTATCATCCTATACTATACCTTTAGCACCATAAAATAAAGATTTCATGTTGTGCACTATTCGAATATTAACTAAGGGCTAGTAGGAAAACTCGGTCTCGAACAATCAGCAATCACTATTTAACTCAAAGGTATAAAGTTGTGAGAAAACCTCAATTCCGATCATAAAATCAAGCTCAAAATGGTTTAAAAACTCCAACTTAAAATTGGAAATGGAAGCAAGAACAACTTTAGAAAACATAATTTTCTTCAGTTTTGCTCGACACTGTTTGAAAAATCGTATCTCAAGGTTCTTAAATCCAAAATTTATAAACTTTATACCGTTGGATTCTGTCTATAAATCAGTCAAATTCTAGTCTCAAATTGCTGGTTCATCAAGTAGAAAAATAGAGCAGATATGAAAATTCAGGCAAATTTGAAAAATCATCGATATTCATAGGAATTGAGAAAAATTCTGAAATTTTCACAGTAGAATGCACTCTGAATCTAGTTTCAAAAGCATAACACAATTTGGAATTTTCTACACCAAGATTTAACAGATTTCCCAAGACTGCTCAGAGTCTCCTGCAGGAAAAATTTTTCAGCAACACTTCCCCTTATTTTCTAAACTTTTCCATCCAAACTCAACCCCAATATTCATCTCAATCCAACCTAAATCACAACCACAATTTATAGGCTATAAAGTACACTTGTTTAAGGTCACAAAGCCACCCAAAATAGCCAATCATCTAGCTCAAGAACTACCATAATAAAGCTGAAAAATGAAAACTCTAGGCTGAAATTTTTCTCTACAAGTTGAAATTTTCTATAATCAAACCAAAATAACATATAAAAACTAGAAAATTCACATCGCAAAACTACTAGATCATAGCCAAACTCAACTCATCATATCAAGGCTAAAATTTATTACTCAAAGTTGAAACTTTCCATCCACCACTTAACCCATGAAATTTTCTATGAAAACTACCAAAATCAAACCCTAAATCTACTCATATACAAGTAATAAAAGAGAAGATGGTTTCTTGATATAGTTACCTTAATACCCTAAGAAGAAATGGAAACCAAGTGTTTCTTTCTCCCAAATCACTCCACCAAAACTATTAATCTTCCTTAGATGTCACCTTTTATGGAGTAGTTTGCAAGATTAATGGTTAAAACTCAAGTTTCAAGCAAGATTGGAAGTTGGAAGTTGAAGTTTTTCTCTCTTTACCTCACTCAAAATTTCAGCCAAAGGAAGATGAAAGACGATAGAATTTTTGGCCAATTTTTTTGTTAATTAAAGGGTTAAGAAAGTCTTAGTCAAAGTCAAAGGACCATGACTTTTGTGACAAGTGGTTTGCTATGCTTAATCCTCATCTCTTTGTCTTCCAAAGGTTAAAATATCTAACCAACCTCTAATTATCGCTTAATACCTTATAAAATAATCTCTGTTTGCACAAAACTCCTTCTAATTTTCAAAAATTTATTGCACGCACCCATTAGTGAGTCCTACTTCTATAATGCATTACAAACTTGACCTATACTAACTTATACAAGTAAAATGATTTAAAAACTTGATTCACTTATAAAATATCCAGGAAATTAAGGCAATAATTTAAAGTAAAGAAAACACATTCACAGAAATAAAATAAAATATAAAATAATTTTTTTTCGAATTTTACACTCTCTCTCCCTTAAAAGAATTTCGTCCTCGAAATTCTCACATTTTCTCTATTTCTCAAGAGTTTCCCCTCACTCATACCACTACCATGAACTTGTATAGAAGAAATCTTAATAACGTAATTGTTAAATTAACATGCTAAGAAAGATCAATAAAGATATCAAAAGATATAAGATGATATGAGCATAGGACTCGTTGATAAAAAGAAACCATCACTACGCAACTTGGTTGCTACTCTCATTAGCTCTTAAACTCATACACTGTATATTGACAAATCATCGACAATGTAAGGGCCCTCTCATCTTTACAATTGTACTACTAGACCCGAATCATCCTCTCTAATCAAAATTTCTTCCTTTCAAACCACAAATGAAGAATTCTCGCTTAAATTCAAGACTAAATTATGATAATTAATTCATGGATAGAGATTCAATGCTGCCTAACCACGACATTTAATATCGCTAACTAAAATATCAGACTCCAAGTTCACTGTTTTTAACAGAGATACAACTTACTGCATAAAGTTTACATAACACATATTCCAATAAATACAACTATTCCGAGTAAAACATTACTACTTACTAACTTCGACTATTATAGCAGTTTCACCATCACGAAACTCATTTATTTGGGCAATTTCTCACTTGATATCCAAGTTGGTCGCATCTAAAACATGCAGCAATTTTCAGATAATATGATCCAGTATGAATTTTGTCACAGGTTTCACACTTAGTAGCCACACATCTCTTCTCGAAGTGCCCATTCTTCCTTTTCTTCTTCTCTTTATCCTTCATAGTAAGTTCATCTTCACTAATCTCTTTACGTTTTCCTTTAGTATCACGGGAGATTCCTTCATCCCTTTTTACTTGATTACTAGAAATGTCTTGAGAGATTATTTGACTAGGTAAATGCACCAATTCAAACTTATTCCGCACTTCCTCCGAGATTCCTTCATATTTCTTTTTCAGTTATATGTTCTTGTGCAGCAATTCAATTTTCTCCGAATATTCTTGTTTTCATCGTCCTTTCCAGTACTCAGCTAATCTTTTTTGGAACTCTACTTCCATTCGAAGTATCTCTACTTCCTTATGCATATCAGCAAGAGTTGTCATCTCACCGTTCACTTAAACTCAAATAATAGCCTTTCAGACAAATCAAAGGATCGAAATATGTAACTAATTACAATTGAAAACTCTAGCCATATAAATTTTAAATTCATTCACTCCCAATCCAACCACAAAATGTTAAATTTAGCTATTCTCAAATGAGATAGACAAGGAAGTGAAACACGAGTAAGGCAATACCTCAAGATACTATGCCACTATTCCTATTCTGGGGTCTCAACACAAGGAGTACCATTATCACTTATATACATAATGAAACCCTAAAGCATATTTCATACATCAAAAGTTTCACACCCTATCTCAAGTTTTTGTAAACAAGTATAGAACCCAAATTCTTTTTTTGAAGATCTCTATACATAATTCAAAACACTCAATCTCGGACGATAATAATCAAAGCCAATTCCATGCTTTGACGTAAATTAATAGGTATCATGGAAGTATAGGCAAAAGTAGTTTATCAAGAACCAAACTACAGGTATCTAATATCACAAGAGGGGTATAAATACCTATATAGTTGTAGTTAAACCGCCTCAAAATCAAGTAAACACTTATCAATTCCTCACATTCATAGGAGAAGGGAAACAGGTTTTCAGTGCTAATTTTTCAACATACACTACAATCTAACCACCGTCTATAGAAACCCTAACCAGACTATTACTAGATTAGTCCATGATAGCATTCCTAGATCCAATCCTTTCGATCAGTTTAATTCCTAGGTCAAATGTTAGAATCTTCCGAGTCTTGACCTTTGCCATCAAAACTTACCTCAAGTGCAATCAAGATACCGACCCTTATTCTAGTGCTCTCCACTTTTTGGTACTCGGGTACAAGAATCGAAAATCCGGTTCCAAGAGTAAATCACCCATATTAGAGATTTCTACCTGACGTACATATCTATCTTCCTCAAATATCATAATAAAGGTTTTACGTCTATAACAGTCATGATTCACAGTTTACGCCCTAGAAGAGCACCAAGTCCTTTACACTTATTCACATAATCGGGACCATAACACCACTTGACCCCAAACTCACCCTGCGCAGAGACCACGCGAAACGGCTCTGATACTACCTGTGATAGTCCCACCTTCCTCTAGGGCGTACCCAAGGGTTTGATGGACTGCCTGCCCAACTCTCGTCAGGACTCACTCACGAATCTCATAAAATAATAACAATTTCCAAACTCCAATAGTATTAACCGTAAAATGGGCATCAAAACTTCATGGTTAAACATTACAGACCATCCAATGTTCTAAATTATCCCTACTTATATACATATAATCGAACGAATAAACTCTAAGTCATTTAATCAAATCACCAAGTACAACTAAAATGGTAAGTTACTTAAAGCTAGATGTCAACTCTCGAACCGTCTATTTTCCCCGCTTCCCTATTGCCAATGCCTGCTAAAGAAAACAAACTAAAAGTAATGAGGTAGAAACCCAGTGTTCCAAGCAAACAGGCAGGTAAAATAGTAGACATGATACCATTAAGTCAAACCCAAATAGAGTATGACATAATGTATAATAAAACAGGTAATCAGATAGATCATGCAATGGTATACAGTAAAAAACACGTTCATGCTAAAGGATATAGGCTGCTCTCAGGAGCAGATTCCACGGCAACTTGTCCAGGGTCTGTTGACTCTCCGTCAACCATGAAATTATAATATCCATAGATCACCACTAAAGGTCAATCTCCGTCCGCCGATCATCCCCCTACCGGGCCCGAACGTCAAAGAAATATCCAAGATTCGTCGATCTCGTCCACCAAACCCTTACCGGGTCGATTCGACCAACTAGCCTTGGGTTGGACTTACAGGTCTAGATATTCAAATATTCATGATCTGAGTTAAACCCCCAAGTATTCAGATATTCAAGAGTGGAGTCGTTGGCTGTCATCCAACGCTCACGCACGAAATGATTGGAGACATTAGTTTTCACTAAACGCTCCGTATTCAAAAATGTCACAAGTTCAAATCAAGAATTTCAGTCAGGAGAAAACAAGTTAGGAACTTCATCCTTTACCCAAAGTTGCCCAACTTGCCAGACCGCTCCGAATAAGGACACACTCGCCTAGCCATGACCAAGTCATAAGTAATGCCCAACAAGTCACATTTTCAGGCATTTCAAGTATTTCAAGTCAATATACAGGTCATATGCAAATCAAGTTACTTGTACATGCATGAATGAGATATCAAGTGTTTAGTCAAATTAGGTCAAGTGTGATAAAGTACATACTCGCCAATGAAATGTCAAATCAAGTGTTTAGCAAATTTCTAGCAACAATGAGTATGGAACATGCAGTTGGAATACTCATCGCGTTTAGAAAAATTAACTTTCCTCAATGAAAGGATCTGCGGGTTCGCTTTCGAAACCTGTGATCAAATATATAGAGTAAGTAAACTAAAGAAATTCATCATTTTAAAACATTTGAATAAAGTAGCCGAACCCCCAAGTGCAAGTTTTTAGTCAAAAGTATCACTGGTGGACCTTTGAGTTCCCAAAATGTGTTAATTAGGCTTGAGTGATTGGTTAATATTTGCAATTGGGTCCTTGGTAGTTTTTCTATTTTTAGAAATTTGACCAATAATTTTACTTTCTTGGAAATTATGTGTTATTTGATTTCATTTAAGTTGCAATTGGGAGGGATTTGGTAATTTTGTTTATACTTTACTATTTAATTGGTGCATTGACCCTTTTATTGTTTTGAAGCTATTTTTTCTTCATTTGATTACCATTGCAAGGGAGGTACACTCTATCCCTCATTTTCACTTTATTTGACCCTATGTGTCTATGTGATTTATGTGCTTAATTGCATGCCTTTTGAATGTTTTCATTTTATTTATTTATTTATTTATCCACTTTATTTGTTTTAGTTTTGTATAGCTATTTTCAATTTCGATCATTTGAAAGGCACTTGAATGCCAAAGTTGTAATAGCTAGGTTATTATTTTATTTATTTTATTCCGTTTCCCCTCTTAGATTGTAGTAGGCTTCCCCCGAATGTAATAGTTAGAGCTTTATTTGCTTTATTTGTCTTATGTGTGTTTTGCATGTCTATGTGCTATGTGTTACCGCTTTCTTAGGGTCTTGCATCTAGATATCATGCTTATGTGTTATGTGCTATATGTGATTTGTGTGTTTACATGCTTTTATTAGGTATTACATGATTTATTTGATTGTAACCGATGTGTGACGTCACCACACTAGTCCAATGCTAGCTGTGGTCAATTTCTCGAATCCACACTAGTCCAATGCTAGTTGTGGCCCTTTGTTTCGACTTTTCTCACTAGTCCAATGCTAGTGAGAAATTGTAGACATGGGTTAATCCAACGCTAGACCCTTAGGAGCCCCTCGAGCGTTAGATCATGGTTGTGTGATAAAATCACCTCATCTCATGCATGTTTTCAATTTTAGGGTTTTTACCATGCTGCATGACACTTTTCTTATATGTGTGTATCCTTTATCCCATATCCCCTTCTATTTATATCCCCTATCTCATATTCCCTCTCATATCCATATCCCCTATTTCTTATAATCGTATGCATGAAACATGACATTAGATTGCATTTCATTTAGGAAATTAGAAACTAGGTTAGATCATTTGATTGCTAGATTAGGAAAACCCTTGGATATGGGATATGGACGAGTATGGCTTTTCTAACCTTAGCACGCTCGTATTCCCTCTATTAAAGGGAACATTGAAAGTCACGAGTATAAGTCCCCCGCACCCATTATGATGCATTCCTTTAGGTCATACACATTTATATATTATTATTTTCTTACTTTTTCTTTCTTTCGAGTCTCATGTCTTGCATTATTCGTGACTTCTTCGAAGAGTCTTTATTGGGCGTCACAATTAATGTGATTGGTACCAAGTAAGCTTTGAAGATACATTTCGACCCCCCCTAACACCCTTCTAGGTCTAGGGTACGTATGCATCATATAGTACATCCAAATGTGATAAATCTTAAGGGTAAAATAAGAAAATCTTTGACTAAATCGCGCAACTAGTCTTGGCTAGGTTGAAAGGGTACCTTGGATTCTTATCATTGCCTTCTCTTTCTTCAAATGTGACTCCCGAATCCTTTTCTCTGATTTTCGTAGACTTGGAGTCGTTTAAAAAGGGTTTTTAACTTTTTTCTTTAAAAATTCATTTTTTAGGTGATTTGGTACACCTTAACTCTATACCAAGTGGCGACTCCATTTTTCATTCAAAAAATCCTTTTTAAACTATATTTTGGGTCAAAGCGTCGCATTTTCAAGTCCCATTTAGACCCATATCTTTCTTTATTTTCTAAAAAAATCAAAAACTCATTTCTCAACCAAAAATTAAATCAAAAGCCATTTTTTCTAAACTCGTCTTTTATTTTTCTTTGTTTTCAAAAAATGGGGCGCGACAATCACCTATCCTTGTTCAAACCATAAGGAAAAATTTTTGACGCTAAAGTCAAAAATACAAATTTAAATTGGACAAAATAAGATTTCAAATGAGACAAGGATATAGTAAGGTGATATAATAACGTTTACTCTTGTCAAAACGTTCAACTAGCGACTCGGAAATAAAAGACACTCATTCTTTAAAACACCCTAGTTTTAATTGAAAACCCACGTATAAATAGTGATCTAGGGGTTAACAAGGCATAGTGGTCTAAAAGCCACAAATTCACCATCCAAGTACCAAGTTATAGTTAGCATTCTTCTTCATAAGTTCTACCATCCCATACTAAACCTTTAGCACCATCAAATAAGGATTTCATGCTACGCGCTATTCGAATAATAACTAAGAGCTAGTAGGAAAACTCAGTCTCGAACAATCAACAATCACTATTCAACTCAAAAGCACAAAGCTGTGAGAAAATCTCAATTCCAATCATAAAGCCAAGTTCAAAATGGTTTAACAACTCCAACTTAAAGTTGGAAATGGAAGCAAAAACAACTTTACAAAACAGAATTTTCTCCAGTTTTGCGCGACACTGTTTGAAAAATCGTATCTCAAGGTTCTTAAGTCCAAAATTTATAAACTTTATACCATTGGAAAATAGACTCAAAGGACTACAATTTTTTAGAAATACATTTGTAAGATTCTATCTATAAATCTGTCAAATTCCAGTTTCAAGTTGCTGCTTCATCAGGTAGAAAAATAGAGTAGGTGTGAAAATTCAGGGAACTTTGGAAAATCATAGATATTCATAAGAATTGAGAAAAATTTTAAAATTTTCACGGTAGAATGCACTCTAAATCTAGTTTCAAATGCAATAAGTACAACTCAATTTGGAATTTTCTACACCAAGATTTAACAGATTTTCCAAGACTGCTCAGAGTCTCCTGCAGGAAAAAATTTTCAGCAACACTTCCCCTTATTTTCCAAACCTTTCCATCCAAACTCAACGCCAATATTCATCTCAATTCAACCTGAATCACAATAACAATTTATAGGTTATAAAGTACACTTGTTTAAGGTCACAAAATCACCCTAAATAGCCAATTATCTAACTCAAGAACTACCATAATAAAGTTGGAAAATCGAAACCCTAGGCTGAAATTTTCCTCTACAAGCTGAAATTTTCTATAATAAAACCAAAATAACATATAAAACCGAGAAAATTCACATGGAAAAGGTACTATATCATAGCCAATCTCAACTCATCATATCAAGGCTAAAATTTATTACTCAAAGTTGAAATTTTCGAACCACCACTTAACCCATGAAATTTTCTATGAAAACTACCAAAATCAAGTCCTAAATCTACTCATATGCAAGTAATAAAAGAGAAGATGGTTTCTTGATATAGTTACCTTAATACCCTAAGAAGAAATGGAAACCAAGTGCTTCTTTCTCCCAAATCACTCCACCAAAGCCTTTAATCTTCCTTAAATGTCACCTTTCATGGAGTAGTTTGCAAGATTAATGGTTAAAACTCAAGATTCAAGCAAGATTGGAAGTTGGAAGTTGAAGTTTTTCTCTCTTTTCCTCACTCAAAATTACAGCCAAAGGAAGATGAAAAGTGATAGGATTTTTAGCCAAATTTTTTGTTAATTAAAGGGTTAAGAAAGTCTTAGTCAAAGTCAAAGGACCATGGCTTTTGTGACAAGTGGTTTGCTATAGTTAATCCTCATCTCTTTGTCTTCCAAAGGCTAAAATATCTAGTCAACCTCTAATTATCCCTTAACACCTTATAAAATAATCTCCGTTTGCACAAAACTCCTTTTAATTTTCAAAAATTTATCTCACGCACCTCACTAGTGGGTCTTACTTCCATAATGCATTACGAATTTAACCTGTACTAACTTATACAAGAAAAATGATTTAAAAACTTGACTCACTTATAAAAATATCTAGGAAATTAAGGCAATAATTTAAAGTAAAGAAAACGCATTCAAAAAAATAAAATAAAATATAAAATATAAAATAATTTCTTTTTCGGATCCTCACACCAAAGAGTTTGGTAAAGGGAATTAAAGCCTGCAGAGTTATTCGATTTGGTAAAAGGCATAGAAAGGGGTTAGGATTTGGTAAGAGAAATTTTTAAAATACTCGACCCATTAGCATTCCTAATCATGTTCTCAAGCTCAATTCTTTGGTAAATTCCATAATTATCTTACCTATAAATGTAATTTTACAATAAATATTTTAAGGGTTAAATGCTAAAACGCCTATTGAAATTGTTTACCATGAAACACTAGAATGTAGGTTTCTGAAATTATTAAAGGACTCTTTGAAATTGTTAACCACGAGAGATTAGAACATAAGTTTTTGAATCATAGAAAGTTAAGAATGTAGCTATTAGAGGACTCATTGAGATTGTTTAACATGAAGAGCAAAAGTATAGGTTCCTGTACCATAGGAAATTAAGTTGAACAAATAGCAAATCACAAAGTGGTTTTTGGTATTTAATCCTATTATTTATAAAGGACAATTCTAATATTGCGCATGCAATTGTTAATTTATACAGTTTCTGTTCAAATTTCAATTTAGTTAAAATTACGAGGAGTTAAAATATAGGTTTCCGAACTATAGGAAGTTATGTTGAACATTTGACGACCAAGGGACTTTTTGGTATTTAACCCATAATTTAAAAATATTATAAATAAGACTTGAAAATAATGAATTAGGGGAATAATTTATTTCATTGATTCAAAAGAATATATACAACAGGTTTCAGCCTATATTAGGAAACTATACACAATTATATCCTTAATCCTAGGAATAAGATTTTACCCCAATTTAGCTCCTCTAATCTCTCCTAATTTACACGGTTTTATTACTCAATATTCTACTTCCCAAAAATACAGATTTTCCCACACTCAATATTCTACTTCCCAAAAATACAGATTTTCCCACACTCCCCCTCAAGCTGGTTTGAAGATATCTTTCATCACCAGCTTGCTCACTAACAAATCAAACTGTTTTTTGGGAAGACTCTTTGTAAGCAGATCTGCCACTTGGTCTCTAGTTGGCACATAGGTCATGCAGACTACACCTCCTTCTATTTTTTCTTTGATGAAGTGCTTATCTACTTCAACATGTTTCGTTCGGTCATGAAGAACTGGATTGTGAGCAATAGAAATAGCCGCTTTATTGTCACAATACAATTTCATAGGAAGTACTTCTGAAACCTTCAACTCCTGTAATATTCTTCTAATCCATATCACTTCACAAATACCTTGAGCAACAGCCCGGAACTCTGCTTCTGCACTGCTCCTTGCCACAACATTCTGCTTCTTACTTCTCCAAGTTACCAAATTACCTCCCACATACGTACAATAGCCAGAAGTTGATCTTCTATCTGTTATACATCCAGCCCAATCCGCATCGGTATAGGCTTCAACTTGAAGATGTCCTCGTGCCTTAAAGAAAATACCTTTGCCAGGTGTTCCCTTTAGGTACCTTAGGATTCTATGAATTGCTTCAAAGTGCTCTGAGCCTGGTGAATGCATGAACTGACTTACAATACTTACTGGAAATGCTATGTCAGGCCGAGTGTGTGATAAATAAATAAGTCTTCCAACTAGTCTTTGAAACTTTTCTCTGTCTCTTACTTTCTCTACACTAGCTGGTTGAAGTTTCAAATTTGGCTCCATGGGAGTTTCAGCTGGCCTGCATCCCATCATACCTGTCTCTTTGAGCAAATCAAGCACATACTTCTTTTGACTTACAACAATTCCCTCCTTGGATCGTGCAAACTCCATCCCGAGAAAATACTTTAAGTTTCCCAAGTCCTTGATTTCGAATTCCTTGGCCAGAAACTTCTTCAAATTCTCTAATCCTCCACAATCATCCCCTGTTAAAATAATGTCATCAACGTATACAATTAAAATTGCAACTTTACCTTCTTTTGAATGCCTATAAAACAAAGTATGGTCAGCCTGACTTTGTAAGAAACCAAATTTTTTAACCACTTTGCTGAAGCGTTCAAACCAAGCTCTTGGTGATTGTTTAAGTCCATAAAGAGATTTCTTCAGTTTGCAAACTTTTCCAACACCATATTTGTCTACAAAACCTGGAGGAAGACTCATAAACACCTCCTCTTCTAGGTCTCCATTAAGAAAGGCATTTTTCACATCAAGTTGGTACAATGGCCAATTTGCATTAATAGCAAGAGATAAAAGGACCCGAATAGAATTTATCTTGGCAACAGGGGCAAATGTTTCTTGATAATCTATACCATGGGTTTGTGTAAAACCCTTCGCAACTAATCTGGCCTTGTACCTTTCTACAGTACCATCTGCTTTGCTTTTAACTGTAAACACCCATTTGCACCCAACAATCTTTTTCTCCCTAGGCAACTCCACCACATCCCATGTATCATTCTTCCTCAATGCTTCCATCTCTTCAAACACTGCAGATTTCCAGTTCTGATCAACCAACGCTTCTTTAATGTTTCTAGGAATCACAAGTTTTGAAATTTCAGTGGTAAAGGCTCTATATTTAGGGGAAAGGTTATCATAGGACACATATTTGGAAATTGGATGTCTAGTACAAGTACGGGTTCCTTTCCTAATGGCAATGGGAAGATCAAGATCAGATTCTTGAGTAGGAAGGTTTAAAACTGGGTCAGATTCTGGAACAGCAGAAGAAAAGAAAGGTGAAGTATTACCTGATGTATTTGGACAGACTTCCCTCGAGGACTTCTCATGAACAGGAGCTGGACTCATCAATGGACCTTCACCCTTTTTGAAAATATTTCTCCTAGTGTATACCACAGGCTCAAGATTGGAACGATTTTTTTCTCGTCGTAATATTTCCATATCTGATAAACCAATATCAGTTTCTGCACTATCAAATTGAGGGATCTTCGTTTCCTTATCTGTTTCAAAAATTATAGTTGGTAAAGCTTCAGTTTCCCAAAAATTTGATTCACTAGAATTCTCCCCCTGAATCAAAGGTTTGTTAAAGAAAGGAAGACCTTCCAAAAAGGTTGCATCCATAGTGACAAAGACTTTCCGTGTGACAGGATTAAAGAATTTGTACCCTTTTTGATTTGGAGCATAACCAACAAAGACACATTTTTCGGCCCTAGGATCCAACTTGGACTAAGATTTCTTTGGAATATGCACATAAGCAGTGCAACCAAATATTTTTAAAGGCAAATCTGAATTAACTCTTGATTCAGGGAAATTTTTTTTAAAACACTCTAAAGGAGTACTATATTGTAAGACCTTAGAAGGCATCCTATTAATTAGGTATGATGCTGTTAAAACAGCATCCCCCCAAAAATATTTTGGTAAGTTCATATAAAACATCATGGCACGAGCGACTTCCAACAGATGTTTGTTTTTACGCTCGGCAATGCCATTTTGTTCGGGGGTATCAGTGCAAGAAGACTGATGTAAAATCCCTTTTTCTTCAAAAAATGTTCCAAGGATACTATTATAATACTCTGTTCCATTATCAGACCGCAAAATACTTGCTTTTGTTTGAAATTGATTTTCTATCATGTTATAGAAATTTTGAAAAATGGTTGCGACTTCTGACTTCTTATGCATTAAGTATACCCAACATAGACGAGTATGGTCGTCTATGAATGTTACAAACCACCTTTTTCCCGAAACAGTAGTAACCCTTGAGGGTCCCCAAACATCACTATGAAACAAATAAAATGGTTTTGATGGTAAATAAGGCCTTGGGACATAAGATTTTCGTTCACTTTTAGCAAGCAAACAACTTTCACATTTCAGTTTCAGGGGGTTCACATTCTTAAACAGCAAAGGAAACAAATGTTTTAGATAAATAAAACTAGGATGGCCCAATCTGTAATGCCAAACCATTATTTGTTCATAAGCAGATACAGAAATATTACTACTATACTCTTGAGCAATTTGAGCACTAGGTGAATTATCCTCAAGACAGTAAAGGCCATTGATCATTCTAGCTCTGCCAATCGTCATCCTCGAATTCTTGTCCTGAAAAGCACAATGAGATTCATCGAAAATAGCCAAACAATTAGAATCTTTTGTTAGTTTACTAACTGATAAAAGGCTGCTGGCTAATTTTGGAACATGAAGAACAGATTTCAGGTTAACATTTTTTGAGATCTGTATTGAACCTTTTCCAGCAACAGGAGAGAAACCTCCATCTGCAACCTTGATCTTTTTATTTCCAGAACATGGTGTATATGATTGGAAGAGTTTAAAAGAATTTGTCATATGGTCTGAGGCTCCAGAGTCTATGATCCAAGGAGAAGGAAAGGTTGAGGAATTAGACAAAAAAGAATTGAATAGAGCCTTAGATCCAATACCTGTATGAGCCATAGAAGCATTAGGAAAGTCAGATGAGGTAGAACTGGATTTCAGTAGCATAAGAAGATGCTCCATTTGTTCTTTGGTGAAAGGGCCAGCATCAGCTTCATTAGCAGTAGGAACTCCTCGTCCAGACTTCTCTCCTCCTTTGTTTTTCCAATTTGGAGGTTTTCCGTGCAGTTTCCAACATGTGTCACGAGTGTGACGAGGCTTATTACAATAGTCACACCAGACCTGTGATTTTTCACTGAATTTTTCTCCTGTTCTACGTGGATAAGTTGATGTTTTAAAGGATGAGGCAACCTCTAAAGCCGATCCTTCAACAGCAATTCCAGGACCCTTCTTTCCCAGCATTACATTTCTTCTGCTTTCCTCCCTTCTAACCTCTGAGAACACCTCACCAATTGAAGGAAGAGGCTGTCTCCCAATAATTCTCCCTCTAACTTCATCAAATTCAACGTTTAGCCCTGCCAGAAATTTAAAGATTCGGCTGTCTTCAACAGTTTTCTTATGATGCTGAAAATCCTCTGTTGATTTCCACTCATAGCTGTTGAAGAGATCCAAATCCTGCCATATTCGCTTAAGCGAATTGAAATATTTTGTGACAGTGTCTTCCCCTTGACGTAGATCTCCAATTTTGAGAGTCAACTCAAAAATTCGGGACTGATTTCCCAAATCAGAGTACATCTGATTGATATTTTCCCATAACTCTTGTGCCGTTGAATAGCACATGTAGTTAGAACTGATATCTTCCTCCATTGAGTTTACAAGCCATGTCATAACCATGGAGTTTTCCGCGTCCCATGTTGCGTAAGCAGGATCCGTGCATATTGGAGCCTTTGTTTCACCAGTTAAATACCCCATCTTGCCACGACCTCTGATATACATCCGGACTGCTTGTGACCATCGGAGAAAATTATCTCCATTCAGCCGAATGGTAGTAATCTGAATTGAGTGAGAATCAACCCCAGTTTTCAAGGATTCGATTCTGTTTTTTGATGAAGAGGCAGTAGTTTGAGGATTAATGGTAGAGTCTGATGATGTTTCAGACATGATGAAGGGACAGGGGACAATGTGAAAAAACAACTAGGAGGAAAAATCAGGCAAACCTAGCTCTGATGCCAACTTGAAAATAATGAATTAGGGGAATAATTTATTTCATTGATTCAAAAGAATATATACAACAGGTTTCAGCCTATATTAGGAAACTATACACAATTATATCCTTAATCCTAGGAATAAGATTTTACCCCAATTTAGCTCCTCTAATCTCTCCTAATTTACACGGTTTTATTACTCAATATTCTACTTCCCAAAAATACAGATTTTCCCACACTCAATATTCTACTTCCCAAAAATACAGATTTTCCCACAATAAGGCTCGATGAATACTCAAATTTTGTTTTTTCTTATTCAAATTCAATTGGATTACCTTATTAAGAAATTTGTCCTCCAACATTGTGTTCGAATCCAACTTTTGACGGAGTTATTCTCTAACTTGAGTCTAGTAGCGAGTAACTTGGTTTAGTTACAACCTTGTTCAAATCTTGCTACAAAGAACTAGATAATCAAGTGGCTCGTAAGCCATCTTAACATTAAATATGATTGAAATCATCAACACCACCAGACTTATACTTCACCTTCAACTTGCAAAACCCACACAAAATCATTTTTTCACCTAAAATCGTGTTGCTTCAAATGAAAATGAGATCCATCTTAATGTTTCTTGTTAATAGTCTTTATATGCAAAATGACAAAGATCTAAAAAAATAGTTGTCATGATCCAATGCACTAGCTATTGTTCCAACTTTGTAGAAAATGTCAGTTGCTACTTATTTTTGGTTCTTTGCTATTTGCACTTACCTTCCCTCACTTTTATTAATATGTTTTTCATTAATTTACAATACAACTTGTACACAAGTATAAAAGGCATTTGTGAAATAAAAGTTTCATTTCTATCCTGAAAATACTTTTTTAATGATACTGATTCTAATTTGGATTGATTTTGTTGCCAAATCTTAACTTTAGAAGAGATCAGTGTAATTTTATAAACCTGAAGTGAGGTCAATGAAATTGTTGGAAAGCTCAAGGGAGGTTTTTGAAATTATTACTTAAAAAAAGGGTAAAATATCAATACATAGCAAAGTCTAATACTGTGATGCCCGAAAGAGGAAGAAAAGAAAAACTTTTGGTGAAAAGGGGAAGGACCAAATCCGGCCGCAAATCCGACCAGTTCTTGGCCGGATTGCTGTTGGATTTTGAAAAAAAATTAATTTCTTCACTGCCTTGAATCCGGCCGGATTGTGACGTGGCAGCTCGGTAGTCAACTTTGACCAGTTTTTTTCTTCCTTCTTATCTTGTTTTGGCTGAGATTTTTCCTCATTTCTTTCCTTGGCTTGGCCGGCTGTTTGAGAGAGGAAAAACAAGAGAGATTTCTTCATTTTTGCTAGCTTCAATCTTTGCTCAAATCTTGAGATTTCACCGATAGTTTTGGAAACTACACCATACAAGTGTGTACTTAGGAGGTTTGAAACTTTTGGTGGAGTGATTTTTGAAAGGGAAGCTCTAAGTTGCTAGCTTTCTTAAGTTTGAGGTAAGTTGGATAAGAAAATTCCCTCTTGCTTTAATAATGGTTAATTGGTGGTTTGTAGAGGTTAGATATGCTATTTTGTGGGTGATTTCATGATTTTAAGTAAAGTTGGACCAATTTCTGATTTATTGGAAAATTTTCTGATTTTATATGATTATGGTTCGTTGGTCATGGAATGATAGCTTGTTGTGGTATAAAATGGAGCTTGTATACGTTGGATATAATTGTTTGCAGAAAATTTCTGGTTTGTGCAGAAATTCTAGTTTTAGGGTTTAATTTGGGGCTTTCTTATGATTGATTATTGAACTCTTAATTGGTTAAGATTGAAGGTGGTATTATGACCCTTATTAAGAGTGTTTAATAGCCTATGATGTATATGTGTAATTGTGGTTGATGGTTATGGATTTGGTGATTATTTGTAGGTTGAAAAATAAAGAAATTAAGGGGAAATGCTGTCCGATCTTTGAAAGCATTTGATTGCTTTGATTTTGAGTTGAAGGGTTTGGACTTGATCGAGAAACTGTCTATGATGGATCATAAGCTGTGGTTGGTGAGTGACCCCAAACTATTTTCAAAGCTACTTATGAACTGTTTCTTGCATTATTTACTCGATTGCATATCATGTGTGCTTGCATGTGAGTTCATGACATGATTTGGTTTCAATGAATCCTTGGGAAATCTTGTACTTAGAACCGACGTCTCCACCACTGTTTACTGGTTATTTGGAGCACAAATGGCTCTCTATTTCTGTTTTACTGTTACTGGATCTATTTGAGCGTTGGATGTTTAAGTACAATGATTTCACTGGCTCACGAGAGCAATAAACGTATATTTGATTACTAATTCATGACATCATTGAAATGAATGATTGTGAAATTTATTTGATTACGGATTTTATTGGTTACTCACTGAGCTCCTATCTCACCCCAAAACTATTTTATTTCCCCTCCATAGAGCTCGAGGCGAAGGAAGCATTTGTATTAAAGTTCTCCGTGTGAATGGTTGGATTATCTCCTGTACCGTTGGAGTTCTAGATTTATCTTGTGTAATATTCGAGACTGCGATTGTACTTGTAATTATGTGAGAACTGAGGACCTTTGTCTTATTCGGGAAATTAGTATTGCTTTTATCCCTTGAGGTTTTAGTTTGTGGTGCAATTGAGAAGTATTCGTTTCACTTATGATATGTAAATTTGTGGAACATTTGATGTAATATTTGGAACATTTGATGCAATATTTGAGATGTGTATTGTATTATATTTGAGGACTGTAGTGAGTGAGTGAATCCCGGCGAGAGTTAGGCAGGCGGTCCGGCGAACCCTTTGGTTCGCTTTAGGGAGAGGTGGAGCTATCACAAATACACAGTAATTTTATTACTTAAATCTAATATGCAGCAAAGTCTCCCGTAATATCAAAATATGTAACACGACACCCCGTACTTTGAATTAAAATTGTAAAGATGACGAAATCCGTTAAACTTAACGGAAATGACTTATTGGAACCTAAAAAAAAAATTTTATACCTAATTTTTAATAAATATACCTGTTTTACCCCTTAACCCTCAATTCTCTCTATCTAGAGAATAAAACAAATGATTTTTTTGAGCTGTCTTTTGCTTAATTATATTAGGATATTATTGTCATTTCGTCCATTTACGTTAAATTTAACAGATTTCGTCATTTTTATAATTTAATTCAAAATATAAAATATCGTATTGTATATTTTGAAATCATAAGGTACTTTTCTGTATATTAGATTTAAATTTAACAGATTTCGTCATTTTTATAATTTAATTCAAAATATAAAATATCGTATTGTATATTTTGAAATCATAAGGTACTTTTCTGTATATTAGATTTATCACACGTGCTTTTTTATTTTTTACCCTAAAAAAAATGGTTCGCCATATCCTAAAAGCGGTCACGCTCCAAGGCTGCGCCATCTCAGTCCCCACCTCTGTACGAAAAGTGTCGTCTTGCTTCAAAGAAAAACCGCTCTCGCAAACCAAAAAAAACACACACACACACACTCGCAGACTTCAGTCTTGACTCTACATGGCCATGGAAATTAGCATCGTAGATCACGAACTCCCCGATGATACCCACAATTTCTACGACGTCTACTTCTATTCCGACCGCATCAACACTCTGGTCACCAATGACCCATCCCAGGTCTCCCACTGGCTCGCCGACACTCAGAGGATCCACCGCCGCCGCTTGAGCAAACTCATCGTCGGCGTCGACGTCGAATGGCGTCCCAATTTCAACAAGTACCAGGAAAACCCAGTTGCTACACTCCAGCTCTGCGTCGGTCGCCGTTGCCTCGTTTTCCAAATCCTCCACTGCACCAAGGAGTACGACGATATCCCCGACGATCTTCGCGATTTTCTGGGCAATACTGACTATACCTTTGTGGGGATCGGGGTTCAGAGCGACGTTGAGAAGCTTTTGGAGGATTATGGGCTGGGAGTCGGCGGGAGCGTTGTGGATTTGAGGAATTTGGCTGCTGAAGAGTGTGGGATGAAACAGCTGCGGAATGCTGGGATGAAAGAGTTGGCTAGGGTGGTTCTTGGAAGGGAAGTTGGGAAGCCGAGGAGGGTTACTATGGGTAGGTGGGATTATCGATGGTTGACTCCTGATCAAGTGCAGTATGCTTGTGTTGATGCTTTTGTTTCATTTGAGATTGGTAGGCGTTTGAATGCTTCTGGAAATTGAGTACTTACTAGTAATAATACTGCTTAGTAGTTGGATTTGGTTTACGGGGTAAATGGGGTTGTTTAATAGTTTAAAAGAAGTTGTTAATCTTGATTATGTGTTTTGTTATGTAAAATTTGGCTTAATTTGGATGTTTGGTTAGTAGTTAAAAATGGTTGAGATTTCAGAGTTGAAGATGTTGCGTAGTTCTTGATGGATTTATTATATTCTAGCTATGTTATCTGCTTCCAGTCTAGTTTTTGAATTTTTTTTCCCAGGGGAGGGGAAATTTTGAGTATTGCGATGCCATGTTCCTAATGTTTTCTTGGTTTTTTGCTATAAAGATTAGTATCGTGGGGTTTATTTCCCACTGGAAATTATATTCCTAATATCTACCGGTGGTTGGAAAATTTTATTCTGGCTGTTGACACTAGGTATTGGAATCCAGATGTTAACTTGTGAATGGCAGTTGAAATCTTAATCTATGTTTGTGTTGAAATGGGTTTTTCTGATTATCACTGGTTTTATCATGGATCATTGACCTGCATTTTCCCTAGATATTTGTTTATTAATTCTGCTCGAGTGGCTGATTAATGTTAAGCAAATGAGAACAAGGAAGAACTGTTGGAGACAGGGCACCTTAGTTGAATGTGTCATCTTTCGGATAGACGAAATGTTTTTTGGGTGGCTTCTTGCCGTGACTGGAAAAGGAATAGTTCCTTTTCATATTTCCTTGTAAACAGGTCTGGTGCAGTGGAGGCTTACAGCTCTGGATAATTTATATTGAAGATAGGCTTTAAAAAGTTAGAATAGGCTTTAAAGTTAGCATAAGCTAAAGCTAGTTGTTTTTGTTGGAATAAAAAGTTTAAACAAATTATTATGGGAATTGTTCTAATTGATTTTGATTTCTATTGTCTCAAAGTGGTTACAATTGTTATCCTGTCTATCGAATGGGAATAATAGGATCCATTAGTTACTTCAGGTTAAAGAAATACTTTAGGATACTATAGAAAGTTTATGGCTAGTGGCTACATAAAGCCATCAAGGAAAAGGCTTTCAAGAGAATGAAAACAAGAAGTTCCTTATGTGGGAGGAATTATTAAGCTGATTGTTGCAATATGCTTTCTCCCTTGATCTTCCCATGCCTCAGATTGGTAGAAATTTGGACTATTAATAGGAAAAAAAAGGCATGTGATGCTATAGTATCATTATAAATTTGTTTTTTATATATTAAGATTGCCTTTCAATTCTATAGAAATTCTTAACTAGTTGCTTTTGGTGAAGTCCGTCTGGTTTGCTCAAAACTTATTTCAAATCCTATAGGAAATGGGCTGTTTTCTGGTGGGAAAATGCTGTGATTTTTGCTGGTGTTAAAAGCCATTGTGCCTGTCATCTGTAGACTGTTAGGGTACCCAAAGCTACAATACTTTCAGAATCTTGAACTTAATGATGCCATGGTGATTGAGATTGTGTGGAGTGGCTGCTTTACCATATTTGTTCGGACAATCTGTTGACAGGATGAAGTAATATGATTGGTTTTAAGTGTTTGACTGATCTTTTTCTTTTATTTTTTTTAAATATAAAAAAGTCATGTTGAAGTACTTGGTTCCAGGATTCATCTACGGCACAAAGATGAATCATCTCTATGGTAGGAACAACAAGGGAAAATGGACATGGACATAACATCACCGTGGGCCTGGCAAGAGACAACAAAGAAAAAAGGAAAAAAGTCCAATAGCCCTTCAACTATTAGTTGGGTAAACTTTTGGCCCTTCAACTATTAAAAGTAAACTTTCGACCTCTAATCTATCAAAAATGCCAAATGTTGTGCCTGCAATCCACGAGGAATTAGTAAGGGTATTCTTGTCTGCTCACAAGAATTATTATCAGGGGCATTCTAGCATTGTTAGGCATGTCCTCATTGACCACGTTGACCTCTATCTTCTCCTCCATGAAGGCTGAAGCCTTATCGGCAGCTCCGTACATGAGTGTGGCAATGCTAGAATCAGGTAATAAAATAGCCAATAAAGTAGTAAACAACTCAAATTCACCTAAAGTTAGCTTTAAAAAAAAGGAAATAGTCAACAATATCGAGTATAAAATCAGAATTGTTAGAAAATGACACAAATCAGGAAAAAAAAACACACACACACACACACACACACACACAGAAAAAGAAGGGAAGAACGAATCAAATACAAAGATACAGCAATCCAATACAAAGATGCAACATACCTTTTTGAATCCCTCCTCCAAAATGCTGAGCTCACCTCACTTCCAATCCCTGCTATTTTTAAATTATAAATAGTCGTATAATTTAATTTACAGAGGAGCATTTGCAAGAAATCCAAAAGTTTTGCCATGGAGGATTGTAGATACATATGGAGTTTTCGGAAAATATGATAACACCAATGCTTCCACTTTCAAATAAAAAAAATCTCACTAACTAAATTCAAGACCCATGGACTTAACTATCTCGGGACAGTAACTAACAATTCTTCCACCGACATGACTATCTTTCCTAATTAAATTCCTTCCTTTTGTATTTTGGTTTCCCCTTTTCCTTCCCTTAGTATTTGAGAGAGAGAGGAGGGGTTAGCAGGGAGATGAAGTCCTTCTTGTAACTTACAGCAGTCGAATTAAATTCCTTCCTTTTATATATTGGCTTTCCTCTTTTCCTTCCTTTTGTATTTGAGAGAGAGAGAGAGGGGTCCTCTGCCACTGAAGTCTTCCTTGTGGCTTACAGCAGTAGCAGCAGCAGAGTAAAATGAAGCCTTCTTGATTGTTATTGAAGATGATGTGCGAGTAAAGAAAAGGGCTGTAAAATGTTCCTTCAATTAGGTTTTTTAGCCTGCCTTTTACTCGATGAATTCTCATGGGTGGACAAGAATGCCCCTGCAAATACCTCGTGGAGCGCATGTGATGTTGTTTTTTTTCATCATTAACTGCTTAAATTGACAAAAGGCCTAATATTTAGCATTTTTGATAAATTGAGGGTCAAAAGTTTACTTTTAATTGTTGAAGGGCCAAAAATTCACTTGACTATTAATTGAAGGGCTTTGGGATTTTTTTTCCCAAGAAAATATATGCTAATCTGAAACTAGGCATAACCGCTTACTTGGAAGGAGGCTGCGTGTGTTTGGATTGAGATGATTTGAAATAAAATAATTTGTTTCATAAATTTTAATCATCTTTTTATCTCACATATATCAAATCATAAATAGTGTTACAGTAATTATCTCAAATAAATTATCCAAATAAACTCCTATCCAAACAAACTCACATCACAAATGTATTTGGACCTCTTTTTTTTTCTGTCGACATATTAGATTTTATGTTATAACTAGTAATAGTGGATATTAGAATATAGGCCAAGAGATTTGGCTAAGAGATTTGATCTCTTGATTTTCAGTCAAGTAGAACTTTAAAACTTTCTTGGTGGTTAGCTACACTAGAACTAGTTGGTTGTTGTATTTGGACTTGTATATTGTAGGATATGAACATACGCCCTTGGAATTGCCGTTTGTTATGCACCTTGGAATTGCAAGTAATTCGGAAGTGACTCCCGAGAATTGGCGCCTAAGTAAAATAGAAATAGCGGGAAGAATTCAAAAATTATTCTCAACCTATAATTGAATCGAATGGGGAATAAACTAGGCCATGCATAGAATCCATAGATGATCATTTGTGTAAAATCCTAAGTTGTATATATTATTAAAGAAAATACATGAAATATTTTGCAAAACCACTTGTATGATGATGAATCAACACTTTAAAGGTATAAATGAATACTTAACCAAAGACCTATGATGGTTTTAAACATAACTGTTAGTTAGCGTAAATGATTATTATAAACATAATTGACATAGTAGCTTTCAAGATAATTGACTTCCGATTTGAAAGCTACTATGTCAATTTAAGTTTACGATTACTCAAAATGTATACATAATTTGTATAGTGGCTTTCAAATTGGGATCGAGATTGTAAATGAGTATTGATAATCGTAATTGACTTGCAATAAAACTTCTATAAATCAATAATTTTGGGACCATACAAATTCTATTAATTTAAAAAATATTAATTAATTGATAAATTAATAAATTAATAATTTATTGAGTGTACTTATAATTCAATGACACAATCATTTAATCAACTAAAATTTTCTTTTATAAATTATGAATTATTCTATTAAGAAAAAGATGCTAAAAGTTTAAGAAATATAAATCAATCCGTATCTACTTGATTTGCAAGTATAGCTTAATTCTATTAATGTCTTCAATATACGTACAGAATTGATATCATTTTTCTATTATTAAGAGATCAAAAAGACTTTGGAATACTAAATGATAGATATTCACTTCCATTCTATTAAATGCATACAATGAATTATATTAAATATATAATATATGTAAATAACAAGAAAGTCTTTTTATAATAAACAAACACAAAATCTTCTTACTTATCGCATTATTAACCTATAGCTTTTCGTTTTAAAAGGCATTCATAAATTAAAAATAGACTCATATTTTAGGAAAATATGACATGTAATTTTAGTGAATTATTTATTTATGCAATAAATGGGATCAAAGGTTATACAATTTTTTTTAAAAAATTATTACTTTTTTATGTTTATCAAAATAATTAATTTAGCTCATTAGCCCAGGTTAAGATTGAAACAATTTATTATTTAATCAAGGTTATTAATTTATCGAGTATTAATCTATAGAGGTTTTACTTTAACAAATTTCATATCAGAAGCAAGATTGTAGATGAATAATCATATACATTATTCACACAGTGGCTTTAAAACTAAAAGCGAGATTATAGTTGAGCATTGATAATCATAATTGATGTAGAGGCTTTCAAACCAGAATTGATATTGTACATGTGTATAGGCCTATAAGTGGTCCGGGTCTAGACTCAGACCCGGCCTGGACTCGCTTATTTTTGCCAAGTATGGGTACAATACAAGTTCGTATACCCGGTTCAAATCCCGACGCCTTTTTCCTAATAAAAAGATGGACCGAATACGAAGTATTGCATTCCAACCTGTATCTGACCTAGACCCATTTAAATAAATTAATAATTATAAAAAATATATAATTATTAATGCAATAATACTTATTATAATAATAATATATGTTTATTACTATACAATAATACAATAATATATACAATAATACTTATTATTATAATGATATATATACTTATTGATGCAATAATGCTTATTATACAATAAATTAATCATTATAAAAATATATACTTAGCATAAAATTCGACTCGTTACCCATCGAACCTGGATCTGGAAGATTAAGTGTAAGACCCATCACGTATACGAGTTGAATCTGGAACATGTATACCAAAACGGGTCTAAGTCTGAAATGTTCAATTCCGACCCGTACCCAACCCATTGACAGGTCTACATGAGTAATAATAAAATAAGTGAATAAGTTGTTTTGAAACTAGAATCGAGATTATAGATGATTAATTAAAAAATGGAAGAGTTATCATAAACATTAGAAAAATGTTAAAGTGAAGTAAAACATGGAGGGAAGTCGATTAGAGTTGTTAATTCGTGTGACGAGTCATTGGAAACACAAGTGACACGGCAATTTTTCAACCGGAGTCAAGATTGTAAATGAGTGATCACAATTGTAATGGGCATAATGGCCTTTAAACCAAAATGTAGATTGCTATGGAGTGATAAAATGTGATTCTCAATCAAAGCGAAGTTGAGATTAAAATTGATGATAATTAAGCAACAATTAATCATCATGAAACCCGAATGGAGAATGGTATTGGGTGATTAAAATGTAATTCTCAATCAAAGAGAAGTTTGAGATTAAAATCAATGATTACTAAGCAATAATTGTTCATCATGTGATCGAATTTAGAATCAAAACGGATGATAACTAATGATTACTAGTGTAAATAAAAAATTGAAGCTGAGATTAAGATTGATGAAAAGTACATAAGTATTCTCAAAATTGACAGAGTTTTAACTAAAATCGAAAAATATTGTAATTGTTCTGTAGTCAATTAGAAATATTTCATGTAATTTAATTTCATATGTTTACATATGGTTAAATTAGTTATTGTCCTCCCTGCGAGGAAAAAAAAGGGTAAATCAGGTTTAGTGGAAGGAAATAATTCAATAGCATGATTGTAATATGGATACTTAATTTTGAATATTAGTATAATTGAATTAATGATCATTGAATGTCAAAACTGCGGAATATCCATCTTCATTTTGAATTTGATTTTGTATGTTATCAATATACGCTTCGGATGTAAGCCGGTCACCCACGCTCACTCAGGTTCCAATATTAACTGAGTGGATCCATATTGAGTTGTTGAACTTTCATTAGTTCCATGCAGCATGCACAGAAGATTCCTTCTGTGCGTGGTAGAAGCGTCCCTTGCTTCAGTTTGGACATGCTTGGTCGTTTTGTCTTGTTCCATTCCACAACAATGAATTTGTTTTTTGCTGGGAACTTCAAAGTTCCTCCCATGGTCCTCCACTGGCGTGTAGTGATACAATTAATGAGTATTAGAACCTTCTATTACTGTTAATGTGGAGCCTCTGCTATCCAAGAAATTACTTTTGATCAAATGGAGTTTTTTGCCAAAATAACACTCTTTCTAAAAAATATTTCCAATATGATTCACTTTCAAATTTTATTCCCAAATCGATGTTATTGTTGCCACCTAATTAGCCTGATTGCCATGTAATATAACAATAAAGGAAAGCTTTAATCTAGTATATACTTTCCAACAAAAACTAAAAATTTAAACTTTTTTATTATAGAGGCACAAGAAGATTGCATAACTTTAATAATTTCCTTATAATTATTTAAAATAAATTCTACCATTATTGACCTTACTATTATTGCTCTCTATAATTTTTTTAAATGTATCAAACTTATTGCATATATTTTTCAAAAATAAATTTGCAAAATACAAAAGTTGCAATGAAAATTGAAAGCAATAACAAGAAAAAATTACAAAAACGTCAAGGCTATCATATTTGTTTTATGTTATGCTTCCGACTCCTTGAAAAGAACTTTTACAAAAAGTAATCAAACTATTGCAATTGATATAATGCTAAAGTTTCTTGAAAGTAACACAAGCCATTAATTAATGTTGAATAAATGTGCAAAAATACTTCAAGTATACGAGATTATTTGATCATGTGATAGAGAGGCGCTACAAATGAACATGCTTATATATGTGGCGGAAATCAAACATATTGAGTATGAATCTATGTTGTTACGTAGTTTTCCTATTAACATTTTATCAAACACACGGTGTGAGAAATCATTTGTTAAAACAATTAGTATTCAAAATTTTTGAAGGCCATAGGAATGTTCCAAAAATTGCACAATAGAAAAGATAAGAGAATAATCTTCGTTTACCTTGAGATTATCAAATTGAGGAGAATATTTTCATCCACAGATATAATATCAGGAATGACAATGAAGTTTTAGATGTTGTTAATATAAATATTGGCTTCTGGCAATTACATTTGACAAGGAAAAATAATGAAAGAACGAAAAATAACGAATCGAAAAAAAAAGGTGGGAAGGTTCAAAGAGAGAATCGGGGAAAATATTAGTTGGGAAGGAGAGATGAAATGTGCCTCTATCTCTATCCTGCCACATATGCAACTTATGTAACAAAAAAAGAATTATAAAGGTAATAAATTTTAAAACTAGGTTACTTTGGGTATATGTTTCGAAAGAAGAGTTATTTTGGCAATAAACTCTGATCAAATGAAAACTCATGGGTAGATGGAGATGCAGATCTTCAATATGAGATAGTTTGCTGGAGGCATGATGATAAATGCAGGAAGGTACCTCTGATTGACGAGGAAGCTGAACTTAAAGTCTGATTTATCTCTTCTATGTGACATAGCCAATTGAAGAGATTTTGTAGGTCATTTGATTATTTGGTTCTACACAAACATTTAAGTTTCTCTCAATTAAGCTCTAAAACGCAATTTCTACTTTTTCTAACAACTTTTATTCCTTCATTTGAATTATTTTTATTTTAAATCTACAGATTAAGTATCTGTAAGAATTAATTCATAATAATCCAAATTTTTTGAAAGATCATCTGGTTGCCAATAACATTTTTGAGGAAAGATCCTTTGAGTAAGCTGGTTGAGTGTAGAGTATAATGGTATTTCTTGGAATCTGGTTAAAGTAATATGTTGAGTGAATGGTTTTGTAAAATAGGAATTTTCATTGGCTTTTTCTATAGGTTTTGGAATTTGTTGAAGAGGTCTTGTTTGAGAAGAAGATGGAGTACGAGCAGCTTGACTGTAAGTCAATGCTGGAAAGTCTTGTAATATTTGAAATCTATTTTGAGTTACAGGAGTAAGACTCATCTCATAATCCTGAGGAGTCTTAGGTCTAGAATTTCCTGCTTTTGAATCCATTCCTACAAAATCAATAAACAACATCTTTAAGTTGGATAGATAATTGTTTATTCTGATCTTTGTAATATTGAAGAATCTCCTCATTTCTTCCTGATCTTCGAAGGACTTGAATTCTAATAGTATTTCTTTGAATTTCTCTCTGGAGAAGAAAAGCTCTCTCTTTTGGTGTAAGGGTTGCATAATGGCTTTGCTGAATATATACTGTATTATGTTTGGGAATTTGATAGGCTGGAATGCTTTGTCTTCCATTGCTGGTCTGAATAAAATATTGATATCCTCTGGATTGAAGAACTGCTTCTTTGTTTAGGAGTTTAGGAGCATCTCGTTGGGTTCTTAAATAATTTGTATATTCTCGATCATTTCTTTGAGTCATAATGTCACGATCCATGTCCTTGCAAAAATTCTCTAGTAAGAAAATCTGGTAATGAATTATTTTCTCCTTTAATAAATTCAATTTCAAAATAAAAAACAGATAAAATGGCTTGCCATCTTGCAAATATTTGTTTTGAAACTATATTTGAACATCTTTTTGTAAAATCTCTTTAGCAGATTTACAGTCTATTCTAATTAAAAATTTTTTATTATATAAATCATCTTGAAATTTTGATATGCATAAAACTATTGATAAAATTTCTTTTTTAATTGTTGAATAATTCTTTTGAGGGTCAGACCATGTTCCTGAATGAAATCTAACTAATTCTTCTTTTGATTCTGCTATTTTTTGTTTTAGTATACCCCCATATCCTAATTCTGATGCATCTGTTTCTACTATCATAAATGTTTTAGGATGTGGTAAACATAAGCATGGTAATGATTTAATTTTTTCTTTTAAATATCTTATTTTTTGAGTATGTTCTTCTGTCCATGGTTTTGGATTTTTCTTTAATCTGTTAAATAATATTGAGTATTCTTGTCTTAATTTAGGAAAGAAATCTGCTATATAATTTAAGCATCCTAAATATCTTTGTAATTGATTGGTTTTATTGTTCCTTGGTATATGTCATGTCCTAAAAATCTTATTTTTGTTTGGAATAATTTCATTTTTGGAGCAGAAACCACTAATCCATTTTTCTTAACTATTTTTAAAAATATATTCAAATGTTTAAAATGTTGCTCTATTGATTCAGAAAATATTAATACATCATCTATATATACTATAATGAATGAACTATAAGGATTGAAAATATCATTCATTATATTTTGAAATTCTGACGGTGCATTTTTTAATCCAAATGGCATTACGTTCCATTCATAATGACCAAAAGGTGTGGTGAATGCTGTTTTATATCTATCTTTGGGTGTTATTAATATTTGCCAATATCCTGATTTTAAATCAAATTTGAAAATATCTTTGATTTAAATAATCTATTGAGCAAATCTTTTTTATTAGGAATTGGATACCTAATCCATTGTAATACTTTATTTAATGGTTTATAATTTATTACTAATCTTGGAACTCCTCTTTATTTTTCAGCTTGATTCATGACATAAAATGCAGCACAACTCCAAGGTGATTTTGAAGGTGTTATTAGTTTTTTATCTAATAATGCTTTTATTTCTTTTTTACAAAATTCTAACAAATCAAAATTCATTTGCATTGGTCTAGCCTTAGTTGGAATATTTTTTTTCATTAAATCCTGTTTCATAGGGTAATTCTACCATATGTTGTTTTCTATCCCAAAAAGCATTAGGAATATCAGCACATATTTCTTTTTGTAATAATTCTTCTATTTCCGAGATTCTTTTTTGTATTTTATCATCTTTTAATTGTTCTTCAATTTTTAGATAAGATTTTTCTTCCTTAATATAATTTATTTGTTGTCGTATTTTAGTAATACTATTTATTGTTTTGTAAATAGAAGAGGTTTGTAATATTTGTAATTCTCTTTGTTTTACTGGGGTTAGAAATCTAAAGATAACCGTTTTTCCCATTATATTTATTGAAATTCCTTCATGGCTTACAAAAAATGGGCATATTTGAATTAAAAAGGGTGTGTTCCTAATATTACATCATGATTTATATTTTTTACAACTATGAAATTATGTCTAATACAATATTCATTGTTACATATTGATCCTTTTGTAAATTTATATTTTACTTGTAAATTTTCTCCATTTGCTGCCATTAATGTTGTGTTTTTTCACAATATTTAGTAGGAATTATTCCTTTTTTAATACAACTTGTATCAGCTCCACTATCTATTAAAGCTACATATGTTTCTTTGAACTCTTCTACTGTAATGGTTACTAAAGCATACCATTTTTGGAATGTCATTTTTTCTATAGTATTTAAATATTGGATTTCATTTGTTGGTCTTTCTGATCTATTTATTTCTTCTGTTTTAGAATTAGAAGTTGAAGGCTGATTTTCTGTTAATGTTAATTTTGCTTCTATCTCTAAATCTTTTGTTTTTAGTTCTATAATTTCTTGTTGTAATTGTTTTACTTGTATTTTAAGATTATTAATTTATGTTTGAAGATCTTTGGTAGTCTCTTTTTTCATTATATTTATGTTTGGATATTTATCTATTAATTTCGAAATACTAAAAGGTTCTATTATTTTTGGTATTTTATCTTCTTGGATAATTAGACTTTTTAATCTTTCTAAAGATTCTTTTTTAGCTACTGGATCTTCTATTTTTTCTATTATGTCTAATAGGAATTCTTTATCTTCTTTCTTAGTTATAACATTTATATTTTTTGAAGTTCTAGAACAATTACAATTTTCTTCACTTTCTGAACTAGATATATCATCATAATAATCGTCTTCAGAACTTTTATCTTGTTCATTTATTAATAAATTTATTAATTTATTTTTAATTTCTTCTTCATTTTCACAGATTTCTGTAATTTTTTCTTTTAAGTTACACTTGTTTGCTTTATGTCCTATTTTTCCACATTTATAACAAACAATTTTTCTTTTAATAAATTTTTTCTTTCTTTCTGGTTTATCTTCTTTAGGTTTTTTATATTTTATTTTCTTATTATATTTTTTAACTTTCTTTTTGTATGCTGATTGTGATTTAATTCTTTTAATTCCAAATGCATCACAAAATGATCCTACTTCTTTTGTTTTAGAACCATATTTTATTTGCAATCTTAATTCTGAACATAACATTAATCCTTCTTTTTTCACAAATGCAAATAATTGTCCAAAAGTAATATTTTCAAATGAAATTACATCTGTTCCCATTTCCTTTTGTAAATTATCCATTATTCTTTGTGAAAATAAGTTTGGTAATCCAGTTATGAATCTTTCTTTCCAAAATGAAGCATTGCAATCTGGTCTTCTTAATACATTGGTTAAAAACATATCTTTATACCATCTAAAGTCTGATAATGTTGGACATCTTAAATTTGTTAAAAATGTTTTATTAGAGTTTAATTCTTCTTTTGGATTTCCTATAAAATACATTACTATGGTTACTATTAAAAATTCTGCAGCATCTGATTGTATTTGAATATTTCCTTGATCGTCTTCAATCTCTTGTGTATGTTCTAATATTGATAATTTATCTTGTAATGTTAAAGCATTATCCCACCAATTTTTTAATTGTCCAGTAAATCCTGAAACTAATAATGTTGCAATATTTCTTTCTTGAATATTTTTAATTTTATAAGCTAGTCTAGCCATTCCCATTTCTTGCAAATTATTTAGTACTTCATACTCTGCTTTGCCATCTATATTCCATTCATATATTGAGTCTCCATCATATTTAGTAGTACGAAATTTTGATCTTTCTTCATATTGAATATCTGGAGGGCTAGGTCTTGGATAATAATTCTTTGTACTTACTATTTTCCAATCTTTATTACTGTTATTATAAACCCTTCTTCGTCTTATTTTGTTTATTTGATTATCTTCTTTTTTTTCAAATTGGGTTTTTATTGGTAGTATTATATTTTCTATATCTGAATCTGTTGAATCTACTGATGAATTGCCTGTTTTTTCTAAGGAACCATCTTCTATTATTTATCTAAAGTATTTATTCTAGGAGTTGGAGGTTTTATTTCTGTAGTTAAGTTTTGTAATGCTTGAGATATCTTATTTAATATATTATCTGTATTATTAATATTTTGTACTAAATCTTGTTCTTTTTCTTTTGTTAAACTTCTAAGTTGAAAATGAGGTGCTGAAATATCATTAGGGAATTTTAAGTCTGGTTTCTTTATGGTATCTATTTTTGTATTTAATACTTCTATATGTTGAGAAATTGTATGAAAAATTTGATTTGTATAATTATTTTGTTGATAAATTTTTTTAATATCTTCTAAATTTATAGTGTTATTTGTACTTGATTCAGCTTCTCTACCCTTTTTAAAAGGTGAGGCTATTATATCTCCTTGTCCTATATTTATTTTTACCTCTTGTAATGGAGGATGTATAGATGTTATAATTTGATCATCTTTTAATTTTCATTTTTTATATAAATTGGTTTGAACATTTATTTGAGATGTATTATAAATATCATTTATTCCTAATTTTGATGTATAGTATGCTAACCGAGTAAAGAAAGGGAAATCAAATTTTTGCTTATCTAATTCATCTTTCCATTCTATAATTAATTTTCTTTTATATTCAGATTTTAATTGAAAAAATCAAATTCTTTTTTCAGTATTTTCTTCATCATCAAAATCTTCTTGTAAATATTTATGATTTGTTTTATATGGTTTATTTATAACATTTATTTCTCCTTTCATTTGTGAATGTGTTGGAGAATATTCTGATTGATTTTGATTTATGACTTCTGGAACAGGAGTTTTATATTTAAAAGTTGAGGTACTTTCTAAAGGAAAATTAATTTCAGTTGATTCATAATTAGAATGTCTAGGTGGTAGCCAAGAATAAGTTGAATTAGGTCTTTCTCTTAAAGATGAAAATCTTATTAAAGTTTTGCCATCAGGTTTTTCTATAATATCTTCTACATCAGTTTGTTCTATATTTCTGGTTATTTGTGGATTTTATATTTCGAATTCACTCGGTATAGTAATTTCATTCCATTTTAATCTTTTTGGAGTATAAGTTGTTGGTCTATCTGCATCTACTTGTAATAAGGTTGTTTCTTCTTTAAGAGTTGGGGTCATTATAAATTTAGGATTTAAATGTGAAGATAATGGTCTATAATATATTCTATATATTACTGCAAAATTCTTTGTATGTTTTTCAAATTCATTTCCTTGTAGATGAATATCTAAAATGACTGAATTCAGAATATGTGGGTCTGTTAAGTCTATTGAAAAATTTGGAGCACAGTTAAAATATATAGGTCCATTGCAAACATTTGTTTGAATCATAGAAAGTAAGGAAGTTTTATATCGTTTAAGTCTAGTATCTCTTAATGCTAAATATATTGGAGCATCGACTCCTAGATGGAATAAAGGTTTTACAGCAATTTGTATTAAACCTATATGAATATATCGATATCCTTTACTTAAATATTTTTGAATTGTACTATGATTTAATAATGGGATAGATTGATATTCTTCTTGAATAGATATTGTTTCTTCATGTGTTTTAACTGATAAAGCTGTTTTGAAATTTAAAGGACCTATTCTATAGATATGTTCTATTTTTTCTTCTGGAATTGTCCAGTCTGAATTATTAACAGGCATATGATATTCATGACTTTGTACTATATTATCTTGCTTTGAATTAGATCCTATTTTTAATTATCTAAGAAATGCATCCATGTTGTATATTTAATTAAAGTTTTACCTAATCAGGAACAACTGAGCACTATGCCGAAAACATCCTATCCTGGACTTACCAACGGTCTAACAAGGCATCAAAGTCTTACCAATGATTTCAGTAAAAGTTTAATAAAATATGTAAACATAAATGCATGAATTAGCCAAGTCAAAATAGAAATGTAATTCAAATAAAGTAATAGTACTTCAAAATCTTAAATATGCATTTGCATGTATAAGTTTGTTCCCCAAATGAATGGACTTCTCTTTATTCTAAAAAATCATTCTCAGTTAGATTTATTCCAGATGGATTTACATATCAAGATTACAAAATGGCCTAGTATCGTGCTTTCCTATACAGACCATTCAACCATTCATGGTTTTTTACCTTCAAAGAAAGTTGCAACAGAGAATTTCCAATTTGGTTTAGCCATTGGTGGCAATGGTTCGGCCCTCAAAAAGAAATACTACCTCCAAATGTCTTAATGGGATTTCAAACTTATCTCAAAAAAGCCAAGGGGGAAGAGTATACAAAGCCAATATTATTCCATGTAGAATTCAAAGTACCATGGATTTTTTGCTGGAGTTTCAAAATTCATCAAGACCTAGAAAGACCCCTCTTTTATAATAAACAAACACAAAATCTTCTTACTTATCTCATTATTAACCTATAGCTTTTCGTTTTAAAAGGCGTTCATAAATTAATAATAAACTCATATTTTAGGAAAATATGACATGTAATTTTAGTGAATTATTTATTTATGCTATAAATGGGATCAAAGGTTATACAATTTTTTTTAAAAAATTATTACTTTTTTATTTTTATCAAAATAATTAATTTAGCTCATTAGCCCAGGTTAAGATTGAAACAATTTATTATTTAATCAAGGTTATTAATTTATCGAGTATTAATCTATAGAGGTTTTACTTTAACAAATTTCATATCAGAAGCAAGATTGTAGATGAATAATCATATACATTATTCACACAGTGGCTTTAAAACTAAAAGCGAGATTATAGTTGAGCATTGATAATCATAATTGATGTAGAGGCTTTCAAACCAGAATTGATATTGTACATGTGTACAGGCCTATAAGTGGTCCGGGTCTAGACTCAGACCCGGCCTGGACTCGCTAATTTTTGCCAAGTATGGGTACAATACAAGTTCGTATACCCGGCTCAAATCCCGACGCCTTTTTCCTAATAAAAAGATGGACCGAATACGAAGTATTGCATTCCAACCTGTATCTGACCTAGACCCATTTAAATAAATTAATAATTATAAAAAATATATAATTATTAATGCAATAATACTTATTATAATAATAATATATGTTTATTACTATACAATAATACAATAATATATACAATAATACTTATTATTATAATGATATATATACTTATTGATGCAATAATGCTTATTATACAATAAATTAATCATTATAAAAATATATACTTAGCATAAAATTCGACTCGTTACCCATCGAACCTGGATCTGGAAGATTAAGTGTAAGACCCATCACGTATACGAGTTGAATCTGGAACATGTATACCAAAACGGGTCTAAGTCTGAAATGTTCAATTCCGACCCGTACCCAACCCATTGACAGGTCTACATGAGTAATAATAAAATAAGTGAATAAGTTGTTTTGAAACTAGAATCGAGATTATAGATGATTAATTAAAAAATGGAAGAGTTATCATAAACATTAGAAAAATGTTAAAGTGAAGTAAAACATGGAGGGAAGTCGATTAGAGTTGTTAATTCGTGTGACGAGTCATTGGAAACACAAGTGACACGGCAATTTTTCAACCGGAGTCAAGATTGTAAATGAGTGATCACAATTGTAATGGGCATAATGGCCTTTAAACCAAAATGTAGATTGCTATGGAGTGATAAAATGTGATTCTCAATCAAAGCGAAGTTGAGATTAAAATTGATGATAATTAAGCAACAATTAATCATCATGAAACCCGAATGGAGAATGGTATTGGGTGATTAAAATGTAATTCTCAATCAAAGAGAAGTTTGAGATTAAAATCAATGATTACTAAGCAATAATTGTTCATCATGTGATCGAATTTAGAATCAAAACGGATGATAACTAATGATTACTAGTGTAAATAAAAAATTGAAGCTGAGATTAAGATTGATGAAAAGTACATAAGTATTCTCAAAATTGACAGAGTTTTAACTAAAATCGAAAAATATTGTAATTGTTCTGTAGTCAATTAGAAATATTTCATGTAATTTAATTTCATATGTTTACATATGGTTAAATTAGTTATTGTCCTCCCTGCGAGGAAAAAAAAGGGTAAATCAGGTTTAGTGGAAGGAAATAATTCAATAGCATGATTGTAATATGGATACTTAATTTTGAATATTAGTATAATTGAATTAATGATCATTGAATGTCAAAACTGCGGAATATCCATCTTCATTTTGAATTTGATTTTGTATGTTATCAATATACGCTTCGGATGTAAGCCGGTCACCCACGCTCACTCAGGTTCCAATATTAACTGAGTGGATCCATATTGAGTTGTTGAACTTTCATTAGTTCCATGCAGCATGCACAGAAGATTCCTTCTGTGCGTGGTAGAAGCGTCCCTTGCTTCAGTTTGGACATGCTTGGTCGTTTTGTCTTGTTCCATTCCACAACAATGAATTTGTTTTTTGCTGGGAACTTCAAAATTCCTCCCATGGTCCTCCACTGGCGTGTAGTGATACAATTAATGAGTATTAGAACCTTCTATTACTGTTAATGTGGAGCCTCCGCTATCCAAGAAATTACTTTTGATCAAATGGAGTTTTTTGCCAAAATAACACTCTTTCTAAAAAATATTTCCAATATGATTCACTTTCAAATTTTATTCCCAAATCGATGTTATTGTTGCCACCTAATTAGCCTGATTGCTATGTAGTATAACAATAAAGGAAAGCTTTAATCTAGTATATACTTTCCAACAAAAACTAAAAATTTAAACTTTTTTATTATAGAGGCACAAGAAGATTGCATAACTTTAATAATTTCCTTATAATTATTTAAAATAAATTCTACCATTATTGACCTTGCTATTATTGCTCTCTGTAATTTTTTTAAATGTATCAAACTTATTGCATATATTTTTCAAAAATAAATTTGCAAAATACAAAAGTTGCAATGAAAATTGAAAGCAATAACAAGAAAAAGTTACAAAAACGTCAAGGCTATCATATTTGTTTTATGTTATGCTTCCGACTCCTTGAAAAGAACTTTTACAAAAAGTAATCAAACTATTGCAATTGATATAATGCTAAAGTTTCTTGAAAGTAACACAAGCCATTAATTAATGTTGAATAAATGTGCAAAAATACTTCAAGTATACGAGATTATTTGATCATGTGATAGAGAGGCGCTACAAATGAACATGCTTATATATGTGGCGGAAATCAAACATATTGAGTATGAATCTATGTTGTTACGTAGTTTTCCTATTAACATTTTATCAAACACACGGTGTGAGAAATCATTTGTTAAAACAATTAGTATTCAAAATTTTTGAAGGCCATAGGAATGTTCCAAAAATTGCACAATAGAAAAGATAAGAGAATAATCTTCGTTTACCTTGAGATTATCAAATTGAGGAGAATATTTTCATCCACAGATATAATATCAGGAATGACAATGAAGTTTTAGATGTTGTTAATATAAATATTGGCTTCTGGCAATTACATTTGACAAGGAAAAATAATGAAAGAACGAAAAATAACGAACCGAAAAAAAAAGGTGGGAAGGTTCAAAGAGAGAATCGGGGAAAATATTAGTTGGGAAGGAGAGATGAAATGTGCCTCTATCTCTATCCTGCCACATATGCAACTTATGTAACAAAAAAAGAATTATAAAGGTAATAAATTTTAAAACTAGGTTACTTTGGGTATATGTTTCGAAAGAAGAGTTATTTTGGCAATAAACTCTGATCAAATGAAAACTCATGGGTAGATGGAGATGCAGATCTTCAATATGAGATAGTTTGCTGGAGGCATGATGATAAATGCAGGAAGGTACCTCTGATTGACGAGGAAGCTGAACTTAAAGTCTGATTTATCTCTTCTATGTGACATAGCCAATTGAAGAGATTTTGTAGGTCATTTGATTATTTGGTTCTACACAAACATTTAAGTTTCTCTCAATTAAGCTCTAAAACGCAATTTCTACTTTTTCTAACAACTTTTATTCCTTCATTTGAATTATTTTTATTTTAAATCTACAGATTAAGTATCTGTAAGAATTAATTCATAATAATCCAAATTTTTTGAAAGATCATCTGGTTGCCAATAACATTTTTGAGGAAAGATCCTTTGAGTAAGCTGGTTGAGTGTAGAGTATAATGGTATTTCTTGGAATCTGGTTAAAGTAATATGTTGAGTGAATGGTTTTGTAAAATAGGAATTTTCATTGGCTTTTTCTATAGGTTTTGGAATTTGTTGAAGAGGTCTTATTTGAGAAGAAGATGGAGTACGAGCAGCTTGACTGTAAGTCAATGCTGGAAAGTCTTGTAATATTTGAAATCTATTTTGAGTTACAAGAGTAAGACTCATCTCATAATCCTGAGGAGTCTTAGGTCTAGAATTTCCTGCTTTTGAATCCATTCCTACAAAATCAATAAACAACATCTTTAAGTTGGATAGATAATTGTTTATTCTGATCTTTGTAATATTGAAGAATCTCCTCATTTCTTCCTGATCTTCGAAGGACTTGAATTCTAATAGTATTTCTTTGAATTTCTCTCTGGAGAAGAAAAGCTCTCTCTTTTGGTGTAAGGGTTGCATAATGGCTTTGCTGAATATATACTGTATTATGTTTGGGAATTTGATAGGCTGGAATGCTTTGTCTTCCATTGCTGGTCTGAATAAAATATTGATATCCTCTGGATTGAAGAACTGCTTCTTTGTTTAGGAGTTTAGGAGCATCTCGTTGGGTTCTTAAATAATTTGTATATTCTCGATCATTTCTTTGAGTCATAATGTCACGATCCATGTCCTTGCAAAAATTCTCTAGTAAGAAAATCTGGTAATGAATTATTTTCTCCTTTAATAAATTCAATTTCAAAATAAAAAACAGATAAAATGGCTTGCCATCTTGCAAATATTTGTTTTGAAACTATATTTGAACATCTTTTTGTAAAATCTCTTTAGCAGATTTACAGTCTATTCTAATTAAAAATTTTTTATTATATAAATCATCTTGAAATTTTGATATGCATAAAACTATTGATAAAATTTCTTTTTTAATTGTTGAATAATTCTTTTGAGGGTCAGACCATGTTCCTGAATGAAATCTAACTAATTCTTCTTTTGATTCTGCTATTTTTTGTTTTAGTATACCCCCATATCCTAATTCTGATGCATCTGTTTCTACTATCATAAATGTTTTAGGATGTGGTAAACATAAGCATGGTAATGATTTAATTTTTTCTTTTAAATATCTTATTTTTTGAGTATGTTCTTCTGTCCATGGTTTTGGATTTTTCTTTAATCTGTTAAATAATATTGAGTATTCTTGTCTTAATTTAGGAAAGAAATCTGCTATATAATTTAAGCATCCTAAATATCTTTGTAATTGATTGGTTTTATTGTTCCTTGGTATATGTCATGTCCTAAAAATCTTATTTTTGTTTGGAATAATTTCATTTTTGGAGCAGAAACCACTAATCCATTTTTCTTAACTATTTTTAAAAATATATTCAAATGTTTAAAATGTTGCTCTATTGATTCAGAAAATATTAATACATCATCTATATATACTATAATGAATGAACTATAAGGATTGAAAATATCATTCATTATATTTTGAAATTCTGACGGTGCATTTTTTAATCCAAATGGCATTACGTTCCATTCATAATGACCAAAAGGTGTGGTGAATGCTGTTTTATATCTATCTTTGGGTGTTATTAATATTTGCCAATATCCTGATTTTAAATCAAATTTGAAAATATCTTTGATTTAAATAATCTATTGAGCAAATCTTTTTTATTAGGAATTGGATACCTAATCCATTGTAATACTTTATTTAATGGTTTATAATTTATTACTAATCTTGGAACTCCTCTTTATTTTTCAGCTTGATTCATGACATAAAATGCAGCACAACTCCAAGGTGATTTTGAAGGTGTTATTAGTTTTTTATCTAATAATGCTTTTATTTCTTTTTTACAAAATTCTAACAAATCAAAATTCATTTGCATTGGTCTAGCCTTAGTTGGAATATTTTTTTTCATTAAATCCTGTTTCATAGGGTAATTCTACCATATGTTGTTTTCTATCCCAAAAAGCATTAGGAATATCAGCACATATTTCTTTTTGTAATAATTCTTCTATTTCCGAGATTCTTTTTTGTATTTTATCATCTTTTAATTGTTCTTCAATTTTTAGATAAGATTTTTCTTCCTTAATATAATTTATTTGTTGTCGTATTTTAGTAATACTATTTATTGTTTTGTAAATAGAAGAGGTTTGTAATATTTGTAATTCTCTTTGTTTTACTGGGGTTAGAAATCTAAAGATAACCGTTTTTCCCATTATATTTATTGAAATTCCTTCATGGCTTACAAAAAATGGGCATATTTGAATTAAAAAGGGTGTGTTCCTAATATTACATCATGATTTATATTTTTTACAACTATGAAATTATGTCTAATACAATATTCATTGTTACATATTGATCCTTTTGTAAATTTATATTTTACTTGTAAATTTTCTCCATTTGCTGCCATTAATGTTTCTTGTGTTTTTTCACAATATTTAGTAGGAATTATTCCTTTTTTAATACAACTTGTATCAGCTCCACTATCTATTAAAGCTACATATGTTTCTTTGAACTCTTCTACTGTAATGGTTACTAAAGCATACCATTTTTGGAATGTCATTTTTTCTATAGTATTTAAATATTGGATTTCATTTGTTGGTCTTTCTGATCTATTTATTTCTTCTGTTTTAGAATTAGAAGTTGAAGGCTGATTTTCTGTTAATGTTAATTTTGCTTCTATCTCTAAATCTTTTGTTTTTAGTTCTATAATTTCTTGTTGTAATTGTTTTACTTGTATTTTAAGATTATTAATTTATGTTTGAAGATCTTTGGTAGTCTCTTTTTTCATTATATTTATGTTTGGATATTTATCTATTAATTTCGAAATACTAAAAGGTTCTATTATTTTTGGTATTTTATCTTCTTGGATAATTAGACTTTTTAATCTTTCTAAAGATTCTTTTTTAGCTACTGGATCTTCTATTTTTTCTATTATGTCTAATAGGAATTCTTTATCTTCTTTCTTAGTTATAACATTTATATTTTTTGAAGTTCTAGAACAATTACAATTTTCTTCACTTTCTGAACTAGATATATCATCATAATAATCGTCTTCAGAACTTTTATCTTGTTCATTTATTAATAAATTTATTAATTTATTTTTAATTTCTTCTTCATTTTCACAGATTTCTGTAATTTTTTCTTTTAAGTTACACTTGTTTGCTTTATGTCCTATTTTTCCACATTTATAACAAACAATTTTTCTTTTAATAAATTTTTTCTTTCTTTCTGGTTTATCTTCTTTAGGTTTTTTATATTTTATTTTCTTATTATATTTTTTAACTTTCTTTTTGTATGCTGATTGTGATTTAATTCTTTTAATTCCAAATGCATCACAAAATGATCCTACTTCTTTTGTTTTAGAACCATATTTTATTTGCAATCTTAATTCTGAACATAACATTAATCCTTCTTTTTTCACAAATGCAAATAATTGTCCAAAAGTAATATTTTCAAATGAAATTACATCTGTTCCCATAGCAGATTTCTTTCCTAAATTAAGACAAGAATACTCAATATTATTTAACAGATAAAAGAAAAATCCAAAACCATGGACAGAAGAACATACTCAAAAAATAAGATATTTAAAAGAAAAAATTAAATCATTACCATGCTTATGTTTACCACATCCTAAAACATTTATGATAGTAGAAACAGATGCATCAGAATTAGGATATGGGGTTATACTAAAACAAAAAATAGCAGAATCAAAAGAAGAATTAGTTAGATTTCATTCAGGAACATGGTCTGACCCTCAAAAGAATTATTCAACAATTAAAAAAGAAATTTTATCAATAGTTTTATGCATATCAAAATTTCAAGATGATTTATATAATAAAAAATTTTTAATTAGAATAGACTGTAAATCTGCTAAAGAGATTTTACAAAAAGATGTTCAAATATAGTTTCAAAACAAATATTTGCAAGATGGCAAGCCATTTTATCTGTTTTTTATTTTGAAATTGAATTTATTAAAGGAGAAAATAATTCATTACCAGATTTTCTTACTAGAGAATTTTTGCAAGGACATGGATCGTGACATTATGACTCAAAGAAATGATCGAGAATATACAAATTATTTAAGAATCCAACGAGATGCTCCTAAACTCCTAAACAAAGAAGCAGTTCTTCAATCCAGAGGATATCAATATTTTATTCAGACCAGCAATGGAAGACAAAGCATTCCAGCCTATCAAATTCCCAAACATAATACAGTATATATTCAGCAAAGCCATTATGCAACCGTTACACCAAAAGAGAGAGCTTTTCTTCTCCAGAGAGAAATTCAAAGAAATACTATTAGAATTCAAGTCCTTCGAAGATCAGGAAGAAATGAGGAGATTCTTCAATATTACAAAGATCAGAATAAACAATTATCTATCCAACTTAAAGATGTTGTTTATTGATTTTGTAGGAATGGATTCAAAAGCAGGAAATTCTAGACCTAAGACTCCTCAGGATTATGAGATGAGTCTTACTCTTGTAACTCAAAATAGATTTCAAATATTACAAGACTTTCCAGCATTGACTTACAGTCAAGCTGCTCGTACTCCATCTTCTTCTCAAATAAGACCTCTTCAACAAATTCCAAAACCTATAGAAAAAGCCAATGAAAATTCCTATTTTACAAAACCATTCACTCAACATATTACTTTAACCAGATTCCAAGAAATACCATTATACTCTACACTCAACCAGCTTACTCAAAGGATCTTTCCTCAAAAATGTTATTGGCAACCAGATGAAAAAATTTTGAATACTAATTGTTTTAACAAATGATTTCTCACACCGTGTGTTTGATAAAATGTTAATAGGAAAACTACGTAACAACATAGATTCATACTCAATATGTTTGATTTCCGCCACATATATAAGCATGTTCATTTGTAGCGCCTCTCTATCACATGATCAAATAATCTCGTATACTTGAAGTATTTTTGCACATTTATTCAACATTAATTAATGGCTTGTGTTACTTTCAAGAAACTTTAGCATTATATCAATTGCAATAGTTTGATTACTTTTTGTAAAAGTTCTTTTCAAGGAGTCGGAAGCATAACATAAAACAAATATGATAGCCTTGACGTTTTTGTAACTTTTTCTTGTTATTGCTTTCAATTTTCATTGCAACTTTTGTATTTTGCAAATTTATTTTTGAAAAATATATGCAATAAGTTTGATACATTTAAAAAAATTACAGAGAGCAATAATAGCAAGGTCAATAATGGTAGAATTTATTTTAAATAATTATAAGGAAATTATTAAAGTTATGCAATCTTCTTGTGCCTCTATAATAAAAAAGTTTAAATTTTTAGTTTTTGTTGGAAAGTATATACTAGATTAAAGCTTTCCTTTATTGTTATACTACATGGCAATCAGGCTAATTAGGTGGCAACAATAACATCGATTTGGGAATAAAATTTGAAAGTGAATCATATTGGAAATATTTTTTAGAAAGAGTGTTATTTTGGCAAAAAACTCCATTTGATCAAAAGTAATTTCTTGGATAGCGGAGGCTCCACATTAACAGTAATAGAAGGTTCTAATACTCATTAATTGTATCACTACACGCCAGTGGAGGACCATGGGAGGAACTTTGAAGTTCCCAGCAAAAAACAAATTCATTGTTGTGGAATGGAACAAGACAAAACGACCAAGCATGTCCAAACTGAAGCAAGGGACGCTTCTACCACGCACAGAAGGAATCTTCTGTGCATGCTGCATGGAACTAATGAAAGTTCAACAACTCAATATGGATCCACTCAGTTAATATTGGAACCTGAGTGAGCGTGGGTGACCGGCTTACATCCGAAGCGTATATTGATAACATACAAAATCAAATTCAAAATGAAGATGGATATTCCGCAGTTTTGACATTCAATGATCATTAATTCAATTATACTAATATTCAAAATTAAGTATCCATATTACAATCATGCTATTGAATTATTTCCTTCCACTAAACCTGATTTACCCTTTTTTTTCCTCGCAGGGAGGACAATAACTAATTTAACCATATGTAAACATATGAAATTAAATTACATGAAATATTTCTAATTGACTACAGAACAATTACAATATTTTTCGATTTTAGTTAAAACTCTGTCAATTTTGAGAATACTTATGTACTTTTCATCAATCTTAATCTCAGCTTCAATTTTTTATTTACACTAGTAATCATTAGTTATCATCCGTTTTGATTCTAAATTCGATCACATGATGAACAATTATTGCTTAGTAATCATTGATTTTAATCTCAAACTTCTCTTTGATTGAGAATTACATTTTAATCACCCAATACCATTCTCCATTCGGGTTTCATGATGATTAATTGTTGCTTAATTATCATCAATTTTAATCTCAACTTCGCTTTGATTGAGAATCACATTTTATCACTCCATAGCAATCTACATTTTGGTTTAAAGGCCATTATGCCCATTACAATTGTGATCACTCATTTACAATCTTGACTCCGGTTGAAAAATTGCCGTGTCACTTGTGTTTCCAATGACTCGTCACACGAATTAACAACTCTAATCGACTTCCCTCCATGTTTTACTTCACTTTAACATTTTTCTAATGTTTATGATAACTCTTCCATTTTTTAATTAATCATCTATAATCTCGATTCTAGTTTCAAAACAACTTATTCACTTATTTTATTATTACTCATGTAGACCTGTCAATGGGTTGGGTACGGGTCGGAATTGAACATTTCAGACTTAGACCCGTTTTGGTATACATGTTCCAGATTCAACTCGTATACGTGATGGGTCTTACACTTAATCTTCCAGATCCAGGTTCGATGGGTAACGAGTCGAATTTTATGCTAAGTATATATTTTTATAATGATTAATTTATTGTATAATAAGCATTATTGCATCAATAAGTATATATATCATTATAATAATAAGTATTATTGTATATATTATTGTATTATTGTATAGTAATAAACATATATTATTATTATAATAAGTATTATTGCATTAATAATTATATATTTTTTATAATTATTAATTTATTTAAATGGGTCTAGGTCAGATACAGGTTGGAATGCAATACTTCGTATTCGGTCCATCTTTTTATTAGGAAAAAGGCGTCGGGATTTGAGCCGGGTATACGAACTTGTATTGTACCCATACTTGGCAAAAATTAGCGAGTCCAGGCCGGGTCTGAGTCTAGACCCGGACCACTTATAGGCCTATACACATGTACAATATCAATTCTGGTTTGAAAGCCTCTACATCAATTATGATTATCAATGCTCAACTATAATCTCGCTTTTAGTTTTAAAGCCACTGTGTGAATAATGTATATGATTATTCATCTACAATCTTGCTTCTGATATGAAATTTGTTAAAGTAAAACCTCTATAGATTAATACTCGATAAATTAATAACCTTGATTAAATAATAAATTGTTTCAATCTTAACCTGGGCTAATGAGCTAAATTAATTATTTTGATAAAAATAAAAAAGTAATAATTTTTTAAAAAAAATTGTATAACCTTTGATCCCATTTATAGCATAAATAAATAATTCACTAAAATTACATGTCATATTTTCCTAAAATATGAGTTTATTATTAATTTATGAACGCCTTTTAAAACGAAAAGCTATAGGTTAATAATGAGATAAGTAAGAAGATTTTGTGTTTGTTTATTATAAAAGAGGGGTCTTTCTAGGTCTTGATGAATTTTGAAACTCCAGCAAAAAATCCATGGTACTTTGAATTCTACATGGAATAATATTGGCTTTGTATACTCTTCCCCCTTGGCTTTTTTGAGATAAGTTTGAAATCCCATTAAGACATTTGGAGGTAGTATTTCTTTTTGAGGGCCGAACCATTGCCACCAATGGCTAAACCAAATTGGAAATTCTCTGTTGCAACTTTCTTTGAAGGTAAAAAACCATGAATGGTTGAATGGTCTGTATAGGAAAGCACGATACTAGGCCATTTTGTAATCTTGATATGTAAATCCATCTGGAATAAATCTAACTGAGAATGATTTTTTAGAATAAAGAGAAGTCCATTCATTTGGGGAACAAACTTATACATGCAAATGCATATTTAAGATTTTGAAGTACTATTACTTTATTTGAATTACATTTCTATTTTGACTTGGCTAATTCATGCATTTATGTTTACATATTTTATTAAACTTTTACTGAAATCATTGGTAAGACTTTGATGCCTTGTTAGACCGTTGGTAAGTCCAGGATAGGATGTTTTCGGCATAGTGCTCAGTTGTTCCTGATTAGGTAAAACTTTAATTAAATATACAACATGGATGCATTTCTTAGATAATTAAAAATAGGATCTAATTCAAAGCAAGATAATATAGTACAAAGTCATGAATATCATATGCCTGTTAATAATTCAGACTGGACAATTCCAGAAGAAAAAATAGAACATATCTATAGAATAGGTCCTTTAGATTTCAAAACAGCTTTATCAGTTAAAACACATGAAGAAACAATATCTATTCAAGAAGAATATCAATCTATCCCATTATTAAATCATAGTACAATTCAAAAATATTTAAGTAAAGGATATCGATATATTCATATAGGTTTAATACAAATTGCTGTAAAACCTTTATTCCATCTAGGAGTCGATGCTCCAATATATTTAGCATTAAGAGATACTAGACTTAAACGATATAAAACTTCCTTACTTTCTATGATTCAAACAAATGTTTGCAATGGACCTATATATTTTAACTGTGCTCCAAATTTTTCAATAGACTTAACAGACCCACATATTCTGAATTCAGTCATTTTAGATATTCATCTACAAGGAAATGAATTTGAAAAACATACAAAGAATTTTGCAGTAATATATAGAATATATTATAGACCATTATCTTCACATTTAAATCCTAAATTTATAATGACCCCAACTCTTAAAGAAGAAACAACCTTATTACAAGTAGATGCAGATAGACCAACAACTTATACTCCAAAAAGATTAAAATGGAATGAAATTACTATACCGAGTGAATTCGAAATATAAAATCCACAAATAACCAGAAATATAGAACAAACTGATGTAGAAGATATTATAGAAAAACCTGATGGCAAAACTTTAATAAGATTTTCATCTTTAAGAGAAAGACCTAATTCAACTTATTCTTGGCTACCACCTAGACATTCTAATTATGAATCAACTGAAATTAATTTTCCTTTAGAAAGTACCTCAACTTTTAAATATAAAACTCCTGTTCCAGAAGTCATAAATCAAAATCAATCAGAATATTCTCCAACACATTCACAAATGAAAGGAGAAATAAATGTTATAAATAAACCATATAAAACAAATCATAAATATTTACAAGAAGATTTTGATGATGAAGAAAATACTGAAAAAAGAATTTGATTTTTTCAATTAAAATCTGAATATAAAAGAAAATTAATTATAGAATGGAAAGATGAATTAGATAAGCAAAAATTTGATTTCCCTTTCTTTACTCGGTTAGCATACTATACATCAAAATTAGGAATAAATGATATTTATAATACATCTCAAATAAATGTTCAAACCAATTTATATAAAAAATGAAAATTAAAAGATGATCAAATTATAACATCTATACATCCTCCATTACAAGAGGTAAAAATAAATATAGGACAAGGAGATATAATAGCCTCACCTTTTAAAAAGGGTAGAGAAGCTGAATCAAGTACAAATAACACTATAAATTTAGAAGATATTAAAAAAATTTATCAACAAAATAATTATACAAATCAAATTTTTCATACAATTTCTCAACATATAGAAGTATTAAATACAAAAATAGATACCATAAAGAAACCAGACTTAAAATTCCCTAATGATATTTCAGCACCTCATTTTCAACTTAGAAGTTTAACAAAAGAAAAAGAACAAGATTTAGTACAAAATATTAATAATACAGATAATATATTAAATAAGATATCTCAAGCATTACAAAACTTAACTACAGAAATAAAACCTCCAACTCCTAGAATAAATACTTTAGATAAATAATAGAAGATGGTTCCTCAGAAAAAACAGGCAATTCATCAGTAGATTCAACAGATTCAGATATAGAAAATATAATACTACCAATAAAAACCCAATTTGAAAAAAAAGAAGATAATCAAATAAACAAAATAAGACGAAGAAGGGTTTATAATAACAGTAATAAAGATTGGAAAATAGTAAGTACAAAGAATTATTATCCAAGACCTAGCCCTCCAGATATTCAATATGAAGAAAGATCAAAATTTCGTACTACTAAATATGATGGAGACTCAATATATGAATGGAATATAGATGGCAAAGCAGAGTATGAAGTACTAAATAATTTGCAAGAAATGGGAATGGCTAGACTAGCTTATAAAATTAAAAATATTCAAGAAAGAAATATTGCAACATTATTAGTTTCAGGATTTACTGGACAATTAAAAAATTGGTGGGATAATGCTTTAACATTACAAGATAAATTATCAATATTAGAACATACACAAGAGATTGAAGACGATCAAGGAAATATTCAAATACAATCAGATGCTGCAGAATTTTTAATAGTAACCATAGTAATGTATTTTATAGGAAATCCAAAAGAAGAATTAAACTCTAATAAAACATTTTTAACAAATTTAAGATGTCCAACATTATCAGACTTTAGATGGTATAAAGATATGTTTTTAACCAATGTATTAAGAAGACCAGATTGCAATGCTTCATTTTGGAAAGAAAGATTCATAACTGGATTACCAAGCTTATTTTCACAAAGAATAATGGATAATTTACAAAAGGAAATGGGAACAGATGTAATTTCATTTGAAAATATTACTTTTGGACAATTATTTGCATTTGTGAAAAAAGAAGGATTAATGTTATGTTCAGAATTAAGATTGCAAATAAAATATGGTTCTAAAACAAAAGAAGTAGGATCATTTTGTGATGCATTTGGAATTAAAAGAATTAAATCACAATCAGCATACAAAAAGAAAGTTAAAAAATATAATAAGAAAATAAAATATAAAAAACCTAAAGAAGATAAACCAGAAAGAAAGAAAAAATTTATTAAAAGAAAAATTGTTTGTTATAAATGTGGAAAAATAGGACATAAAGCAAACAAGTGTAACTTAAAAGAAAAAATTACAGAAATCTGTGAAAATGAAGAAGAAATTAAAAATAAATTAATAAATTTATTAATAAATGAACAAGATAAAAGTTCTGAAGACGATTATTATGATGATATATCTAGTTCAGAAAGTGAAGAAAATTGTAATTGTTCTAGAACTTCAAAATATATAAATGTTATAACTAAGAAAGAAGATAAAGAATTCCTATTAGACATAATAGAAAAAATAGAAGATCCAGTAGCTAAAAAAGAATCTTTAGAAAGATTAAAAAGTCTAATTATCCAAGAAGATAAAATACCAAAAATAATAGAACCTTTTAGTATTTCGAAATTAATAGATAAATATCCAAACATAAATATAATGAAAAAAGAGACTACCAAAGATCTTCAAACATAAATTAATAATCTTAAAATACAAGTAAAACAATTACAACAAGAAATTATAGAACTAAAAACAAAAGATTTAGAGATAGAAGCAAAATTAACATTAACAGAAAATCAGCCTTCAACTTCTAATTCTAAAACAGAAGAAATAAATAGATCAGAAAGACCAACAAATGAAATCCAATATTTAAATACTATAGAAAAAATGACATTCCAAAAATGGTATGCTTTAGTAACCATTACAGTAGAAGAGTTCAAAGAAACATATGTAGCTTTAATAGATAGTGGAGCTGATACAAGTTGTATTAAAGAAGGAATAATTCCTACTAAATATTGTGAAAAAACACAAGAAACATTAATGGCAGCAAATGGAGAAAATTTACAAGTAAAATATAAATTTACAAAAGGATCAATATGTAACAATGAATATTGTATTAGACATAATTTCATAGTTGTAAAAAATATAAATCATGATGTAATATTAGGAACACACCCTTTTTAATTCAAATATACCCATTTTTTGTAAGCCATGAAGGAATTTCAATAAATATAATGGGAAAAACGGTTATCTTTAGATTTCTAACCCCAGTAAAACAAAGAGAATTACAAATATTACAAACCTCTTCTATTTACAAAACAATAAATAGTATTACTAAAATACGACAACAAATAAATTATATTAAGGAAGAAAAATCTTATCTAAAAATTGAAGAACAATTAAAAGATGATAAAATACAAAAAAGAATCTCGGAAATAGAAGAATTATTACAAAAAGAAATATGTGCTGATATTCCTAATGCTTTTTGGGATAGAAAACAACATATGGTAGAATTACCCTATGAAACAGGATTTAATGAAAAAAAATATTCCAACTAAGGCTAGACCAATGCAAATGAATTTTGATTTGTTAGAATTTTGTAAAAAAGAAATAAAAGCATTATTAGATAAAAAACTAATAACACCTTCAAAATCACCTTGGAGTTGTGCTGCATTTTATGTCATGAATCAAGCTGAAAAATAAAGAGGAGTTCCAAGATTAGTAATAAATTATAAACCATTAAATAAAGTATTACAATGGATTAGGTATCCAATTCCTAATAAAAAAGATTTGCTCAATAGATTATTTAAATCAAAGATATTTTCAAATTTGATTTAAAATCAGGATATTGGCAAATATTAATAACACCCAAAGATAGATATAAAACAGCATTCACCACACCTTTTGGTCATTATGAATGGAACGTAATGCCATTTGGATTAAAAAATGCACCGTCAGAATTTCAAAATATAATGAATGATATTTTCAATCCTTATAGTTCATTCATTATAGTATATATAGATGATGTATTAATATTTTCTGAATCAATAGAGCAACATTTTAAACATTTGAATATATTTTTAAAAATAGTTAAGAAAAATGGATTAGTGGTTTCTGCTCCAAAAATGAAATTATTCCAAACAAAAATAAGATTTTTAGGACATGACATATACCAAGGAACAATAAAACCAATCAATAGAGCTTTAGAATTTACTACTAAATTTCCAGATGAAATAAAAGATAAAAATCAATTACAAAGATTTTTAGGATGCTTAAATTATATAGCAGATTTCTTTCCTAAATTAAGACAAGAATACTCAATATTATTTAACAGATAAAAGAAAAATCCAAAACCATGGACAGAAGAACATACTAAAAAAATAAGATATTTAAAAGAAAAAATTAAATCATTACCATGCTTATGTTTACCACATCCTAAAACATTTATGATAGTAGAAACAGATGCATCAGAATTAGGATATGGGGTTATACTAAAACAAAAAATAGCAGAATCAAAAGAAGAATTAGTTAGATTTCATTCAGGAACATGGTCTGACCCTCAAAAGAATTATTCAACAATTAAAAAAGAAATTTTATCAATAGTTTTATGCATATCAAAATTTCAAGATGATTTATATAATAAAAAATTTTTAATTAGAATAGACTGTAAATCTGCTAAAGAGATTTTACAAAAAGATGTTCAAATATAGTTTCAAAACAAATATTTGCAAGATGGCAAGCCATTTTATCTGTTTTTTATTTTGAAATTGAATTTATTAAAGGAGAAAATAATTCATTACCAGATTTTCTTACTAGAGAATTTTTGCAAGGACATGGATCGTGGCATTATGACTCAAAGAAATGATCGAGAATATACAAATTATTTAAGAATCCAACGAGATGCTCCTAAACTCCTAAACAAAGAAGCAGTTCTTCAATCCAGAGGATATCAATATTTTATTCAGACCAGCAATGGAAGACAAAGCATTCCAGCCTATCAAATTCCCAAACATAATACAGTATATATTCAGCAAAGCCATTATGCAACCGTTACACCAAAAGAGAGAGCTTTTCTTCTCCAGAGAGAAATTCAAAGAAATACTATTAGAATTCAAGTCCTTCGAAGATCAGGAAGAAATGAGGAGATTCTTCAATATTACAAAGATCAGAATAAACAATTATCTATCCAACTTAAAGATGTTGTTTATTGATTTTGTAGGAATGGATTCAAAAGCAGGAAATTCTAGACCTAAGACTCCTCAGGATTATGAGATGAGTCTTACTCTTGTAACTCAAAATAGATTTCAAATATTACAAGACTTTCCAGCATTGACTTACAGTCAAGCTGCTCGTACTCCATCTTCTTCTCAAATAAGACCTCTTCAACAAATTCCAAAACCTATAGAAAAAGCCAATGAAAATTCCTATTTTACAAAACCATTCACTCAACATATTACTTTAACCAGATTCCAAGAAATACCATTATACTCTACACTCAACCAGCTTACTCAAAGGATCTTTCCTCAAAAATGTTATTGGCAACCAGATGATCTTTCAAAAAATTTGGATTATTATGAATTAATTCTTACAGATACTTAATCTGTAGATTTAAAATAAAAATAATTCAAATGAAGGAATAAAAGTTGTTAGAAAAAGTAGAAATTGCGTTTTAGAGCTTAATTGAGAGAAACTTAAATGTTTGTGTAGAACCAAATAATCAAATGACCTACAAAATCTCTTCAATTGGCTATGTCACATAGAAGAGATAAATCAGACTTTAAGTTCAGCTTCCTCGTCAATCAGAGGTACCTTCCTGCATTTATCATCATGCCTCCAGCAAACTATCTCATATTGAAGATCTGCATCTCCATCTACCCATGAGTTTTCATTTGATCAGAGTTTATTGCCAAAATAACTCTTCTTTCGAAACATATACCCAAAGTAACCTAGTTTTAAAATTTATTACCTTTATAATTCTTTTTTTGTTACATAAGTTGCATATGTGGCAGGATAGAGATAGAGGCACATTTCATCTCTCCTTCCCAACTAATATTTTCCCCGATTCTCTCTTTGAACCTTCCCACCTTTTTTTTTCGGTTCGTTATTTTTCGTTCTTTCATTATTTTTCCTTGTCAAATGTAATTGCCAGAAGCCAATATTTATATTAACAACATCTAAAACTTCATTGTCATTCCTGATATTATATCTGTGGATGAAAATATTCTCCTCAATTTGATAATCTCAAGGTAAACGAAGATTATTCTCTTATCTTTTCTATTGTGCAATTTTTGGAACATTCCTATGGCCTTCAAAAATTTTGAATACTAATTGTTTTAACAAATGATTTCTCACACCGTGTGTTTGATAAAATGTTAATAGGAAAACTACGTAACAACATAGATTCATACTCAATATGTTTGATTTCCGCCACATATATAAGCATGTTCATTTGTAGCGCCTCTCTATCACATGATCAAATAATCTCGTATACTTGAAGTATTTTTGCACATTTATTCAACATTAATTAATGGCTTGTGTTACTTTCAAGAAACTTTAGCATTATATCAATTGCAATAGTTTGATTACTTTTTGTAAAAGTTCTTTTCAAGGAGTCGGAAGCATAACATAAAACAAATATGATAGCCTTGACGTTTTTGTAACTTTTTCTTGTTATTGCTTTCAATTTTCATTGCAACTTTTGTATTTTGCAAATTTATTTTTGAAAAATATATGCAATAAGTTTGATACATTTAAAAAAATTACAGAGAGCAATAATAGCAAGGTCAATAATGGTAGAATTTATTTTAAATAATTATAAGGAAATTATTAAAGTTATGCAATCTTCTTGTGCCTCTATAATAAAAAAGTTTAAATTTTTAGTTTTTGTTGGAAAGTATATACTAGATTAAAGCTTTCCTTTATTGTTATACTACATGGCAATCAGGCTAATTAGGTGGCAACAATAACATCGATTTGGGAATAAAATTTGAAAGTGAATCATATTGGAAATATTTTTTAGAAAGAGTGTTATTTTGGCAAAAAACTCCATTTGATCAAAAGTAATTTCTTGGATAGCGGAGGCTCCACATTAACAGTAATAGAAGGTTCTAATACTCATTAATTGTATCACTACACGCCAGTGGAGGACCATGGGAGGAACTTTGAAGTTCCCAGCAAAAAACAAATTCATTGTTGTGGAATGGAACAAGACAAAACGACCAAGCATGTCCAAACTGAAGCAAGGGACGCTTCTACCACGCACAGAAGGAATCTTCTGTGCATGCTGCATGGAACTAATGAAAGTTCAACAACTCAATATGGATCCACTCAGTTAATATTGGAACCTGAGTGAGCGTGGGTGACCGGCTTACATCCGAAGCGTATATTGATAACATACAAAATCAAATTCAAAATGAAGATGGATATTCCGCAGTTTTGACATTCAATGATCATTAATTCAATTATACTAATATTCAAAATTAAGTATCCATATTACAATCATGCTATTGAATTATTTCCTTCCACTAAACCTGATTTACCCTTTTTTTTCCTCGCAGGGAGGACAATAACTAATTTAACCATATGTAAACATATGAAATTAAATTACATGAAATATTTCTAATTGACTACAGAACAATTACAATATTTTTCGATTTTAGTTAAAACTCTGTCAATTTTGAGAATACTTATGTACTTTTCATCAATCTTAATCTCAGCTTCAATTTTTTATTTACACTAGTAATCATTAGTTATCATCCGTTTTGATTCTAAATTCGATCACATGATGAACAATTATTGCTTAGTAATCATTGATTTTAATCTCAAACTTCTCTTTGATTGAGAATTACATTTTAATCACCCAATACCATTCTCCATTCGGGTTTCATGATGATTAATTGTTGCTTAATTATCATCAATTTTAATCTCAACTTCGCTTTGATTGAGAATCACATTTTATCACTCCATAGCAATCTACATTTTGGTTTAAAGGCCATTATGCCCATTACAATTGTGATCACTCATTTACAATCTTGACTCCGGTTGAAAAATTGCCGTGTCACTTGTGTTTCCAATGACTCGTCACACGAATTAACAACTCTAATCGACTTCCCTCCATGTTTTACTTCACTTTAACATTTTTCTAATGTTTATGATAACTCTTCCATTTTTTAATTAATCATCTATAATCTCGATTCTAGTTTCAAAACAACTTATTCACTTATTTTATTATTACTCATGTAGACCTGTCAATGGGTTGGGTACGGGTCGGAATTGAACATTTCAGACTTAGACCCGTTTTGGTATACATGTTCCAGATTCAACTCGTATACGTGATGGGTCTTACACTTAATCTTCCAGATCCAGGTTCGATGGGTAACGAGTCGAATTTTATGCTAAGTATATATTTTTATAATGATTAATTTATTGTATAATAAGCATTATTGCATCAATAAGTATATATATCATTATAATAATAAGTATTATTGTATATATTATTGTATTATTGTATAGTAATAAACATATATTATTATTATAATAAGTATTATTGCATTAATAATTATATATTTTTTATAATTATTAATTTATTTAAATGGGTCTAGGTCAGATACAGGTTGGAATGCAATACTTCGTATTCGGTCCATCTTTTTATTAGGAAAAAGGCGTCGGGATTTGAGCCGGGTATACGAACTTGTATTGTACCCATACTTGGCAAAAATTAGCGAGTCCAGGCCGGGTCTGAGTCTAGACCCGGACCACTTATAGGCCTATACACATGTACAATATCAATTCTGGTTTGAAAGCCTCTACATCAATTATGATTATCAATGCTCAACTATAATCTCGCTTTTAGTTTTAAAGCCACTGTGTGAATAATGTATATGATTATTCATCTACAATCTTGCTTCTGATATGAAATTTGTTAAAGTAAAACCTCTATAGATTAATACTCGATAAATTAATAACCTTGATTAAATAATAAATTGTTTCAATCTTAACCTGGGCTAATGAGCTAAATTAATTATTTTGATAAAAATAAAAAAGTAATAATTTTTTAAAAAAAATTGTATAACCTTTGATCCCATTTATAGCATAAATAAATAATTCACTAAAATTACATGTCATATTTTCCTAAAATATGAGTTTATTATTAATTTATGAACGCCTTTTAAAACGAAAAGCTATAGGTTAATAATGAGATAAGTAAGAAGATTTTGTGTTTGTTTATTATAAAAGAGGGGTCTTTCTAGGTCTTGATGAATTTTGAAACTCCAGCAAAAAATCCATGGTACTTTGAATTCTACATGGAATAATATTGGCTTTGTATACTCTTCCCCCTTGGCTTTTTTGAGATAAGTTTGAAATCCCATTAAGACATTTGGAGGTAGTATTTCTTTTTGAGGGCCGAACCATTGCCACCAATGGCTAAACCAAATTGGAAATTCTCTGTTGCAACTTTCTTTGAAGGTAAAAAACCATGAATGGTTGAATGGTCTGTATAGGAAAGCACGATACTAGGCCATTTTGTAATCTTGATATGTAAATCCATCTGGAATAAATCTAACTGAGAATGATTTTTTAGAATAAAGAGAAGTCCATTCATTTGGGGAACAAACTTATACATGCAAATGCATATTTAAGATTTTGAAGTACTATTACTTTATTTGAATTACATTTCTATTTTGACTTGGCTAATTCATGCATTTATGTTTACATATTTTATTAAACTTTTACTGAAATCATTGGTAAGACTTTGATGCCTTGTTAGACCGTTGGTAAGTCCAGGATAGGATGTTTTCGGCATAGTGCTCAGTTGTTCCTGATTAGGTAAAACTTTAATTAAATATACAACATGGATGCATTTCTTAGATAATTAAAAATAGGATCTAATTCAAAGCAAGATAATATAGTACAAAGTCATGAATATCATATGCCTGTTAATAATTCAGACTGGACAATTCCAGAAGAAAAAATAGAACATATCTATAGAATAGGTCCTTTAAATTTCAAAACAGCTTTATCAGTTAAAACACATGAAGAAACAATATCTATTCAAGAAGAATATCAATCTATCCCATTATTAAATCATAGTACAATTCAAAAATATTTAAGTAAAGGATATCGATATATTCATATAGGTTTAATACAAATTGCTGTAAAACCTTTATTCCATCTAGGAGTCGATGCTCCAATATATTTAGCATTAAGAGATACTAGACTTAAACGATATAAAACTTCCTTACTTTCTATGATTCAAACAAATGTTTGCAATGGACCTATATATTTTAACTGTGCTCCAAATTTTTCAATAGACTTAACAGACCCACATATTCTGAATTCAGTCATTTTAGATATTCATCTACAAGGAAATGAATTTGAAAAACATACAAAGAATTTTGCAGTAATATATAGAATATATTATAGACCATTATCTTCACATTTAAATCCTAAATTTATAATGACCCCAACTCTTAAAGAAGAAACAACCTTATTACAAGTAGATGCAGATAGACCAACAACTTATACTCCAAAAAGATTAAAATGGAATGAAATTACTATACCGAGTGAATTCGAAATATAAAATCCACAAATAACCAGAAATATAGAACAAACTGATGTAGAAGATATTATAGAAAAACCTGATGGCAAAACTTTAATAAGATTTTCATCTTTAAGAGAAAGACCTAATTCAACTTATTCTTGGCTACCACCTAGACATTCTAATTATGAATCAACTGAAATTAATTTTCCTTTAGAAAGTACCTCAACTTTTAAATATAAAACTCCTGTTCCAGAAGTCATAAATCAAAATCAATCAGAATATTCTCCAACACATTCACAAATGAAAGGAGAAATAAATGTTATAAATAAACCATATAAAACAAATCATAAATATTTACAAGAAGATTTTGATGATGAAGAAAATACTGAAAAAAGAATTTGATTTTTTCAATTAAAATCTGAATATAAAAGAAAATTAATTATAGAATGGAAAGATGAATTAGATAAGCAAAAATTTGATTTCCCTTTCTTTACTCGGTTAGCATACTATACATCAAAATTAGGAATAAATGATATTTATAATACATCTCAAATAAATGTTCAAACCAATTTATATAAAAAATGAAAATTAAAAGATGATCAAATTATAACATCTATACATCCTCCATTACAAGAGGTAAAAATAAATATAGGACAAGGAGATATAATAGCCTCACCTTTTAAAAAGGGTAGAGAAGCTGAATCAAGTACAAATAACACTATAAATTTAGAAGATATTAAAAAAATTTATCAACAAAATAATTATACAAATCAAATTTTTCATACAATTTCTCAACATATAGAAGTATTAAATACAAAAATAGATACCATAAAGAAACCAGACTTAAAATTCCCTAATGATATTTCAGCACCTCATTTTCAACTTAGAAGTTTAACAAAAGAAAAAGAACAAGATTTAGTACAAAATATTAATAATACAGATAATATATTAAATAAGATATCTCAAGCATTACAAAACTTAACTACAGAAATAAAACCTCCAACTCCTAGAATAAATACTTTAGATAAATAATAGAAGATGGTTCCTTAGAAAAAACAGGCAATTCATCAGTAGATTCAACAGATTCAGATATAGAAAATATAATACTACCAATAAAAACCCAATTTGAAAAAAAAGAAGATAATCAAATAAACAAAATAAGACGAAGAAGGGTTTATAATAACAGTAATAAAGATTGGAAAATAGTAAGTACAAAGAATTATTATCCAAGACCTAGCCCTCCAGATATTCAATATGAAGAAAGATCAAAATTTCGTACTACTAAATATGATGGAGACTCAATATATGAATGGAATATAGATGGCAAAGCAGAGTATGAAGTACTAAATAATTTGCAAGAAATGGGAATGGCTAGACTAGCTTATAAAATTAAAAATATTCAAGAAAGAAATATTGCAACATTATTAGTTTCAGGATTTACTGGACAATTAAAAAATTGGTGGGATAATGCTTTAACATTACAAGATAAATTATCAATATTAGAACATACACAAGAGATTGAAGACGATCAAGGAAATATTCAAATACAATCAGATGCTGCAGAATTTTTAATAGTAACCATAGTAATGTATTTTATAGGAAATCCAAAAGAAGAATTAAACTCTAATAAAACATTTTTAACAAATTTAAGATGTCCAACATTATCAGACTTTAGATGGTATAAAGATATGTTTTTAACCAATGTATTAAGAAGACCAGATTGCAATGCTTCATTTTGGAAAGAAAGATTCATAACTGGATTACCAAGCTTATTTTCACAAAGAATAATGGATAATTTACAAAAGGAAATGGGAACAGATGTAATTTCATTTGAAAATATTACTTTTGGACAATTATTTGCATTTGTGAAAAAAGAAGGATTAATGTTATGTTCAGAATTAAGATTGCAAATAAAATATGGTTCTAAAACAAAAGAAGTAGGATCATTTTGTGATGCATTTGGAATTAAAAGAATTAAATCACAATCAGCATACAAAAAGAAAGTTAAAAAATATAATAAGAAAATAAAATATAAAAAACCTAAAGAAGATAAACCAGAAAGAAAGAAAAAATTTATTAAAAGAAAAATTGTTTGTTATAAATGTGGAAAAATAGGACATAAAGCAAACAAGTGTAACTTAAAAGAAAAAATTACAGAAATCTGTGAAAATGAAGAAGAAATTAAAAATAAATTAATAAATTTATTAATAAATGAACAAGATAAAAGTTCTGAAGACGATTATTATGATGATATATCTAGTTCAGAAAGTGAAGAAAATTGTAATTGTTCTAGAACTTCAAAAAATATAAATGTTATAACTAAGAAAGAAGATAAAGAATTCCTATTAGACATAATAGAAAAAATAGAAGATCCAGTAGCTAAAAAAGAATCTTTAGAAAGATTAAAAAGTCTAATTATCCAAGAAGATAAAATACCAAAAATAATAGAACCTTTTAGTATTTCGAAATTAATAGATAAATATCCAAACATAAATATAATGAAAAAAGAGACTACCAAAGATCTTCAAACATAAATTAATAATCTTAAAATACAAGTAAAACAATTACAACAAGAAATTATAGAACTAAAAACAAAAGATTTAGAGATAGAAGCAAAATTAACATTAACAGAAAATCAGCCTTCAACTTCTAATTCTAAAACAGAAGAAATAAATAGATCAGAAAGACCAACAAATGAAATCCAATATTTAAATACTATAGAAAAAATGACATTCCAAAAATGGTATGCTTTAGTAACCATTACAGTAGAAGAGTTCAAAGAAACATATGTAGCTTTAATAGATAGTGGAGCTGATACAAGTTGTATTAAAAAAGGAATAATTCCTACTAAATATTGTGAAAAAACACAAGAAACATTAATGGCAGCAAATGGAGAAAATTTACAAGTAAAATATAAATTTACAAAAGGATCAATATGTAACAATGAATATTGTATTAGACATAATTTCATAGTTGTAAAAAATATAAATCATGATGTAATATTAGGAACACACCCTTTTTAATTCAAATATGCCCATTTTTTGTAAGCCATGAAGGAATTTCAATAAATATAATGGGAAAAACGGTTATCTTTAGATTTCTAACCCCAGTAAAACAAAGAGAATTACAAATATTACAAACCTCTTCTATTTACAAAACAATAAATAGTATTACTAAAATACGACAACAAATAAATTATATTAAGGAAGAAAAATCTTATCTAAAAATTGAAGAACAATTAAAAGATGATAAAATACAAAAAAGAATCTCGGAAATAGAAGAATTATTACAAAAAGAAATATGTGCTGATATTCCTAATGCTTTTTGGGATAGAAAACAACATATGGTAGAATTACCCTATGAAACAGGATTTAATGAAAAAAAATATTCCAACTAAGGCTAGACCAATGCAAATGAATTTTGATTTGTTAGAATTTTGTAAAAAAGAAATAAAAGCATTATTAGATAAAAAACTAATAACACCTTCAAAATCACCTTGGAGTTGTGCTGCATTTTATGTCATGAATCAAGCTGAAAAATAAAGAGGAGTTCCAAGATTAGTAATAAATTATAAACCATTAAATAAAGTATTACAATGGATTAGGTATCCAATTCCTAATAAAAAAGATTTGCTCAATAGATTATTTAAATCAAAGATATTTTCAAATTTGATTTAAAATCAGGATATTGGCAAATATTAATAACACCCAAAGATAGATATAAAACAGCATTCACCACACCTTTTGGTCATTATGAATGGAACGTAATGCCATTTGGATTAAAAAATGCACCGTCAGAATTTCAAAATATAATGAATGATATTTTCAATCCTTATAGTTCATTCATTATAGTATATATAGATGATGTATTAATATTTTCTGAATCAATAGAGCAACATTTTAAACATTTGAATATATTTTTAAAAATAGTTAAGAAAAATGGATTAGTGGTTTCTGCTCCAAAAATGAAATTATTCCAAACAAAAATAAGATTTTTAGGACATGACATATACCAAGGAACAATAAAACCAATCAATTACAAAGATATTTAGGATGCTTAAATTATATAGCAGATTTCTTTCCTAAATTAAGACAAGAATACTCAATATTATTTAACAGATTAAAGAAAAATCCAAAACCATGGACAGAAGAACATACTCAAAAAATAAGATATTTAAAAGAAAAAATTAAATCATTACCATGCTTATGTTTACCACATCCTAAAACATTTATGATAGTAGAAACAGATGCATCAGAATTAGGATATGGGGGTATACTAAAACAAAAAATAGCAGAATCAAAAGAAGAATTAGTTAGATTTCATTCAGGAACATGGTCTGACCCTCAAAAGAATTATTCAACAATTAAAAAAGAAATTTTATCAATAGTTTTATGCATATCAAAATTTCAAGATGATTTATATAATAAAAAATTTTTAATTAGAATAGACTGTAAATCTGCTAAAGAGATTTTACAAAAAGATGTTCAAATATAGTTTCAAAACAAATATTTGCAAGATGGCAAGCCATTTTATCTGTTTTTTATTTTGAAATTGAATTTATTAAAGGAGAAAATAATTCATTACCAGATTTTCTTACTAGAGAATTTTTGCAAGGACATGGATCGTGACATTATGACTCAAAGAAATGATCGAGAATATACAAATTATTTAAGAACCCAACGAGATGCTCCTAAACTCCTAAACAAAGAAGCAGTTCTTCAATCCAGAGGATATCAATATTTTATTCAGACCAGCAATGGAAGACAAAGCATTCCAGCCTATCAAATTCCCAAACATAATACAGTATATATTCAGCAAAGCCATTATGCAACCCTTACACCAAAAGAGAGAGCTTTTCTTCTCCAGAGAGAAATTCAAAGAAATACTATTAGAATTCAAGTCCTTCGAAGATCAGGAAGAAATGAGGAGATTCTTCAATATTACAAAGATCAGAATAAACAATTATCTATCCAACTTAAAGATGTTGTTTATTGATTTTGTAGGAATGGATTCAAAAGCAGGAAATTCTAGACCTAAGACTCCTCAGGATTATGAGATGAGTCTTACTCTTGTAACTCAAAATAGATTTCAAATATTACAAGACTTTCCAGCATTGACTTACAGTCAAGCTGCTCGTACTCCATCTTCTTCTCAAATAAGACCTCTTCAACAAATTCCAAAACCTATAGAAAAAGCCAATGAAAATTCCTATTTTACAAAACCATTCACTCAACATATTACTTTAACCAGATTCCAAGAAATACCATTATACTCTACACTCAACCAGCTTACTCAAAGGATCTTTCCTCAAAAATGTTATTGGCAACCAGATGATCTTTCAAAAAATTTGGATTATTATGAATTAATTCTTACAGATACTTAATCTGTAGATTTAAAATAAAAATAATTCAAATGAAGGAATAAAAGTTGTTAGAAAAAGTAGAAATTGCGTTTTAGAGCTTAATTGAGAGAAACTTAAATGTTTGTGTAGAACCAAATAATCAAATGACCTACAAAATCTCTTCAATTGGCTATGTCACATAGAAGAGATAAATCAGACTTTAAGTTCAGCTTCCTCGTCAATCAGAGGTACCTTCCTGCATTTATCATCATGCCTCCAGCAAACTATCTCATATTGAAGATCTGCATCTCCATCTACCCATGAGTTTTCATTTGATCAGAGTTTATTGCCAAAATAACTCTTCTTTCGAAACATATACCCAAAGTAACCTAGTTTTAAAATTTATTACCTTTATAATTCTTTTTTTGTTACATAAGTTGCATATGTGGCAGGATAGAGATAGAGGCACATTTCATCTCTCCTTCCCAACTAATATTTTCCCCGATTCTCTCTTTGAACCTTCCCACCTTTTTTTTTCGGTTCGTTATTTTTCGTTCTTTCATTATTTTTCCTTGTCAAATGTAATTGCCAGAAGCCAATATTTATATTAACAACATCTAAAACTTCATTGTCATTCCTGATATTATATCTGTGGATGAAAATATTCTCCTCAATTTGATAATCTCAAGGTAAACGAAGATTATTCTCTTATCTTTTCTATTGTGCAATTTTTGGAACATTCCTATGGCCTTCAAAAATTTTGAATACTAATTGTTTTAACAAATGATTTCTCACACCGTGTGTTTGATAAAATGTTAATAGGAAAACTACGTAACAACATAGATTCATACTCAATATGTTTGATTTCCGCCACATATATAAGCATGTTCATTTGTAGCGCCTCTCTATCACATGATCAAATAATCTCGTATACTTGAAGTATTTTTGCACATTTATTCAACATTAATTAATGGCTTGTGTTACTTTCAAGAAACTTTAGCATTATATCAATTGCAATAGTTTGATTACTTTTTGTAAAAGTTCTTTTCAAGGAGTCGGAAGCATAACATAAAACAAATATGATAGCCTTGACGTTTTTGTAACTTTTTCTTGTTATTGCTTTCAATTTTCATTGCAACTTTTGTATTTTGCAAATTTATTTTTGAAAAATATATGCAATAAGTTTGATACATTTAAAAAAATTACAGAGAGCAATAATAGCAAGGTCAATAATGGTAGAATTTATTTTAAATAATTATAAGGAAATTATTAAAGTTATGCAATCTTCTTGTGCCTCTATAATAAAAAAGTTTAAATTTTTAGTTTTTGTTGGAAAGTATATACTAGATTAAAGCTTTCCTTTATTGTTATACTACATGGCAATCAGGCTAATTAGGTGGCAACAATAACATCGATTTGGGAATAAAATTTGAAAGTGAATCATATTGGAAATATTTTTTAGAAAGAGTGTTATTTTGGCAAAAAACTCCATTTGATCAAAAGTAATTTCTTGGATAGCGGAGGCTCCACATTAACAGTAATAGAAGGTTCTAATACTCATTAATTGTATCACTACACGCCAGTGGAGGACCATGGGAGGAACTTTGAAGTTCCCAGCAAAAAACAAATTCATTGTTGTGGAATGGAACAAGACAAAACGACCAAGCATGTCCAAACTGAAGCAAGGGACGCTTCTACCACGCACAGAAGGAATCTTCTGTGCATGCTGCATGGAACTAATGAAAGTTCAACAACTCAATATGGATCCACTCAGTTAATATTGGAACCTGAGTGAGCGTGGGTGACCGGCTTACATCCGAAGCGTATATTGATAACATACAAAATCAAATTCAAAATGAAGATGGATATTCCGCAGTTTTGACATTCAATGATCATTAATTCAATTATACTAATATTCAAAATTAAGTATCCATATTACAATCATGCTATTGAATTATTTCCTTCCACTAAACCTGATTTACCCTTTTTTTTCCTCGCAGGGAGGACAATAACTAATTTAACCATATGTAAACATATGAAATTAAATTACATGAAATATTTCTAATTGACTACAGAACAATTACAATATTTTTCGATTTTAGTTAAAACTCTGTCAATTTTGAGAATACTTATGTACTTTTCATCAATCTTAATCTCAGCTTCAATTTTTTATTTACACTAGTAATCATTAGTTATCATCCGTTTTGATTCTAAATTCGATCACATGATGAACAATTATTGCTTAGTAATCATTGATTTTAATCTCAAACTTCTCTTTGATTGAGAATTACATTTTAATCACCCAATACCATTCTCCATTCGGGTTTCATGATGATTAATTGTTGCTTAATTATCATCAATTTTAATCTCAACTTCGCTTTGATTGAGAATCACATTTTATCACTCCATAGCAATCTACATTTTGGTTTAAAGGCCATTATGCCCATTACAATTGTGATCACTCATTTACAATCTTGACTCCGGTTGAAAAATTGCCGTGTCACTTGTGTTTCCAATGACTCGTCACACGAATTAACAACTCTAATCGACTTCCCTCCATGTTTTACTTCACTTTAACATTTTTCTAATGTTTATGATAACTCTTCCATTTTTTAATTAATCATCTATAATCTCGATTCTAGTTTCAAAACAACTTATTCACTTATTTTATTATTACTCATGTAGACCTGTCAATGGGTTGGGTACGGGTCGGAATTGAACATTTCAGACTTAGACCCGTTTTGGTATACATGTTCCAGATTCAACTCGTATACGTGATGGGTCTTACACTTAATCTTCCAGATCCAGGTTCGATGGGTAACGAGTCGAATTTTATGCTAAGTATATATTTTTATAATGATTAATTTATTGTATAATAAGCATTATTGCATCAATAAGTATATATATCATTATAATAATAAGTATTATTGTATATATTATTGTATTATTGTATAGTAATAAACATATATTATTATTATAATAAGTATTATTGCATTAATAATTATATATTTTTTATAATTATTAATTTATTTAAATGGGTCTAGGTCAGATACAGGTTGGAATGCAATACTTCGTATTCGGTCCATCTTTTTATTAGGAAAAAGGCGTCGGGATTTGAGCCGGGTATACGAACTTGTATTGTACCCATACTTGGCAAAAATTAGCGAGTCCAGGCCGGGTCTGAGTCTAGACCCGGACCACTTATAGGCCTATACACATGTACAATATCAATTCTGGTTTGAAAGCCTCTACATCAATTATGATTATCAATGCTCAACTATAATCTCGCTTTTAGTTTTAAAGCCACTGTGTGAATAATGTATATGATTATTCATCTACAATCTTGCTTCTGATATGAAATTTGTTAAAGTAAAACCTCTATAGATTAATACTCGATAAATTAATAACCTTGATTAAATAATAAATTGTTTCAATCTTAACCTGGGCTAATGAGCTAAATTAATTATTTTGATAAAAATAAAAAAGTAATAATTTTTTAAAAAAAATTGTATAACCTTTGATCCCATTTATAGCATAAATAAATAATTCACTAAAATTACATGTCATATTTTCCTAAAATATGAGTTTATTATTAATTTATGAACGCCTTTTAAAACGAAAAGCTATAGGTTAATAATGAGATAAGTAAGAAGATTTTGTGTTTGTTTATTATAAAAGAGGGGTCTTTCTAGGTCTTGATGAATTTTGAAACTCCAGCAAAAAATCCATGGTACTTTGAATTCTACATGGAATAATATTGGCTTTGTATACTCTTCCCCCTTGGCTTTTTTGAGATAAGTTTGAAATCCCATTAAGACATTTGGAGGTAGTATTTCTTTTTGAGGGCCGAACCATTGCCACCAATGGCTAAACCAAATTGGAAATTCTCTGTTGCAACTTTCTTTGAAGGTAAAAAACCATGAATGGTTGAATGGTCTGTATAGGAAAGCACGATACTAGGCCATTTTGTAATCTTGATATGTAAATCCATCTGGAATAAATCTAACTGAGAATGATTTTTTAGAATAAAGAGAAGTCCATTCATTTGGGGAACAAACTTATACATGCAAATGCATATTTAAGATTTTGAAGTACTATTACTTTATTTGAATTACATTTCTATTTTGACTTGGCTAATTCATGCATTTATGTTTACATATTTTATTAAACTTTTACTGAAATCATTGGTAAGACTTTGATGCCTTGTTAGACCGTTGGTAAGTCCAGGATAGGATGTTTTCGGCATAGTGCTCAGTTGTTCCTGATTAGGTAAAACTTTAATTAAATATACAACATGGATGCATTTCTTAGATAATTAAAAATAGGATCTAATTCAAAGCAAGATAATATAGTACAAAGTCATGAATATCATATGCCTGTTAATAATTCAGACTGGACAATTCCAGAAGAAAAAATAGAACATATCTATAGAATAGGTCCTTTAAATTTCAAAACAGCTTTATCAGTTAAAACACATGAAGAAACAATATCTATTCAAGAAGAATATCAATCTATCCCATTATTAAATCATAGTACAATTCAAAAATATTTAAGTAAAGGATATCGATATATTCATATAGGTTTAATACAAATTGCTGTAAAACCTTTATTCCATCTAGGAGTCGATGCTCCAATATATTTAGCATTAAGAGATACTAGACTTAAACGATATAAAACTTCCTTACTTTCTATGATTCAAACAAATGTTTGCAATGGACCTATATATTTTAACTGTGCTCCAAATTTTTCAATAGACTTAACAGACCCACATATTCTGAATTCAGTCATTTTAGATATTCATCTACAAGGAAATGAATTTGAAAAACATACAAAGAATTTTGCAGTAATATATAGAATATATTATAGACCATTATCTTCACATTTAAATCCTAAATTTATAATGACCCCAACTCTTAAAGAAGAAACAACCTTATTACAAGTAGATGCAGATAGACCAACAACTTATACTCCAAAAAGATTAAAATGGAATGAAATTACTATACCGAGTGAATTCGAAATATAAAATCCACAAATAACCAGAAATATAGAACAAACTGATGTAGAAGATATTATAGAAAAACCTGATGGCAAAACTTTAATAAGATTTTCATCTTTAAGAGAAAGACCTAATTCAACTTATTCTTGGCTACCACCTAGACATTCTAATTATGAATCAACTGAAATTAATTTTCCTTTAGAAAGTACCTCAACTTTTAAATATAAAACTCCTGTTCCAGAAGTCATAAATCAAAATCAATCAGAATATTCTCCAACACATTCACAAATGAAAGGAGAAATAAATGTTATAAATAAACCATATAAAACAAATCATAAATATTTACAAGAAGATTTTGATGATGAAGAAAATACTGAAAAAAGAATTTGATTTTTTCAATTAAAATCTGAATATAAAAGAAAATTAATTATAGAATGGAAAGATGAATTAGATAAGCAAAAATTTGATTTCCCTTTCTTTACTCGGTTAGCATACTATACATCAAAATTAGGAATAAATGATATTTATAATACATCTCAAATAAATGTTCAAACCAATTTATATAAAAAATGAAAATTAAAAGATGATCAAATTATAACATCTATACATCCTCCATTACAAGAGGTAAAAATAAATATAGGACAAGGAGATATAATAGCCTCACCTTTTAAAAAGGGTAGAGAAGCTGAATCAAGTACAAATAACACTATAAATTTAGAAGATATTAAAAAAATTTATCAACAAAATAATTATACAAATCAAATTTTTCATACAATTTCTCAACATATAGAAGTATTAAATACAAAAATAGATACCATAAAGAAACCAGACTTAAAATTCCCTAATGATATTTCAGCACCTCATTTTCAACTTAGAAGTTTAACAAAAGAAAAAGAACAAGATTTAGTACAAAATATTAATAATACAGATAATATATTAAATAAGATATCTCAAGCATTACAAAACTTAACTACAGAAATAAAACCTCCAACTCCTAGAATAAATACTTTAGATAAATAATAGAAGATGGTTCCTTAGAAAAAACAGGCAATTCATCAGTAGATTCAACAGATTCAGATATAGAAAATATAATACTACCAATAAAAACCCAATTTGAAAAAAAAGAAGATAATCAAATAAACAAAATAAGACGAAGAAGGGTTTATAATAACAGTAATAAAGATTGGAAAATAGTAAGTACAAAGAATTATTATCCAAGACCTAGCCCTCCAGATATTCAATATGAAGAAAGATCAAAATTTCGTACTACTAAATATGATGGAGACTCAATATATGAATGGAATATAGATGGCAAAGCAGAGTATGAAGTACTAAATAATTTGCAAGAAATGGGAATGGCTAGACTAGCTTATAAAATTAAAAATATTCAAGAAAGAAATATTGCAACATTATTAGTTTCAGGATTTACTGGACAATTAAAAAATTGGTGGGATAATGCTTTAACATTACAAGATAAATTATCAATATTAGAACATACACAAGAGATTGAAGACGATCAAGGAAATATTCAAATACAATCAGATGCTGCAGAATTTTTAATAGTAACCATAGTAATGTATTTTATAGGAAATCCAAAAGAAGAATTAAACTCTAATAAAACATTTTTAACAAATTTAAGATGTCCAACATTATCAGACTTTAGATGGTATAAAGATATGTTTTTAACCAATGTATTAAGAAGACCAGATTGCAATGCTTCATTTTGGAAAGAAAGATTCATAACTGGATTACCAAACTTATTTTCACAAAGAATAATGGATAATTTACAAAAGGAAATGGGAACAGATGTAATTTCATTTGAAAATATTACTTTTGGACAATTATTTGCATTTGTGAAAAAAGAAGGATTAATGTTATGTTCAGAATTAAGATTGCAAATAAAATATGGTTCTAAAACAAAAGAAGTAGGATCATTTTGTGATGCATTTGGAATTAAAAGAATTAAATCACAATCAGCATACAAAAAGAAAGTTAAAAAATATAATAAGAAAATAAAATATAAAAAACCTAAAGAAGATAAACCAGAAAGAAAGAAAAAATTTATTAAAAGAAAAATTGTTTGTTATAAATGTGGAAAAATAGGACATAAAGCAAACAAGTGTAACTTAAAAGAAAAAATTACAGAAATCTGTGAAAATGAAGAAGAAATTAAAAATAAATTAATAAATTTATTAATAAATGAACAAGATAAAAGTTCTGAAGACGATTATTATGATGATATATCTAGTTCAGAAAGTGAAGAAAATTGTAATTGTTCTAGAACTTCAAAAAATATAAATGTTATAACTAAGAAAGAAGATAAAGAATTCCTATTAGACATAATAGAAAAAATAGAAGATCCAGTAGCTAAAAAAGAATCTTTAGAAAGATTAAAAAGTCTAATTATCCAAGAAGATAAAATACCAAAAATAATAGAACCTTTTAGTATTTCGAAATTAATAGATAAATATCCAAACATAAATATAATGAAAAAAGAGACTACCAAAGATCTTCAAACATAAATTAATAATCTTAAAATACAAGTAAAACAATTACAACAAGAAATTATAGAACTAAAAACAAAAGATTTAGAGATAGAAGCAAAATTAACATTAACAGAAAATCAGCCTTCAACTTCTAATTCTAAAACAGAAGAAATAAATAGATCAGAAAGACCAACAAATGAAATCCAATATTTAAATACTATAGAAAAAATGACATTCCAAAAATGGTATGCTTTAGTAACCATTACAGTAGAAGAGTTCAAAGAAACATATGTAGCTTTAATAGATAGTGGAGCTGATACAAGTTGTATTAAAAAAGGAATAATTCCTACTAAATATTGTGAAAAAACACAAGAAACATTAATGGCAGCAAATGGAGAAAATTTACAAGTAAAATATAAATTTACAAAAGGATCAATATGTAACAATGAATATTGTATTAGACATAATTTCATAGTTGTAAAAAATATAAATCATGATGTAATATTAGGAACACACCCTTTTTAATTCAAATATGCCCATTTTTTGTAAGCCATGAAGGAATTTCAATAAATATAATGGGAAAAACGGTTATCTTTAGATTTCTAACCCCAGTAAAACAAAGAGAATTACAAATATTACAAACCTCTTCTATTTACAAAACAATAAATAGTATTACTAAAATACGACAACAAATAAATTATATTAAGGAAGAAAAATCTTATCTAAAAATTGAAGAACAATTAAAAGATGATAAAATACAAAAAAGAATCTCGGAAATAGAAGAATTATTACAAAAAGAAATATGTGCTGATATTCCTAATGCTTTTTGGGATAGAAAACAACATATGGTAGAATTACCCTATGAAACAGGATTTAATGAAAAAAAATATTCCAACTAAGGCTAGACCAATGCAAATGAATTTTGATTTGTTAGAATTTTGTAAAAAAGAAATAAAAGCATTATTAGATAAAAAACTAATAACACCTTCAAAATCACCTTGGAGTTGTGCTGCATTTTATGTCATGAATCAAGCTGAAAAATAAAGAGGAGTTCCAAGATTAGTAATAAATTATAAACCATTAAATAAAGTATTACAATGGATTAGGTATCCAATTCCTAATAAAAAAGATTTGCTCAATAGATTATTTAAATCAAAGATATTTTCAAATTTGATTTAAAATCAGGATATTGGCAAATATTAATAACACCCAAAGATAGATATAAAACAGCATTCACCACACCTTTTGGTCATTATGAATGGAACGTAATGCCATTTGGATTAAAAAATGCACCGTCAGAATTTCAAAATATAATGAATGATATTTTCAATCCTTATAGTTCATTCATTATAGTATATATAGATGATGTAGAATTAGTTAGATTTCATTCAGGAACATGGTCTGACCCTCAAAAGAATTATTCAACAATTAAAAAAGAAATTTTATCAATAGTTTTATGCATATCAAAATTTCAAGATGATTTATATAATAAAAAATTTTTAATTAGAATAGACTGTAAATCTGCTAAAGAGATTTTACAAAAAGATGTTCAAATATAGTTTCAAAACAAATATTTGCAAGATGGCAAGCCATTTTATCTGTTTTTTATTTTGAAATTGAATTTATTAAAGGAGAAAATAATTCATTACCAGATTTTCTTACTAGAGAATTTTTGCAAGGACATGGATCGTGACATTATGACTCAAAGAAATGATCGAGAATATACAAATTATTTAAGAACCCAACGAGATGCTCCTAAACTCCTAAACAAAGAAGCAGTTCTTCAATCCAGAGGATATCAATATTTTATTCAGACCAGCAATGGAAGACAAAGCATTCCAGCCTATCAAATTCCCAAACATAATACAGTATATATTCAGCAAAGCCATTATGCAACCCTTACACCAAAAGAGAGAGCTTTTCTTCTCCAGAGAGAAATTCAAAGAAATACTATTAGAATTCAAGTCCTTCGAAGATCAGGAAGAAATGAGGAGATTCTTCAATATTACAAAGATCAGAATAAACAATTATCTATCCAACTTAAAGATGTTGTTTATTGATTTTGTAGGAATGGATTCAAAAGCAGGAAATTCTAGACCTAAGACTCCTCAGGATTATGAGATGAGTCTTACTCTTGTAACTCAAAATAGATTTCAAATATTACAAGACTTTCCAGCATTGACTTACAGTCAAGCTGCTCGTACTCCATCTTCTTCTCAAATAAGACCTCTTCAACAAATTCCAAAACCTATAGAAAAAGCCAATGAAAATTCCTATTTTACAAAACCATTCACTCAACATATTACTTTAACCAGATTCCAAGAAATACCATTATACTCTACACTCAACCAGCTTACTCAAAGGATCTTTCCTCAAAAATGTTATTGGCAACCAGATGATCTTTCAAAAAATTTGGATTATTATGAATTAATTCTTACAGATACTTAATCTGTAGATTTAAAATAAAAATAATTCAAATGAAGGAATAAAAGTTGTTAGAAAAAGTAGAAATTGCGTTTTAGAGCTTAATTGAGAGAAACTTAAATGTTTGTGTAGAACCAAATAATCAAATGACCTACAAAATCTCTTCAATTGGCTATGTCACATAGAAGAGATAAATCAGACTTTAAGTTCAGCTTCCTCGTCAATCAGAGGTACCTTCCTGCATTTATCATCATGCCTCCAGCAAACTATCTCATATTGAAGATCTGCATCTCCATCTACCCATGAGTTTTCATTTGATCAGAGTTTATTGCCAAAATAACTCTTCTTTCGAAACATATACCCAAAGTAACCTAGTTTTAAAATTTATTACCTTTATAATTCTTTTTTTGTTACATAAGTTGCATATGTGGCAGGATAGAGATAGAGGCACATTTCATCTCTCCTTCCCAACTAATATTTTCCCCGATTCTCTCTTTGAACCTTCCCACCTTTTTTTTTCGGTTCGTTATTTTTCGTTCTTTCATTATTTTTCCTTGTCAAATGTAATTGCCAGAAGCCAATTCCACTAAACCTGATTTACCCTTTTTTTTCCTCGCAGGGAGGACAATAACTAATTTAACCATATGTAAACATATGAAATTAAATTACATGAAATATTTCTAATTGACTACAGAACAATTACAATATTTTTCGATTTTAGTTAAAACTCTGTCAATTTTGAGAATACTTATGTACTTTTCATCAATCTTAATCTCAGCTTCAATTTTTTATTTACACTAGTAATCATTAGTTATCATCCGTTTTGATTCTAAATTCGATCACATGATGAACAATTATTGCTTAGTAATCATTGATTTTAATCTCAAACTTCTCTTTGATTGAGAATTACATTTTAATCACCCAATACCATTCTCCATTCGGGTTTCATGATGATTAATTGTTGCTTAATTATCATCAATTTTAATCTCAACTTCGCTTTGATTGAGAATCACATTTTATCACTCCATAGCAATCTACATTTTGGTTTAAAGGCCATTATGCCCATTACAATTGTGATCACTCATTTACAATCTTGACTCCGGTTGAAAAATTGCCGTGTCACTTGTGTTTCCAATGACTCGTCACACGAATTAACAACTCTAATCGACTTCCCTCCATGTTTTACTTCACTTTAACATTTTTCTAATGTCCAACATTATCAGACTTTAGATGGTATGAAAATATGTTTTTAACTAATGTATTAAGAAGACCAGATTGCAATGCTTCATTTTGGAAAGAAAGATTTATAACAGGATTACCAACCTTATTTTCACAAAGAATAATGGATAGTTTACAAAAGGAAATGGGAACAGATGTAATTTCATTTGAAAATATTACTTTTGGACAATTATTTGCATTTGTGAAAAAAGAAGGATTAATGTTATGTTCAGAATTAAGATTGCAAATAAAATATGGTTCTAAAACAAAAGAAGTAGGATCATTTTGTGATGCATTTGGAATTAAAAGAATTAAATCACCTTTTGCATACAAAAAGAAAGTTAAAAAATATAATAAGAAAATAAAATATAAAAGACCTAAAGAAGATAAACCAGAAAGAAAGAAAAAATTTATTAAAAGAAAAATTGTTTGTTATAAATGTGGAAAAATAGGACATAAAGCAAACAAATGTAAATTAAAAGAGAAAATTACAGAAATCTGTGCAAACGAAGAAGAAATTAATAAATTTATTAATAAATGAAAAAGATCAAAGTTCTGAAGACGATTATTATAATGATATACCTAGTTCAGAAAGTGAAGAAAATTGTAATTGTTCTAGCACTTCAAAATATATAAATGTTATAACTAAGAAGGAAGATAAAGAGTTCCTCTTAGACATAATAGAAAAAATAGAAGATCCAATAGCTAAAAAAGAATATTTAGAAAGATTAAAAAGTCTAATTATCCAAGAAGATAAAATGCCAAAAATAATAGAACCTTTTAGTATTTCGAAATTAATAGATAAATGTCCAAACATAAATATAATGAAGAAAGAAACTACCAAAGATCTTCAAACAGTAATAAATAATCTCAAAATACAAGTAAAACAATTACAACGAGAAATTATAGAACTAAAAACAAAAGATTTAGAAACAGAAGCAAAAATAACATTAATAGAAAATCAACCTTCAACTTCCAATTCTAAAACAGACGAAATAAGTATATCAGAAAAACCAACAAAAGAAATTCAATATATAAATATTATAGAAAAAATGATATTTCAAAAATGGTATGCTTTAGTAACCATTACAGTAGAAGATTTTAAAGAAACATACGTAGCTTTAATAGATAGTGGAGCTGATTGAAGTTGTATTAAAGAAGGAATAATTCCTACTAAATATTGTGAAAGAACAAAAGAAACATTAATGGCAGCAAATGGAGAAAATTTACAAGTAAAGTATAAATTTACAAAAGGATCAATATGTAACAATGAATATTGTATTAGACATAATTTTATAATTGTGAAAAATATAAATCATGATATAATATTAGGAACACCTTTTTTAATTCAAATTTACCCATTTTATGTAAGACATGAAGGAATTTCAATAAATATAATGGGAAAAACGGTTATCTTTAGATTTCTAACCCCAGTAAAACAAAGAGAATTACAAACATTACAAACATCTTCTATATATAAAACAATAAATAGTATTACTAAAGTACAACAACAAATAAATTATATAAAGGAAGAAAAATCTTATTTAAAAATTGAAGAACAATTAAAGGAAAGTAAAATGCAAAAAAGAATTTCAGAGTTAGAAGAACTATTACAAAAAGAAATTTGTGCAGATATTCCTAATGCTTTTTGGGATAGAAAACAACATATGATAGAATTACCCTACGAAACAGGGTTTAATGAAAAAAACATTCCAACTAAGGCAAGACCAATACAAATGAATTCTGATTTATTAGAATTTTGTAAAAAAGAAATAAAGATATTAATAGATAAAGGATTAATAACACCTTCAAAATCACCTTGGAGTTGTCCTGCATTTTATGTCATGAATCAAGCTGAAAAAGAGAGAGGAGTTCCAAGATTAGTTATAAATTATAAACCATTAAATAAAGTTTTACAATGGATTAGATATCCAATTCCTAATAAAAAAGATTTGCTCAATAGATTATTTAAGGCAAAAATATTTTCAAAATTTGATTTAAAATCAGGATATTGGTAAATATTAATAACACCAAAAGATAGATACAAAACAGCATTCACAACACCTTTTGGTCATTATGAATGGAACGTAATGCCATTTGGATTAAAAAATGCACCATCAGAATTTCAAACTATAATGAATGATATTTTTAATCCCTATAGCTCTTTTAGCATAGTTTATATAGATGATGTATTAATATTTTCTGAATCAATAGAACAACATTTTAAACATTTGAATATATTTTTGAAAGTAGTTAAGAAAAATGGATTAGTAGTTTCTGCTCCAAAAATGAAATTATTCCAAACAAAAATAAGATTTTTAGGACATGACATATACCAAGGAACAATAAAACCAATCAATAGAGCTTTAGAATTTACTACTAAATTTCCAGATGAGATAAAAGATAAAAATCAATTACAAAGGTTTTTAGGATGTTTAAATTATATAGCAGATTTTTTCCTTAAATTAAGACAAGAATTTTATAATAAACAAACACAAAATCTTCTTACTTATCTCATTATTAACCTATAGCTTTTCGTTTTAAAAGGCGTTCATAAATTAATAATAAACTCATATTTTAGGAAAATATGACATGTAATTTTAGTGAATTATTTATTTATGCTATAAATGGGATCAAAGGTTATACAATTTTTTTTAAAAAATTATTACTTTTTTATTTTTATCAAAATAATTAATTTAGCTCATTAGCCCAGGTTAAGATTGAAACAATTTATTATTTAATCAAGGTTATTAATTTATCGAGTATTAATCTATAGAGGTTTTACTTTAACAAATTTCATATCAGAAGCAAGATTGTAGATGAATAATCATATACATTATTCACACAGTGGCTTTAAAACTAAAAGCGAGATTATAGTTGAGCATTGATAATCATAATTGATGTAGAGGCTTTCAAACCAGAATTGATATTGTACATGTGTATAGGCCTATAAGTGGTCCGGGTCTAGACTCAGACCCGGCCTGGACTCGCTAATTTTTGCCAAGTATGGGTACAATACAAGTTCGTATACCCGGCTCAAATCCCGACGCCTTTTTCCTAATAAAAAGATGGACCGAATACGAAGTATTGCATTCCAACCTGTATCTGACCTAGACCCATTTAAATAAATTAATAATTATAAAAAATATATAATTATTAATGCAATAATACTTATTATAATAATAATATATGTTTATTACTATACAATAATACAATAATATATACAATAATACTTATTATTATAATGATATATATACTTATTGATGCAATAATGCTTATTATACAATAAATTAATCATTATAAAAATATATACTTAGCATAAAATTCGACTCGTTACCCATCGAACCTGGATCTGGAAGATTAAGTGTAAGACCCATCACGTATACGAGTTGAATCTGGAACATGTATACCAAAACGGGTCTAAGTCTGAAATGTTCAATTCCGACCCGTACCCAACCCATTGACAGGTCTACATGAGTAATAATAAAATAAGTGAATAAGTTGTTTTGAAACTAGAATCGAGATTATAGATGATTAATTAAAAAATGGAAGAGTTATCATAAACATTAGAAAAATGTTAAAGTGAAGTAAAACATGGAGGGAAGTCGATTAGAGTTGTTAATTCGTGTGACGAGTCATTGGAAACACAAGTGACACGGCAATTTTTCAACCGGAGTCAAGATTGTAAATGAGTGATCACAATTGTAATGGGCATAATGGCCTTTAAACCAAAATGTAGATTGCTATGGAGTGATAAAATGTGATTCTCAATCAAAGCGAAGTTGAGATTAAAATTGATGATAATTAAGCAACAATTAATCATCATGAAACCCGAATGGAGAATGGTATTGGGTGATTAAAATGTAATTCTCAATCAAAGAGAAGTTTGAGATTAAAATCAATGATTACTAAGCAATAATTGTTCATCATGTGATCGAATTTAGAATCAAAACGGATGATAACTAATGATTACTAGTGTAAATAAAAAATTGAAGCTGAGATTAAGATTGATGAAAAGTACATAAGTATTCTCAAAATTGACAGAGTTTTAACTAAAATCGAAAAATATTGTAATTGTTCTGTAGTCAATTAGAAATATTTCATGTAATTTAATTTCATATGTTTACATATGGTTAAATTAGTTATTGTCCTCCCTGCGAGGAAAAAAAAGGGTAAATCAGGTTTAGTGGAAGGAAATAATTCAATAGCATGATTGTAATATGGATACTTAATTTTGAATATTAGTATAATTGAATTAATGATCATTGAATGTCAAAACTGCGGAATATCCATCTTCATTTTGAATTTGATTTTGTATGTTATCAATATACGCTTCGGATGTAAGCCGGTCACCCACGCTCACTCAGGTTCCAATATTAACTGAGTGGATCCATATTGAGTTGTTGAACTTTCATTAGTTCCATGCAGCATGCACAGAAGATTCCTTCTGTGCGTGGTAGAAGCGTCCCTTGCTTCAGTTTGGACATGCTTGGTCGTTTTGTCTTGTTCCATTCCACAACAATGAATTTGTTTTTTGCTGGGAACTTCAAAGTTCCTCCCATGGTCCTCCACTGGCGTGTAGTGATACAATTAATGAGTATTAGAACCTTCTATTACTGTTAATGTGGAGCCTCCGCTATCCAAGAAATTACTTTTGATCAAATGGAGTTTTTTGCCAAAATAACACTCTTTCTAAAAAATATTTCCAATATGATTCACTTTCAAATTTTATTCCCAAATCGATGTTATTGTTGCCACCTAATTAGCCTGATTGCCATGTAGTATAACAATAAAGGAAAGCTTTAATCTAGTATATACTTTCCAACAAAAACTAAAAATTTAAACTTTTTTATTATAGAGGCACAAGAAGATTGCATAACTTTAATAATTTCCTTATAATTATTTAAAATAAATTCTACCATTATTGACCTTGCTATTATTGCTCTCTGTAATTTTTTTAAATGTATCAAACTTATTGCATATATTTTTCAAAAATAAATTTGCAAAATACAAAAGTTGCAATGAAAATTGAAAGCAATAACAAGAAAAAGTTACAAAAACGTCAAGGCTATCATATTTGTTTTATGTTATGCTTCCGACTCCTTGAAAAGAACTTTTACAAAAAGTAATCAAACTATTGCAATTGATATAATGCTAAAGTTTCTTGAAAGTAACACAAGCCATTAATTAATGTTGAATAAATGTGCAAAAATACTTCAAGTATACGAGATTATTTGATCATGTGATAGAGAGGCGCTACAAATGAACATGCTTATATATGTGGCGGAAATCAAACATATTGAGTATGAATCTATGTTGTTACGTAGTTTTCCTATTAACATTTTATCAAACACACGGTGTGAGAAATCATTTGTTAAAACAATTAGTATTCAAAATTTTTGAAGGCCATAGGAATGTTCCAAAAATTGCACAATAGAAAAGATAAGAGAATAATCTTCGTTTACCTTGAGATTATCAAATTGAGGAGAATATTTTCATCCACAGATATAATATCAGGAATGACAATGAAGTTTTAGATGTTGTTAATATAAATATTGGCTTCTGGCAATTACATTTGACAAGGAAAAATAATGAAAGAACGAAAAATAACGAACCGAAAAAAAAAGGTGGGAAGGTTCAAAGAGAGAATCGGGGAAAATATTAGTTGGGAAGGAGAGATGAAATGTGCCTCTATCTCTATCCTGCCACATATGCAACTTATGTAACAAAAAAAGAATTATAAAGGTAATAAATTTTAAAACTAGGTTACTTTGGGTATATGTTTCGAAAGAAGAGTTATTTTGGCAATAAACTCTGATCAAATGAAAACTCATGGGTAGATGGAGATGCAGATCTTCAATATGAGATAGTTTGCTGGAGGCATGATGATAAATGCAGGAAGGTACCTCTGATTGACGAGGAAGCTGAACTTAAAGTCTGATTTATCTCTTCTATGTGACATAGCCAATTGAAGAGATTTTGTAGGTCATTTGATTATTTGGTTCTACACAAACATTTAAGTTTCTCTCAATTAAGCTCTAAAACGCAATTTCTACTTTTTCTAACAACTTTTATTCCTTCATTTGAATTATTTTTATTTTAAATCTACAGATTAAGTATCTGTAAGAATTAATTCATAATAATCCAAATTTTTTGAAAGATCATCTGGTTGCCAATAACATTTTTGAGGAAAGATCCTTTGAGTAAGCTGGTTGAGTGTAGAGTATAATGGTATTTCTTGGAATCTGGTTAAAGTAATATGTTGAGTGAATGGTTTTGTAAAATAGGAATTTTCATTGGCTTTTTCTATAGGTTTTGGAATTTGTTGAAGAGGTCTTATTTGAGAAGAAGATGGAGTACGAGCAGCTTGACTGTAAGTCAATGCTGGAAAGTCTTGTAATATTTGAAATCTATTTTGAGTTACAAGAGTAAGACTCATCTCATAATCCTGAGGAGTCTTAGGTCTAGAATTTCCTGCTTTTGAATCCATTCCTACAAAATCAATAAACAACATCTTTAAGTTGGATAGATAATTGTTTATTCTGATCTTTGTAATATTGAAGAATCTCCTCATTTCTTCCTGATCTTCGAAGGACTTGAATTCTAATAGTATTTCTTTGAATTTCTCTCTGGAGAAGAAAAGCTCTCTCTTTTGGTGTAACGGTTGCATAATGGCTTTGCTGAATATATACTGTATTATGTTTGGGAATTTGATAGGCTGGAATGCTTTGTCTTCCATTGCTGGTCTGAATAAAATATTGATATCCTCTGGATTGAAGAACTGCTTCTTTGTTTAGGAGTTTAGGAGCATCTCGTTGGATTCTTAAATAATTTGTATATTCTCGATCATTTCTTTGAGTCATAATGCCACGATCCATGTCCTTGCAAAAATTCTCTAGTAAGAAAATCTGGTAATGAATTATTTTCTCCTTTAATAAATTCAATTTCAAAATAAAAAACAGATAAAATGGCTTGCCATCTTGCAAATATTTGTTTTGAAACTATATTTGAACATCTTTTTGTAAAATCTCTTTAGCAGATTTACAGTCTATTCTAATTAAAAATTTTTTATTATATAAATCATCTTGAAATTTTGATATGCATAAAACTATTGATAAAATTTCTTTTTTAATTGTTGAATAATTCTTTTGAGGGTCAGACCATGTTCCTGAATGAAATCTAACTAATTCTTCTTTTGATTCTGCTATTTTTTGTTTTAGTATAACCCCATATCCTAATTCTGATGCATCTGTTTCTACTATCATAAATGTTTTAGGATGTGGTAAACATAAGCATGGTAATGATTTAATTTTTTCTTTTAAATATCTTATTTTTTTAGTATGTTCTTCTGTCCATGGTTTTGGATTTTTCTTTTATCTGTTAAATAATATTGAGTATTCTTGTCTTAATTTAGGAAAGAAATCTGCTATATAATTTAAGCATCCTAAAAATCTTTGTAATTGATTTTTATCTTTTATTTCATCTGGAAATTTAGTAGTAAATTCTAAAGCTCTATTGATTGGTTTTATTGTTCCTTGGTATATGTCATGTCCTAAAAATCTTATTTTTGTTTGGAATAATTTCATTTTTGGAGCAGAAACCACTAATCCATTTTTCTTAACTATTTTTAAAAATATATTCAAATGTTTAAAATGTTGCTCTATTGATTCAGAAAATATTAATACATCATCTATATATACTATAATGAATGAACTATAAGGATTGAAAATATCATTCATTATATTTTGAAATTCTGACGGTGCATTTTTTAATCCAAATGGCATTACGTTCCATTCATAATGACCAAAAGGTGTGGTGAATGCTGTTTTATATCTATCTTTGGGTGTTATTAATATTTGCCAATATCCTGATTTTAAATCAAATTTGAAAATATCTTTGATTTAAATAATCTATTGAGCAAATCTTTTTTATTAGGAATTGGATACCTAATCCATTGTAATACTTTATTTAATGGTTTATAATTTATTACTAATCTTGGAACTCCTCTTTATTTTTCAGCTTGATTCATGACATAAAATGCAGCACAACTCCAAGGTGATTTTGAAGGTGTTATTAGTTTTTTATCTAATAATGCTTTTATTTCTTTTTTACAAAATTCTAACAAATCAAAATTCATTTGCATTGGTCTAGCCTTAGTTGGAATATTTTTTTTCATTAAATCCTGTTTCATAGGGTAATTCTACCATATGTTGTTTTCTATCCCAAAAAGCATTAGGAATATCAGCACATATTTCTTTTTGTAATAATTCTTCTATTTCCGAGATTCTTTTTTGTATTTTATCATCTTTTAATTGTTCTTCAATTTTTAGATAAGATTTTTCTTCCTTAATATAATTTATTTGTTGTCGTATTTTAGTAATACTATTTATTGTTTTGTAAATAGAAGAGGTTTGTAATATTTGTAATTCTCTTTGTTTTACTGGGGTTAGAAATCTAAAGATAACCGTTTTTCCCATTATATTTATTGAAATTCCTTCATGGCTTACAAAAAATGGGTATATTTGAATTAAAAAGGGTGTGTTCCTAATATTACATCATGATTTATATTTTTTACAACTATGAAATTATGTCTAATACAATATTCATTGTTACATATTGATCCTTTTGTAAATTTATATTTTACTTGTAAATTTTCTCCATTTGCTGCCATTAATGTTTCTTGTGTTTTTTCACAATATTTAGTAGGAATTATTCCTTCTTTAATACAACTTGTATCAGCTCCACTATCTATTAAAGCTACATATGTTTCTTTGAACTCTTCTACTGTAATGGTTACTAAAGCATACCATTTTTGGAATGTCATTTTTTCTATAGTATTTAAATATTGGATTTCATTTGTTGGTCTTTCTGATCTATTTATTTCTTCTGTTTTAGAATTAGAAGTTGAAGGCTGATTTTCTGTTAATGTTAATTTTGCTTCTATCTCTAAATCTTTTGTTTTTAGTTCTATAATTTCTTGTTGTAATTGTTTTACTTGTATTTTAAGATTATTAATTTATGTTTGAAGATCTTTGGTAGTCTCTTTTTTCATTATATTTATGTTTGGATATTTATCTATTAATTTCGAAATACTAAAAGGTTCTATTATTTTTGGTATTTTATCTTCTTGGATAATTAGACTTTTTAATCTTTCTAAAGATTCTTTTTTAGCTACTGGATCTTCTATTTTTTCTATTATGTCTAATAGGAATTCTTTATCTTCTTTCTTAGTTATAACATTTATATATTTTGAAGTTCTAGAACAATTACAATTTTCTTCACTTTCTGAACTAGATATATCATCATAATAATCGTCTTCAGAACTTTTATCTTGTTCATTTATTAATAAATTTATTAATTTATTTTTAATTTCTTCTTCATTTTCACAGATTTCTGTAATTTTTTCTTTTAAGTTACACTTGTTTGCTTTATGTCCTATTTTTCCACATTTATAACAAACAATTTTTCTTTTAATAAATTTTTTCTTTCTTTCTGGTTTATCTTCTTTAGGTTTTTTATATTTTATTTTCTTATTATATTTTTTAACTTTCTTTTTGTATGCTGATTGTGATTTAATTCTTTTAATTCCAAATGCATCACAAAATGATCCTACTTCTTTTGTTTTAGAACCATATTTTATTTGCAATCTTAATTCTGAACATAACATTAATCCTTCTTTTTTCACAAATGCAAATAATTGTCCAAAAGTAATATTTTCAAATGAAATTACATCTGTTCCCATTTCCTTTTGTAAATTATCCATTATTCTTTGTGAAAATAAGCTTGGTAATCCAGTTATGAATCTTTCTTTCCAAAATGAAGCATTGCAATCTGGTCTTCTTAATACATTGGTTAAAAACATATCTTTATACCATCTAAAGTCTGATAATGTTGGACATCTTAAATTTGTTAAAAATGTTTTATTAGAGTTTAATTCTTCTTTTGGATTTCCTATAAAATACATTACTATGGTTACTATTAAAAATTCTGCAGCATCTGATTGTATTTGAATATTTCCTTGATCGTCTTCAATCTCTTGTGTATGTTCTAATATTGATAATTTATCTTGTAATGTTAAAGCATTATCCCACCAATTTTTTAATTGTCCAGTAAATCCTGAAACTAATAATGTTGCAATATTTCTTTCTTGAATATTTTTAATTTTATAAGCTAGTCTAGCCATTCCCATTTCTTGCAAATTATTTAGTACTTCATACTCTGCTTTGCCATCTATATTCCATTCATATATTGAGTCTCCATCATATTTAGTAGTACGAAATTTTGATCTTTCTTCATATTGAATATCTGGAGGGCTAGGTCTTGGATAATAATTCTTTGTACTTACTATTTTCCAATCTTTATTACTGTTATTATAAACCCTTCTTCGTCTTATTTTGTTTATTTGATTATCTTCTTTTTTTTCAAATTGGGTTTTTATTGGTAGTATTATATTTTCTATATCTGAATCTGTTGAATCTACTGATGAATTGCCTGTTTTTTCTAAGGAACCATCTTCTATTATTTATCTAAAGTATTTATTCTAGGAGTTGGAGGTTTTATTTCTGTAGTTAAGTTTTGTAATGCTTGAGATATCTTATTTAATATATTATCTGTATTATTAATATTTTGTACTAAATCTTGTTCTTTTTCTTTTGTTAAACTTCTAAGTTGAAAATGAGGTGCTGAAATATCATTAGGGAATTTTAAGTCTGGTTTCTTTATGGTATCTATTTTTGTATTTAATACTTCTATATGTTGAGAAATTGTATGAAAAATTTGATTTGTATAATTATTTTGTTGATAAATTTTTTTAATATCTTCTAAATTTATAGTGTTATTTGTACTTGATTCAGCTTCTCTACCCTTTTTAAAAGGTGAGGCTATTATATCTCCTTGTCCTATATTTATTTTTACCTCTTGTAATGGAGGATGTATAGATGTTATAATTTGATCATCTTTTAATTTTCATTTTTTATATAAATTGGTTTGAACATTTATTTGAGATGTATTATAAATATCATTTATTCCTAATTTTGATGTATAGTATGCTAACCGAGTAAAGAAAGGGAAATCAAATTTTTGCTTATCTAATTCATCTTTCCATTCTATAATTAATTTTCTTTTATATTCAGATTTTAATTGAAAAAATCAAATTCTTTTTTCAGTATTTTCTTCATCATCAAAATCTTCTTGTAAATATTTATGATTTGTTTTATATGGTTTATTTATAACATTTATTTCTCCTTTCATTTGTGAATGTGTTGGAGAATATTCTGATTGATTTTGATTTATGACTTCTGGAACAGGAGTTTTATATTTAAAAGTTGAGGTACTTTCTAAAGGAAAATTAATTTCAGTTGATTCATAATTAGAATGTCTAGGTGGTAGCCAAGAATAAGTTGAATTAGGTCTTTCTCTTAAAGATGAAAATCTTATTAAAGTTTTGCCATCAGGTTTTTCTATAATATCTTCTACATCAGTTTGTTCTATATTTCTGGTTATTTGTGGATTTTATATTTCGAATTCACTCGGTATAGTAATTTCATTCCATTTTAATCTTTTTGGAGTATAAGTTGTTGGTCTATCTGCATCTACTTGTAATAAGGTTGTTTCTTCTTTAAGAGTTGGGGTCATTATAAATTTAGGATTTAAATGTGAAGATAATGGTCTATAATATATTCTATATATTACTGCAAAATTCTTTGTATGTTTTTCAAATTCATTTCCTTGTAGATGAATATCTAAAATGACTGAATTCAGAATATGTGGGTCTGTTAAGTCTATTGAAAAATTTGGAGCACAGTTAAAATATATAGGTCCATTGCAAACATTTGTTTGAATCATAGAAAGTAAGGAAGTTTTATATCGTTTAAGTCTAGTATCTCTTAATGCTAAATATATTGGAGCATCGACTCCTAGATGGAATAAAGGTTTTACAGCAATTTGTATTAAACCTATATGAATATATCGATATCCTTTACTTAAATATTTTTGAATTGTACTATGATTTAATAATGGGATAGATTGATATTCTTCTTGAATAGATATTGTTTCTTCATGTGTTTTAACTGATAAAGCTGTTTTGAAATTTAAAGGACCTATTCTATAGATATGTTCTATTTTTTCTTCTGGAATTGTCCAGTCTGAATTATTAACAGGCATATGATATTCATGACTTTGTACTATATTATCTTGCTTTGAATTAGATCCTATTTTTAATTATCTAAGAAATGCATCCATGTTGTATATTTAATTAAAGTTTTACCTAATCAGGAACAACTGAGCACTATGCCGAAAACATCCTATCCTGGACTTACCAACGGTCTAACAAGGCATCAAAGTCTTACCAATGATTTCAGTAAAAGTTTAATAAAATATGTAAACATAAATGCATGAATTAGCCAAGTCAAAATAGAAATGTAATTCAAATAAAGTAATAGTACTTCAAAATCTTAAATATGCATTTGCATGTATAAGTTTGTTCCCCAAATGAATGGACTTCTCTTTATTCTAAAAAATCATTCTCAGTTAGATTTATTCCAGATGGATTTACATATCAAGATTACAAAATGGCCTAGTATCGTGCTTTCCTATACAGACCATTCAACCATTCATGGTTTTTTACCTTCAAAGAAAGTTGCAACAGAGAATTTCCAATTTGGTTTAGCCATTGGTGGCAATGGTTCGGCCCTCAAAAAGAAATACTACCTCCAAATGTCTTAATGGGATTTCAAACTTATCTCAAAAAAGCCAAGGGGGAAGAGTATACAAAGCCAATATTATTCCATGTAGAATTCAAAGTACCATGGATTTTTTGCTGGAGTTTCAAAATTCATCAAGACCTAGAAAGACCCCTCTTTTATAATAAACAAACACAAAATCTTCTTACTTATCTCATTATTAACCTATAGCTTTTCGTTTTAAAAGGCGTTCATAAATTAATAATAAACTCATATTTTAGGAAAATATGACATGTAATTTTAGTGAATTATTTATTTATGCTATAAATGGGATCAAAGGTTATACAATTTTTTTTAAAAAATTATTACTTTTTTATTTTTATCAAAATAATTAATTTAGCTCATTAGCCCAGGTTAAGATTGAAACAATTTATTATTTAATCAAGGTTATTAATTTATCGAGTATTAATCTATAGAGGTTTTACTTTAACAAATTTCATATCAGAAGCAAGATTGTAGATGAATAATCATATACATTATTCACACAGTGGCTTTAAAACTAAAAGCGAGATTATAGTTGAGCATTGATAATCATAATTGATGTAGAGGCTTTCAAACCAGAATTGATATTGTACATGTGTATAGGCCTATAAGTGGTCCGGGTCTAGACTCAGACCCGGCCTGGACTCGCTAATTTTTGCCAAGTATGGGTACAATACAAGTTCGTATACCCGGCTCAAATCCCGACGCCTTTTTCCTAATAAAAAGATGGACCGAATACGAAGTATTGCATTCCAACCTGTATCTGACCTAGACCCATTTAAATAAATTAATAATTATAAAAAATATATAATTATTAATGCAATAATACTTATTATAATAATAATATATGTTTATTACTATACAATAATACAATAATATATACAATAATACTTATTATTATAATGATATATATACTTATTGATGCAATAATGCTTATTATACAATAAATTAATCATTATAAAAATATATACTTAGCATAAAATTCGACTCGTTACCCATCGAACCTGGATCTGGAAGATTAAGTGTAAGACCCATCACGTATACGAGTTGAATCTGGAACATGTATACCAAAACGGGTCTAAGTCTGAAATGTTCAATTCCGACCCGTACCCAACCCATTGACAGGTCTACATGAGTAATAATAAAATAAGTGAATAAGTTGTTTTGAAACTAGAATCGAGATTATAGATGATTAATTAAAAAATGGAAGAGTTATCATAAACATTAGAAAAATGTTAAAGTGAAGTAAAACATGGAGGGAAGTCGATTAGAGTTGTTAATTCGTGTGACGAGTCATTGGAAACACAAGTGACACGGCAATTTTTCAACCGGAGTCAAGATTGTAAATGAGTGATCACAATTGTAATGGGCATAATGGCCTTTAAACCAAAATGTAGATTGCTATGGAGTGATAAAATGTGATTCTCAATCAAAGCGAAGTTGAGATTAAAATTGATGATAATTAAGCAACAATTAATCATCATGAAACCCGAATGGAGAATGGTATTGGGTGATTAAAATGTAATTCTCAATCAAAGAGAAGTTTGAGATTAAAATCAATGATTACTAAGCAATAATTGTTCATCATGTGATCGAATTTAGAATCAAAACGGATGATAACTAATGATTACTAGTGTAAATAAAAAATTGAAGCTGAGATTAAGATTGATGAAAAGTACATAAGTATTCTCAAAATTGACAGAGTTTTAACTAAAATCGAAAAATATTGTAATTGTTCTGTAGTCAATTAGAAATATTTCATGTAATTTAATTTCATATGTTTACATATGGTTAAATTAGTTATTGTCCTCCCTGCGAGGAAAAAAAAGGGTAAATCAGGTTTAGTGGAAGGAAATAATTCAATAGCATGATTGTAATATGGATACTTAATTTTGAATATTAGTATAATTGAATTAATGATCATTGAATGTCAAAACTGCGGAATATCCATCTTCATTTTGAATTTGATTTTGTATGTTATCAATATACGCTTCGGATGTAAGCCGGTCACCCACGCTCACTCAGGTTCCAATATTAACTGAGTGGATCCATATTGAGTTGTTGAACTTTCATTAGTTCCATGCAGCATGCACAGAAGATTCCTTCTGTGCGTGGTAGAAGCGTCCCTTGCTTCAGTTTGGACATGCTTGGTCGTTTTGTCTTGTTCCATTCCACAACAATGAATTTGTTTTTTGCTGGGAACTTCAAAGTTCCTCCCATGGTCCTCCACTGGCGTGTAGTGATACAATTAATGAGTATTAGAACCTTCTATTACTGTTAATGTGGAGCCTCCGCTATCCAAGAAATTACTTTTGATCAAATGGAGTTTTTTGCCAAAATAACACTCTTTCTAAAAAATATTTCCAATATGATTCACTTTCAAATTTTATTCCCAAATCGATGTTATTGTTGCCACCTAATTAGCCTGATTGCCATGTAGTATAACAATAAAGGAAAGCTTTAATCTAGTATATACTTTCCAACAAAAACTAAAAATTTAAACTTTTTTATTATAGAGGCACAAGAAGATTGCATAACTTTAATAATTTCCTTATAATTATTTAAAATAAATTCTACCATTATTGACCTTGCTATTATTGCTCTCTGTAATTTTTTTAAATGTATCAAACTTATTGCATATATTTTTCAAAAATAAATTTGCAAAATACAAAAGTTGCAATGAAAATTGAAAGCAATAACAAGAAAAAGTTACAAAAACGTCAAGGCTATCATATTTGTTTTATGTTATGCTTCCGACTCCTTGAAAAGAACTTTTACAAAAAGTAATCAAACTATTGCAATTGATATAATGCTAAAGTTTCTTGAAAGTAACACAAGCCATTAATTAATGTTGAATAAATGTGCAAAAATACTTCAAGTATACGAGATTATTTGATCATGTGATAGAGAGGCGCTACAAATGAACATGCTTATATATGTGGCGGAAATCAAACATATTGAGTATGAATCTATGTTGTTACGTAGTTTTCCTATTAACATTTTATCAAACACACGGTGTGAGAAATCATTTGTTAAAACAATTAGTATTCAAAATTTTTGAAGGCCATAGGAATGTTCCAAAAATTGCACAATAGAAAAGATAAGAGAATAATCTTCGTTTACCTTGAGATTATCAAATTGAGGAGAATATTTTCATCCACAGATATAATATCAGGAATGACAATGAAGTTTTAGATGTTGTTAATATAAATATTGGCTTCTGGCAATTACATTTGACAAGGAAAAATAATGAAAGAACGAAAAATAACGAACCGAAAAAAAAAGGTGGGAAGGTTCAAAGAGAGAATCGGGGAAAATATTAGTTGGGAAGGAGAGATGAAATGTGCCTCTATCTCTATCCTGCCACATATGCAACTTATGTAACAAAAAAAGAATTATAAAGGTAATAAATTTTAAAACTAGGTTACTTTGGGTATATGTTTCGAAAGAAGAGTTATTTTGGCAATAAACTCTGATCAAATGAAAACTCATGGGTAGATGGAGATGCAGATCTTCAATATGAGATAGTTTGCTGGAGGCATGATGATAAATGCAGGAAGGTACCTCTGATTGACGAGGAAGCTGAACTTAAAGTCTGATTTATCTCTTCTATGTGACATAGCCAATTGAAGAGATTTTGTAGGTCATTTGATTATTTGGTTCTACACAAACATTTAAGTTTCTCTCAATTAAGCTCTAAAACGCAATTTCTACTTTTTCTAACAACTTTTATTCCTTCATTTGAATTATTTTTATTTTAAATCTACAGATTAAGTATCTGTAAGAATTAATTCATAATAATCCAAATTTTTTGAAAGATCATCTGGTTGCCAATAACATTTTTGAGGAAAGATCCTTTGAGTAAGCTGGTTGAGTGTAGAGTATAATGGTATTTCTTGGAATCTGGTTAAAGTAATATGTTGAGTGAATGGTTTTGTAAAATAGGAATTTTCATTGGCTTTTTCTATAGGTTTTGGAATTTGTTGAAGAGGTCTTATTTGAGAAGAAGATGGAGTACGAGCAGCTTGACTGTAAGTCAATGCTGGAAAGTCTTGTAATATTTGAAATCTATTTTGAGTTACAAGAGTAAGACTCATCTCATAATCCTGAGGAGTCTTAGGTCTAGAATTTCCTGCTTTTGAATCCATTCCTACAAAATCAATAAACAACATCTTTAAGTTGGATAGATAATTGTTTATTCTGATCTTTGTAATATTGAAGAATCTCCTCATTTCTTCCTGATCTTCGAAGGACTTGAATTCTAATAGTATTTCTTTGAATTTCTCTCTGGAGAAGAAAAGCTCTCTCTTTTGGTGTAACGGTTGCATAATGGCTTTGCTGAATATATACTGTATTATGTTTGGGAATTTGATAGGCTGGAATGCTTTGTCTTCCATTGCTGGTCTGAATAAAATATTGATATCCTCTGGATTGAAGAACTGCTTCTTTGTTTAGGAGTTTAGGAGCATCTCGTTGGATTCTTAAATAATTTGTATATTCTCGATCATTTCTTTGAGTCATAATGCCACGATCCATGTCCTTGCAAAAATTCTCTAGTAAGAAAATCTGGTAATGAATTATTTTCTCCTTTAATAAATTCAATTTCAAAATAAAAAACAGATAAAATGGCTTGCCATCTTGCAAATATTTGTTTTGAAACTATATTTGAACATCTTTTTGTAAAATCTCTTTAGCAGATTTACGGTCTATTCTAATTAAAAATTTTTTATTATATAAATCATCTTGAAATTTTGATATGCATAAAACTATTGATAAAATTTCTTTTTTAATTGTTGAATAATTCTTTTGAGGGTCAGACCATGTTCCTGAATGAAATCTAACTAATTCTTCTTTTGATTCTGCTATTTTTTGTTTTAGTATAACCCCATATCCTAATTCTGATGCATCTGTTTCTACTATCATAAATGTTTTAGGATGTGGTAAACATAAGCATGGTAATGATTTAATTTTTTCTTTTAAATATCTTATTTTTTTAGTATGTTCTTCTGTCCATGGTTTTGGATTTTTCTTTTATCTGTTAAATAATATTGAGTATTCTTGTCTTAATTTAGGAAAGAAATCTGCTATATAATTTAAGCATCCTAAAAATCTTTGTAATTGATTTTTATCTTTTATTTCATCTGGAAATTTAGTAGTAAATTCTAAAGCTCTATTGATTGGTTTTATTGTTCCTTGGTATATGTCATGTCCTAAAAATCTTATTTTTGTTTGGAATAATTTCATTTTTGGAGCAGAAACCACTAATCCATTTTTCTTAACTATTTTTAAAAATATATTCAAATGTTTAAAATGTTGCTCTATTGATTCAGAAAATATTAATACATCATCTATATATACTATAATGAATGAACTATAAGGATTGAAAATATCATTCATTATATTTTGAAATTCTGACGGTGCATTTTTTAATCCAAATGGCATTACGTTCCATTCATAATGACCAAAAGGTGTGGTGAATGCTGTTTTATATCTATCTTTGGGTGTTATTAATATTTGCCAATATCCTGATTTTAAATCAAATTTGAAAATATCTTTGATTTAAATAATCTATTGAGCAAATCTTTTTTATTAGGAATTGGATACCTAATCCATTGTAATACTTTATTTAATGGTTTATAATTTATTACTAATCTTGGAACTCCTCTTTATTTTTCAGCTTGATTCATGACATAAAATGCAGCACAACTCCAAGGTGATTTTGAAGGTGTTATTAGTTTTTTATCTAATAATGCTTTTATTTCTTTTTTACAAAATTCTAACAAATCAAAATTCATTTGCATTGGTCTAGCCTTAGTTGGAATATTTTTTTTCATTAAATCCTGTTTCATAGGGTAATTCTACCATATGTTGTTTTCTATCCCAAAAAGCATTAGGAATATCAGCACATATTTCTTTTTGTAATAATTCTTCTATTTCCGAGATTCTTTTTTGTATTTTATCATCTTTTAATTGTTCTTCAATTTTTAGATAAGATTTTTCTTCCTTAATATAATTTATTTGTTGTCGTATTTTAGTAATACTATTTATTGTTTTGTAAATAGAAGAGGTTTGTAATATTTGTAATTCTCTTTGTTTTACTGGGGTTAGAAATCTAAAGATAACCGTTTTTCCCATTATATTTATTGAAATTCCTTCATGGCTTACAAAAAATGGGTATATTTGAATTAAAAAGGGTGTGTTCCTAATATTACATCATGATTTATATTTTTTACAACTATGAAATTATGTCTAATACAATATTCATTGTTACATATTGATCCTTTTGTAAATTTATATTTTACTTGTAAATTTTCTCCATTTGCTGCCATTAATGTTTCTTGTGTTTTTTCACAATATTTAGTAGGAATTATTCCTTCTTTAATACAACTTGTATCAGCTCCACTATCTATTAAAGCTACATATGTTTCTTTGAACTCTTCTACTGTAATGGTTACTAAAGCATACCATTTTTGGAATGTCATTTTTTCTATAGTATTTAAATATTGGATTTCATTTGTTGGTCTTTCTGATCTATTTATTTCTTCTGTTTTAGAATTAGAAGTTGAAGGCTGATTTTCTGTTAATGTTAATTTTGCTTCTATCTCTAAATCTTTTGTTTTTAGTTCTATAATTTCTTGTTGTAATTGTTTTACTTGTATTTTAAGATTATTAATTTATGTTTGAAGATCTTTGGTAGTCTCTTTTTTCATTATATTTATGTTTGGATATTTATCTATTAATTTCGAAATACTAAAAGGTTCTATTATTTTTGGTATTTTATCTTCTTGGATAATTAGACTTTTTAATCTTTCTAAAGATTCTTTTTTAGCTACTGGATCTTCTATTTTTTCTATTATGTCTAATAGGAATTCTTTATCTTCTTTCTTAGTTATAACATTTATATATTTTGAAGTTCTAGAACAATTACAATTTTCTTCACTTTCTGAACTAGATATATCATCATAATAATCGTCTTCAGAACTTTTATCTTGTTCATTTATTAATAAATTTATTAATTTATTTTTAATTTCTTCTTCATTTTCACAGATTTCTGTAATTTTTTCTTTTAAGTTACACTTGTTTGCTTTATGTCCTATTTTTCCACATTTATAACAAACAATTTTTCTTTTAATAAATTTTTTCTTTCTTTCTGGTTTATCTTCTTTAGGTTTTTTATATTTTATTTTCTTATTATATTTTTTAACTTTCTTTTTGTATGCTGATTGTGATTTAATTCTTTTAATTCCAAATGCATCACAAAATGATCCTACTTCTTTTGTTTTAGAACCATATTTTATTTGCAATCTTAATTCTGAACATAACATTAATCCTTCTTTTTTCACAAATGCAAATAATTGTCCAAAAGTAATATTTTCAAATGAAATTACATCTGTTCCCATTTCCTTTTGTAAATTATCCATTATTCTTTGTGAAAATAAGCTTGGTAATCCAGTTATGAATCTTTCTTTCCAAAATGAAGCATTGCAATCTGGTCTTCTTAATACATTGGTTAAAAACATATCTTTATACCATCTAAAGTCTGATAATGTTGGACATCTTAAATTTGTTAAAAATGTTTTATTAGAGTTTAATTCTTCTTTTGGATTTCCTATAAAATACATTACTATGGTTACTATTAAAAATTCTGCAGCATCTGATTGTATTTGAATATTTCCTTGATCGTCTTCAATCTCTTGTGTATGTTCTAATATTGATAATTTATCTTGTAATGTTAAAGCATTATCCCACCAATTTTTTAATTGTCCAGTAAATCCTGAAACTAATAATGTTGCAATATTTCTTTCTTGAATATTTTTAATTTTATAAGCTAGTCTAGCCATTCCCATTTCTTGCAAATTATTTAGTACTTCATACTCTGCTTTGCCATCTATATTCCATTCATATATTGAGTCTCCATCATATTTAGTAGTACGAAATTTTGATCTTTCTTCATATTGAATATCTGGAGGGCTAGGTCTTGGATAATAATTCTTTGTACTTACTATTTTCCAATCTTTATTACTGTTATTATAAACCCTTCTTCGTCTTATTTTGTTTATTTGATTATCTTCTTTTTTTTCAAATTGGGTTTTTATTGGTAGTATTATATTTTCTATATCTGAATCTGTTGAATCTACTGATGAATTGCCTGTTTTTTCTGAGGAACCATCTTCTATTATTTATCTAAAGTATTTATTCTAGGAGTTGGAGGTTTTATTTCTGTAGTTAAGTTTTGTAATGCTTGAGATATCTTATTTAATATATTATCTGTATTATTAATATTTTGTACTAAATCTTGTTCTTTTTCTTTTGTTAAACTTCTAAGTTGAAAATGAGGTGCTGAAATATCATTAGGGAATTTTAAGTCTGGTTTCTTTATGGTATCTATTTTTGTATTTAATACTTCTATATGTTGAGAAATTGTATGAAAAATTTGATTTGTATAATTATTTTGTTGATAAATTTTTTTAATATCTTCTAAATTTATAGTGTTATTTGTACTTGATTCAGCTTCTCTACCCTTTTTAAAAGGTGAGGCTATTATATCTCCTTGTCCTATATTTATTTTTACCTCTTGTAATGGAGGATGTATAGATGTTATAATTTGATCATCTTTTAATTTTCATTTTTTATATAAATTGGTTTGAACATTTATTTGAGATGTATTATAAATATCATTTATTCCTAATTTTGATGTATAGTATGCTAACCGAGTAAAGAAAGGGAAATCAAATTTTTGCTTATCTAATTCATCTTTCCATTCTATAATTAATTTTCTTTTATATTCAGATTTTAATTGAAAAAATCAAATTCTTTTTTCAGTATTTTCTTCATCATCAAAATCTTCTTGTAAATATTTATGATTTGTTTTATATGGTTTATTTATAACATTTATTTCTCCTTTCATTTGTGAATGTGTTGGAGAATATTCTGATTGATTTTGATTTATGACTTCTGGAACAGGAGTTTTATATTTAAAAGTTGAGGTACTTTCTAAAGGAAAATTAATTTCAGTTGATTCATAATTAGAATGTCTAGGTGGTAGCCAAGAATAAGTTGAATTAGGTCTTTCTCTTAAAGATGAAAATCTTATTAAAGTTTTGCCATCAGGTTTTTCTATAATATCTTCTACATCAGTTTGTTCTATATTTCTGGTTATTTGTGGATTTTATATTTCGAATTCACTCGGTATAGTAATTTCATTCCATTTTAATCTTTTTGGAGTATAAGTTGTTGGTCTATCTGCATCTACTTGTAATAAGGTTGTTTCTTCTTTAAGAGTTGGGGTCATTATAAATTTAGGATTTAAATGTGAAGATAATGGTCTATAATATATTCTATATATTACTGCAAAATTCTTTGTATGTTTTTCAAATTCATTTCCTTGTAGATGAATATCTAAAATGACTGAATTCAGAATATGTGGGTCTGTTAAGTCTATTGAAAAATTTGGAGCACAGTTAAAATATATAGGTCCATTGCAAACATTTGTTTGAATCATAGAAAGTAAGGAAGTTTTATATCGTTTAAGTCTAGTATCTCTTAATGCTAAATATATTGGAGCATCGACTCCTAGATGGAATAAAGGTTTTACAGCAATTTGTATTAAACCTATATGAATATATCGATATCCTTTACTTAAATATTTTTGAATTGTACTATGATTTAATAATGGGATAGATTGATATTCTTCTTGAATAGATATTGTTTCTTCATGTGTTTTAACTGATAAAGCTGTTTTGAAATCTAAAGGACCTATTCTATAGATATGTTCTATTTTTTCTTCTGGAATTGTCCAGTCTGAATTATTAACAGGCATATGATATTCATGACTTTGTACTATATTATCTTGCTTTGAATTAGATCCTATTTTTAATTATCTAAGAAATGCATCCATGTTGTATATTTAATTAAAGTTTTACCTAATCAGGAACAACTGAGCACTATGCCGAAAACATCCTATCCTGGACTTACCAACGGTCTAACAAGGCATCAAAGTCTTACCAATGATTTCAGTAAAAGTTTAATAAAATATGTAAACATAAATGCATGAATTAGCCAAGTCAAAATAGAAATGTAATTCAAATAAAGTAATAGTACTTCAAAATCTTAAATATGCATTTGCATGTATAAGTTTGTTCCCCAAATGAATGGACTTCTCTTTATTCTAAAAAATCATTCTCAGTTAGATTTATTCCAGATGGATTTACATATCAAGATTACAAAATGGCCTAGTATCGTGCTTTCCTATACAGACCATTCAACCATTCATGGTTTTTTACCTTCAAAGAAAGTTGCAACAGAGAATTTCCAATTTGGTTTAGCCATTGGTGGCAATGGTTCGGCCCTCAAAAAGAAATACTACCTCCAAATGTCTTAATGGGATTTCAAACTTATCTCAAAAAAGCCAAGGGGGAAGAGTATACAAAGCCAATATTATTCCATGTAGAATTCAAAGTACCATGGATTTTTTGCTGGAGTTTCAAAATTCATCAAGACCTAGAAAGACCCCTCTTTTATAATAAACAAACACAAAATCTTCTTACTTATCTCATTATTAACCTATAGCTTTTCGTTTTAAAAGGCGTTCATAAATTAATAATAAACTCATATTTTAGGAAAATATGACATGTAATTTTAGTGAATTATTTATTTATGCTATAAATGGGATCAAAGGTTATACAATTTTTTTTAAAAAATTATTACTTTTTTATTTTTATCAAAATAATTAATTTAGCTCATTAGCCCAGGTTAAGATTGAAACAATTTATTATTTAATCAAGGTTATTAATTTATCGAGTATTAATCTATAGAGGTTTTACTTTAACAAATTTCATATCAGAAGCAAGATTGTAGATGAATAATCATATACATTATTCACACAGTGGCTTTAAAACTAAAAGCGAGATTATAGTTGAGCATTGATAATCATAATTGATGTAGAGGCTTTCAAACCAGAATTGATATTGTACATGTGTATAGGCCTATAAGTGGTCCGGGTCTAGACTCAGACCCGGCCTGGACTCGCTAATTTTTGCCAAGTATGGGTACAATACAAGTTCGTATACCCGGCTCAAATCCCGACGCCTTTTTCCTAATAAAAAGATGGACCGAATACGAAGTATTGCATTCCAACCTGTATCTGACCTAGACCCATTTAAATAAATTAATAATTATAAAAAATATATAATTATTAATGCAATAATACTTATTATAATAATAATATATGTTTATTACTATACAATAATACAATAATATATACAATAATACTTATTATTATAATGATATATATACTTATTGATGCAATAATGCTTATTATACAATAAATTAATCATTATAAAAATATATACTTAGCATAAAATTCGACTCGTTACCCATCGAACCTGGATCTGGAAGATTAAGTGTAAGACCCATCACGTATACGAGTTGAATCTGGAACATGTATACCAAAACGGGTCTAAGTCTGAAATGTTCAATTCCGACCCGTACCCAACCCATTGACAGGTCTACATGAGTAATAATAAAATAAGTGAATAAGTTGTTTTGAAACTAGAATCGAGATTATAGATGATTAATTAAAAAATGGAAGAGTTATCATAAACATTAGAAAAATGTTAAAGTGAAGTAAAACATGGAGGGAAGTCGATTAGAGTTGTTAATTCGTGTGACGAGTCATTGGAAACACAAGTGACACGGCAATTTTTCAACCGGAGTCAAGATTGTAAATGAGTGATCACAATTGTAATGGGCATAATGGCCTTTAAACCAAAATGTAGATTGCTATGGAGTGATAAAATGTGATTCTCAATCAAAGCGAAGTTGAGATTAAAATTGATGATAATTAAGCAACAATTAATCATCATGAAACCCGAATGGAGAATGGTATTGGGTGATTAAAATGTAATTCTCAATCAAAGAGAAGTTTGAGATTAAAATCAATGATTACTAAGCAATAATTGTTCATCATGTGATCGAATTTAGAATCAAAACGGATGATAACTAATGATTACTAGTGTAAATAAAAAATTGAAGCTGAGATTAAGATTGATGAAAAGTACATAAGTATTCTCAAAATTGACAGAGTTTTAACTAAAATCGAAAAATATTGTAATTGTTCTGTAGTCAATTAGAAATATTTCATGTAATTTAATTTCATATGTTTACATATGGTTAAATTAGTTATTGTCCTCCCTGCGAGGAAAAAAAAGGGTAAATCAGGTTTAGTGGAAGGAAATAATTCAATAGCATGATTGTAATATGGATACTTAATTTTGAATATTAGTATAATTGAATTAATGATCATTGAATGTCAAAACTGCGGAATATCCATCTTCATTTTGAATTTGATTTTGTATGTTATCAATATACGCTTCGGATGTAAGCCGGTCACCCACGCTCACTCAGGTTCCAATATTAACTGAGTGGATCCATATTGAGTTGTTGAACTTTCATTAGTTCCATGCAGCATGCACAGAAGATTCCTTCTGTGCGTGGTAGAAGCGTCCCTTGCTTCAGTTTGGACATGCTTGGTCGTTTTGTCTTGTTCCATTCCACAACAATGAATTTGTTTTTTGCTGGGAACTTCAAAGTTCCTCCCATGGTCCTCCACTGGCGTGTAGTGATACAATTAATGAGTATTAGAACCTTCTATTACTGTTAATGTGGAGCCTCCGCTATCCAAGAAATTACTTTTGATCAAATGGAGTTTTTTGCCAAAATAACACTCTTTCTAAAAAATATTTCCAATATGATTCACTTTCAAATTTTATTCCCAAATCGATGTTATTGTTGCCACCTAATTAGCCTGATTGCCATGTAGTATAACAATAAAGGAAAGCTTTAATCTAGTATATACTTTCCAACAAAAACTAAAAATTTAAACTTTTTTATTATAGAGGCACAAGAAGATTGCATAACTTTAATAATTTCCTTATAATTATTTAAAATAAATTCTACCATTATTGACCTTGCTATTATTGCTCTCTGTAATTTTTTTAAATGTATCAAACTTATTGCATATATTTTTCAAAAATAAATTTGCAAAATACAAAAGTTGCAATGAAAATTGAAAGCAATAACAAGAAAAAGTTACAAAAACGTCAAGGCTATCATATTTGTTTTATGTTATGCTTCCGACTCCTTGAAAAGAACTTTTACAAAAAGTAATCAAACTATTGCAATTGATATAATGCTAAAGTTTCTTGAAAGTAACACAAGCCATTAATTAATGTTGAATAAATGTGCAAAAATACTTCAAGTATACGAGATTATTTGATCATGTGATAGAGAGGCGCTACAAATGAACATGCTTATATATGTGGCGGAAATCAAACATATTGAGTATGAATCTATGTTGTTACGTAGTTTTCCTATTAACATTTTATCAAACACACGGTGTGAGAAATCATTTGTTAAAACAATTAGTATTCAAAATTTTTGAAGGCCATAGGAATGTTCCAAAAATTGCACAATAGAAAAGATAAGAGAATAATCTTCGTTTACCTTGAGATTATCAAATTGAGGAGAATATTTTCATCCACAGATATAATATCAGGAATGACAATGAAGTTTTAGATGTTGTTAATATAAATATTGGCTTCTGGCAATTACATTTGACAAGGAAAAATAATGAAAGAACGAAAAATAACGAACCGAAAAAAAAAGGTGGGAAGGTTCAAAGAGAGAATCGGGGAAAATATTAGTTGGGAAGGAGAGATGAAATGTGCCTCTATCTCTATCCTGCCACATATGCAACTTATGTAACAAAAAAAGAATTATAAAGGTAATAAATTTTAAAACTAGGTTACTTTGGGTATATGTTTCGAAAGAAGAGTTATTTTGGCAATAAACTCTGATCAAATGAAAACTCATGGGTAGATGGAGATGCAGATCTTCAATATGAGATAGTTTGCTGGAGGCATGATGATAAATGCAGGAAGGTACCTCTGATTGACGAGGAAGCTGAACTTAAAGTCTGATTTATCTCTTCTATGTGACATAGCCAATTGAAGAGATTTTGTAGGTCATTTGATTATTTGGTTCTACACAAACATTTAAGTTTCTCTCAATTAAGCTCTAAAACGCAATTTCTACTTTTTCTAACAACTTTTATTCCTTCATTTGAATTATTTTTATTTTAAATCTACAGATTAAGTATCTGTAAGAATTAATTCATAATAATCCAAATTTTTTGAAAGATCATCTGGTTGCCAATAACATTTTTGAGGAAAGATCCTTTGAGTAAGCTGGTTGAGTGTAGAGTATAATGGTATTTCTTGGAATCTGGTTAAAGTAATATGTTGAGTGAATGGTTTTGTAAAATAGGAATTTTCATTGGCTTTTTCTATAGGTTTTGGAATTTGTTGAAGAGGTCTTATTTGAGAAGAAGATGGAGTACGAGCAGCTTGACTGTAAGTCAATGCTGGAAAGTCTTGTAATATTTGAAATCTATTTTGAGTTACAGGAGTAAGACTCATCTCATAATCCTGAGGAGTCTTAGGTCTAGAATTTCCTGCTTTTGAATCCATTCCTACAAAATCAATAAACAACATCTTTAAGTTGGATAGATAATTGTTTATTCTGATCTTTGTAATATTGAAGAATCTCCTCATTTCTTCCTGATCTTCGAAGGACTTGAATTCTAATAGTATTTCTTTGAATTTCTCTCTGGAGAAGAAAAGCTCTCTCTTTTGGTGTAAGGGTTGCATAATGGCTTTGCTGAATATATACTGTATTATGTTTGGGAATTTGATAGGCTGGAATGCTTTGTCTTCCATTGCTGGTCTGAATAAAATATTGATATCCTCTGGATTGAAGAACTGCTTCTTTGTTTAGGAGTTTAGGAGCATCTCGTTGGGTTCTTAAATAATTTGTATATTCTCGATCATTTCTTTGAGTCATAATGTCACGATCCATGTCCTTGCAAAAATTCTCTAGTAAGAAAATCTGGTAATGAATTATTTTCTCCTTTAATAAATTCAATTTCAAAATAAAAAACAGATAAAATGGCTTGCCATCTTGCAAATATTTGTTTTGAAACTATATTTGAACATTTTTTTGTAAAATCTCTTTAGCAGATTTACAGTCTATTCTAATTAAAAATTTTTTATTATATAAATCATCTTGAAATTTTGATATGCATAAAACTATTGATAAAATTTCTTTTTTAATTGTTGAATAATTCTTTTGAGGGTCAGACCATGTTCCTGAATGAAATCTAACTAATTCTTCTTTTGATTCTGCTATTTTTTGTTTTAGTATACCCCCATATCCTAATTCTGATGCATCTGTTTCTACTATCATAAATGTTTTAGGATGTGGTAAACATAAGCATGGTAATGATTTAATTTTTTCTTTTAAATATCTTATTTTTTGAGTATGTTCTTCTGTCCATGGTTTTGGATTTTTCTTTAATCTGTTAAATAATATTGAGTATTCTTGTCTTAATTTAGGAAAGAAATCTGCTATATAATTTAAGCATCCTAAAAATCTTTGTAATTGATTTTTATCTTTTATTTCATCTGGAAATTTAGTAGTAAATTCTAAAGCTCTATTGATTGGTTTTATTGTTCCTTGGTATATGTCATGTCCTAAAAATCTTATTTTTGTTTGGAATAATTTCATTTTTGGAGCAGAAACCACTAATCCATTTTTCTTAACTATTTTTAAAAATATATTCAAATGTTTAAAATGTTGCTCTATTGATTCAGAAAATATTAATACATCATCTATATATACTATAATGAATGAACTATAAGGATTGAAAATATCATTCATTATATTTTGAAATTCTGACGGTGCATTTTTTAATCCAAATGGCATTACGTTCCATTCATAATGACCAAAAGGTGTGGTGAATGCTGTTTTATATCTATCTTTGGGTGTTATTAATATTTGCCAATATCCTGATTTTAAATCAAATTTGAAAATATCTTTGATTTAAATAATCTATTGAGCAAATCTTTTTTATTAGGAATTGGATACCTAATCCATTGTAATACTTTATTTAATGGTTTATAATTTATTACTAATCTTGGAACTCCTCTTTATTTTTCAGCTTGATTCATGACATAAAATGCAGCACAACTCCAAGGTGATTTTGAAGGTGTGATTAGTTTTTTATCTAATAATGCTTTTATTTCTTTTTTACAAAATTCTAACAAATCAAAATTCATTTGCATTGGTCTAGCCTTAGTTGGAATATTTTTTTTCATTAAATCCTGTTTCATAGGGTAATTCTACCATATGTTGTTTTCTATCCCAAAAAGCATTAGGAATATCAGCACATATTTCTTTTTGTAATAATTCTTCTATTTCCGAGATTCTTTTTTGTATTTTATCATCTTTTAATTGTTCTTCAATTTTTAGATAAGATTTTTCTTCCTTAATATAATTTATTTGTTGTCGTATTTTAGTAATACTATTTATTGTTTTGTAAATAGAAGAGGTTTGTAATATTTGTAATTCTCTTTGTTTTACTGGGGTTAGAAATCTAAAGATAACCGTTTTTCCCATTATATTTATTGAAATTCCTTCATGGCTTACAAAAAATGGGTATATTTGAATTAAAAAGGGTGTGTTCCTAATATTACATCATGATTTATATTTTTTACAACTATGAAATTATGTCTAATACAATATTCATTGTTACATATTGATCCTTTTGTAAATTTATATTTTACTTGTAAATTTTCTCCATTTGCTGCCATTAATGTTTCTTGTGTTTTTTCACAATATTTAGTAGGAATTATTCCTTCTTTAATACAACTTGTATCAGCTCCACTATCTATTAAAGCTACATATGTTTCTTTGAACTCTTCTACTGTAATGGTTACTAAAGCATACCATTTTTGGAATGTCATTTTTTCTATAGTATTTAAATATTGGATTTCATTTGTTGGTCTTTCTGATCTATTTATTTCTTCTGTTTTAGAATTAGAAGTTGAAGGCTGATTTTCTGTTAATGTTAATTTTGCTTCTATCTCTAAATCTTTTGTTTTTAGTTCTATAATTTCTTGTTGTAATTGTTTTACTTGTATTTTAAGATTATTAATTTATGTTTGAAGATCTTTGGTAGTCTCTTTTTTCATTATATTTATGTTTGGATATTTATCTATTAATTTCGAAATACTAAAAGGTTCTATTATTTTTGGTATTTTATCTTCTTGGATAATTAGACTTTTTAATCTTTCTAAAGATTCTTTTTTAGCTACTGGATCTTCTATTTTTTCTATTATGTCTAATAGGAATTCTTTATCTTCTTTCTTAGTTATAACATTTATATATTTTGAAGTTCTAGAACAATTACAATTTTCTTCACTTTCTGAACTAGATATATCATCATAATAATCGTCTTCAGAACTTTTATCTTGTTCATTTATTAATAAATTTATTAATTTATTTTTAATTTCTTCTTCATTTTCACAGATTTCTGTAATTTTTTCTTTTAAGTTACACTTGTTTGCTTTATGTCCTATTTTTCCACATTTATAACAAACAATTTTTCTTTTAATAAATTTTTTCTTTCTTTCTAGTTTATCTTCTTTAGGTTTTTTATATTTTATTTTCTTATTATATTTTTTAACTTTCTTTTTGTATGCTGATTGTGATTTAATTCTTTTAATTCCAAATGCATCACAAAATGATCCTACTTCTTTTGTTTTAGAACCATATTTTATTTGCAATCTTAATTCTGAACATAACATTAATCCTTCTTTTTTCACAAATGCAAATAATTGTCCAAAAGTAATATTTTCAAATGAAATTACATCTGTTCCCATTTCCTTTTGTAAATTATCCATTATTCTTTGTGAAAATAAGCTTGGTAATCCAGTTATGAATCTTTCTTTCCAAAATGAAGCATTGCAATCTGGTCTTCTTAATACATTGGTTAAAAACATATCTTTATACCATCTAAAGTCTGATAATGTTGGACATCTTAAATTTGTTAAAAATGTTTTATTAGAGTTTAATTCTTCTTTTGGATTTCCTATAAAATACATTACTATGGTTACTATTAAAAATTCTGCAGCATCTGATTGTATTTGAATATTTCCTTGATCGTCTTCAATCTCTTGTGTATGTTCTAATATTGATAATTTATCTTGTAATGTTAAAGCATTATCCCACCAATTTTTTAATTGTCCAGTAAATCCTGAAACTAATAATGTTGCAATATTTCTTTCTTGAATATTTTTAATTTTATAAGCTAGTCTAGCCATTCCCATTTCTTGCAAATTATTTAGTACTTCATACTCTGCTTTGCCATCTATATTCCATTCATATATTGAGTCTCCATCATATTTAGTAGTACGAAATTTTGATCTTTCTTCATATTGAATATCTGGAGGGCTAGGTCTTGGATAATAATTCTTTGTACTTACTATTTTCCAATCTTTATTACTGTTATTATAAACCCTTCTTCGTCTTATTTTGTTTATTTGATTATCTTCTTTTTTTTCAAATTGGGTTTTTATTGGTAGTATTATATTTTCTATATCTGAATCTGTTGAATCTACTGATGAATTGCCTGTTTTTTCTGAGGAACCATCTTCTATTATTTATCTAAAGTATTTATTCTAGGAGTTGGAGGTTTTATTTCTGTAGTTAAGTTTTGTAATGCTTGAGATATCTTATTTAATATATTATCTGTATTATTAATATTTTGTACTAAATCTTGTTCTTTTTCTTTTGTTAAACTTCTAAGTTGAAAATGAGGTGCTGAAATATCATTAGGGAATTTTAAGTCTGGTTTCTTTATGGTATCTATTTTTGTATTTAATACTTCTATATGTTGAGAAATTGTATGAAAAGTTTGATTTGTATAATTATTTTGTTGATAAATTTTTTTAATATCTTCTAAATTTATAGTGTTATTTGTACTTGATTCAGCTTCTCTACCCTTTTTAAAAGGTGAGGCTATTATATCTCCTTGTCCTATATTTATTTTTACCTCTTGTAATGGAGGATGTATAGATGTTATAATTTGATCATCTTTTAATTTTCATTTTTTATATAAATTGGTTTGAACATTTATTTGAGATGTATTATAAATATCATTTATTCCTAATTTTGATGTATAGTATGCTAACCAAGTAAAGAAAGGGAAATCAAATTTTTGCTTATCTAATTCATCTTTCCATTCTATAATTAATTTTCTTTTATATTCAGATTTTAATTGAAAAAATCAAATTCTTTTTTCAGTATTTTCTTCATCATCAAAATCTTCTTGTAAATATTTATGATTTATTTTATATGGTTTATTTATAACATTTATTTCTTCTTTCATTTGTGAATGTGTTGGAGAATATTCTGATTGATTTTGATTTATGACTTCTGGAACAGGAGTTTTATATTTAAAAGTTGAGGTACTTTCTAAAGGAAAATTAATTTCAGTTGATTCATAATTAGAATGTCTAGGTGGTAGCCAAGAATAAGTTAAATTAGGTCTTTCTCTTAAAGATGAAAATCTTATTAAAGTTTTGCCATCAGGTTTTTCTATAATATCTTCTACATCAGTTTGTTCTATATTTCTGGTTATTTGTGGATTTTATATTTCGAATTCACTCGGTATAGTAATTGTAGACACCAAATTTTTGTCAATTTTCAATGTTTTATTGGATTTTATCTATTTGATAAGTTTTTTATTTATTTATTTATTTTTTACATTTTATTGTGTAATTTTCTCATTTTCACAAGTTTATTTTAGAAAAAAAAAAACAACAACAAACCAAAATATAAAAAAAAAAAAAAGGAAAAAAATGAGAACAAGACTCCACCTTTTTGGCTCAATTTCCTCTCTCGGCTCTCCCCCTCATCAGACAAGAGGGACAAAAAAAAAACTACTCCCTCAATTTACTCTCTCGAGACACACACACAGAAGACAAGACAAAAGAAAATTTTTCCCTCCCTCTCTGGGCGGACTCAAAAAAAAAAAACGGACAGAAGAAAGAAAAAAAGGGGACACTCTCTCGGCCATTTTCTTTTGCTCTCAACAAAACCAAGACTCCAATTTTTTTTCCCTCTGAATACATCTCTCGGACCTCCTCTCTCCCAATATTTCCACAACACCCTTGCAGACAACAAAAGGGAGGCAGCGACGGGTTGGGCTATTGGAGCTTGACAAATTTCATCAAAAACTTAGACAAAGGACTGCAATCTCCATTGAGGTACATTTTGTTTCCTTTTTTTCCAGTTTTTCTTCTCCTCAATTAATTAGATTAAAAAGTGTTTAGGTGCTGCTTTGTCCCTTTCTCTTGTTGGTTTTGTTGTTGTGATGTTTTTGGGCCTGTCCAAGATTAGACTGAGGAGAAGAAAGATTATTTTTGTATATGCATGTTAACTGATTGAAAAAATGCCAAAATAAAAAAAAAGAGAATTTTAGAGGGCTGTTTTACTTTATTTTAGCCCTTTTATGTTGTCTTCTTGTCAAACTAAGATTATAGCTGTAATGTAGAAGCTATAAGGAGCGTTTTAGCATAAATTTTATGATTTTTGGTGAAGATTTGGGTGTTTTTAAAAAAAATAAAAACTGGACTGTATTTTGATATTTTGGCCACTTTTGGGTCGCCTTTGGTAAAAACTAAATCCGGAAATGGAACCTACGCGAAAAATCGAGTGAGGGGGTGTATTTTGAGGATTTTTGGTGACCGGAGAGGTCACCGGCGGTGGCGGTCGGCGGCGGCGGCGCCACCGGCGACCACCATGGCCGCCAGCTGAAGCTGAAGCTTCAGCTCGCCTGGGAAGAAGAAGAGACGGAACGAACGGGGAAGAAAGAAAAGAAAGAAGAAGAAGAGAAAAAAAAAAGAAAAGAAAAGAAAGAAAATGGTTTGGGCTAATGTTTTTTTTTCGGTTGGGCCAGGAGCTAGTTTTGTTAGGTTTTGGGGCTGGGCTTTGGTTTATTTTTCTTTTGGGTTTCGGTTGGGCTCGGAGGTTGGAGCCCATGAATTTTTGGCTGGGCTTGAGGGATAAAAAGACGGGCTGGCCTGTGTGTTTTAGCTTGGGTTTTCAGTTGGGCTTAGGTAGGTTGGCCCAAGTAAAATAAAAAGAGTGGTCCGACGCCCTTTTTCTTGCCCAGATCTGGTTACGATTTGCACTTTGGCCCCTGATCTTTGGAGTAGTTTCATTGTGGCCCAGAACATTTTAAATTTCTTTCACCTAGGTCTTTAAATTAATTGCATTTTGGTCCCTGAATTTTATCTTTCATTTAATTTTGACCCCTAAACTTTGGAAAAATATATTTTTTGTCCCCAAAGATTTTTCAATCTTTGCAATTCAGTCCATAGTGAATTTTGACTCTCTTTGTTATGATTATTTCTTTTCTTTAATAGCTAATTATGTTACTTTAGAATATACTTAACTTGGAATTTTTAGATTTGCTTAAATTTCTTTACGTCTGACATATTAGTGTGAATTTAGTACTTGTATTATTATTTTCTTTTTTCAATTAAATTGGTGCCGTGATCCTTTTGTTCATTGTGAGTATAAATAGGACAAATTGACTCCATTTAGTCACCACTTCAAACGGGAGGTACCCCTATTTTTATTATTTCGATGTCAATTACGTGCTCTTATGTGCTCTTATGTGTTCCTATGTGTTTATATTTTTATATGCTTTATTTATTTGATTTAAATATTCATTCAAGTTTTCTTACATATATTTTAGTTAATTTTTTACAATGATTCAAGAGACATTTAAATACCTCAAAAATGTAATAGATAGGATAATTAGATTTGTTTTATTATATTTTTCCCTTCTAGATTGTAGTTAGGCGCTCCCCGATGTAATAGGTAGGTTGCGTGTTTATGTGGCTTATGTGTTATGTGTTTTATCCGCTTTTCTTAGGATTTTGGCATCTAGATATTATGTTTACGTGTTATGTGCTACGTGCTCTTATGTGTTTATTTGTTTTAATTTATGTTTTATTTGTTTCACTATGAATTATTAATGCATGACGTCACCACACTAGTCCAACGCTAGTTGTGGCTTTTTTTTTTCCTCTATTTACTTGCTAGTCCAACGCTAGTAAGGATTTTTAGGAATGGGCTAGTCCAATGCTAGACCCTTTAGGTCGTCTTGCGTTAGATTCATTTTTGTGTGCTATTCACTACATTTTCATGCATATTTTTATTTTTAGGATTTTTCTCATATTGTATAATGTTCCCTATTATATTATCCCCTACTCTCTATAGGCACTAATCATGTCATTTAGAATCGCATCTCATTTAATCTAGTTCATTTGCTTGTTCATGTTAGGATAATTATTTTCAAACATGGGAAATGGGTTATTATAACTTTTTAGTTTAAATATCCCATTAATCCTTGTATAGGAAAATTAGGTCACGAGTTTTTGTCTCCCGTACCCTTTATGTTGCATTCCCCTTTTCTTTGGTCACTTATATATATGTATATAATTTAATTTCTTTTCTTTTATTTTAATTTCATCATTTGCGTACTCGTGACACTTTCAAGGAATCAATTTGGCTTTCGCAATTAATGCGATTGGTCCAATTAAATCCTTGAATGAACATTTTGCCCCTTTTGATATTTTTAGATTTGCATCCATGTAGAAAACATCCAAATGCGATAAATTAAGGGTTAGATTAGGAAAATTTTGACTAAACCTCGCAACTAGCTTAGACTAGGTTGAAAGGGTGCCTTAGATTTGAATTAATTGAACCTTTGCCTTCCCTTTCTTCAACCGTGACTCCCGAACTCATTTTCTCTGTTTTCAAACACCTGGAGTTGTCGAAAAGGGTTTTATTTTATTTTTGTCAAAAATATTTTTTGGGTGACTTGGTACACCAAAATCCCATACCAAGTGGCGACTCCTATTTTTTCTTAAAAACACTTTTAGACTAAATTTTGGACCCAAATCGTCGCATTTTTCAAAGTCCCATTCTAAGTCTTTTTTCATTTATTATTAATAAAACAAATTCTTTTATAAAACTTTTTTATTTTCCATAGCGAAAAATGGGGCGCGACAACTTGGCGACTCCACTGGGGACGTTAGAGAGTCCAAGCACTTGGTTTAGTCGTCTCTTCTCTTTTTAACCCTTATATTTATCATATTTGGATGTTTTAGGTTGCATTTTTTTCTTTTTAGGATGTTTTGCATTTCACACTCGTAATCGTTCATCGTCTTACGTGTATGTGATGAATGACTTATTTATTTACTTATTCGTATCGCGCTTGCATCTTGGGTGGGAGGAATATCACCTTAGAGCCTCCACACGTGTTCTAATTATAATCTCTCCCCTCAAAAGGAAGCACATCATACGTGCATGCATTTTGTGTTTACCCTATTTTTATTCTTTCTCGTGGGCGCCATCCCACATCTCCTTATAGGATTAGGATTGATTGCCTTGGGTAGGCGGATGGTGTGCTCTGCGCCCATAGCGCTACCTAAGGGATCACTCGAGCCACCGATCGAAGGCCTTGGGAGTGATGACCCTTCGCCTTTAGGTCTGAAGGCTTGGGAGCCGAAGCCTTATTGAGTCTAGATGCATTAGTGAGCCAAACCTCATGCATCCATATTAGAATTGCTTAGGGTAGAGTCAACCTTACCCGATTAGTAACACTAGACACGAGGGGAAGGATTTCACCCCTCTTTCTTCGCTTTATTTACTTTTCATCATTGTCTCAACGTGTTATGTGTTACTTGTTGAGCTAACATCCTTTTGTTTTCTCTTTTTCTGCATACACAAACTTTAGAAATAAGAGTCCTAGCATGGTACTCGTTTAGGATAAGACCGCCTTCTATATCAAGCATGTTTAAATTTTAGTTAATTACATACGTATATGTATTGCACATCATTTTAGGCTTACCCCGGCATTTAAATGGGGCACTTTTAGATCATATGTCAATTATTTCATTGCATATTTAACCGCTTTAATAAACTGGCATCATACATCAACTTTAGAGGGAATGCCGCATAGGGGATCCCACATTAGGAATAAGTCACCGTTTGTCTCGGATATATAATCCAATGAGACTTGCACGTTTATGTTTTGTACCATCCAAAGGGGTAGTGCACGAGGTAAGGTAGGATCCGATCTTTTCGAAGACGGCAAAGCAATTTTTGCGCATTAGAATATGAGCATCTAACAATCATCTTTTGGCCATTTTTAACATATTTGGTAAAAATCCCTTGCTTAAAGGACATTGGCTTGAAGAAATTCACAAATAATTCCTCACTGTTGAGACGATAAATGTAGAGGCCAAATCTTGATTTTAGGAAGGCTCATAGACTGATGCATCGCAATGAATTTTTTTGAAAACTATCAATGGGTAGACAATTCGATCAATTTTTGAATAAACCATTAATTTCATTTAATCTATTGAACCATTTTTTCATCAACTTCATCCAATCCATTTTGTCAATTCATTCAATTTTAGGACAATCTAATCATCATTAACTCCATTTCATTCATTTGGCCAATTCTTAGGGCAATCGAGTTGTTTTGAAGAGATCATCAAATTCATTTGACCAATTTACTCTTTTGGGTGATTTGGTCAATTTTTGAATAAATCATCAATTTCATTCAATTCATTTGACCAATTTACCCTTTTTGGGTGATTTGGTCGATTTTTGGATAAATCATCAATTTCATCAATTTCATTTGACCAATTTACCCTTTTTGGGTGATCTGGTCGGTTTTTGAATAAATCATCAATTTCAATCAATTCATTTGACCAATTTACCCTTTTTTAGGGTGATCTGGTCGATTTTTGAATAAATAATCAAATTTCATTCAATGCATTTGACCATTTTACCCTTTTTAAGGTAATCTAGTCAATTTTGAATAAATCATCAATTTCAAATTTCAAATAAATGACTCTTCGCACTCCAATTGGCCAAATTCTTCAAATCATTTTTTCACTCAATCAGTTGATCGGATTCATCAGGTATTGTATAATGCCTATCCCAGAGGATTGCATTTTCATGCTAGACTTACCCTTGGCACAAAAAGGGTTCCCCAATAGGACATGCATCCGAATTAGCTCAATATATACTGACTCGTGTCTTTTTCTTTTTCTATCTTTTGTTGTTTTGCCAACAACTAATCACGAAATGATGCTAAATAGGGTTTTCTAAAATGTCAGGTGTTTTTGAAATATAGCTACAAAGCCCCATCATTACACGTTCACGTAGCCGGATTTTGAGAAATCGTGTAAACATGAATTCACAACTGGAACCGTTGAATAGGTCCACTACTACAGCTCAACCTGAAACTACAAATTTGGGGGTCCAGCTAACCGAGATGCTTGCTAAGTTTAGCGAAATGACTACCGAGATGGCGGCCCAAAGGAAATTGATTGATGAGCTTATCAGCAGCGGAGTTCAACCCGAACTCGTACCCGTCAGACAACCTGAGCAAGAACCATTTGTCATACCTTCGACTCAAACTACCTTTATTCCGTCTTTCCCTATTTCACCCGAAGAAACTTTCACCTATGCCACCACAAATTTGCCATACACTTACCCTCATAATCTTTCATTTCTTCCTACTCACATGCGAGGTTCACACCCCCAAGTCACTTCGAATATACCCCCTGATCCACATGTTTTTTATCACACTACCACAGAGCCCTTACTGCCAGACCATACTGTCCAAGCTAAACCAGAGGTAGGAGAAGCTTCTGCTCTTGTTGACATGAAATTGCTCAAGCGCCTAGACCGTTTTGATGAATTTATAAGGAAAAGTCAAGGGCTAAACAAGCAAGGAGTGCTGGACTATGATGAACTTTGTCTCTTCCCCAATGTGCAGTTGCCTGTGGGGTTCAAGACCCCAAAATTTAACAAGTACGATGGAACGGGCAACCCTAAGACACACCTCCGACTGTTTGCTAACAAGTTGGGAAGGCCCATAGATGACGAGAATCTGCCTCTAAGGCTGTTCCCAGAAAGTCTGGAGGGGGATGCACTTGACTGGTATTCCAATCTGAAATCCGAGGAAGTAAAGACCTGGCTTGACTTGTCCAATGCTTTTGTGAGGCAGTACGAGTACAACTGTGAGTTGGCTCCGACACGAACCACGTTGGAAGGAACGAAAAGAAAACCCTCTGAGGACCACAAAACCTATGCTAAGAGATGGAGGAAAATAGCTGCAAAGGTTGAGCCACCAATGACTGAAGATGAAATTATCCGCACTTTCATTAAGGCACATGATCCGCCGTACTTTGAAGAAATTTTCCGCATGACTGGATGTTCGTTTGCTGCTATTGTCAATAAGCTTGAAGAGTATGATGACTTCGTAAGAGTTGGGAAGATCATTAATGTCTCTGTCCTCAAATCGCAGTTGGATGCTTTGCAAGGACAAGGGAGCAGTGGGCAAAAGCCGCAGTTTAAAAAGGAAGAGGGGGAAGCTGCCTTCATTTGGGATCAAAACCCTACACCAAGACCCAGATTTCAACATAAACCAACATATTCACCGCCTTATCCCTACTATCCAAGTCTTCGCCCTGTCTACAATACCAATATCTCCCACCCCCGACCTCGCCTAAATTACGCCAAATCGCCCACAATCCCTTTTCCAATATCTCAACCAAACTTTCAACAAACTCGTCCTCGACTTCCTTACAACCAGAGATTTTCCCCACCAAACGGACCCACCTATAACTATCCCCAACCCACTGAAACCTACAATCAAAGTCGTACCCGAACCTTCACCAACCTAGACAGGTCTTTGGACCGAGTGTATGAGCAGTTAAGGGATGCCGGTAACATAGGTGTGATTCCCCCTCCAACTTACCTTTATGGCATGCCTACCGGATACAATCCACAATCCACTTGTGCCTATCATTCGGGAGCACCTGGCCACTCAACCGCTGATTGTAAAGCCCTTAAGCACAAAGTCCAAGACATGATCGAGGCAGGGGAAATAGTGCTAAGGAAAAAGGGTGAACAAAGACCGAGCATAAGTACAAATCCTTTTCCTGAACACAAAGAGGCATCCACCTCCAATGAAGAAATTTGAAAATCTTGAAGGAGTTTTGCACAATTGGATTGCCGAGTACCTTCTCTCTCGAAGGGAATTTCGATAAATCTGGGGGTTGTCAATTGCTAAAATTCATAAAAATTGTCACTGATTTTGTGTAAATAGTTTTGGCTAAAACAATTTTCGCATTATCAAGCTCTTGTGTTGCTTTTTGAATTTTTCAACGGAGTGCATAGTTACATATTTTCATTATTCTTGTTTGTTCGATACCATTTTGTTTATACTGGTTGATTGTGTATTGTTTTAATTTCCTTTTACATTCTTTTAGATAGCCAAAAATAAAATTGTTTGACCTTTGGATATCACTGTTCTGGAATCCGGTGACGGCAATCTCGATATCACTCTCGACTTTGACATTATGGAACCTGAAATTCAAAACGAGAGTGATAACGAGAAAGTATCTGGTTTTTTCAAAAGGTTTGAACAATATGAAGAGAAATCTAAACCGAACCTAGAAGAAACAGAGATTGTTAACATTGGCACTGAGACTGAGGTCAAAGAAATAAGGATAAGTATACATCTGAATGAAGAGCAGAAAAGAAATCCCCTTCATTGCGTATTCTAATGGAAGCCAAGTTAGAAGAAGCTGATTGGTTGAAGTAGATTTTTTTAACAATTGGCTCTGATTGATGAAAAGCGTCTGAATGCTATATGTCGCTGCCAATGTTACCAAAAACGCATGGCCCGTGCTTACAACAAAAATGTCCACCGGCGATCCTCCGAAGAAGAAGACAAAGTGCTAAAGTGAATTTTGCCAATACAAGATGAGGCCAAAGGCAAATTTGCCCCAAACTGGCAAGGCCCATTTGTCGTTCAAAAGGTGCTATCGGGCGGAGCACTTGTTTTAGCAGAGATGGATGGACAGACATTCCCTCAACCTATCGACTTAGACATGTGTAAGAAGTTCTTTATTTGATTATGCAAATTTCTTTTAGAAATCACGCAAGGGACGAGACAAAAGTCAGGCCATCTTCCTTTCCAATCAAAACATTTCATTCCTAATCATCCCCTTTGAGCTATCAGAACAATAATTTTCGTTTGACAGCCCCTGAGAATTGCAAACCCCACACTGGGGCAAATTTATTTTGAAAAAGATGATCCAAAAGAGGAAAAGGAAAAGAAAAGCCCCACACAGGGGCAAATTTATTTTGAAAAAGATGATCAGAAAGAAAAGGAAAACTCCACACTGGAGCAAATTTATTTTGAAAGAGAGATGAAAAGAAGAAAGAACCCCACACTGGGGCAAATTTAGTTTTTGAAGAAAAATGCAAAAGTGAGAAAAATGCAATGAAGAAAATGCAAAGAGAGAAAAATCCAATCAAACTAGGGCAAAATTTCCTCGATTTCATTCAAAAATTGGAGATAATTTCAAAATGATGCAATTTCAGGTTATTTCACATCTCTCAAAAAAAAAAAATTGCTTTCAAGCCTCAACTTTTCTTGAAAAACACCCCACCTGACCTCATTACAAAAGCCCAAAGTCCTGACTTTCGTCACTTGCTGTATTTCTATTAGGAAATTCGCTAATCAATTGGCAAGTGATGCCCATAATGCCTTCGCCTAACCTTATAGGAGAAGCGCATTTTACTGATGCCAGCAATCTTCAACTCACATGCCGAAATTGATCATGGTCGAGATTTTCTATTGTTTCTTAGGTGAAAACTTGAAAGGACACCTCAAAAAAAAAAAGGGGGAAAGAAAAAAAGAAAAGAGAAAAGAAAAGGAAAACAAAAACAAAAAAACAAAACAAAAAACAAAAACAAAAAACAAAAACAAAAAAAAAACAAAACAAAAAACAAAACAAAAAGGGTGGGGGCAATCTTGGTGAAAATCCGAAAGGACGCCAAGGTAGGGTTCTGCAGTAAGCGAGCACGAGGAGAAACAGCTGGTGACTTTGGTTCATTTGAATTTCTCTTCGTTTTGTTATACTTCTGCCAATGTTGAATTCCGGAACAAAGATATCCAGAGATTCGAATATGACATCAGTTGGCCAAAAGCTGTGTCACGTTGTAAAAATGTTCTTTTACAAATACATTCTTATGAAGCTCATCTTTTCTCAATCGCTTGTATTTATGGCATTTTGTAGGTTTTAAAGTCCAATTAGTTGAATTTGCATTCTTTTGCATATCCATTTCTGTATGACATGTGAAATTACCTTGCATATTTCATTTTTTTATATTATTTTTTATATTTTTATTTTTATCATTGAATTTTGGTGAATGACAATCCCTATGGTTTATTCGAAGCATATTTGGATTCAGTCATCTTTTGAAAATGGTTGAAATTCAGCAAAGCTGGCTACGCAGGTTTCACAATATGGCAAAATGCATACCTGGTTAGTCTGAAAAAAAAAATGCCACAGCAAAAGTGGATGAAGGCATCAAAAGACTCATGTTTACACGATTCTCAAAGGGAAACGGATCAAATGATGGTGGCAATTTCTTTGTTCTTTCTCTTTTGCAGAAAAATTGCATGCATAGATGAAAACAATCACAACTTGCACTGGAGTCGGTATCGGAAAGAGTTCTCCAGTGAACAAAGGCGGATCGAAAAATGTTGCAAGCAAGTTTGATCAAAAGGTGCAACAACATGGCAATGCAGAATCAACTATTGGCTTAGATGCATAAACTTAACCTCTACTGGGGCAAAAAAAAAAAAAAATTTGGGCTATTTTCAGGTAAGTATACTGGAATTTCTCATTTTAAATTTTTTGTTCGGGTCAGTCCCATGATAATTTCTTGTTCGAGTCAGTCCCGTGTTTAAATTTCTTGTTCGGGTCAATCCCATGTTTAAATTCCTGTTCGGGTCAATCCCATGTTTAAATTCCTGTTCGGGTCAGTCCCATGGTAAATTCTCGCTCGGGTCAGTCCCATGATAATTTCTCGTTCGGGTCAGTCCTATGTTTAAATTCTTATTCGGGTCAGTCCCATGATAATTTCTCGTTCGGGTCAGTCCCATGTTTAAATTCTTGTTCGGGTCAGTCTCATGATAATTTCTCGTTCGGGTCAGTCCCGTGTTTAAATTTCTTGTTCGAGTCAGTCCCATGTTTAAATTCTCGTTCGGATCAGTCCCATGGTAAATTCTCGCTCGGGTCAGTCCCATGTTTAAATTTCTTATTCGGGTCAATCCCATGTTTAAATTCCTGTTTGGGTCAGTCCCATGTTTAAATTCTTGTTCGGGTCAGTCCCATGATAATTTCTCGTTCGAGTCAGTCCCGTGTTTAAATTTCTTGTTCGGGTCAGTCCCATGTTTAATTTCTCGTTCGCGTCAATCCCATGTTTAAATTCTTGTTCGGGTCAGTCCCATGATAAATTCTCGTTCGGGTCAGTCCCATGTTTAATTTCCTGTTCGGGTCAGTCCCATGTTTAGATTCTCGTTCGGGTCAGTCCCATGTTTAAGTTCTGGTTCGGGTCAGTCCCGTGTTTAAATTTCTTGTTCGGGTCAGTCCCATGTTTAATTTCTCGTTCGGGTCAGTCCCATGTTTAAATTCTTGTTCGGGTCAGTCTCATGATAAATTCTCGTTCGGATTAGTCCCATGTTTAAATTCTCGTTCGGGTCAGTCCCATATTTAAAATTTCTCGTTCGGGTCAGTCCCATATTTAAAATTTCTCGTTCGGGTCAGTCCCATGTTTAAATTCTTGTTCGGGTCAGTCCCATGATAATTTCTCGTTCGGGTCAGTCCCGTTTTAAATTTTTTGTTTGGGTCAGTCCATTTTAAAATTTTGGGGTCAGTCCTCATTTCAAAAGCGTCAGTCGTTCGAATAGCTTGCATTTGAACTACGTTTAACCTGATACCCATGGCGGGATACATAGGCAACTCTACATGAGTTCGGTCACGTTTTTGTAATTTCATTGCATTATTTTGCTCAATAATTATAGCCAAGTGTTGATTTTTTATTTTAGCTCAGGTGCAGTTAAAAGAAACAGGTAAGCAATTTGGTGTCTATATCTTTGTCTTGAGTTTCTTTGAAACTCTAGACAAAGAGGGGCAAGTTGTAGACACCAAATTTTTGTCAATTTTCAATGTTTTATTGGATTTTATCTATTTGATAAGTTTTTTATTTATTTATTTATTTTTTACATTTTATTGTGTAATTTTCTCATTTTCACAAGTTTATTTTAGAAAAAAAAAAACAACAACAAACCAAAATATTAAAAAAAAAAAGGAAAAAAATGAGAACAAGACTCCACCTTTTTGGCTCAATTTCCTCTCTCGGCTCTCCCCCTCATCAGACAAGAGGGACAAAAAAAAAACTATTCCCTCAATTTACTCTCTCGAGACACACACACAGAAGACAAGACAAAAGAAAATTTTTCCCTCCCTCTCTGGGTGGACTCAAAAAAAAAAAACGGACAGAAGAAAGAAAAAAAGGGGACACTCTCTCGGCCATTTTCTTTTGCTCTCAACAAAACCAAGACTCCAATTTTTTTTCCCTCTGAATACATCTCTCGGACCTCCTCTCTCCCAATATTTCCACAACACCCTTGCAGACAACAAAAGGGAGGCAGCGACGGGTTGGGCTATTGGAGCTTGACAAATTTCATCAAAAACTTAGACAAAGGACTGCAATCTCCATTGAGGTACATTTTGTTTCCTTTTTTTCCAGTTTTTCTTCTCCTCAATTAATTAGATTAAAAAGTGTTTAGGTGCTGCTTTGTCCCTTTCTCTTGTTGGTTTTGTTGTTGTGATGTTTTTGGGCCTGTCCAAGATTAGACTGAGGAGAAGAAAGATTATTTTTGTATATGCATGTTAACTGATTGAAAAAATGCCAAAATAAAAAAAAAAGAATTTTAGAGGGCTGTTTTACTTTATTTTAGCCCTTTTATGTTGTCTTCTTGTCAAACTAAGATTATAGCTGTAATGTAGAAGCTATAAGGAGCGTTTTAGCATAAATTTTATGATTTTTGGTGAAGATTTGGGTGTTTTTTAAAAAAATAAAAACTGGACTGTATTTTGATATTTTGGCCACTTTTGGGTCGCCTTTGGTAAAAACTAAATCCGGAAATGGAACCTACGCGAAAAATCGAGTGAGGGGGTGTATTTTGAGGATTTTTGGTGACTGGAGAGGTCACCGGCGGTGGCGGTCGGCGGCGGCGGCGCCACCGGCGACCACCATGGCCGCCAGCTGAAGCTGAAGCTTCAGCTCGCCTGGGAAGAAGAAGAGACGGAACGAACGGGGAAGAAAGAAAAGAAAGAAGAAGAAGAGAAAAAAAAAAGAAAAGAAAAGAAAGAAAATGGTTTGGGTTAATGTTTTTTTTTCGGTTGGGCCAGGAGCTAGTTTTGTTAGGTTTTGGGGCTGGGCTTTGGTTTATTTTTCTTTTGGGTTTCGGTTGGGCTCGGAGGTTGGAGCCCATGAATTTTTGGCTGGGCTTGAGGGATAAAAAGACGGGCTGGCCTGTGTGTTTTAGCTTGGGTTTTCAGTTGGGCTTAGGTAGGTTGGCCCAAGTAAAATAAAAAGAGTGGCCCGACGCCCTTTTTCTTGCCCAGATCTGGTTACGATTTGCACTTTGGCTCCTGATCTTTGGAGTAGTTTCATTGTGGCCCAGAACATTTTAAATTTCTTTCACCTAGGTCCTTAAATTAATTGCATTTTGGTCCCTGAATTTTATCTTTCATTTAATTTTGACCCCTAAACTTTGGAAAAATATATTTTTTGTCCCCAAAGATTTTTCAATCTTTGCAATTCAGTCCATAGTGAATTTTGACTCTCTTTGTTATGATTATTTCTTTTCTTTAATAGCTAATTATGTTACTTTAGAATATACTTAACTTGGAATTTTTAGATTTGCTTAAATTTCTTTACGTCTGACATATTAGTGTGAATTTAGTACTTGTATTATTATTTTCTTTTTTCAATTAAATTGGTGCCGTGATCCTTTTGTTCATTGTGAGTATAAATAGGACAATTTGACTCCATTTAGTCACCACTTCAAACGGGAGGTACCCCTATTTTTATTATTTCAATGTCAATTACGTGCTCTTATGTGCTCTTATGTGTTCCTATGTGTTTATATTTTTATATGCTTTATTTATTTGATTTAAATATTCATTCAAGTTTTCTTACATATATTTTAGTTAATTTTTTACAATGATTCAAGAGGCATTTAAATACCTCAAAAATGTAATAGATAGGATAATTAGATTTGTTTTATTATATTTTTCCCTTCTAGATTGTAGTTAGGCGCTCCCCGATGTAATAGGTAGGTTGCGTGTTTATGTGGCTTATGTGTTATGTGTTTTATCCGCTTTTCTTAGGATTTTGGCATCTAGATATTATGTTTACGTGTTATGTGCTACGTGCTCTTATGTGTTTATTTGTTTTAATTTATGTTTTATTTGTTTCACTATGAATTATTAATGCATGACGTCACCACACTAGTCCAACGCTAGTTGTGGCTTTTTTTTTTCCTCTATTTACTTGCTAGTCCAACGCTAGTAAGGATTTTTAGGAATGGGCTAGTCCAATGCTAGACCCTTTAGGTCGTCTTGCGTTAGATTCATTTTTGTGTGCTATTCACTAGTAATTTCATTCCATTTTAATCTTTTTGGAGTATAAGTTGTTGGTCTATCTGCATCTACTTGTAATAAGGTTGTTTCTTCTTTAAGAGTTGGGGTCATTATAAATTTAGGATTTAAATGTGAAGATAATGGTCTATAATATATTCTATATATTACTGCAAAATTCTTTGTATGTTTTTCAAATTCATTTCCTTGTAGATGAATATCTAAAATGACTGAATTCAGAATATGTGGGTCTGTTAAGTCTATTGAAAAATTTGGAGCACAGTTAAAATATATAGGTCCATTGCAAACATTTGTTTGAATCATAGAAAGTAAGGAAGTTTTATATCGTTTAAGTCTAGTATCTCTTAATGCTAAATATATTGGAGCATCGACTCCTAGATGGAATAAAGGTTTTACAGCAATTTGTATTAAACCTATATGAATATATCGATATCCTTTATTTAAATATTTTTGAATTGTACTATGATTTAATAATGGGATAGATTGATATTCTTCTTGAATAGATATTGTTTCTTCATGTGTTTTAACTGATAAAGCTGTTTTGAAATCTAAAGAACCTATTCTATAGATATGTTCTATTTTTTCTTCTGGAATTGTCCAGTCTGAATTATTAACAGGCATATGATATTCATGACTTTGTACTATATTATCTTGCTTTGAATTAGATCCTATTTTTAATTATCTAAGAAATGCATCCATGTTGTATATTTAATTAAAGTTTTACCTAATCAGGAACAACTGAGCACTATGCCGAAAACATCCTATCCTGGACTTACCAACGGTCTAACAAGGCATCAAAGTCTTACCAATGATTTCAGTAAAAGTTTAATAAAATATGTAAACATAAATGCATGAATTAGCCAAGTCAAAATAGAAATGTAATTCAAATAAAGTAATAGTACTTCAAAATCTTAAATATGCATTTGCATGTATAAGTTTGTTCCCCAAATGAATGGACTTCTCTTTATTCTAAAAAATCATTCTCAGTTAGATTTATTCCAGATGGATTTACATATCAAGATTACAAAATGGCCTAGTATCGTGCTTTCCTATACAGACCATTCAACCATTTATGGTTTTTTACCTTCAAAGAAAGTTGCAACAGAGAATTTCCAATTTGGTTTAGCCATTGGTGGCAATGGTTCGGCCCTCAAAAAGAAATACTACCTCCAAATGTCTTAATGGGATTTCAAACTTATCTCAAAAATGTCAAGGGGGAAGAGTATACAAAGCCAATATTATTCCATGTAGAATTCAAAGTACCATGGATTTTTTGCTGGAGTTTCAAAATTCATCAAGACCTAGAAAGACCCCTCTTTTATAATAAACAAACACAAAATCTTCTTACTTATCTCATTATTAACCTATAGCTTTTCGTTTTAAAAGGCGTTCATAAATTAATAATAAACTCATATTTTAGGAAAATATGACATGTAATTTTAGTGAATTATTTATTTATGCTATAAATGGGATCAAAGGTTATACAATTTTTTTTAAAAAATTATTACTTTTTTATTTTTATCAAAATAATTAATTTAGCTCATTAGCCCAGGTTAAGATTGAAACAATTTATTATTTAATCAAGGTTATTAATTTATCGAGTATTAATCTATAGAGGTTTTACTTTAACAAATTTCATATCAGAAGCAAGATTGTAGATGAATAATCATATACATTATTCACACAGTGGCTTTAAAACTAAAAGCGAGATTATAGTTGAGCATTGATAATCATAATTGATGTAGAGGCTTTCAAACCAGAATTGATATTGTACATGTGTATAGGCCTATAAGTGGTCCGGGTCTAGACTCAGACCCGGCCTGGACTCGCTAATTTTTGCCAAGTATGGGTACAATACAAGTTCGTATACCCGGCTCAAATCCCGACGCCTTTTTCCTAATAAAAAGATGGACCGAATACGAAGTATTGCATTCCAACCTGTATCTGACCTAGACCCATTTAAATAAATTAATAATTATAAAAAATATATAATTATTAATGCAATAATACTTATTATAATAATAATATATGTTTATTACTATACAATAATACAATAATATATACAATAATACTTATTATTATAATGATATATATACTTATTGATGCAATAATGCTTATTATACAATAAATTAATCATTATAAAAATATATACTTAGCATAAAATTCGACTCGTTACCCATCGAACCTGGATCTGGAAGATTAAGTGTAAGACCCATCACGTATACGAGTTGAATCTGGAACATGTATACCAAAACGGGTCTAAGTCTGAAATGTTCAATTCCGACCCGTACCCAACCCATTGACAGGTCTACATGAGTAATAATAAAATAAGTGAATAAGTTGTTTTGAAACTAGAATCGAGATTATAGATGATTAATTAAAAAATGGAAGAGTTATCATAAACATTAGAAAAATGTTAAAGTGAAGTAAAACATGGAGGGAAGTCGATTAGAGTTGTTAATTCGTGTGACGAGTCATTGGAAACACAAGTGACACGGCAATTTTTCAACCGGAGTCAAGATTGTAAATGAGTGATCACAATTGTAATGGGCATAATGGCCTTTAAACCAAAATGTAGATTGCTATGGAGTGATAAAATGTGATTCTCAATCAAAGCGAAGTTGAGATTAAAATTGATGATAATTAAGCAACAATTAATCATCATGAAACCCGAATGGAGAATGGTATTGGGTGATTAAAATGTAATTCTCAATCAAAGAGAAGTTTGAGATTAAAATCAATGATTACTAAGCAATAATTGTTCATCATGTGATCGAATTTAGAATCAAAACGGATGATAACTAATGATTACTAGTGTAAATAAAAAATTGAAGCTGAGATTAAGATTGATGAAAAGTACATAAGTATTCTCAAAATTGACAGAGTTTTAACTAAAATCGAAAAATATTGTAATTGTTCTGTAGTCAATTAGAAATATTTCATGTAATTTAATTTCATATGTTTACATATGGTTAAATTAGTTATTGTCCTCCCTGCGAGGAAAAAAAAGGGTAAATCAGGTTTAGTGGAAGGAAATAATTCAATAGCATGATTGTAATATGGATACTTAATTTTGAATATTAGTATAATTGAATTAATGATCATTGAATGTCAAAACTGCGGAATATCCATCTTCATTTTGAATTTGATTTTGTATGTTATCAATATACGCTTCGGATGTAAGCCGGTCACCCACGCTCACTCAGGTTCCAATATTAACTGAGTGGATCCATATTGAGTTGTTGAACTTTCATTAGTTCCATGCAGCATGCACAGAAGATTCCTTCTGTGCGTGGTAGAAGCGTCCCTTGCTTCAGTTTGGACATGCTTGGTCGTTTTGTCTTGTTCCATTCCACAACAATGAATTTGTTTTTTGCTGGGAACTTCAAAGTTCCTCCCATGGTCCTCCACTGGCGTGTAGTGATACAATTAATGAGTATTAGAACCTTCTATTACTGTTAATGTGGAGCCTCCGCTATCCAAGAAATTACTTTTGATCAAATGGAGTTTTTTGCCAAAATAACCACTCTTTCTAAAAAATATTTCCAATATGATTCACTTTCAAATTTTATTCCCAAATCGATGTTATTGTTGCCACCTAATTAGCCTGATTGCCATGTAGTATAACAATAAAGGAAAGCTTTAATCTAGTATATACTTTCCAACAAAAACTAAAAATTTAAACTTTTTTATTATAGAGGCACAAGAAGATTGCATAACTTTAATAATTTCCTTATAATTATTTAAAATAAATTCTACCATTATTGACCTTGCTATTATTGCTCTCTGTAATTTTTTTAAATGTATCAAACTTATTGCATATATTTTTCAAAAATAAATTTGCAAAATACAAAAGTTGCAATGAAAATTGAAAGCAATAACAAGAAAAAGTTACAAAAACGTCAAGGCTATCATATTTGTTTTATGTTATGCTTCCGACTCCTTGAAAAGAACTTTTACAAAAAGTAATCAAACTATTGCAATTGATATAATGCTAAAGTTTCTTGAAAGTAACACAAGCCATTAATTAATGTTGAATAAATGTGCAAAAATACTTCAAGTATACGAGATTATTTGATCATGTGATAGAGAGGCGCTACAAATGAACATGCTTATATATGTGGCGGAAATCAAACATATTGAGTATGAATCTATGTTGTTACGTAGTTTTCCTATTAACATTTTATCAAACACACGGTGTGAGAAATCATTTGTTAAAACAATTAGTATTCAAAATTTTTGAAGGCCATAGGAATGTTCCAAAAATTGCACAATAGAAAAGATAAGAGAATAATCTTCGTTTACCTTGAGATTATCAAATTGAGGAGAATATTTTCATCCACAGATATAATATCAGGAATGACAATGAAGTTTTAGATGTTGTTAATATAAATATTGGCTTCTGGCAATTACATTTGACAAGGAAAAATAATGAAAGAACGAAAAATAACGAACCGAAAAAAAAAGGTGGGAAGGTTCAAAGAGAGAATCGGGGAAAATATTAGTTGGGAAGGAGAGATGAAATGTGCCTCTATCTCTATCCTGCCACATATGCAACTTATGTAACAAAAAAAGAATTATAAAGGTAATAAATTTTAAAACTAGGTTACTTTGGGTATATGTTTCGAAAGAAGAGTTATTTTGGCAATAAACTCTGATCAAATGAAAACTCATGGGTAGATGGAGATGCAGATCTTCAATATGAGATAGTTTGCTGGAGGCATGATGATAAATGCAGGAAGGTACCTCTGATTGACGAGGAAGCTGAACTTAAAGTCTGATTTATCTCTTCTATGTGACATAGCCAATTGAAGAGATTTTGTAGGTCATTTGATTATTTGGTTCTACACAAACATTTAAGTTTCTCTCAATTAAGCTCTAAAACGCAATTTCTACTTTTTCTAACAACTTTTATTCCTTCATTTGAATTATTTTTATTTTAAATCTACAGATTAAGTATCTGTAAGAATTAATTCATAATAATCCAAATTTTTTGAAAGATCATCTGGTTGCCAATAACATTTTTGAGGAAAGATCCTTTGAGTAAGCTGGTTGAGTGTAGAGTATAATGGTATTTCTTGGAATCTGGTTAAAGTAATATGTTGAGTGAATGGTTTTGTAAAATAGGAATTTTCATTGGCTTTTTCTATAGGTTTTGGAATTTGTTGAAGAGGTCTTATTTGAGAAGAAGATGGAGTACGAGCAGCTTGACTGTAAGTCAATGCTGGAAAGTCTTGTAATATTTGAAATCTATTTTGAGTTACAAGAGTAAGACTCATCTCATAATCCTGAGGAGTCTTAGGTCTAGAATTTCCTGCTTTTGAATCCATTCCTACAAAATCAATAAACAACATCTTTAAGTTGGATAGATAATTGTTTATTCTGATCTTTGTAATATTGAAGAATCTCCTCATTTCTTCCTGATCTTCGAAGGACTTGAATTCTAATAGTATTTCTTTGAATTTCTCTCTGGAGAAGAAAAGCTCTCTCTTTTGGTGTAACGGTTGCATAATGGCTTTGCTGAATATATACTGTATTATGTTTGGGAATTTGATAGGCTGGAATGCTTTGTCTTCCATTGCTGGTCTGAATAAAATATTGATATCCTCTGGATTGAAGAACTGCTTCTTTGTTTAGGAGTTTAGGAGCATCTCGTTGGATTCTTAAATAATTTGTATATTCTCGATCATTTCTTTGAGTCATAATGCCACGATCCATGTCCTTGCAAAAATTCTCTAGTAAGAAAATCTGGTAATGAATTATTTTCTCCTTTAATAAATTCAATTTCAAAATAAAAAACAGATAAAATGGCTTGCCATCTTGCAAATATTTGTTTTGAAACTATATTTGAACATCTTTTTGTAAAATCTCTTTAGCAGATTTACGGTCTATTCTAATTAAAAATTTTTTATTATATAAATCATCTTGAAATTTTGATATGCATAAAACTATTGATAAAATTTCTTTTTTAATTGTTGAATAATTCTTTTGAGGGTCAGACCATGTTCCTGAATGAAATCTAACTAATTCTTCTTTTGATTCTGCTATTTTTTGTTTTAGTATAACCCCATATCCTAATTCTGATGCATCTGTTTCTACTATCATAAATGTTTTAGGATGTGGTAAACATAAGCATGGTAATGATTTAATTTTTTCTTTTAAATATCTTATTTTTTTAGTATGTTCTTCTGTCCATGGTTTTGGATTTTTCTTTTATCTGTTAAATAATATTGAGTATTCTTGTCTTAATTTAGGAAAGAAATCTGCTATATAATTTAAGCATCCTAAAAATCTTTGTAATTGATTTTTATCTTTTATTTCATCTGGAAATTTAGTAGTAAATTCTAAAGCTCTATTGATTGGTTTTATTGTTCCTTGGTATATGTCATGTCCTAAAAATCTTATTTTTGTTTGGAATAATTTCATTTTTGGAGCAGAAACCACTAATCCATTTTTCTTAACTATTTTTAAAAATATATTCAAATGTTTAAAATGTTGCTCTATTGATTCAGAAAATATTAATACATCATCTATATATACTATAATGAATGAACTATAAGGATTGAAAATATCATTCATTATATTTTGAAATTCTGACGGTGCATTTTTTAATCCAAATGGCATTACGTTCCATTCATAATGACCAAAAGGTGTGGTGAATGCTGTTTTATATCTATCTTTGGGTGTTATTAATATTTGCCAATATCCTGATTTTAAATCAAATTTGAAAATATCTTTGATTTAAATAATCTATTGAGCAAATCTTTTTTATTAGGAATTGGATACCTAATCCATTGTAATACTTTATTTAATGGTTTATAATTTATTACTAATCTTGGAACTCCTCTTTATTTTTCAGCTTGATTCATGACATAAAATGCAGCACAACTCCAAGGTGATTTTGAAGGTGTTATTAGTTTTTTATCTAATAATGCTTTTATTTCTTTTTTACAAAATTCTAACAAATCAAAATTCATTTGCATTGGTCTAGCCTTAGTTGGAATATTTTTTTTCATTAAATCCTGTTTCATAGGGTAATTCTACCATATGTTGTTTTCTATCCCAAAAAGCATTAGGAATATCAGCACATATTTCTTTTTGTAATAATTCTTCTATTTCCGAGATTCTTTTTTGTATTTTATCATCTTTTAATTGTTCTTCAATTTTTAGATAAGATTTTTCTTCCTTAATATAATTTATTTGTTGTCGTATTTTAGTAATACTATTTATTGTTTTGTAAATAGAAGAGGTTTGTAATATTTGTAATTCTCTTTGTTTTACTGGGGTTAGAAATCTAAAGATAACCGTTTTTCCCATTATATTTATTGAAATTCCTTCATGGCTTACAAAAAATGGGTATATTTGAATTAAAAAGGGTGTGTTCCTAATATTACATCATGATTTATATTTTTTACAACTATGAAATTATGTCTAATACAATATTCATTGTTACATATTGATCCTTTTGTAAATTTATATTTTACTTGTAAATTTTCTCCATTTGCTGCCATTAATGTTTCTTGTGTTTTTTCACAATATTTAGTAGGAATTATTCCTTCTTTAATACAACTTGTATCAGCTCCACTATCTATTAAAGCTACATATGTTTCTTTGAACTCTTCTACTGTAATGGTTACTAAAGCATACCATTTTTGGAATGTCATTTTTTCTATAGTATTTAAATATTGGATTTCATTTGTTGGTCTTTCTGATCTATTTATTTCTTCTGTTTTAGAATTAGAAGTTGAAGGCTGATTTTCTGTTAATGTTAATTTTGCTTCTATCTCTAAATCTTTTGTTTTTAGTTCTATAATTTCTTGTTGTAATTGTTTTACTTGTATTTTAAGATTATTAATTTATGTTTGAAGATCTTTGGTAGTCTCTTTTTTCATTATATTTATGTTTGGATATTTATCTATTAATTTCGAAATACTAAAAGGTTCTATTATTTTTGGTATTTTATCTTCTTGGATAATTAGACTTTTTAATCTTTCTAAAGATTCTTTTTTAGCTACTGGATCTTCTATTTTTTCTATTATGTCTAATAGGAATTCTTTATCTTCTTTCTTAGTTATAACATTTATATATTTTGAAGTTCTAGAACAATTACAATTTTCTTCACTTTCTGAACTAGATATATCATCATAATAATCGTCTTCAGAACTTTTATCTTGTTCATTTATTAATAAATTTATTAATTTATTTTTAATTTCTTCTTCATTTTCACAGATTTCTGTAATTTTTTCTTTTAAGTTACACTTGTTTGCTTTATGTCCTATTTTTCCACATTTATAACAAACAATTTTTCTTTTAATAAATTTTTTCTTTCTTTCTGGTTTATCTTCTTTAGGTTTTTTATATTTTATTTTCTTATTATATTTTTTAACTTTCTTTTTGTATGCTGATTGTGATTTAATTCTTTTAATTCCAAATGCATCACAAAATGATCCTACTTCTTTTGTTTTAGAACCATATTTTATTTGCAATCTTAATTCTGAACATAACATTAATCCTTCTTTTTTCACAAATGCAAATAATTGTCCAAAAGTAATATTTTCAAATGAAATTACATCTGTTCCCATTTCCTTTTGTAAATTATCCATTATTCTTTGTGAAAATAAGCTTGGTAATCCAGTTATGAATCTTTCTTTCCAAAATGAAGCATTGCAATCTGGTCTTCTTAATACATTGGTTAAAAACATATCTTTATACCATCTAAAGTCTGATAATGTTGGACATCTTAAATTTGTTAAAAATGTTTTATTAGAGTTTAATTCTTCTTTTGGATTTCCTATAAAATACATTACTATGGTTACTATTAAAAATTCTGCAGCATCTGATTGTATTTGAATATTTCCTTGATCGTCTTCAATCTCTTGTGTATGTTCTAATATTGATAATTTATCTTGTAATGTTAAAGCATTATCCCACCAATTTTTTAATTGTCCAGTAAATCCTGAAACTAATAATGTTGCAATATTTCTTTCTTGAATATTTTTAATTTTATAAGCTAGTCTAGCCATTCCCATTTCTTGCAAATTATTTAGTACTTCATACTCTGCTTTGCCATCTATATTCCATTCATATATTGAGTCTCCATCATATTTAGTAGTACGAAATTTTGATCTTTCTTCATATTGAATATCTGGAGGGCTAGGTCTTGGATAATAATTCTTTGTACTTACTATTTTCCAATCTTTATTACTGTTATTATAAACCCTTCTTCGTCTTATTTTGTTTATTTGATTATCTTCTTTTTTTTCAAATTGGGTTTTTATTGGTAGTATTATATTTTCTATATCTGAATCTGTTGAATCTACTGATGAATTGCCTGTTTTTTCTAAGGAACCATCTTCTATTATTTATCTAAAGTATTTATTCTAGGAGTTGGAGGTTTTATTTCTGTAGTTAAGTTTTGTAATGCTTGAGATATCTTATTTAATATATTATCTGTATTATTAATATTTTGTACTAAATCTTGTTCTTTTTCTTTTGTTAAACTTCTAAGTTGAAAATGAGGTGCTGAAATATCATTAGGGAATTTTAAGTCTGGTTTCTTTATGGTATCTATTTTTGTATTTAATACTTCTATATGTTGAGAAATTGTATGAAAAATTTGATTTGTATAATTATTTTGTTGATAAATTTTTTTAATATCTTCTAAATTTATAGTGTTATTTGTACTTGATTCAGCTTCTCTACCCTTTTTAAAAGGTGAGGCTATTATATCTCCTTGTCCTATATTTATTTTTACCTCTTGTAATGGAGGATGTATAGATGTTATAATTTGATCATCTTTTAATTTTCATTTTTTATATAAATTGGTTTGAACATTTATTTGAGATGTATTATAAATATCATTTATTCCTAATTTTGATGTATAGTATGCTAACCGAGTAAAGAAAGGGAAATCAAATTTTTGCTTATCTAATTCATCTTTCCATTCTATAATTAATTTTCTTTTATATTCAGATTTTAATTGAAAAAATCAAATTCTTTTTTCAGTATTTTCTTCATCATCAAAATCTTCTTGTAAATATTTATGATTTGTTTTATATGGTTTATTTATAACATTTATTTCTCCTTTCATTTGTGAATGTGTTGGAGAATATTCTGATTGATTTTGATTTATGACTTCTGGAACAGGAGTTTTATATTTAAAAGTTGAGGTACTTTCTAAAGGAAAATTAATTTCAGTTGATTCATAATTAGAATGTCTAGGTGGTAGCCAAGAATAAGTTGAATTAGGTCTTTCTCTTAAAGATGAAAATCTTATTAAAGTTTTGCCATCAGGTTTTTCTATAATATCTTCTACATCAGTTTGTTCTATATTTCTGGTTATTTGTGGATTTTATATTTCGAATTCACTCGGTATAGTAATTTCATTCCATTTTAATCTTTTTGGAGTATAAGTTGTTGGTCTATCTGCATCTACTTGTAATAAGGTTGTTTCTTCTTTAAGAGTTGGGGTCATTATAAATTTAGGATTTAAATGTGAAGATAATGGTCTATAATATATTCTATATATTACTGCAAAATTCTTTGTATGTTTTTCAAATTCATTTCCTTGTAGATGAATATCTAAAATGACTGAATTCAGAATATGTGGGTCTGTTAAGTCTATTGAAAAATTTGGAGCACAGTTAAAATATATAGGTCCATTGCAAACATTTGTTTGAATCATAGAAAGTAAGGAAGTTTTATATCGTTTAAGTCTAGTATCTCTTAATGCTAAATATATTGGAGCATCGACTCCTAGATGGAATAAAGGTTTTACAGCAATTTGTATTAAACCTATATGAATATATCGATATCCTTTACTTAAATATTTTTGAATTGTACTATGATTTAATAATGGGATAGATTGATATTCTTCTTGAATAGATATTGTTTCTTCATGTGTTTTAACTGATAAAGCTGTTTTGAAATTTAAAGGACCTATTCTATAGATATGTTCTATTTTTTCTTCTGGAATTGTCCAGTCTGAATTATTAACAGGCATATGATATTCATGACTTTGTACTATATTATCTTGCTTTGAATTAGATCCTATTTTTAATTATCTAAGAAATGCATCCATGTTGTATATTTAATTAAAGTTTTACCTAATCAGGAACAACTGAGCACTATGCCGAAAACATCCTATCCTGGACTTACCAACGGTCTAACAAGGCATCAAAGTCTTACCAATGATTTCAGTAAAAGTTTAATAAAATATGTAAACATAAATGCATGAATTAGCCAAGTCAAAATAGAAATGTAATTCAAATAAAGTAATAGTACTTCAAAATCTTAAATATGCATTTGCATGTATAAGTTTGTTCCCCAAATGAATGGACTTCTCTTTATTCTAAAAAATCATTCTCAGTTAGATTTATTCCAGATGGATTTACATATCAAGATTACAAAATGGCCTAGTATCGTGCTTTCCTATACAGACCATTCAACCATTCATGGTTTTTTACCTTCAAAGAAAGTTGCAACAGAGAATTTCCAATTTGGTTTAGCCATTGGTGGCAATGGTTCGGCCCTCAAAAAGAAATACTACCTCCAAATGTCTTAATGGGATTTCAAACTTATCTCAAAAAAGCCAAGGGGGAAGAGTATACAAAGCCAATATTATTCCATGTAGAATTCAAAGTACCATGGATTTTTTGCTGGAGTTTCAAAATTCATCAAGACCTAGAAAGACCCCTCTTTTATAATAAACAAACACAAAATCTTCTTACTTATCTCATTATTAACCTATAGCTTTTCGTTTTAAAAGGCGTTCATAAATTAATAATAAACTCATATTTTAGGAAAATATGACATGTAATTTTAGTGAATTATTTATTTATGCTATAAATGGGATCAAAGGTTATACAATTTTTTTTAAAAAATTATTACTTTTTTATTTTTATCAAAATAATTAATTTAGCTCATTAGCCCAGGTTAAGATTGAAACAATTTATTATTTAATCAAGGTTATTAATTTATCGAGTATTAATCTATAGAGGTTTTACTTTAACAAATTTCATATCAGAAGCAAGATTGTAGATGAATAATCATATACATTATTCACACAGTGGCTTTAAAACTAAAAGCGAGATTATAGTTGAGCATTGATAATCATAATTGATGTAGAGGCTTTCAAACCAGAATTGATATTGTACATGTGTATAGGCCTATAAGTGGTCCGGGTCTAGACTCAGACCCGGCCTGGACTCGCTAATTTTTGCCAAGTATGGGTACAATACAAGTTCGTATACCCGGCTCAAATCCCGACGCCTTTTTCCTAATAAAAAGATGGACCGAATACGAAGTATTGCATTCCAACCTGTATCTGACCTAGACCCATTTAAATAAATTAATAATTATAAAAAATATATAATTATTAATGCAATAATACTTATTATAATAATAATATATGTTTATTACTATACAATAATACAATAATATATACAATAATACTTATTATTATAATGATATATATACTTATTGATGCAATAATGCTTATTATACAATAAATTAATCATTATAAAAATATATACTTAGCATAAAATTCGACTCGTTACCCATCGAACCTGGATCTGGAAGATTAAGTGTAAGACCCATCACGTATACGAGTTGAATCTGGAACATGTATACCAAAACGGGTCTAAGTCTGAAATGTTCAATTCCGACCCGTACCCAACCCATTGACAGGTCTACATGAGTAATAATAAAATAAGTGAATAAGTTGTTTTGAAACTAGAATCGAGATTATAGATGATTAATTAAAAAATGGAAGAGTTATCATAAACATTAGAAAAATGTTAAAGTGAAGTAAAACATGGAGGGAAGTCGATTAGAGTTGTTAATTCGTGTGACGAGTCATTGGAAACACAAGTGACACGGCAATTTTTCAACCGGAGTCAAGATTGTAAATGAGTGATCACAATTGTAATGGGCATAATGGCCTTTAAACCAAAATGTAGATTGCTATGGAGTGATAAAATGTGATTCTCAATCAAAGCGAAGTTGAGATTAAAATTGATGATAATTAAGCAACAATTAATCATCATGAAACCCGAATGGAGAATGGTATTGGGTGATTAAAATGTAATTCTCAATCAAAGAGAAGTTTGAGATTAAAATCAATGATTACTAAGCAATAATTGTTCATCATGTGATCGAATTTAGAATCAAAACGGATGATAACTAATGATTACTAGTGTAAATAAAAAATTGAAGCTGAGATTAAGATTGATGAAAAGTACATAAGTATTCTCAAAATTGACAGAGTTTTAACTAAAATCGAAAAATATTGTAATTGTTCTGTAGTCAATTAGAAATATTTCATGTAATTTAATTTCATATGTTTACATATGGTTAAATTAGTTATTGTCCTCCCTGCGAGGAAAAAAAAGGGTAAATCAGGTTTAGTGGAAGGAAATAATTCAATAGCATGATTGTAATATGGATACTTAATTTTGAATATTAGTATAATTGAATTAATGATCATTGAATGTCAAAACTGCGGAATATCCATCTTCATTTTGAATTTGATTTTGTATGTTATCAATATACGCTTCGGATGTAAGCCGGTCACCCACGCTCACTCAGGTTCCAATATTAACTGAGTGGATCCATATTGAGTTGTTGAACTTTCATTAGTTCCATGCAGCATGCACAGAAGATTCCTTCTGTGCGTGGTAGAAGCGTCCCTTGCTTCAGTTTGGACATGCTTGGTCGTTTTGTCTTGTTCCATTCCACAACAATGAATTTGTTTTTTGCTGGGAACTTCAAAGTTCCTCCCATGGTCCTCCACTGGCGTGTAGTGATACAATTAATGAGTATTAGAACCTTCTATTACTGTTAATGTGGAGCCTCCGCTATCCAAGAAATTACTTTTGATCAAATGGAGTTTTTTGCCAAAATAACACTCTTTCTAAAAAATATTTCCAATATGATTCACTTTCAAATTTTATTCCCAAATCGATGTTATTGTTGCCACCTAATTAGCCTGATTGCCATGTAGTATAACAATAAAGGAAAGCTTTAATCTAGTATATACTTTCCAACAAAAACTAAAAATTTAAACTTTTTTATTATAGAGGCACAAGAAGATTGCATAACTTTAATAATTTCCTTATAATTATTTAAAATAAATTCTACCATTATTGACCTTGCTATTATTGCTCTCTGTAATTTTTTTAAATGTATCAAACTTATTGCATATATTTTTCAAAAATAAATTTGCAAAATACAAAAGTTGCAATGAAAATTGAAAGCAATAACAAGAAAAAGTTACAAAAACGTCAAGGCTATCATATTTGTTTTATGTTATGCTTCCGACTCCTTGAAAAGAACTTTTACAAAAAGTAATCAAACTATTGCAATTGATATAATGCTAAAGTTTCTTGAAAGTAACACAAGCCATTAATTAATGTTGAATAAATGTGCAAAAATACTTCAAGTATACGAGATTATTTGATCATGTGATAGAGAGGCGCTACAAATGAACATGCTTATATATGTGGCGGAAATCAAACATATTGAGTATGAATCTATGTTGTTACGTAGTTTTCCTATTAACATTTTATCAAACACACGGTGTGAGAAATCATTTGTTAAAACAATTAGTATTCAAAATTTTTGAAGGCCATAGGAATGTTCCAAAAATTGCACAATAGAAAAGATAAGAGAATAATCTTCGTTTACCTTGAGATTATCAAATTGAGGAGAATATTTTCATCCACAGATATAATATCAGGAATGACAATGAAGTTTTAGATGTTGTTAATATAAATATTGGCTTCTGGCAATTACATTTGACAAGGAAAAATAATGAAAGAACGAAAAATAACGAACCGAAAAAAAAAGGTGGGAAGGTTCAAAGAGAGAATCGGGGAAAATATTAGTTGGGAAGGAGAGATGAAATGTGCCTCTATCTCTATCCTGCCACATATGCAACTTATGTAACAAAAAAAGAATTATAAAGGTAATAAATTTTAAAACTAGGTTACTTTGGGTATATGTTTCGAAAGAAGAGTTATTTTGGCAATAAACTCTGATCAAATGAAAACTCATGGGTAGATGGAGATGCAGATCTTCAATATGAGATAGTTTGCTGGAGGCATGATGATAAATGCAGGAAGGTACCTCTGATTGACGAGGAAGCTGAACTTAAAGTCTGATTTATCTCTTCTATGTGACATAGCCAATTGAAGAGATTTTGTAGGTCATTTGATTATTTGGTTCTACACAAACATTTAAGTTTCTCTCAATTAAGCTCTAAAACGCAATTTCTACTTTTTCTAACAACTTTTATTCCTTCATTTGAATTATTTTTATTTTAAATCTACAGATTAAGTATCTGTAAGAATTAATTCATAATAATCCAAATTTTTTGAAAGATCATCTGGTTGCCAATAACATTTTTGAGGAAAGATCCTTTGAGTAAGCTGGTTGAGTGTAGAGTATAATGGTATTTCTTGGAATCTGGTTAAAGTAATATGTTGAGTGAATGGTTTTGTAAAATAGGAATTTTCATTGGCTTTTTCTATAGGTTTTGGAATTTGTTGAAGAGGTCTTATTTGAGAAGAAGATGGAGTACGAGCAGCTTGACTGTAAGTCAATGCTGGAAAGTCTTGTAATATTTGAAATCTATTTTGAGTTACAAGAGTAAGACTCATCTCATAATCCTGAGGAGTCTTAGGTCTAGAATTTCCTGCTTTTGAATCCATTCCTACAAAATCAATAAACAACATCTTTAAGTTGGATAGATAATTGTTTATTCTGATCTTTGTAATATTGAAGAATCTCCTCATTTCTTCCTGATCTTCGAAGGACTTGAATTCTAATAGTATTTCTTTGAATTTCTCTCTGGAGAAGAAAAGCTCTCTCTTTTGGTGTAACGGTTGCATAATGGCTTTGCTGAATATATACTGTATTATGTTTGGGAATTTGATAGGCTGGAATGCTTTGTCTTCCATTGCTGGTCTGAATAAAATATTGATATCCTCTGGATTGAAGAACTGCTTCTTTGTTTAGGAGTTTAGGAGCATCTCGTTGGATTCTTAAATAATTTGTATATTCTCGATCATTTCTTTGAGTCATAATGCCACGATCCATGTCCTTGCAAAAATTCTCTAGTAAGAAAATCTGGTAATGAATTATTTTCTCCTTTAATAAATTCAATTTCAAAATAAAAAACAGATAAAATGGCTTGCCATCTTGCAAATATTTGTTTTGAAACTATATTTGAACATCTTTTTGTAAAATCTCTTTAGCAGATTTACGGTCTATTCTAATTAAAAATTTTTTATTATATAAATCATCTTGAAATTTTGATATGCATAAAACTATTGATAAAATTTCTTTTTTAATTGTTGAATAATTCTTTTGAGGGTCAGACCATGTTCCTGAATGAAATCTAACTAATTCTTCTTTTGATTCTGCTATTTTTTGTTTTAGTATAACCCCATATCCTAATTCTGATGCATCTGTTTCTACTATCATAAATGTTTTAGGATGTGGTAAACATAAGCATGGTAATGATTTAATTTTTTCTTTTAAATATCTTATTTTTTTAGTATGTTCTTCTGTCCATGGTTTTGGATTTTTCTTTTATCTGTTAAATAATATTGAGTATTCTTGTCTTAATTTAGGAAAGAAATCTGCTATATAATTTAAGCATCCTAAAAATCTTTGTAATTGATTTTTATCTTTTATTTCATCTGGAAATTTAGTAGTAAATTCTAAAGCTCTATTGATTGGTTTTATTGTTCCTTGGTATATGTCATGTCCTAAAAATCTTATTTTTGTTTGGAATAATTTCATTTTTGGAGCAGAAACCACTAATCCATTTTTCTTAACTATTTTTAAAAATATATTCAAATGTTTAAAATGTTGCTCTATTGATTCAGAAAATATTAATACATCATCTATATATACTATAATGAATGAACTATAAGGATTGAAAATATCATTCATTATATTTTGAAATTCTGACGGTGCATTTTTTAATCCAAATGGCATTACGTTCCATTCATAATGACCAAAAGGTGTGGTGAATGCTGTTTTATATCTATCTTTGGGTGTTATTAATATTTGCCAATATCCTGATTTTAAATCAAATTTGAAAATATCTTTGATTTAAATAATCTATTGAGCAAATCTTTTTTATTAGGAATTGGATACCTAATCCATTGTAATACTTTATTTAATGGTTTATAATTTATTACTAATCTTGGAACTCCTCTTTATTTTTCAGCTTGATTCATGACATAAAATGCAGCACAACTCCAAGGTGATTTTGAAGGTGTTATTAGTTTTTTATCTAATAATGCTTTTATTTCTTTTTTACAAAATTCTAACAAATCAAAATTCATTTGCATTGGTCTAGCCTTAGTTGGAATATTTTTTTTCATTAAATCCTGTTTCATAGGGTAATTCTACCATATGTTGTTTTCTATCCCAAAAAGCATTAGGAATATCAGCACATATTTCTTTTTGTAATAATTCTTCTATTTCCGAGATTCTTTTTTGTATTTTATCATCTTTTAATTGTTCTTCAATTTTTAGATAAGATTTTTCTTCCTTAATATAATTTATTTGTTGTCGTATTTTAGTAATACTATTTATTGTTTTGTAAATAGAAGAGGTTTGTAATATTTGTAATTCTCTTTGTTTTACTGGGGTTAGAAATCTAAAGATAACCGTTTTTCCCATTATATTTATTGAAATTCCTTCATGGCTTACAAAAAATGGGTATATTTGAATTAAAAAGGGTGTGTTCCTAATATTACATCATGATTTATATTTTTTACAACTATGAAATTATGTCTAATACAATATTCATTGTTACATATTGATCCTTTTGTAAATTTATATTTTACTTGTAAATTTTCTCCATTTGCTGCCATTAATGTTTCTTGTGTTTTTTCACAATATTTAGTAGGAATTATTCCTTCTTTAATACAACTTGTATCAGCTCCACTATCTATTAAAGCTACATATGTTTCTTTGAACTCTTCTACTGTAATGGTTACTAAAGCATACCATTTTTGGAATGTCATTTTTTCTATAGTATTTAAATATTGGATTTCATTTGTTGGTCTTTCTGATCTATTTATTTCTTCTGTTTTAGAATTAGAAGTTGAAGGCTGATTTTCTGTTAATGTTAATTTTGCTTCTATCTCTAAATCTTTTGTTTTTAGTTCTATAATTTCTTGTTGTAATTGTTTTACTTGTATTTTAAGATTATTAATTTATGTTTGAAGATCTTTGGTAGTCTCTTTTTTCATTATATTTATGTTTGGATATTTATCTATTAATTTCGAAATACTAAAAGGTTCTATTATTTTTGGTATTTTATCTTCTTGGATAATTAGACTTTTTAATCTTTCTAAAGATTCTTTTTTAGCTACTGGATCTTCTATTTTTTCTATTATGTCTAATAGGAATTCTTTATCTTCTTTCTTAGTTATAACATTTATATATTTTGAAGTTCTAGAACAATTACAATTTTCTTCACTTTCTGAACTAGATATATCATCATAATAATCGTCTTCAGAACTTTTATCTTGTTCATTTATTAATAAATTTATTAATTTATTTTTAATTTCTTCTTCATTTTCACAGATTTCTGTAATTTTTTCTTTTAAGTTACACTTGTTTGCTTTATGTCCTATTTTTCCACATTTATAACAAACAATTTTTCTTTTAATAAATTTTTTCTTTCTTTCTGGTTTATCTTCTTTAGGTTTTTTATATTTTATTTTCTTATTATATTTTTTAACTTTCTTTTTGTATGCTGATTGTGATTTAATTCTTTTAATTCCAAATGCATCACAAAATGATCCTACTTCTTTTGTTTTAGAACCATATTTTATTTGCAATCTTAATTCTGAACATAACATTAATCCTTCTTTTTTCACAAATGCAAATAATTGTCCAAAAGTAATATTTTCAAATGAAATTACATCTGTTCCCATTTCCTTTTGTAAATTATCCATTATTCTTTGTGAAAATAAGCTTGGTAATCCAGTTATGAATCTTTCTTTCCAAAATGAAGCATTGCAATCTGGTCTTCTTAATACATTGGTTAAAAACATATCTTTATACCATCTAAAGTCTGATAATGTTGGACATCTTAAATTTGTTAAAAATGTTTTATTAGAGTTTAATTCTTCTTTTGGATTTCCTATAAAATACATTACTATGGTTACTATTAAAAATTCTGCAGCATCTGATTGTATTTGAATATTTCCTTGATCGTCTTCAATCTCTTGTGTATGTTCTAATATTGATAATTTATCTTGTAATGTTAAAGCATTATCCCACCAATTTTTTAATTGTCCAGTAAATCCTGAAACTAATAATGTTGCAATATTTCTTTCTTGAATATTTTTAATTTTATAAGCTAGTCTAGCCATTCCCATTTCTTGCAAATTATTTAGTACTTCATACTCTGCTTTGCCATCTATATTCCATTCATATATTGAGTCTCCATCATATTTAGTAGTACGAAATTTTGATCTTTCTTCATATTGAATATCTGGAGGGCTAGGTCTTGGATAATAATTCTTTGTACTTACTATTTTCCAATCTTTATTACTGTTATTATAAACCCTTCTTCGTCTTATTTTGTTTATTTGATTATCTTCTTTTTTTTCAAATTGGGTTTTTATTGGTAGTATTATATTTTCTATATCTGAATCTGTTGAATCTACTGATGAATTGCCTGTTTTTTCTGAGGAACCATCTTCTATTATTTATCTAAAGTATTTATTCTAGGAGTTGGAGGTTTTATTTCTGTAGTTAAGTTTTGTAATGCTTGAGATATCTTATTTAATATATTATCTGTATTATTAATATTTTGTACTAAATCTTGTTCTTTTTCTTTTGTTAAACTTCTAAGTTGAAAATGAGGTGCTGAAATATCATTAGGGAATTTTAAGTCTGGTTTCTTTATGGTATCTATTTTTGTATTTAATACTTCTATATGTTGAGAAATTGTATGAAAAATTTGATTTGTATAATTATTTTGTTGATAAATTTTTTTAATATCTTCTAAATTTATAGTGTTATTTGTACTTGATTCAGCTTCTCTACCCTTTTTAAAAGGTGAGGCTATTATATCTCCTTGTCCTATATTTATTTTTACCTCTTGTAATGGAGGATGTATAGATGTTATAATTTGATCATCTTTTAATTTTCATTTTTTATATAAATTGGTTTGAACATTTATTTGAGATGTATTATAAATATCATTTATTCCTAATTTTGATGTATAGTATGCTAACCGAGTAAAGAAAGGGAAATCAAATTTTTGCTTATCTAATTCATCTTTCCATTCTATAATTAATTTTCTTTTATATTCAGATTTTAATTGAAAAAATCAAATTCTTTTTTCAGTATTTTCTTCATCATCAAAATCTTCTTGTAAATATTTATGATTTGTTTTATATGGTTTATTTATAACATTTATTTCTCCTTTCATTTGTGAATGTGTTGGAGAATATTCTGATTGATTTTGATTTATGACTTCTGGAACAGGAGTTTTATATTTAAAAGTTGAGGTACTTTCTAAAGGAAAATTAATTTCAGTTGATTCATAATTAGAATGTCTAGGTGGTAGCCAAGAATAAGTTGAATTAGGTCTTTCTCTTAAAGATGAAAATCTTATTAAAGTTTTGCCATCAGGTTTTTCTATAATATCTTCTACATCAGTTTGTTCTATATTTCTGGTTATTTGTGGATTTTATATTTCGAATTCACTCGGTATAGTAATTTCATTCCATTTTAATCTTTTTGGAGTATAAGTTGTTGGTCTATCTGCATCTACTTGTAATAAGGTTGTTTCTTCTTTAAGAGTTGGGGTCATTATAAATTTAGGATTTAAATGTGAAGATAATGGTCTATAATATATTCTATATATTACTGCAAAATTCTTTGTATGTTTTTCAAATTCATTTCCTTGTAGATGAATATCTAAAATGACTGAATTCAGAATATGTGGGTCTGTTAAGTCTATTGAAAAATTTGGAGCACAGTTAAAATATATAGGTCCATTGCAAACATTTGTTTGAATCATAGAAAGTAAGGAAGTTTTATATCGTTTAAGTCTAGTATCTCTTAATGCTAAATATATTGGAGCATCGACTCCTAGATGGAATAAAGGTTTTACAGCAATTTGTATTAAACCTATATGAATATATCGATATCCTTTACTTAAATATTTTTGAATTGTACTATGATTTAATAATGGGATAGATTGATATTCTTCTTGAATAGATATTGTTTCTTCATGTGTTTTAACTGATAAAGCTGTTTTGAAATCTAAAGGATCTATTCTATAGATATGTTCTATTTTTTCTTCTGGAATTGTCCAGTCTGAATTATTAACAGGCATATGATATTCATGACTTTGTACTATATTATCTTGCTTTGAATTAGATCCTATTTTTAATTATCTAAGAAATGCATCCATGTTGTATATTTAATTAAAGTTTTACCTAATCAGGAACAACTGAGCACTATGCCGAAAACATCCTATCCTGGACTTACCAACGGTCTAACAAGGCATCAAAGTCTTACCAATGATTTCAGTAAAAGTTTAATAAAATATGTAAACATAAATGCATGAATTAGCCAAGTCAAAATAGAAATGTAATTCAAATAAAGTAATAGTACTTCAAAATCTTAAATATGCATTTGCATGTATAAGTTTGTTCCCCAAATGAATGGACTTCTCTTTATTCTAAAAAATCATTCTCAGTTAGATTTATTCCAGATGGATTTACATATCAAGATTACAAAATGGCCTAGTATCGTGCTTTCCTATACAGACCATTCAACCATTCATGGTTTTTTACCTTCAAAGAAAGTTGCAACAGAGAATTTCCAATTTGGTTTAGCCATTGGTGGCAATGGTTCGGCCCTCAAAAAGAAATACTACCTCCAAATGTCTTAATGGGATTTCAAACTTATCTCAAAAAAGCCAAGGGGGAAGAGTATACAAAGCCAATATTATTCCATGTAGAATTCAAAGTACCATGGATTTTTTGCTGGAGTTTCAAAATTCATCAAGACCTAGAAAGACCCCTCTTTTATAATAAACAAACACAAAATCTTCTTACTTATCTCATTATTAACCTATAGCTTTTCGTTTTAAAAGGCGTTCATAAATTAATAATAAACTCATATTTTAGGAAAATATGACATGTAATTTTAGTGAATTATTTATTTATGCTATAAATGGGATCAAAGGTTATACAATTTTTTTTAAAAAATTATTACTTTTTTATTTTTATCAAAATAATTAATTTAGCTCATTAGCCCAGGTTAAGATTGAAACAATTTATTATTTAATCAAGGTTATTAATTTATCGAGTATTAATCTATAGAGGTTTTACTTTAACAAATTTCATATCAGAAGCAAGATTGTAGATGAATAATCATATACATTATTCACACAGTGGCTTTAAAACTAAAAGCGAGATTATAGTTGAGCATTGATAATCATAATTGATGTAGAGGCTTTCAAACCAGAATTGATATTGTACATGTGTATAGGCCTATAAGTGGTCCGGGTCTAGACTCAGACCCGGCCTGGACTCGCTAATTTTTGCCAAGTATGGGTACAATACAAGTTCGTATACCCGGCTCAAATCCCGACGCCTTTTTCCTAATAAAAAGATGGACCGAATACGAAGTATTGCATTCCAACCTGTATCTGACCTAGACCCATTTAAATAAATTAATAATTATAAAAAATATATAATTATTAATGCAATAATACTTATTATAATAATAATATATGTTTATTACTATACAATAATACAATAATATATACAATAATACTTATTATTATAATGATATATATACTTATTGATGCAATAATGCTTATTATACAATAAATTAATCATTATAAAAATATATACTTAGCATAAAATTCGACTCGTTACCCATCGAACCTGGATCTGGAAGATTAAGTGTAAGACCCATCACGTATACGAGTTGAATCTGGAACATGTATACCAAAACGGGTCTAAGTCTGAAATGTTCAATTCCGACCCGTACCCAACCCATTGACAGGTCTACATGAGTAATAATAAAATAAGTGAATAAGTTGTTTTGAAACTAGAATCGAGATTATAGATGATTAATTAAAAAATGGAAGAGTTATCATAAACATTAGAAAAATGTTAAAGTGAAGTAAAACATGGAGGGAAGTCGATTAGAGTTGTTAATTCGTGTGACGAGTCATTGGAAACACAAGTGACACGGCAATTTTTCAACCGGAGTCAAGATTGTAAATGAGTGATCACAATTGTAATGGGCATAATGGCCTTTAAACCAAAATGTAGATTGCTATGGAGTGATAAAATGTGATTCTCAATCAAAGCGAAGTTGAGATTAAAATTGATGATAATTAAGCAACAATTAATCATCATGAAACCCGAATGGAGAATGGTATTGGGTGATTAAAATGTAATTCTCAATCAAAGAGAAGTTTGAGATTAAAATCAATGATTACTAAGCAATAATTGTTCATCATGTGATCGAATTTAGAATCAAAACGGATGATAACTAATGATTACTAGTGTAAATAAAAAATTGAAGCTGAGATTAAGATTGATGAAAAGTACATAAGTATTCTCAAAATTGACAGAGTTTTAACTAAAATCGAAAAATATTGTAATTGTTCTGTAGTCAATTAGAAATATTTCATGTAATTTAATTTCATATGTTTACATATGGTTAAATTAGTTATTGTCCTCCCTGCGAGGAAAAAAAAGGGTAAATCAGGTTTAGTGGAAGGAAATAATTCAATAGCATGATTGTAATATGGATACTTAATTTTGAATATTAGTATAATTGAATTAATGATCATTGAATGTCAAAACTGCGGAATATCCATCTTCATTTTGAATTTGATTTTGTATGTTATCAATATACGCTTCGGATGTAAGCCGGTCACCCACGCTCACTCAGGTTCCAATATTAACTGAGTGGATCCATATTGAGTTGTTGAACTTTCATTAGTTCCATGCAGCATGCACAGAAGATTCCTTCTGTGCGTGGTAGAAGCGTCCCTTGCTTCAGTTTGGACATGCTTGGTCGTTTTGTCTTGTTCCATTCCACAACAATGAATTTGTTTTTTGCTGGGAACTTCAAAGTTCCTCCCATGGTCCTCCACTGGCGTGTAGTGATACAATTAATGAGTATTAGAACCTTCTATTACTGTTAATGTGGAGCCTCCGCTATCCAAGAAATTACTTTTGATCAAATGGAGTTTTTTGCCAAAATAACACTCTTTCTAAAAAATATTTCCAATATGATTCACTTTCAAATTTTATTCCCAAATCGATGTTATTGTTGCCACCTAATTAGCCTGATTGCCATGTAGTATAACAATAAAGGAAAGCTTTAATCTAGTATATACTTTCCAACAAAAACTAAAAATTTAAACTTTTTTATTATAGAGGCACAAGAAGATTGCATAACTTTAATAATTTCCTTATAATTATTTAAAATAAATTCTACCATTATTGACCTTGCTATTATTGCTCTCTGTAATTTTTTTAAATGTATCAAACTTATTGCATATATTTTTCAAAAATAAATTTGCAAAATACAAAAGTTGCAATGAAAATTGAAAGCAATAACAAGAAAAAGTTACAAAAACGTCAAGGCTATCATATTTGTTTTATGTTATGCTTCCGACTCCTTGAAAAGAACTTTTACAAAAAGTAATCAAACTATTGCAATTGATATAATGCTAAAGTTTCTTGAAAGTAACACAAGCCATTAATTAATGTTGAATAAATGTGCAAAAATACTTCAAGTATACGAGATTATTTGATCATGTGATAGAGAGGCGCTACAAATGAACATGCTTATATATGTGGCGGAAATCAAACATATTGAGTATGAATCTATGTTGTTACGTAGTTTTCCTATTAACATTTTATCAAACACACGGTGTGAGAAATCATTTGTTAAAACAATTAGTATTCAAAATTTTTGAAGGCCATAGGAATGTTCCAAAAATTGCACAATAGAAAAGATAAGAGAATAATCTTCGTTTACCTTGAGATTATCAAATTGAGGAGAATATTTTCATCCACAGATATAATATCAGGAATGACAATGAAGTTTTAGATGTTGTTAATATAAATATTGGCTTCTGGCAATTACATTTGACAAGGAAAAATAATGAAAGAACGAAAAATAACGAACCGAAAAAAAAAGGTGGGAAGGTTCAAAGAGAGAATCGGGGAAAATATTAGTTGGGAAGGAGAGATGAAATGTGCCTCTATCTCTATCCTGCCACATATGCAACTTATGTAACAAAAAAAGAATTATAAAGGTAATAAATTTTAAAACTAGGTTACTTTGGGTATATGTTTCGAAAGAAGAGTTATTTTGGCAATAAACTCTGATCAAATGAAAACTCATGGGTAGATGGAGATGCAGATCTTCAATATGAGATAGTTTGCTGGAGGCATGATGATAAATGCAGGAAGGTACCTCTGATTGACGAGGAAGCTGAACTTAAAGTCTGATTTATCTCTTCTATGTGACATAGCCAATTGAAGAGATTTTGTAGGTCATTTGATTATTTGGTTCTACACAAACATTTAAGTTTCTCTCAATTAAGCTCTAAAATGCAATTTCTACTTTTTCTAACAACTTTTATTCCTTCATTTGAATTATTTTTATTTTAAATCTACAGATTAAGTATCTGTAAGAATTAATTCATAATAATCCAAATTTTTTGAAAGATCATCTGGTTGCCAATAACATTTTTGAGGAAAGATCCTTTGAGTAAGCTGGTTGAGTGTAGAGTATAATGGTATTTCTTGGAATCTGGTTAAAGTAATATGTTGAGTGAATGGTTTTGTAAAATAGGAATTTTCATTGGCTTTTTCTATAGGTTTTGGAATTTGTTGAAGAGGTCTTATTTGAGAAGAAGATGGAGTACGAGCAGCTTGACTGTAAGTCAATGCTGGAAAGTCTTGTAATATTTGAAATCTATTTTGAGTTACAGGAGTAAGACTCATCTCATAATCCTGAGGAGTCTTAGGTCTAGAATTTCCTGCTTTTGAATCCATTCCTACAAAATCAATAAACAACATCTTTAAGTTGGATAGATAATTGTTTATTATGATCTTTGTAATATTGAAGAATCTCCTCATTTCTTCCTGATCTTCGAAGGACTTGAATTCTAATAGTATTTCTTTGAATTTCTCTCTGGAGAAGAAAAGCTCTCTCTTTTGGTGTAAGGGTTGCATAATGGCTTTGCTGAATATATACTGTATTATGTTTGGGAATTTGATAGGCTGGAATGCTTTGTCTTCCATTGCTGGTCTGAATAAAATATTGATATCCTCTGGATTGAAGAACTGCTTCTTTGTTTAGGAGTTTAGGAGCATCTCGTTGGGTTCTTAAATAATTTGTATATTCTCGATCATTTCTTTGAGTCATAATGTCACGATCCATGTCCTTGCAAAAATTCTCTAGTAAGAAAATCTGGTAATGAATTATTTTCTCCTTTAATAAATTCAATTTCAAAATAAAAAACAGATAAAATGGCTTGCCATCTTGCAAATATTTGTTTTGAAACTATATTTGAACATTTTTTTGTAAAATCTCTTTAGCAGATTTACAGTCTATTCTAATTAAAAATTTTTTATTATATAAATCATCTTGAAATTTTGATATGCATAAAACTATTGATAAAATTTCTTTTTTAATTGTTGAATAATTCTTTTGAGGGTCAGACCATGTTCCTGAATGAAATCTAACTAATTCTTCTTTTGATTCTGCTATTTTTTGTTTTAGTATACCCCCATATCCTAATTCTGATGCATCTGTTTCTACTATCATAAATGTTTTAGGATGTGGTAAACATAAGCATGGTAATGATTTAATTTTTTCTTTTAAATATCTTATTTTTTGAGTATGTTCTTCTGTCCATGGTTTTGGATTTTTCTTTAATCTGTTAAATAATATTGAGTATTCTTGTCTTAATTTAGGAAAGAAATCTGCTATATAATTTAAGCATCCTAAAAATCTTTGTAATTGATTTTTATCTTTTATTTCATCTGGAAATTTAGTAGTAAATTCTAAAGCTCTATTGATTGGTTTTATTGTTCCTTGGTATATGTCATGTCCTAAAAATCTTATTTTTGTTTGGAATAATTTCATTTTTGGAGCAGAAACCACTAATCCATTTTTCTTAACTATTTTTAAAAATATATTCAAATGTTTAAAATGTTGCTCTATTGATTCAGAAAATATTAATACATCATCTATATATACTATAATGAATGAACTATAAGGATTGAAAATATCATTCATTATATTTTGAAATTCTGACGGTGCATTTTTTAATCCAAATGGCATTACGTTCCATTCATAATGACCAAAAGGTGTGGTGAATGCTGTTTTATATCTATCTTTGGGTGTTATTAATATTTGCCAATATCCTGATTTTAAATCAAATTTGAAAATATCTTTGATTTAAATAATCTATTGAGCAAATCTTTTTTATTAGGAATTGGATACCTAATCCATTGTAATACTTTATTTAATGGTTTATAATTTATTACTAATCTTGGAACTCCTCTTTATTTTTCAGCTTGATTCATGACATAAAATGCAGCACAACTCCAAGGTGATTTTGAAGGTGTGATTAGTTTTTTATCTAATAATGCTTTTATTTCTTTTTTACAAAATTCTAACAAATCAAAATTCATTTGCATTGGTCTAGCCTTAGTTGGAATATTTTTTTTCATTAAATCCTGTTTCATAGGGTAATTCTACCATATGTTGTTTTCTATCCCAAAAAGCATTAGGAATATCAGCACATATTTCTTTTTGTAATAATTCTTCTATTTCCGAGATTCTTTTTTGTATTTTATCATCTTTTAATTGTTCTTCAATTTTTAGATAAGATTTTTCTTCCTTAATATAATTTATTTGTTGTCGTATTTTAGTAATACTATTTATTGTTTTGTAAATAGAAGAGGTTTGTAATATTTGTAATTCTCTTTGTTTTACTGGGGTTAGAAATCTAAAGATAACCGTTTTTCCCATTATATTTATTGAAATTCCTTCATGGCTTACAAAAAATGGGTATATTTGAATTAAAAAGGGTGTGTTCCTAATATTACATCATGATTTATATTTTTTACAACTATGAAATTATGTCTAATACAATATTCATTGTTACATATTGATCCTTTTGTAAATTTATATTTTACTTGTAAATTTTCTCCATTTGCTGCCATTAATGTTTCTTGTGTTTTTTCACAATATTTAGTAGGAATTATTCCTTCTTTAATACAACTTGTATCAGCTCCACTATCTATTAAAGCTACATATGTTTCTTTGAACTCTTCTACTGTAATGGTTACTAAAGCATACCATTTTTGGAATGTCATTTTTTCTATAGTATTTAAATATTGGATTTCATTTGTTGGTCTTTCTGATCTATTTATTTCTTCTGTTTTAGAATTAGAAGTTGAAGGCTGATTTTCTGTTAATGTTAATTTTGCTTCTATCTCTAAATCTTTTGTTTTTAGTTCTATAATTTCTTGTTGTAATTGTTTTACTTGTATTTTAAGATTATTAATTTATGTTTGAAGATCTTTGGTAGTCTCTTTTTTCATTATATTTATGTTTGGATATTTATCTATTAATTTCGAAATACTAAAAGGTTCTATTATTTTTGGTATTTTATCTTCTTGGATAATTAGACTTTTTAATCTTTCTAAAGATTCTTTTTTAGCTACTGGATCTTCTATTTTTTCTATTATGTCTAATAGGAATTCTTTATCTTCTTTCTTAGTTATAACATTTATATATTTTGAAGTTCTAGAACAATTACAATTTTCTTCACTTTCTGAACTAGATATATCATCATAATAATCGTCTTCAGAACTTTTATCTTGTTCATTTATTAATAAATTTATTAATTTATTTTTAATTTCTTCTTCATTTTCACAGATTTCTGTAATTTTTTCTTTTAAGTTACACTTGTTTGCTTTATGTCCTATTTTTCCACATTTATAACAAACAATTTTTCTTTTAATAAATTTTTTCTTTCTTTCTAGTTTATCTTCTTTAGGTTTTTTATATTTTATTTTCTTATTATATTTTTTAACTTTCTTTTTGTATGCTGATTGTGATTTAATTCTTTTAATTCCAAATGCATCACAAAATGATCCTACTTCTTTTGTTTTAGAACCATATTTTATTTGCAATCTTAATTCTGAACATAACATTAATCCTTCTTTTTTCACAAATGCAAATAATTGTCCAAAAGTAATATTTTCAAATGAAATTACATCTGTTCCCATTTCCTTTTGTAAATTATCCATTATTCTTTGTGAAAATAAGCTTGGTAATCCAGTTATGAATCTTTCTTTCCAAAATGAAGCATTGCAATCTGGTCTTCTTAATACATTGGTTAAAAACATATCTTTATACCATCTAAAGTCTGATAATGTTGGACATCTTAAATTTGTTAAAAATGTTTTATTAGAGTTTAATTCTTCTTTTGGATTTCCTATAAAATACATTACTATGGTTACTATTAAAAATTCTGCAGCATCTGATTGTATTTGAATATTTCCTTGATCGTCTTCAATCTCTTGTGTATGTTCTAATATTGATAATTTATCTTGTAATGTTAAAGCATTATCCCACCAATTTTTTAATTGTCCAGTAAATCCTGAAACTAATAATGTTGCAATATTTCTTTCTTGAATATTTTTAATTTTATAAGCTAGTCTAGCCATTCCCATTTCTTGCAAATTATTTAGTACTTCATACTCTGCTTTGCCATCTATATTCCATTCATATATTGAGTCTCCATCATATTTAGTAGTACGAAATTTTGATCTTTCTTCATATTGAATATCTGGAGGGCTAGGTCTTGGATAATAATTCTTTGTACTTACTATTTTCCAATCTTTATTACTGTTATTATAAACCCTTCTTCGTCTTATTTTGTTTATTTGATTATCTTCTTTTTTTTCAAATTGGGTTTTTATTGGTAGTATTATATTTTCTATATCTGAATCTGTTGAATCTACTGATGAATTGCCTGTTTTTTCTGAGGAACCATCTTCTATTATTTATCTAAAGTATTTATTCTAGGAGTTGGAGGTTTTATTTCTGTAGTTAAGTTTTGTAATGCTTGAGATATCTTATTTAATATATTATCTGTATTATTAATATTTTGTACTAAATCTTGTTCTTTTTCTTTTGTTAAACTTCTAAGTTGAAAATGAGGTGCTGAAATATCATTAGGGAATTTTAAGTCTGGTTTCTTTATGGTATCTATTTTTGTATTTAATACTTCTATATGTTGAGAAATTGTATGAAAAGTTTGATTTGTATAATTATTTTGTTGATAAATTTTTTTAATATCTTCTAAATTTATAGTGTTATTTGTACTTGATTCAGCTTCTCTACCCTTTTTAAAAGGTGAGGCTATTATATCTCCTTGTCCTATATTTATTTTTACCTCTTGTAATGGAGGATGTATAGATGTTATAATTTGATCATCTTTTAATTTTCATTTTTTATATAAATTGGTTTGAACATTTATTTGAGATGTATTATAAATATCATTTATTCCTAATTTTGATGTATAGTATGCTAACCAAGTAAAGAAAGGGAAATCAAATTTTTGCTTATCTAATTCATCTTTCCATTCTATAATTAATTTTCTTTTATATTCAGATTTTAATTGAAAAAATCAAATTCTTTTTTCAGTATTTTCTTCATCATCAAAATCTTCTTGTAAATATTTATGATTTATTTTATATGGTTTATTTATAACATTTATTTCTTCTTTCATTTGTGAATGTGTTGGAGAATATTCTGATTGATTTTGATTTATGACTTCTGGAACAGGAGTTTTATATTTAAAAGTTGAGGTACTTTCTAAAGGAAAATTAATTTCAGTTGATTCATAATTAGAATGTCTAGGTGGTAGCCAAGAATAAGTTAAATTAGGTCTTTCTCTTAAAGATGAAAATCTTATTAAAGTTTTGCCATCAGGTTTTTCTATAATATCTTCTACATCAGTTTGTTCTATATTTCTGGTTATTTGTGGATTTTATATTTCGAATTCACTCGGTATAGTAATTGTAGACACCAAATTTTTGTCAATTTTCAATGTTTTATTGGATTTTATCTATTTGATAAGTTTTTTATTTATTTATTTATTTTTTACATTTTATTGTGTAATTTTCTCATTTTCACAAGTTTATTTTAGAAAAAAAAAAACAACAACAAACCAAAATATAAAAAAAAAAAAAAGGAAAAAAATGAGAACAAGACTCCACCTTTTTGGCTCAATTTCCTCTCTCGGCTCTCCCCCTCATCAGACAAGAGGGACAAAAAAAAAACTACTCCCTCAATTTACTCTCTCGAGACACACACACAGAAGACAAGACAAAAGAAAATTTTTCCCTCCCTCTCTGGGCGGACTCAAAAAAAAAAAACGGACAGAAGAAAGAAAAAAAGGGGACACTCTCTCGGCCATTTTCTTTTGCTCTCAACAAAACCAAGACTCCAATTTTTTTTCCCTCTGAATACATCTCTCGGACCTCCTCTCTCCCAATATTTCCACAACACCCTTGCAGACAACAAAAGGGAGGCAGCGACGGGTTGGGCTATTGGAGCTTGACAAATTTCATCAAAAACTTAGACAAAGGACTGCAATCTCCATTGAGGTACATTTTGTTTCCTTTTTTTCCAGTTTTTCTTCTCCTCAATTAATTAGATTAAAAAGTGTTTAGGTGCTGCTTTGTCCCTTTCTCTTGTTGGTTTTGTTGTTGTGATGTTTTTGGGCCTGTCCAAGATTAGACTGAGGAGAAGAAAGATTATTTTTGTATATGCATGTTAACTGATTGAAAAAATGCCAAAATAAAAAAAAAGAGAATTTTAGAGGGCTGTTTTACTTTATTTTAGCCCTTTTATGTTGTCTTCTTGTCAAACTAAGATTATAGCTGTAATGTAGAAGCTATAAGGAGCGTTTTAGCATAAATTTTATGATTTTTGGTGAAGATTTGGGTGTTTTTAAAAAAAATAAAAACTGGACTGTATTTTGATATTTTGGCCACTTTTGGGTCGCCTTTGGTAAAAACTAAATCCGGAAATGGAACCTACGCGAAAAATCGAGTGAGGGGGTGTATTTTGAGGATTTTTGGTGACCGGAGAGGTCACCGGCGGTGGCGGTCGGCGGCGGCGGCGCCACCGGCGACCACCATGGCCGCCAGCTGAAGCTGAAGCTTCAGCTCGCCTGGGAAGAAGAAGAGACGGAACGAACGGGGAAGAAAGAAAAGAAAGAAGAAGAAGAGAAAAAAAAAAGAAAAGAAAAGAAAGAAAATGGTTTGGGCTAATGTTTTTTTTTCGGTTGGGCCAGGAGCTAGTTTTGTTAGGTTTTGGGGCTGGGCTTTGGTTTATTTTTCTTTTGGGTTTCGGTTGGGCTCGGAGGTTGGAGCCCATGAATTTTTGGCTGGGCTTGAGGGATAAAAAGACGGGCTGGCCTGTGTGTTTTAGCTTGGGTTTTCAGTTGGGCTTAGGTAGGTTGGCCCAAGTAAAATAAAAAGAGTGGTCCGACGCCCTTTTTCTTGCCCAGATCTGGTTACGATTTGCACTTTGGCCCCTGATCTTTGGAGTAGTTTCATTGTGGCCCAGAACATTTTAAATTTCTTTCACCTAGGTCTTTAAATTAATTGCATTTTGGTCCCTGAATTTTATCTTTCATTTAATTTTGACCCCTAAACTTTGGAAAAATATATTTTTTGTCCCCAAAGATTTTTCAATCTTTGCAATTCAGTCCATAGTGAATTTTGACTCTCTTTGTTATGATTATTTCTTTTCTTTAATAGCTAATTATGTTACTTTAGAATATACTTAACTTGGAATTTTTAGATTTGCTTAAATTTCTTTACGTCTGACATATTAGTGTGAATTTAGTACTTGTATTATTATTTTCTTTTTTCAATTAAATTGGTGCCGTGATCCTTTTGTTCATTGTGAGTATAAATAGGACAAATTGACTCCATTTAGTCACCACTTCAAACGGGAGGTACCCCTATTTTTATTATTTCGATGTCAATTACGTGCTCTTATGTGCTCTTATGTGTTCCTATGTGTTTATATTTTTATATGCTTTATTTATTTGATTTAAATATTCATTCAAGTTTTCTTACATATATTTTAGTTAATTTTTTACAATGATTCAAGAGACATTTAAATACCTCAAAAATGTAATAGATAGGATAATTAGATTTGTTTTATTATATTTTTCCCTTCTAGATTGTAGTTAGGCGCTCCCCGATGTAATAGGTAGGTTGCGTGTTTATGTGGCTTATGTGTTATGTGTTTTATCCGCTTTTCTTAGGATTTTGGCATCTAGATATTATGTTTACGTGTTATGTGCTACGTGCTCTTATGTGTTTATTTGTTTTAATTTATGTTTTATTTGTTTCACTATGAATTATTAATGCATGACGTCACCACACTAGTCCAACGCTAGTTGTGGCTTTTTTTTTTCCTCTATTTACTTGCTAGTCCAACGCTAGTAAGGATTTTTAGGAATGGGCTAGTCCAATGCTAGACCCTTTAGGTCGTCTTGCGTTAGATTCATTTTTGTGTGCTATTCACTACATTTTCATGCATATTTTTATTTTTAGGATTTTTCTCATATTGTATAATGTTCCCTATTATATTATCCCCTACTCTCTATAGGCACTAATCATGTCATTTAGAATCGCATCTCATTTAATCTAGTTCATTTGCTTGTTCATGTTAGGATAATTATTTTCAAACATGGGAAATGGGTTATTATAACTTTTTAGTTTAAATATCCCATTAATCCTTGTATAGGAAAATTAGGTCACGAGTTTTTGTCTCCCGTACCCTTTATGTTGCATTCCCCTTTTCTTTGGTCACTTATATATATGTATATAATTTAATTTCTTTTCTTTTATTTTAATTTCATCATTTGCGTACTCGTGACACTTTCAAGGAATCAATTTGGCTTTCGCAATTAATGCGATTGGTCCAATTAAATCCTTGAATGAACATTTTGCCCCTTTTGATATTTTTAGATTTGCATCCATGTAGAAAACATCCAAATGCGATAAATTAAGGGTTAGATTAGGAAAATTTTGACTAAACCTCGCAACTAGCTTAGACTAGGTTGAAAGGGTGCCTTAGATTTGAATTAATTGAACCTTTGCCTTCCCTTTCTTCAACCGTGACTCCCGAACTCATTTTCTCTGTTTTCAAACACCTGGAGTTGTCGAAAAGGGTTTTATTTTATTTTTGTCAAAAATATTTTTTGGGTGACTTGGTACACCAAAATCCCATACCAAGTGGCGACTCCTATTTTTTCTTAAAAACACTTTTAGACTAAATTTTGGACCCAAATCGTCGCATTTTTCAAAGTCCCATTCTAAGTCTTTTTTCATTTATTATTAATAAAACAAATTCTTTTATAAAACTTTTTTATTTTCCATAGCGAAAAATGGGGCGCGACAACTTGGCGACTCCACTGGGGACGTTAGAGAGTCCAAGCACTTGGTTTAGTCGTCTCTTCTCTTTTTAACCCTTATATTTATCATATTTGGATGTTTTAGGTTGCATTTTTTTCTTTTTAGGATGTTTTGCATTTCACACTCGTAATCGTTCATCGTCTTACGTGTATGTGATGAATGACTTATTTATTTACTTATTCGTATCGCGCTTGCATCTTGGGTGGGAGGAATATCACCTTAGAGCCTCCACACGTGTTCTAATTATAATCTCTCCCCTCAAAAGGAAGCACATCATACGTGCATGCATTTTGTGTTTACCCTATTTTTATTCTTTCTCGTGGGCGCCATCCCACATCTCCTTATAGGATTAGGATTGATTGCCTTGGGTAGGCGGATGGTGTGCTCTGCGCCCATAGCGCTACCTAAGGGATCACTCGAGCCACCGATCGAAGGCCTTGGGAGTGATGACCCTTCGCCTTTAGGTCTGAAGGCTTGGGAGCCGAAGCCTTATTGAGTCTAGATGCATTAGTGAGCCAAACCTCATGCATCCATATTAGAATTGCTTAGGGTAGAGTCAACCTTACCCGATTAGTAACACTAGACACGAGGGGAAGGATTTCACCCCTCTTTCTTCGCTTTATTTACTTTTCATCATTGTCTCAACGTGTTATGTGTTACTTGTTGAGCTAACATCCTTTTGTTTTCTCTTTTTCTGCATACACAAACTTTAGAAATAAGAGTCCTAGCATGGTACTCGTTTAGGATAAGACCGCCTTCTATATCAAGCATGTTTAAATTTTAGTTAATTACATACGTATATGTATTGCACATCATTTTAGGCTTACCCCGGCATTTAAATGGGGCACTTTTAGATCATATGTCAATTATTTCATTGCATATTTAACCGCTTTAATAAACTGGCATCATACATCAACTTTAGAGGGAATGCCGCATAGGGGATCCCACATTAGGAATAAGTCACCGTTTGTCTCGGATATATAATCCAATGAGACTTGCACGTTTATGTTTTGTACCATCCAAAGGGGTAGTGCACGAGGTAAGGTAGGATCCGATCTTTTCGAAGACGGCAAAGCAATTTTTGCGCATTAGAATATGAGCATCTAACAATCATCTTTTGGCCATTTTTAACATATTTGGTAAAAATCCCTTGCTTAAAGGACATTGGCTTGAAGAAATTCACAAATAATTCCTCACTGTTGAGACGATAAATGTAGAGGCCAAATCTTGATTTTAGGAAGGCTCATAGACTGATGCATCGCAATGAATTTTTTTGAAAACTATCAATGGGTAGACAATTCGATCAATTTTTGAATAAACCATTAATTTCATTTAATCTATTGAACCATTTTTTCATCAACTTCATCCAATCCATTTTGTCAATTCATTCAATTTTAGGACAATCTAATCATCATTAACTCCATTTCATTCATTTGGCCAATTCTTAGGGCAATCGAGTTGTTTTGAAGAGATCATCAAATTCATTTGACCAATTTACTCTTTTGGGTGATTTGGTCAATTTTTGAATAAATCATCAATTTCATTCAATTCATTTGACCAATTTACCCTTTTTGGGTGATTTGGTCGATTTTTGGATAAATCATCAATTTCATCAATTTCATTTGACCAATTTACCCTTTTTGGGTGATCTGGTCGGTTTTTGAATAAATCATCAATTTCAATCAATTCATTTGACCAATTTACCCTTTTTTAGGGTGATCTGGTCGATTTTTGAATAAATAATCAAATTTCATTCAATGCATTTGACCATTTTACCCTTTTTAAGGTAATCTAGTCAATTTTGAATAAATCATCAATTTCAAATTTCAAATAAATGACTCTTCGCACTCCAATTGGCCAAATTCTTCAAATCATTTTTTCACTCAATCAGTTGATCGGATTCATCAGGTATTGTATAATGCCTATCCCAGAGGATTGCATTTTCATGCTAGACTTACCCTTGGCACAAAAAGGGTTCCCCAATAGGACATGCATCCGAATTAGCTCAATATATACTGACTCGTGTCTTTTTCTTTTTCTATCTTTTGTTGTTTTGCCAACAACTAATCACGAAATGATGCTAAATAGGGTTTTCTAAAATGTCAGGTGTTTTTGAAATATAGCTACAAAGCCCCATCATTACACGTTCACGTAGCCGGATTTTGAGAAATCGTGTAAACATGAATTCACAACTGGAACCGTTGAATAGGTCCACTACTACAGCTCAACCTGAAACTACAAATTTGGGGGTCCAGCTAACCGAGATGCTTGCTAAGTTTAGCGAAATGACTACCGAGATGGCGGCCCAAAGGAAATTGATTGATGAGCTTATCAGCAGCGGAGTTCAACCCGAACTCGTACCCGTCAGACAACCTGAGCAAGAACCATTTGTCATACCTTCGACTCAAACTACCTTTATTCCGTCTTTCCCTATTTCACCCGAAGAAACTTTCACCTATGCCACCACAAATTTGCCATACACTTACCCTCATAATCTTTCATTTCTTCCTACTCACATGCGAGGTTCACACCCCCAAGTCACTTCGAATATACCCCCTGATCCACATGTTTTTTATCACACTACCACAGAGCCCTTACTGCCAGACCATACTGTCCAAGCTAAACCAGAGGTAGGAGAAGCTTCTGCTCTTGTTGACATGAAATTGCTCAAGCGCCTAGACCGTTTTGATGAATTTATAAGGAAAAGTCAAGGGCTAAACAAGCAAGGAGTGCTGGACTATGATGAACTTTGTCTCTTCCCCAATGTGCAGTTGCCTGTGGGGTTCAAGACCCCAAAATTTAACAAGTACGATGGAACGGGCAACCCTAAGACACACCTCCGACTGTTTGCTAACAAGTTGGGAAGGCCCATAGATGACGAGAATCTGCCTCTAAGGCTGTTCCCAGAAAGTCTGGAGGGGGATGCACTTGACTGGTATTCCAATCTGAAATCCGAGGAAGTAAAGACCTGGCTTGACTTGTCCAATGCTTTTGTGAGGCAGTACGAGTACAACTGTGAGTTGGCTCCGACACGAACCACGTTGGAAGGAACGAAAAGAAAACCCTCTGAGGACCACAAAACCTATGCTAAGAGATGGAGGAAAATAGCTGCAAAGGTTGAGCCACCAATGACTGAAGATGAAATTATCCGCACTTTCATTAAGGCACATGATCCGCCGTACTTTGAAGAAATTTTCCGCATGACTGGATGTTCGTTTGCTGCTATTGTCAATAAGCTTGAAGAGTATGATGACTTCGTAAGAGTTGGGAAGATCATTAATGTCTCTGTCCTCAAATCGCAGTTGGATGCTTTGCAAGGACAAGGGAGCAGTGGGCAAAAGCCGCAGTTTAAAAAGGAAGAGGGGGAAGCTGCCTTCATTTGGGATCAAAACCCTACACCAAGACCCAGATTTCAACATAAACCAACATATTCACCGCCTTATCCCTACTATCCAAGTCTTCGCCCTGTCTACAATACCAATATCTCCCACCCCCGACCTCGCCTAAATTACGCCAAATCGCCCACAATCCCTTTTCCAATATCTCAACCAAACTTTCAACAAACTCGTCCTCGACTTCCTTACAACCAGAGATTTTCCCCACCAAACGGACCCACCTATAACTATCCCCAACCCACTGAAACCTACAATCAAAGTCGTACCCGAACCTTCACCAACCTAGACAGGTCTTTGGACCGAGTGTATGAGCAGTTAAGGGATGCCGGTAACATAGGTGTGATTCCCCCTCCAACTTACCTTTATGGCATGCCTACCGGATACAATCCACAATCCACTTGTGCCTATCATTCGGGAGCACCTGGCCACTCAACCGCTGATTGTAAAGCCCTTAAGCACAAAGTCCAAGACATGATCGAGGCAGGGGAAATAGTGCTAAGGAAAAAGGGTGAACAAAGACCGAGCATAAGTACAAATCCTTTTCCTGAACACAAAGAGGCATCCACCTCCAATGAAGAAATTTGAAAATCTTGAAGGAGTTTTGCACAATTGGATTGCCGAGTACCTTCTCTCTCGAAGGGAATTTCGATAAATCTGGGGGTTGTCAATTGCTAAAATTCATAAAAATTGTCACTGATTTTGTGTAAATAGTTTTGGCTAAAACAATTTTCGCATTATCAAGCTCTTGTGTTGCTTTTTGAATTTTTCAACGGAGTGCATAGTTACATATTTTCATTATTCTTGTTTGTTCGATACCATTTTGTTTATACTGGTTGATTGTGTATTGTTTTAATTTCCTTTTACATTCTTTTAGATAGCCAAAAATAAAATTGTTTGACCTTTGGATATCACTGTTCTGGAATCCGGTGACGGCAATCTCGATATCACTCTCGACTTTGACATTATGGAACCTGAAATTCAAAACGAGAGTGATAACGAGAAAGTATCTGGTTTTTTCAAAAGGTTTGAACAATATGAAGAGAAATCTAAACCGAACCTAGAAGAAACAGAGATTGTTAACATTGGCACTGAGACTGAGGTCAAAGAAATAAGGATAAGTATACATCTGAATGAAGAGCAGAAAAGAAATCCCCTTCATTGCGTATTCTAATGGAAGCCAAGTTAGAAGAAGCTGATTGGTTGAAGTAGATTTTTTTAACAATTGGCTCTGATTGATGAAAAGCGTCTGAATGCTATATGTCGCTGCCAATGTTACCAAAAACGCATGGCCCGTGCTTACAACAAAAATGTCCACCGGCGATCCTCCGAAGAAGAAGACAAAGTGCTAAAGTGAATTTTGCCAATACAAGATGAGGCCAAAGGCAAATTTGCCCCAAACTGGCAAGGCCCATTTGTCGTTCAAAAGGTGCTATCGGGCGGAGCACTTGTTTTAGCAGAGATGGATGGACAGACATTCCCTCAACCTATCGACTTAGACATGTGTAAGAAGTTCTTTATTTGATTATGCAAATTTCTTTTAGAAATCACGCAAGGGACGAGACAAAAGTCAGGCCATCTTCCTTTCCAATCAAAACATTTCATTCCTAATCATCCCCTTTGAGCTATCAGAACAATAATTTTCGTTTGACAGCCCCTGAGAATTGCAAACCCCACACTGGGGCAAATTTATTTTGAAAAAGATGATCCAAAAGAGGAAAAGGAAAAGAAAAGCCCCACACAGGGGCAAATTTATTTTGAAAAAGATGATCAGAAAGAAAAGGAAAACTCCACACTGGAGCAAATTTATTTTGAAAGAGAGATGAAAAGAAGAAAGAACCCCACACTGGGGCAAATTTAGTTTTTGAAGAAAAATGCAAAAGTGAGAAAAATGCAATGAAGAAAATGCAAAGAGAGAAAAATCCAATCAAACTAGGGCAAAATTTCCTCGATTTCATTCAAAAATTGGAGATAATTTCAAAATGATGCAATTTCAGGTTATTTCACATCTCTCAAAAAAAAAAAATTGCTTTCAAGCCTCAACTTTTCTTGAAAAACACCCCACCTGACCTCATTACAAAAGCCCAAAGTCCTGACTTTCGTCACTTGCTGTATTTCTATTAGGAAATTCGCTAATCAATTGGCAAGTGATGCCCATAATGCCTTCGCCTAACCTTATAGGAGAAGCGCATTTTACTGATGCCAGCAATCTTCAACTCACATGCCGAAATTGATCATGGTCGAGATTTTCTATTGTTTCTTAGGTGAAAACTTGAAAGGACACCTCAAAAAAAAAAAGGGGGAAAGAAAAAAAGAAAAGAGAAAAGAAAAGGAAAACAAAAACAAAAAAACAAAACAAAAAACAAAAACAAAAAACAAAAACAAAAAAAAAACAAAACAAAAAACAAAACAAAAAGGGTGGGGGCAATCTTGGTGAAAATCCGAAAGGACGCCAAGGTAGGGTTCTGCAGTAAGCGAGCACGAGGAGAAACAGCTGGTGACTTTGGTTCATTTGAATTTCTCTTCGTTTTGTTATACTTCTGCCAATGTTGAATTCCGGAACAAAGATATCCAGAGATTCGAATATGACATCAGTTGGCCAAAAGCTGTGTCACGTTGTAAAAATGTTCTTTTACAAATACATTCTTATGAAGCTCATCTTTTCTCAATCGCTTGTATTTATGGCATTTTGTAGGTTTTAAAGTCCAATTAGTTGAATTTGCATTCTTTTGCATATCCATTTCTGTATGACATGTGAAATTACCTTGCATATTTCATTTTTTTATATTATTTTTTATATTTTTATTTTTATCATTGAATTTTGGTGAATGACAATCCCTATGGTTTATTCGAAGCATATTTGGATTCAGTCATCTTTTGAAAATGGTTGAAATTCAGCAAAGCTGGCTACGCAGGTTTCACAATATGGCAAAATGCATACCTGGTTAGTCTGAAAAAAAAAATGCCACAGCAAAAGTGGATGAAGGCATCAAAAGACTCATGTTTACACGATTCTCAAAGGGAAACGGATCAAATGATGGTGGCAATTTCTTTGTTCTTTCTCTTTTGCAGAAAAATTGCATGCATAGATGAAAACAATCACAACTTGCACTGGAGTCGGTATCGGAAAGAGTTCTCCAGTGAACAAAGGCGGATCGAAAAATGTTGCAAGCAAGTTTGATCAAAAGGTGCAACAACATGGCAATGCAGAATCAACTATTGGCTTAGATGCATAAACTTAACCTCTACTGGGGCAAAAAAAAAAAAAAATTTGGGCTATTTTCAGGTAAGTATACTGGAATTTCTCATTTTAAATTTTTTGTTCGGGTCAGTCCCATGATAATTTCTTGTTCGAGTCAGTCCCGTGTTTAAATTTCTTGTTCGGGTCAATCCCATGTTTAAATTCCTGTTCGGGTCAATCCCATGTTTAAATTCCTGTTCGGGTCAGTCCCATGGTAAATTCTCGCTCGGGTCAGTCCCATGATAATTTCTCGTTCGGGTCAGTCCTATGTTTAAATTCTTATTCGGGTCAGTCCCATGATAATTTCTCGTTCGGGTCAGTCCCATGTTTAAATTCTTGTTCGGGTCAGTCTCATGATAATTTCTCGTTCGGGTCAGTCCCGTGTTTAAATTTCTTGTTCGAGTCAGTCCCATGTTTAAATTCTCGTTCGGATCAGTCCCATGGTAAATTCTCGCTCGGGTCAGTCCCATGTTTAAATTTCTTATTCGGGTCAATCCCATGTTTAAATTCCTGTTTGGGTCAGTCCCATGTTTAAATTCTTGTTCGGGTCAGTCCCATGATAATTTCTCGTTCGAGTCAGTCCCGTGTTTAAATTTCTTGTTCGGGTCAGTCCCATGTTTAATTTCTCGTTCGCGTCAATCCCATGTTTAAATTCTTGTTCGGGTCAGTCCCATGATAAATTCTCGTTCGGGTCAGTCCCATGTTTAATTTCCTGTTCGGGTCAGTCCCATGTTTAGATTCTCGTTCGGGTCAGTCCCATGTTTAAGTTCTGGTTCGGGTCAGTCCCGTGTTTAAATTTCTTGTTCGGGTCAGTCCCATGTTTAATTTCTCGTTCGGGTCAGTCCCATGTTTAAATTCTTGTTCGGGTCAGTCTCATGATAAATTCTCGTTCGGATTAGTCCCATGTTTAAATTCTCGTTCGGGTCAGTCCCATATTTAAAATTTCTCGTTCGGGTCAGTCCCATATTTAAAATTTCTCGTTCGGGTCAGTCCCATGTTTAAATTCTTGTTCGGGTCAGTCCCATGATAATTTCTCGTTCGGGTCAGTCCCGTTTTAAATTTTTTGTTTGGGTCAGTCCATTTTAAAATTTTGGGGTCAGTCCTCATTTCAAAAGCGTCAGTCGTTCGAATAGCTTGCATTTGAACTACGTTTAACCTGATACCCATGGCGGGATACATAGGCAACTCTACATGAGTTCGGTCACGTTTTTGTAATTTCATTGCATTATTTTGCTCAATAATTATAGCCAAGTGTTGATTTTTTATTTTAGCTCAGGTGCAGTTAAAAGAAACAGGTAAGCAATTTGGTGTCTATATCTTTGTCTTGAGTTTCTTTGAAACTCTAGACAAAGAGGGGCAAGTTGTAGACACCAAATTTTTGTCAATTTTCAATGTTTTATTGGATTTTATCTATTTGATAAGTTTTTTATTTATTTATTTATTTTTTACATTTTATTGTGTAATTTTCTCATTTTCACAAGTTTATTTTAGAAAAAAAAAAACAACAACAAACCAAAATATTAAAAAAAAAAAGGAAAAAAATGAGAACAAGACTCCACCTTTTTGGCTCAATTTCCTCTCTCGGCTCTCCCCCTCATCAGACAAGAGGGACAAAAAAAAAACTATTCCCTCAATTTACTCTCTCGAGACACACACACAGAAGACAAGACAAAAGAAAATTTTTCCCTCCCTCTCTGGGTGGACTCAAAAAAAAAAAACGGACAGAAGAAAGAAAAAAAGGGGACACTCTCTCGGCCATTTTCTTTTGCTCTCAACAAAACCAAGACTCCAATTTTTTTTCCCTCTGAATACATCTCTCGGACCTCCTCTCTCCCAATATTTCCACAACACCCTTGCAGACAACAAAAGGGAGGCAGCGACGGGTTGGGCTATTGGAGCTTGACAAATTTCATCAAAAACTTAGACAAAGGACTGCAATCTCCATTGAGGTACATTTTGTTTCCTTTTTTTCCAGTTTTTCTTCTCCTCAATTAATTAGATTAAAAAGTGTTTAGGTGCTGCTTTGTCCCTTTCTCTTGTTGGTTTTGTTGTTGTGATGTTTTTGGGCCTGTCCAAGATTAGACTGAGGAGAAGAAAGATTATTTTTGTATATGCATGTTAACTGATTGAAAAAATGCCAAAATAAAAAAAAAAGAATTTTAGAGGGCTGTTTTACTTTATTTTAGCCCTTTTATGTTGTCTTCTTGTCAAACTAAGATTATAGCTGTAATGTAGAAGCTATAAGGAGCGTTTTAGCATAAATTTTATGATTTTTGGTGAAGATTTGGGTGTTTTTTAAAAAAATAAAAACTGGACTGTATTTTGATATTTTGGCCACTTTTGGGTCGCCTTTGGTAAAAACTAAATCCGGAAATGGAACCTACGCGAAAAATCGAGTGAGGGGGTGTATTTTGAGGATTTTTGGTGACTGGAGAGGTCACCGGCGGTGGCGGTCGGCGGCGGCGGCGCCACCGGCGACCACCATGGCCGCCAGCTGAAGCTGAAGCTTCAGCTCGCCTGGGAAGAAGAAGAGACGGAACGAACGGGGAAGAAAGAAAAGAAAGAAGAAGAAGAGAAAAAAAAAAGAAAAGAAAAGAAAGAAAATGGTTTGGGTTAATGTTTTTTTTTCGGTTGGGCCAGGAGCTAGTTTTGTTAGGTTTTGGGGCTGGGCTTTGGTTTATTTTTCTTTTGGGTTTCGGTTGGGCTCGGAGGTTGGAGCCCATGAATTTTTGGCTGGGCTTGAGGGATAAAAAGACGGGCTGGCCTGTGTGTTTTAGCTTGGGTTTTCAGTTGGGCTTAGGTAGGTTGGCCCAAGTAAAATAAAAAGAGTGGCCCGACGCCCTTTTTCTTGCCCAGATCTGGTTACGATTTGCACTTTGGCTCCTGATCTTTGGAGTAGTTTCATTGTGGCCCAGAACATTTTAAATTTCTTTCACCTAGGTCCTTAAATTAATTGCATTTTGGTCCCTGAATTTTATCTTTCATTTAATTTTGACCCCTAAACTTTGGAAAAATATATTTTTTGTCCCCAAAGATTTTTCAATCTTTGCAATTCAGTCCATAGTGAATTTTGACTCTCTTTGTTATGATTATTTCTTTTCTTTAATAGCTAATTATGTTACTTTAGAATATACTTAACTTGGAATTTTTAGATTTGCTTAAATTTCTTTACGTCTGACATATTAGTGTGAATTTAGTACTTGTATTATTATTTTCTTTTTTCAATTAAATTGGTGCCGTGATCCTTTTGTTCATTGTGAGTATAAATAGGACAATTTGACTCCATTTAGTCACCACTTCAAACGGGAGGTACCCCTATTTTTATTATTTCAATGTCAATTACGTGCTCTTATGTGCTCTTATGTGTTCCTATGTGTTTATATTTTTATATGCTTTATTTATTTGATTTAAATATTCATTCAAGTTTTCTTACATATATTTTAGTTAATTTTTTACAATGATTCAAGAGGCATTTAAATACCTCAAAAATGTAATAGATAGGATAATTAGATTTGTTTTATTATATTTTTCCCTTCTAGATTGTAGTTAGGCGCTCCCCGATGTAATAGGTAGGTTGCGTGTTTATGTGGCTTATGTGTTATGTGTTTTATCCGCTTTTCTTAGGATTTTGGCATCTAGATATTATGTTTACGTGTTATGTGCTACGTGCTCTTATGTGTTTATTTGTTTTAATTTATGTTTTATTTGTTTCACTATGAATTATTAATGCATGACGTCACCACACTAGTCCAACGCTAGTTGTGGCTTTTTTTTTTCCTCTATTTACTTGCTAGTCCAACGCTAGTAAGGATTTTTAGGAATGGGCTAGTCCAATGCTAGACCCTTTAGGTCGTCTTGCGTTAGATTCATTTTTGTGTGCTATTCACTACATTTTCATGCATATTTTTATTTTTAGGATTTTTCTCATATTGTATAATGTTCCCTATTATATTATCCCCTACCCTCTATAGGCACTAATCATGTCATTTAGAATCGCATCTCATTTAATCTAGTTCATTTGCTTGTTCATGTTAGGATAATTATTTTCAAACATGGGAAATGGGTTATTATAACTTTTTAGTTTAAATATCCCATTAATCCTTGTATAGGAAAATTAGGTCACGAGTTTTTGTCTCCCGTACCCTTTATGTTGCATTCCCCTTTTCTTTGGTCACTTATATATATGTATATAATTTAATTTCTTTTCTTTTATTTTAATTTCATCATTTGCGTACTCGTGACACTTTCAAGGAATCATTTTGGCTTTCGCAATTAATGCGATTGGTCCAATTAAATCCTTGAATGAACATTTTGCCCCTTTCGATATTTTTAGATTTGCATCCATGTAGAAAACATCCAAATGCGATAAATTAAGGGTTAGATTAGGAAAATTTTGACTAAACCTCGCAACTAGCTTAGACTAGGTTGAAAGGGTGCCTTAGATTTGAATTAATTGAACCTTTGCCTTCCCTTTCTTCAACCGTGACTCCCGAACTCATTTTCTCTGTTTTCAAAGACCTGCAGTTGTCGAAAAGGGTTTTATTTTATTTTTGTCAAAAATATTTTTTGGGTGACTTGGTACACCAAAATCCCATACCAAGTGGCGACTCCTATTTTTTCTTAAAAACCCTTTTAGACTAAATTTTGGACCCAAATCGTCGCATTTTTCAAAGTCCCATTCTAGGTCTTTTTTTATTTATTATTAATAAAACAAATTCTTTTATAAAACTTTTTTATTTTCCATAGCGAAAAATGGGGCGCGACAGTAATTTCATTCCATTTTAATCTTTTTGGAGTATAAGTTGTTGGTCTATCTGCATCTACTTGTAATAAGGTTGTTTCTTCTTTAAGAGTTGGGGTCATTATAAATTTAGGATTTAAATGTGAAGATAATGGTCTATAATATATTCTATATATTACTGCAAAATTCTTTGTATGTTTTTCAAATTCATTTCCTTGTAGATGAATATCTAAAATGACTGAATTCAGAATATGTGGGTCTGTTAAGTCTATTGAAAAATTTGGAGCACAGTTAAAATATATAGGTCCATTGCAAACATTTGTTTGAATCATAGAAAGTAAGGAAGTTTTATATCGTTTAAGTCTAGTATCTCTTAATGCTAAATATATTGGAGCATCGACTCCTAGATGGAATAAAGGTTTTACAGCAATTTGTATTAAACCTATATGAATATATCGATATCCTTTATTTAAATATTTTTGAATTGTACTATGATTTAATAATGGGATAGATTGATATTCTTCTTGAATAGATATTGTTTCTTCATGTGTTTTAACTGATAAAGCTGTTTTGAAATCTAAAGAACCTATTCTATAGATATGTTCTATTTTTTCTTCTGGAATTGTCCAGTCTGAATTATTAACAGGCATATGATATTCATGACTTTGTACTATATTATCTTGCTTTGAATTAGATCCTATTTTTAATTATCTAAGAAATGCATCCATGTTGTATATTTAATTAAAGTTTTACCTAATCAGGAACAACTGAGCACTATGCCGAAAACATCCTATCCTGGACTTACCAACGGTCTAACAAGGCATCAAAGTCTTACCAATGATTTCAGTAAAAGTTTAATAAAATATGTAAACATAAATGCATGAATTAGCCAAGTCAAAATAGAAATGTAATTCAAATAAAGTAATAGTACTTCAAAATCTTAAATATGCATTTGCATGTATAAGTTTGTTCCCCAAATGAATGGACTTCTCTTTATTCTAAAAAATCATTCTCAGTTAGATTTATTCCAGATGGATTTACATATCAAGATTACAAAATGGCCTAGTATCGTGCTTTCCTATACAGACCATTCAACCATTTATGGTTTTTTACCTTCAAAGAAAGTTGCAACAGAGAATTTCCAATTTGGTTTAGCCATTGGTGGCAATGGTTCGGCCCTCAAAAAGAAATACTACCTCCAAATGTCTTAATGGGATTTCAAACTTATCTCAAAAATGTCAAGGGGGAAGAGTATACAAAGCCAATATTATTCCATGTAGAATTCAAAGTACCATGGATTTTTTGCTGGAGTTTCAAAATTCATCAAGACCTAGAAAGACCCCTCTTTTATAATAAACAAACACAAAATCTTCTTACTTATCTCATTATTAACCTATAGCTTTTCGTTTTAAAAGGCGTTCATAAATTAATAATAAACTCATATTTTAGGAAAATATGACATGTAATTTTAGTGAATTATTTATTTATGCTATAAATGGGATCAAAGGTTATACAATTTTTTTTAAAAAATTATTACTTTTTTATTTTTATCAAAATAATTAATTTAGCTCATTAGCCCAGGTTAAGATTGAAACAATTTATTATTTAATCAAGGTTATTAATTTATCGAGTATTAATCTATAGAGGTTTTACTTTAACAAATTTCATATCAGAAGCAAGATTGTAGATGAATAATCATATACATTATTCACACAGTGGCTTTAAAACTAAAAGCGAGATTATAGTTGAGCATTGATAATCATAATTGATGTAGAGGCTTTCAAACCAGAATTGATATTGTACATGTGTATAGGCCTATAAGTGGTCCGGGTCTAGACTCAGACCCGGCCTGGACTCGCTAATTTTTGCCAAGTATGGGTACAATACAAGTTCGTATACCCGGCTCAAATCCCGACGCCTTTTTCCTAATAAAAAGATGGACCGAATACGAAGTATTGCATTCCAACCTGTATCTGACCTAGACCCATTTAAATAAATTAATAATTATAAAAAATATATAATTATTAATGCAATAATACTTATTATAATAATAATATATGTTTATTACTATACAATAATACAATAATATATACAATAATACTTATTATTATAATGATATATATACTTATTGATGCAATAATGCTTATTATACAATAAATTAATCATTATAAAAATATATACTTAGCATAAAATTCGACTCGTTACCCATCGAACCTGGATCTGGAAGATTAAGTGTAAGACCCATCACGTATACGAGTTGAATCTGGAACATGTATACCAAAACGGGTCTAAGTCTGAAATGTTCAATTCCGACCCGTACCCAACCCATTGACAGGTCTACATGAGTAATAATAAAATAAGTGAATAAGTTGTTTTGAAACTAGAATCGAGATTATAGATGATTAATTAAAAAATGGAAGAGTTATCATAAACATTAGAAAAATGTTAAAGTGAAGTAAAACATGGAGGGAAGTCGATTAGAGTTGTTAATTCGTGTGACGAGTCATTGGAAACACAAGTGACACGGCAATTTTTCAACCGGAGTCAAGATTGTAAATGAGTGATCACAATTGTAATGGGCATAATGGCCTTTAAACCAAAATGTAGATTGCTATGGAGTGATAAAATGTGATTCTCAATCAAAGCGAAGTTGAGATTAAAATTGATGATAATTAAGCAACAATTAATCATCATGAAACCCGAATGGAGAATGGTATTGGGTGATTAAAATGTAATTCTCAATCAAAGAGAAGTTTGAGATTAAAATCAATGATTACTAAGCAATAATTGTTCATCATGTGATCGAATTTAGAATCAAAACGGATGATAACTAATGATTACTAGTGTAAATAAAAAATTGAAGCTGAGATTAAGATTGATGAAAAGTACATAAGTATTCTCAAAATTGACAGAGTTTTAACTAAAATCGAAAAATATTGTAATTGTTCTGTAGTCAATTAGAAATATTTCATGTAATTTAATTTCATATGTTTACATATGGTTAAATTAGTTATTGTCCTCCCTGCGAGGAAAAAAAAGGGTAAATCAGGTTTAGTGGAAGGAAATAATTCAATAGCATGATTGTAATATGGATACTTAATTTTGAATATTAGTATAATTGAATTAATGATCATTGAATGTCAAAACTGCGGAATATCCATCTTCATTTTGAATTTGATTTTGTATGTTATCAATATACGCTTCGGATGTAAGCCGGTCACCCACGCTCACTCAGGTTCCAATATTAACTGAGTGGATCCATATTGAGTTGTTGAACTTTCATTAGTTCCATGCAGCATGCACAGAAGATTCCTTCTGTGCGTGGTAGAAGCGTCCCTTGCTTCAGTTTGGACATGCTTGGTCGTTTTGTCTTGTTCCATTCCACAACAATGAATTTGTTTTTTGCTGGGAACTTCAAAGTTCCTCCCATGGTCCTCCACTGGCGTGTAGTGATACAATTAATGAGTATTAGAACCTTCTATTACTGTTAATGTGGAGCCTCCGCTATCCAAGAAATTACTTTTGATCAAATGGAGTTTTTTGCCAAAATAACCACTCTTTCTAAAAAATATTTCCAATATGATTCACTTTCAAATTTTATTCCCAAATCGATGTTATTGTTGCCACCTAATTAGCCTGATTGCCATGTAGTATAACAATAAAGGAAAGCTTTAATCTAGTATATACTTTCCAACAAAAACTAAAAATTTAAACTTTTTTATTATAGAGGCACAAGAAGATTGCATAACTTTAATAATTTCCTTATAATTATTTAAAATAAATTCTACCATTATTGACCTTGCTATTATTGCTCTCTGTAATTTTTTTAAATGTATCAAACTTATTGCATATATTTTTCAAAAATAAATTTGCAAAATACAAAAGTTGCAATGAAAATTGAAAGCAATAACAAGAAAAAGTTACAAAAACGTCAAGGCTATCATATTTGTTTTATGTTATGCTTCCGACTCCTTGAAAAGAACTTTTACAAAAAGTAATCAAACTATTGCAATTGATATAATGCTAAAGTTTCTTGAAAGTAACACAAGCCATTAATTAATGTTGAATAAATGTGCAAAAATACTTCAAGTATACGAGATTATTTGATCATGTGATAGAGAGGCGCTACAAATGAACATGCTTATATATGTGGCGGAAATCAAACATATTGAGTATGAATCTATGTTGTTACGTAGTTTTCCTATTAACATTTTATCAAACACACGGTGTGAGAAATCATTTGTTAAAACAATTAGTATTCAAAATTTTTGAAGGCCATAGGAATGTTCCAAAAATTGCACAATAGAAAAGATAAGAGAATAATCTTCGTTTACCTTGAGATTATCAAATTGAGGAGAATATTTTCATCCACAGATATAATATCAGGAATGACAATGAAGTTTTAGATGTTGTTAATATAAATATTGGCTTCTGGCAATTACATTTGACAAGGAAAAATAATGAAAGAACGAAAAATAACGAACCGAAAAAAAAAGGTGGGAAGGTTCAAAGAGAGAATCGGGGAAAATATTAGTTGGGAAGGAGAGATGAAATGTGCCTCTATCTCTATCCTGCCACATATGCAACTTATGTAACAAAAAAAGAATTATAAAGGTAATAAATTTTAAAACTAGGTTACTTTGGGTATATGTTTCGAAAGAAGAGTTATTTTGGCAATAAACTCTGATCAAATGAAAACTCATGGGTAGATGGAGATGCAGATCTTCAATATGAGATAGTTTGCTGGAGGCATGATGATAAATGCAGGAAGGTACCTCTGATTGACGAGGAAGCTGAACTTAAAGTCTGATTTATCTCTTCTATGTGACATAGCCAATTGAAGAGATTTTGTAGGTCATTTGATTATTTGGTTCTACACAAACATTTAAGTTTCTCTCAATTAAGCTCTAAAACGCAATTTCTACTTTTTCTAACAACTTTTATTCCTTCATTTGAATTATTTTTATTTTAAATCTACAGATTAAGTATCTGTAAGAATTAATTCATAATAATCCAAATTTTTTGAAAGATCATCTGGTTGCCAATAACATTTTTGAGGAAAGATCCTTTGAGTAAGCTGGTTGAGTGTAGAGTATAATGGTATTTCTTGGAATCTGGTTAAAGTAATATGTTGAGTGAATGGTTTTGTAAAATAGGAATTTTCATTGGCTTTTTCTATAGGTTTTGGAATTTGTTGAAGAGGTCTTATTTGAGAAGAAGATGGAGTACGAGCAGCTTGACTGTAAGTCAATGCTGGAAAGTCTTGTAATATTTGAAATCTATTTTGAGTTACAAGAGTAAGACTCATCTCATAATCCTGAGGAGTCTTAGGTCTAGAATTTCCTGCTTTTGAATCCATTCCTACAAAATCAATAAACAACATCTTTAAGTTGGATAGATAATTGTTTATTCTGATCTTTGTAATATTGAAGAATCTCCTCATTTCTTCCTGATCTTCGAAGGACTTGAATTCTAATAGTATTTCTTTGAATTTCTCTCTGGAGAAGAAAAGCTCTCTCTTTTGGTGTAACGGTTGCATAATGGCTTTGCTGAATATATACTGTATTATGTTTGGGAATTTGATAGGCTGGAATGCTTTGTCTTCCATTGCTGGTCTGAATAAAATATTGATATCCTCTGGATTGAAGAACTGCTTCTTTGTTTAGGAGTTTAGGAGCATCTCGTTGGATTCTTAAATAATTTGTATATTCTCGATCATTTCTTTGAGTCATAATGCCACGATCCATGTCCTTGCAAAAATTCTCTAGTAAGAAAATCTGGTAATGAATTATTTTCTCCTTTAATAAATTCAATTTCAAAATAAAAAACAGATAAAATGGCTTGCCATCTTGCAAATATTTGTTTTGAAACTATATTTGAACATCTTTTTGTAAAATCTCTTTAGCAGATTTACGGTCTATTCTAATTAAAAATTTTTTATTATATAAATCATCTTGAAATTTTGATATGCATAAAACTATTGATAAAATTTCTTTTTTAATTGTTGAATAATTCTTTTGAGGGTCAGACCATGTTCCTGAATGAAATCTAACTAATTCTTCTTTTGATTCTGCTATTTTTTGTTTTAGTATAACCCCATATCCTAATTCTGATGCATCTGTTTCTACTATCATAAATGTTTTAGGATGTGGTAAACATAAGCATGGTAATGATTTAATTTTTTCTTTTAAATATCTTATTTTTTTAGTATGTTCTTCTGTCCATGGTTTTGGATTTTTCTTTTATCTGTTAAATAATATTGAGTATTCTTGTCTTAATTTAGGAAAGAAATCTGCTATATAATTTAAGCATCCTAAAAATCTTTGTAATTGATTTTTATCTTTTATTTCATCTGGAAATTTAGTAGTAAATTCTAAAGCTCTATTGATTGGTTTTATTGTTCCTTGGTATATGTCATGTCCTAAAAATCTTATTTTTGTTTGGAATAATTTCATTTTTGGAGCAGAAACCACTAATCCATTTTTCTTAACTATTTTTAAAAATATATTCAAATGTTTAAAATGTTGCTCTATTGATTCAGAAAATATTAATACATCATCTATATATACTATAATGAATGAACTATAAGGATTGAAAATATCATTCATTATATTTTGAAATTCTGACGGTGCATTTTTTAATCCAAATGGCATTACGTTCCATTCATAATGACCAAAAGGTGTGGTGAATGCTGTTTTATATCTATCTTTGGGTGTTATTAATATTTGCCAATATCCTGATTTTAAATCAAATTTGAAAATATCTTTGATTTAAATAATCTATTGAGCAAATCTTTTTTATTAGGAATTGGATACCTAATCCATTGTAATACTTTATTTAATGGTTTATAATTTATTACTAATCTTGGAACTCCTCTTTATTTTTCAGCTTGATTCATGACATAAAATGCAGCACAACTCCAAGGTGATTTTGAAGGTGTTATTAGTTTTTTATCTAATAATGCTTTTATTTCTTTTTTACAAAATTCTAACAAATCAAAATTCATTTGCATTGGTCTAGCCTTAGTTGGAATATTTTTTTTCATTAAATCCTGTTTCATAGGGTAATTCTACCATATGTTGTTTTCTATCCCAAAAAGCATTAGGAATATCAGCACATATTTCTTTTTGTAATAATTCTTCTATTTCCGAGATTCTTTTTTGTATTTTATCATCTTTTAATTGTTCTTCAATTTTTAGATAAGATTTTTCTTCCTTAATATAATTTATTTGTTGTCGTATTTTAGTAATACTATTTATTGTTTTGTAAATAGAAGAGGTTTGTAATATTTGTAATTCTCTTTGTTTTACTGGGGTTAGAAATCTAAAGATAACCGTTTTTCCCATTATATTTATTGAAATTCCTTCATGGCTTACAAAAAATGGGTATATTTGAATTAAAAAGGGTGTGTTCCTAATATTACATCATGATTTATATTTTTTACAACTATGAAATTATGTCTAATACAATATTCATTGTTACATATTGATCCTTTTGTAAATTTATATTTTACTTGTAAATTTTCTCCATTTGCTGCCATTAATGTTTCTTGTGTTTTTTCACAATATTTAGTAGGAATTATTCCTTCTTTAATACAACTTGTATCAGCTCCACTATCTATTAAAGCTACATATGTTTCTTTGAACTCTTCTACTGTAATGGTTACTAAAGCATACCATTTTTGGAATGTCATTTTTTCTATAGTATTTAAATATTGGATTTCATTTGTTGGTCTTTCTGATCTATTTATTTCTTCTGTTTTAGAATTAGAAGTTGAAGGCTGATTTTCTGTTAATGTTAATTTTGCTTCTATCTCTAAATCTTTTGTTTTTAGTTCTATAATTTCTTGTTGTAATTGTTTTACTTGTATTTTAAGATTATTAATTTATGTTTGAAGATCTTTGGTAGTCTCTTTTTTCATTATATTTATGTTTGGATATTTATCTATTAATTTCGAAATACTAAAAGGTTCTATTATTTTTGGTATTTTATCTTCTTGGATAATTAGACTTTTTAATCTTTCTAAAGATTCTTTTTTAGCTACTGGATCTTCTATTTTTTCTATTATGTCTAATAGGAATTCTTTATCTTCTTTCTTAGTTATAACATTTATATATTTTGAAGTTCTAGAACAATTACAATTTTCTTCACTTTCTGAACTAGATATATCATCATAATAATCGTCTTCAGAACTTTTATCTTGTTCATTTATTAATAAATTTATTAATTTATTTTTAATTTCTTCTTCATTTTCACAGATTTCTGTAATTTTTTCTTTTAAGTTACACTTGTTTGCTTTATGTCCTATTTTTCCACATTTATAACAAACAATTTTTCTTTTAATAAATTTTTTCTTTCTTTCTGGTTTATCTTCTTTAGGTTTTTTATATTTTATTTTCTTATTATATTTTTTAACTTTCTTTTTGTATGCTGATTGTGATTTAATTCTTTTAATTCCAAATGCATCACAAAATGATCCTACTTCTTTTGTTTTAGAACCATATTTTATTTGCAATCTTAATTCTGAACATAACATTAATCCTTCTTTTTTCACAAATGCAAATAATTGTCCAAAAGTAATATTTTCAAATGAAATTACATCTGTTCCCATTTCCTTTTGTAAATTATCCATTATTCTTTGTGAAAATAAGCTTGGTAATCCAGTTATGAATCTTTCTTTCCAAAATGAAGCATTGCAATCTGGTCTTCTTAATACATTGGTTAAAAACATATCTTTATACCATCTAAAGTCTGATAATGTTGGACATCTTAAATTTGTTAAAAATGTTTTATTAGAGTTTAATTCTTCTTTTGGATTTCCTATAAAATACATTACTATGGTTACTATTAAAAATTCTGCAGCATCTGATTGTATTTGAATATTTCCTTGATCGTCTTCAATCTCTTGTGTATGTTCTAATATTGATAATTTATCTTGTAATGTTAAAGCATTATCCCACCAATTTTTTAATTGTCCAGTAAATCCTGAAACTAATAATGTTGCAATATTTCTTTCTTGAATATTTTTAATTTTATAAGCTAGTCTAGCCATTCCCATTTCTTGCAAATTATTTAGTACTTCATACTCTGCTTTGCCATCTATATTCCATTCATATATTGAGTCTCCATCATATTTAGTAGTACGAAATTTTGATCTTTCTTCATATTGAATATCTGGAGGGCTAGGTCTTGGATAATAATTCTTTGTACTTACTATTTTCCAATCTTTATTACTGTTATTATAAACCCTTCTTCGTCTTATTTTGTTTATTTGATTATCTTCTTTTTTTTCAAATTGGGTTTTTATTGGTAGTATTATATTTTCTATATCTGAATCTGTTGAATCTACTGATGAATTGCCTGTTTTTTCTGAGGAACCATCTTCTATTATTTATCTAAAGTATTTATTCTAGGAGTTGGAGGTTTTATTTCTGTAGTTAAGTTTTGTAATGCTTGAGATATCTTATTTAATATATTATCTGTATTATTAATATTTTGTACTAAATCTTGTTCTTTTTCTTTTGTTAAACTTCTAAGTTGAAAATGAGGTGCTGAAATATCATTAGGGAATTTTAAGTCTGGTTTCTTTATGGTATCTATTTTTGTATTTAATACTTCTATATGTTGAGAAATTGTATGAAAAATTTGATTTGTATAATTATTTTGTTGATAAATTTTTTTAATATCTTCTAAATTTATAGTGTTATTTGTACTTGATTCAGCTTCTCTACCCTTTTTAAAAGGTGAGGCTATTATATCTCCTTGTCCTATATTTATTTTTACCTCTTGTAATGGAGGATGTATAGATGTTATAATTTGATCATCTTTTAATTTTCATTTTTTATATAAATTGGTTTGAACATTTATTTGAGATGTATTATAAATATCATTTATTCCTAATTTTGATGTATAGTATGCTAACCGAGTAAAGAAAGGGAAATCAAATTTTTGCTTATCTAATTCATCTTTCCATTCTATAATTAATTTTCTTTTATATTCAGATTTTAATTGAAAAAATCAAATTCTTTTTTCAGTATTTTCTTCATCATCAAAATCTTCTTGTAAATATTTATGATTTGTTTTATATGGTTTATTTATAACATTTATTTCTCCTTTCATTTGTGAATGTGTTGGAGAATATTCTGATTGATTTTGATTTATGACTTCTGGAACAGGAGTTTTATATTTAAAAGTTGAGGTACTTTCTAAAGGAAAATTAATTTCAGTTGATTCATAATTAGAATGTCTAGGTGGTAGCCAAGAATAAGTTGAATTAGGTCTTTCTCTTAAAGATGAAAATCTTATTAAAGTTTTGCCATCAGGTTTTTCTATAATATCTTCTACATCAGTTTGTTCTATATTTCTGGTTATTTGTGGATTTTATATTTCGAATTCACTCGGTATAGTAATTTCATTCCATTTTAATCTTTTTGGAGTATAAGTTGTTGGTCTATCTGCATCTACTTGTAATAAGGTTGTTTCTTCTTTAAGAGTTGGGGTCATTATAAATTTAGGATTTAAATGTGAAGATAATGGTCTATAATATATTCTATATATTACTGCAAAATTCTTTGTATGTTTTTCAAATTCATTTCCTTGTAGATGAATATCTAAAATGACTGAATTCAGAATATGTGGGTCTGTTAAGTCTATTGAAAAATTTGGAGCACAGTTAAAATATATAGGTCCATTGCAAACATTTGTTTGAATCATAGAAAGTAAGGAAGTTTTATATCGTTTAAGTCTAGTATCTCTTAATGCTAAATATATTGGAGCATCGACTCCTAGATGGAATAAAGGTTTTACAGCAATTTGTATTAAACCTATATGAATATATCGATATCCTTTACTTAAATATTTTTGAATTGTACTATGATTTAATAATGGGATAGATTGATATTCTTCTTGAATAGATATTGTTTCTTCATGTGTTTTAACTGATAAAGCTGTTTTGAAATCTAAAGGACCTATTCTATAGATATGTTCTATTTTTTCTTCTGGAATTGTCCAGTCTGAATTATTAACAGGCATATGATATTCATGACTTTGTACTATATTATCTTGCTTTGAATTAGATCCTATTTTTAATTATCTAAGAAATGCATCCATGTTGTATATTTAATTAAAGTTTTACCTAATCAGGAACAACTGAGCACTATGCCGAAAACATCCTATCCTGGACTTACCAACGGTCTAACAAGGCATCAAAGTCTTACCAATGATTTCAGTAAAAGTTTAATAAAATATGTAAACATAAATGCATGAATTAGCCAAGTGAAAATAGAAATGTAATTCAAATAAAGTAATAGTACTTCAAAATCTTAAATATGCATTTGCATGTATAAGTTTGTTCCCCAAATGAATGGACTTCTCTTTATTCTAAAAAATCATTCTCAGTTAGATTTATTCCAGATGGATTTACATATCAAGATTACAAAATGGCCTAGTATCGTGCTTTCCTATACAGACCATTCAACCATTTATGGTTTTTTACCTTCAAAGAAAGTTGCAACAGAGAATTTTCAATTTGGTTTAGCCATTGGTGGCAATGGTTCGGCCCTCAAAAAGAAATACTACCTCCAAATGTCTTAATGGGATTTCAAACTTATCTCAAAAAAGCCAAGGGGGAAGAGTATACAAAGCCAATATTATTCCATGTAGAATTCAAAGTACCATGGATTTTTTGCTGGAGTTTCAAAATTCATCAAGACCTAGAAAGACCCCTCTTTTATAATAAACAAACACAAAATCTTCTTACTTATCTCATTATTAACCTATAGCTTTTCGTTTTAAAAGGCGTTCATAAATTAATAATAAACTCATATTTTAGGAAAATATGACATGTAATTTTAGTGAATTATTTATTTATGCTATAAATGGGATCAAAAGTTATACAATTTTTTTTAAAAAATTATTACTTTTTTATTTTTATCAAAATAATTAATTTAGCTCATTAGCCCAGGTTAAGATTGAAACAATTTATTATTTAATCAAGGTTATTAATTTATCGAGTATTAATCTATAGAGGTTTTACTTTAACAAATTTCATATCAGAAGCAAGATTGTAGATGAATAATCATATACATTATTCACACAGTGGCTTTAAAACTAAAAGCGAGATTATAGTTGAGCATTGATAATCATAATTGATGTAGAGGCTTTCAAACCAGAATTGATATTGTACATGTGTACAGGCCTATAAGTGGTCCGGGTCTAGACTCAGACCCGGCCTGGACTCGCTAATTTTTGCCAAGTATGGGTACAATACAAGTTCGTATACCCGGCTCAAATCCCGACGCCTTTTTCCTAATAAAAAGATGGACCGAATACGAAGTATTGCATTCCAACCTGTATCTGACCTAGACCCATTTAAATAAATTAATAATTATAAAAAATATATAATTATTAATGCAATAATACTTATTATAATAATAATATATGTTTATTACTATACAATAATACAATAATACAATAATATATACAATAATACTTATTATTATAATGATATATATACTTATTGATGCAATAATGCTTATTATACAATAAATTAATCATTATAAAAATATATACTTAGCATAAAATTCGACTCGTTACCCATCGAACCTGGATCTGGAAGATTAAGTGTAAGACCCATCACGTATACGAGTTGAATCTGGAACATGTATACCAAAATGGGTCTAAGTCTGAAATGTTCAATTCCGACCCGTACCCAACCCATTGACAGGTCTACATGAGTAATAATAAAATAAGTGAATAAGTTGTTTTGAAACTAGAATCGAGATTATAGATGATTAATTAAAAAATGGAAGAGTTATCATAAACATTAGAAAAATGTTAAAGTGAAGTAAAACATGGAGGGAAGTCGATTAGAGTTGTTAATTCGTGTGACGAGTCATTGGAAACACAAGTGACACGGCAATTTTTCAACCGGAGTCAAGATTGTAAATGAGTGATCACAATTGTAATGGGCATAATGGCCTTTAAACCAAAATGTAGATTGCTATGGAGTGATAAAATGTGATTCTCAATCAAAGCGAAGTTGAGATTAAAATTGATGATAATTAAGCAACAATTAATCATCATGAAACCCGAATGGAGAATGGTATTGGGTGATTAAAATGTAATTCTCAATCAAAGAGAAGTTTGAGATTAAAATCAATGATTACTAAGCAATAATTGTTCATCATGTGATCGAATTTAGAATCAAAACGGATGATAACTAATGATTACTAGTGTAAATAAAAAATTGAAGCTGAGATTAAGATTGATGAAAAGTACATAAGTATTCTCAAAATTGACAGAGTTTTAACTAAAATCGAAAAATATTGTAATTGTTCTGTAGTCAATTAGAAATATTTCATGTAATTTAATTTCATATGTTTACATATGGTTAAATTAGTTATTGTCCTCCCTGCGAGGAAAAAAAAGGGTAAATCAGGTTTAGTGGAAGGAAATAATTCAATAGCATGATTGTAATATGGATACTTAATTTTGAATATTAGTATAATTGAATTAATGATCATTGAATGTCAAAACTGCGGAATATCCATCTTCATTTTGAATTTGATTTTGTATGTTATCAATATACGCTTCGGATGTAAGCCGGTCACCCACGCTCACTCAGGTTCCAATATTAACTGAGTGGATCCATATTGAGTTGTTGAACTTTCATTAGTTCCATGCAGCATGCACAGAAGATTCCTTCTGTGCGTGGTAGAAGCGTCCCTTGCTTCAGTTTGGACATGCTTGGTCGTTTTGTCTTGTTCCATTCCACAACAATGAATTTGTTTTTTGCTGGGAACTTCAAAGTTCCTCCCATGGTCCTCCACTGGCGTGTAGTGATACAATTAATGAGTATTAGAACCTTCTATTACTGTTAATGTTGAGCCTCCGCTATCCAAGAAATTACTTTTGATCAAATGGAGTTTTTTGCCAAAATAACACTCTTTCTAAAAAATATTTCCAATATGATTCACTTTCAAATTTTATTCCCAAATCGATGTTATTGTTGCCACCTAATTAGCCTGATTGCCATGTAGTATAACAATAAAGGAAAGCTTTAATGTAGTATATACTTTCCAACAAAAACTAAAAATTTAAACTTTTTTATTATAGAGGCACAAGAAGATTGCATAACTTTAATAATTTCCTTATAATTATTTAAAATAAATTCTACCATTATTGACCTTGCTATTATTGCTCTCTGTAATTTTTTTAAATGTATCAAACTTATTGCATATATTTTTCAAAAATAAATTTGCAAAATACAAAAGTTGCAATGAAAATTGAAAGCAATAACAAGAAAAAGTTACAAAAACGTCAAGGCTATCATATTTGTTTTATGTTATGCTTCCGACTCCTTGAAAAGAACTTTTACAAAAAGTAATCAAACTATTGCAATTGATATAATGCTAAAGTTTCTTGAAAGTAACACAAGCCATTAATTAATGTTGAATAAATGTGCAAAAATACTTCAAGTATACGAGATTATTTGATCATGTGATAGAGAGGCGCTACAAATGAACATGCTTATATATGTGGCGGAAATCAAACATATTGAGTATGAATCTATGTTGTTACGTAGTTTTCCTATTAACATTTTATCAAACACACGGTGTGAGAAATCATTTGTTAAAACAATTAGTATTCAAAATTTTTGAAGGCCATAGGAATGTTCCAAAAATTGCACAATAGAAAAGATAAGAGAATAATCTTCGTTTACCTTGAGATTATCAAATTGAGGAGAATATTTTCATCCACAGATATAATATCAGGAATGACAATGAAGTTTTAGATGTTGTTAATATAAATATTGGCTTCTGGCAATTACATTTGACAAGGAAAAATAATGAAAGAACGAAAAATAACGAACCGAAAAAAAAAGGTGGGAAGGTTCAAAGAGAGAATCGGGGAAAATATTAGTTGGGAAGGAGAGATGAAATGTGCCTCTATCTCTATCCTGCCACATATGCAACTTATGTAACAAAAAAAGAATTATAAAGGTAATAAATTTTAAAACTAGGTTACTTTGGGTATATGTTTCGAAAGAAGAGTTATTTTGGCAATAAACTCTGATCAAATGAAAACTCATGGGTAGATGGAGATGCAGATCTTCAATATGAGATAGTTTGCTGGAGGCATGATGATAAATGCAGGAAGGTACCTCTGATTGACGAGGAAGCTGAACTTAAAGTCTGATTTATCTCTTCTATGTGACATAGCCAATTGAAGAGATTTTGTAGGTCATTTGATTATTTGGTTCTACACAAACATTTAAGTTTCTCTCAATTAAGCTCTAAAACGCAATTTCTACTTTTTCTAACAACTTTTATTCCTTCATTTGAATTATTTTTATTTTAACAACATGAAGTAACTTAGTTTGGTTAGTTTGGTAGATCTACATGAGTAATTGAATATATATATATATATATATATGGTAATTTAATAAAATAACAGGTAACTAATATTCATTGAACATTTTTGTTTGACTAATTTGTATAAGAAATTTCTCCAATAAATTAAAGTATTAAAATTTAACTCGCAAATTTATTATTTCAAATTAATTTTTTTAAAAACCACATAAATATCCTAGATGCAAATAATTTTCTACTAAAATTTTAAAATTTTAAATTACACATAGTAATTTATTACTTCAAGTTAAAAAAAATTTTAATTGACGAAAACAATTTCTAAATATAAAAAATATAACTATTAGGAACTACATAAATACTATTCCATGCAATATATGCACTAGTTAAGGTCTTAATTTGGTGTTAAGCTAGAGACATGGTTTGAGAATACCTTCTACCTGAGGGGTTGGTATATTTATGGATAATTTTTTTTATACATTGTTAGTGTATAATTTTTTTAACACTAGTAGGTTTAAATCATACCACATAATATGAATTTAAATTTGAATTTCAAATCATGCATATGTGTCATAAATCTAAAGCTATTAGTGTTAAAAAATTACTATATTGTCAGTACATAAAAAATTAATCCTAAGTTATAAGATCAAGATTGAAGGCATTTCTCTCTCTAAAACTCTTTTCTCTCTCTTCTCTCTAAAACTCTTCCAGTCAAAATCTTCTTCATCTCTCCCATGGGAGTGAGACCAAATCTGGTCTTTTCCCATGGGAGAAAGTACTATTTATAGTTTTTAGCTTCTCTTACTTGAAAAAATTCTCTCTTAAGATTTCCTGACGAGAGATTCTTCTTTCCAAAGATCTCCTAGTGAGAATTTCTTCTCTCTTGAGAGAGTTTTTAAGTTTTTATCTTTGTAAAATTTGAGATTTTGTACATCTAGAATCTAGTTTCTCAGATATGCAAATTTTTCATTATTTGAGATCTAAATTTCTCTTTGGACTTGAACTAGTTTTAATCAGATCTGATTGTCAGCAGACTTGCACTAATGTATTGGGTTACAATGATTTATCTGGATGGAAGATATATGGGAGCATCAATGTTATATTTATTTATATTATTTTTTCAGATTTGTTATATTTGTTGATTTTAGATCTATATGTATCTGTGTCATGTTTGTTTGATGTATTTTCTGCCATTAGTGCAGATTTGTTTGAATGAAATGTCTTTTCTATCAAAAAGTTAATCCTATACTAATTCCCTTTTTTTTGTTTTACTATTTATTAATTGCCTTCATACACTATAAATACAAGAAAAGGGGTGGGTCTACAACAAATGTCTAAGGAACCATTTAAGAAATCTCCCTTGAGGCTTTTCATAATATCACTTAGTTTTTCTAAAGTTTCTAAAATCTCACTTACTTCCCTTGGATTGATATTTTTGTAACATTTTAGTCCCTTTGGGAGAAAAGCAAGAGAGATAAAATTTTACTTTCAATAGTACCCTTATGTTATCCTATTTAAAACTATACATCAACAATAAAAATTAAAATGCGGCTAAAAAGGTCAAGTTAAAAGAATATAGAAATTACCTATATCGTTTTCACAAAAAAAAAAAATAGCATAGGTAATTTTTTGATATTTTATCATGAGATCATATTTTGATTAATCTTTTTAACCGGCTTATTAAAAAAAAATTTATATGAGAAGGCGTAAACGACATATATCAAAAAGATTATTTTAATTTTGAGTACAACTTGAATTACTGCCCTATTTGGTGAATGAGTTTTTTGGGTGTTTGTCTAAAATTTATTATAACTAGAATTTGTAGAAAAAACTTTTTAAATATGTAAAACTTTTTTTTTCTTTCCTTCCTTTTCCTTTCTTTCCTCTCCTCTTCTTTTCCTTGATCCTACCATTGATCTTTTTTCTTACTCCCTCCCTATAGCTGGCCATCGTTGACTAGCACCAGCAACACTTTTTTTCTTTTGCTTCTCTCTCTCTCTCTCTCCTCCTCTCCTCTTCCTCTTCCCTTCCCTCCCCTGTCTTCCCTGCCACCACCTCTTCCCCTTGGCATCGAGAAGAGAGAAAGAAAGAAAGAAGGAGGCTAGCACCAGAGTCGATAGAGGTGTCAGTTGGCATTGGTCGGTGGTGGAGGTAGTGGTGGGTTGAGATAAGGGAAGGATGAAGAAGAAAGGAAAGAAAGAAATTTTTTTTTGTGTGTGTATATTTGGGTATTTTAAGGGGTGCATTTTAAAAACTTGTAAGAGTTTTTTGAGATTGCTATAGTTAAAGTTATTATAAAACTTGTAAGAGAAAAACTTAGCAAAATACTTATTTGTCAAAGAGGCCTTGCATTATGTATTAAAACATGTTTCCTAAAAACATTGCTTGACCTCTTTAAATCTGTCCCATAAAATTTTTGAAGGTATAAATTACATACCAAAATCCTTTTAAATGGTTGACATTACTAAATTTAACTTAACCACCTCCTTTGCTAGCCTAACACTATTTGGATATATGGGAATATGGATTAATATTGTAGGGTCATTGGGTTGTTGTAAGAGTTTTTTGAGATTGCTATAGTTAAAGTTATTATAAAACTTGTAAGAGAAAAACTTAGCAAAATACTTATTTGTCAAAGAGGCCTTGCATTATGTATTAAAACATGTTTCCTAAAAACATTGCTTGACCTCTTTAAATCTGTCCCATAAAATTTTTGAAGGTATAAATTACATACCAAAATCCTTTTAAATGGTTGACATTACTAAATTTAACTTAACCACCTCCTTTGCTAGCCTAACACTACTTGGATATATGGGAATATGGATTAATATTGTAGGGTCATTGGGTTGTTTTTGGGTCAAAAATTGTCTTTGTGTTTGGAATTTTTGGTTAAATAATTATTAAGAATGCAAGGGCAATGTCATCAATTTGTAATAGTTGAAAGATAGGGGCATTCATCGGCTAGTAATCCGGAACATCTCAACTTCCATCAAAAATTGACTTCCAAATGTAGTTATAGTTAAGTTAGCTAATTAGTAATTATTAATTAATATTTAGTAATAGGATTAAGATTTACTCTTATATTTAGTAATATATAATATATAACTAATTTATGTATATATATAACATTATATTATAAAAATTTCAATTATTCGACTGGTAATCGATAATTCGATAATGTATTTTTAATATGTGTTCTGAACTGTTTTACCCAATATTATATTTCAGTTTTTTTCAATTTCGTTTTACTAAAATTTGACATTTGATCTAGATTGGTTCAACAGATTTTTCGGTTTCTTCTGAAATATGAACACCTTTACTGACAGGGAAAGTAAGTGAGATTTTAGAAATATTAAAATGCTAATTAAGTGATATTAAGAGAAACCTCAGAGAGGATTCCGAAATTATCCTAATATATAAGTACAACAAACGGGGTGAGTCTATAACAAATGTGTAAGTACAACAAAAGGGGTGGGTTTACAACAAAAGCTCTAAAATTGTCACTAATAGCTTGAATTGTGTACACTCTTCCGGAAATATTCTATACTAGAACAAAACATGATAGAAAGACCCTTATCAATTTTTTAAAAGTAATTTATCTTGCATGATGGTTGAATGATGTATTTTTTTTTTTTTGGATATAAGTGGGGCTCGAATCCGAAACCTTTCACTTAGTTTCCCTTCCTTTAACCATCCAACCAATCTTCTTTCTTTTTTGATTACCTTCCTTGCATATGCATAAGACCGAATCCATTCGATTTTTAAATTTCTGAAAAGGATCACTAATCCTTATTTTTTGAGAAATCCTTCATTAGTGGTTGTGAATGACTGATTTTTTTAAATCTTTTCGATCTTGGTTATCTTGTGGGAAATCAAGTTAGAAAGATTGAGAAATAGAACCATCTGATTTAATTTGTTCTCAATAGCCATGAAATAATCATCCTAGGGTGTTCGTTTTATTGACGGATGCTCCAAAGTAGAACTGCAAACGAATTGAGCTGTTCACGAGTTGCTCATGAGCAGTTTGAGTCTAAGCTCAACACGAGCTCAGTCAACATCGAGCTCTAATCAAGCTTTAGTTGATAAAGTCGAACTCGAGCTCGTTAACTCGCGAGTTGGTTTGATTATATATATTTTTTTATTTTTTATTTTAATAGTAAAATTACATATATATCTCTAATATTTTATTATTGATTAAGAAAAATTAGTATTTTATTCATTTTTTAAAAATAAAATAATTATTTTTAAACCTCAAACTTTACATTGAAAGCTCGTTGAGCTTGAGTTCGAGTTTTATAAAACCAAGGGTCTGTTTGATAACATAAAAAAGTGCTGAATCTGAATTTTTTCAGACATTTAGATGTTTTGAGTATTTGATAAATAAAAATCTATTTGCTGAATTTGTTAAGTAATGCTGAACCATGTGTATATTTTTTTCAGTACAAGAATCCTAACTAAATACTTAATTCTGATAAAAATCGATAGAATTACTTCAACTATCTTATCTTATCTACCAAATCTACCCTTATTTGTTAATTATGTTCAAAATTCTTATCTAATTAAACAACCTAATATTCTCTATCTAATGATTTCTGGTTTCTCTTTTCTCCCTTTTTAATAACTTCCACATCTTCTCCATACTCTTCATATAATATATTTCATCTGTTATATTAATTTGATTTAAAAATAAATATTGTCATTTTCATACTTAACAATTTTAAACTAATTAAATCATAGATTTTATTTCTTCTTTGAATGAAAGGATAGAAGAGCAAAATTGTCAAATTAAACTTATTAAGCATTCAGCTATAAATATTTATCAAACAGTATAAATAGATTTAGCATTAAAATTCAAACATTCATATATTTTTTTCAGTGCTTAAAATTCAGCAAATTAATTGTTTCAGTATTCAGATTTCAGAATTCAGATTCACTTTTATCAAACGGAACCTAACTTGAGGTTCGGCTCGATTAGGCCAAATCTCGACTTGACTTGACTCGTTTGCACCCCTACTCCTAGGACAAGTTTATAAATAGCTCATAATAGTGGAATGAATATATGTAAATTAAAATTTAGAAGTATTGGAACAAATAACCATCATATCTATTTAGAAAAAAAATCACAGTTAGTGAGACTTAAAATAAAAATCTTTATTACTTGGATATCAACTTTATTATTTGAGTCTAGGGATGGCAACGGGGCGGGGGACGGGGGTCCCCTCCCCCGTCCCCCGCCCCGTTGCCTATTAGTTCCCCCCGTCCCCGGCCTCCTGCTCCCCCCGCCCCGCCCCGCCCCCGTCCTGCCTTGCCCCGCTTCCTCCGCGGGGTTAATAAAATTTTATTATATAATTTTATTATAATTAAAATTTAATAAATAATCAAGTACTAAAATATCAACACATCACCAAATTATTATTCATTGTAATTTTACAATTGAAACTCATAAAAACAATCAAACAGAAGTTATTTGAATACAATCCAATATGATGAAATAAATATAACTAAAATAGTCAAGTTTTCACTTTTAGTACAAATGCAATCACTAATTCATTATTGTGTTTGTGCTTTTTTTTTGAGAAAAATGTGTTATTCTATTAAGTGTAATTAGAAATTTAGTATAAATGTATTAGTAAATTTAGTATAACTAATTAATAAATTGTATTAGTAGAGATGTATAATTATTCATATAATTGATAATATCAATTATATTACATAAACTAATATACATTATATAATACATCTAACTAATAATATCATTATCATAAGTTTATAACTAATTAACTTACATATTATATATAATTATATATATATTTTTTGTTTTGCGGGTGGTGGGGCGGGGGAGTATACCCCCGCCCCCCGCCCCGTTTCTAAGCGGGGGGAAAAATTCCCCCCCGCCCCCGCCCCGAGAGCCCCCCGCGAGCACCCGCCCCCGTTGCTATCCCTATTTGAGTCCCACTTACATAGTGGACACTATGAGTTTCAAACTCACAGCAACCTCTTATTCCGGTTCTTCAATACTAAAAAAAATGCACACAATAACCCAAACCCCATAAGAAATTCTCACTCCCTTCTTCCTTCGGAAACCTCTCTATCTCTGCGGGCACCCGCTCCCATTGCCATCCCTATTTGAGTCCCACCTACATAGTGGACACTATGAGTTTCAAACTCACAGCAACCTCTTATTCCGGTTCTTCAATACTAAAAAAAAATGCACAGAATAACCCAAACCCCATAAGAAATTCTCACTCCCTTCTTCCTTCGGAAACCTCTGTACCTCTGCGAGAAATCCAGCACCTCCCTTTAATTTGTCTTTCTTGACTCGTAGCCTCTCTCTCTCCCTCCAGCCATACATGCAGCAGAGATTAGTAATTGGGTTGTCAAAAGAAATAGTTTTTTAAAGAACACTGTCTAATTCATTAACAAAAAAACCCAGATTCAATTGCCTAGATCATCAAGCTGTAGCTTCATTGCCCTCGGTCTCTCTACCCCATGCTGATGGTCCATTATTTCCGCCCCCCCCCCCCCAATTCAACTCAAGGCCATCCATTCATTCTGATTTTATACTTTTACATTCTCTAAGAGATGCCGGTTAATTCATATCTGTCCGAATTCTTCAAGCTTGTTTTCTTTTGACAATTCTTGCTTTTGTTCTTTGCACAGATCCCAGCAAAAAAGAAAAAAACAAGCGAGAGATTGAGTGGAAAATAAGTAGATCAATATAGATGAGCATCAGATTATTGTTGGTAGATATAGAGAAACTGGGAAAAAAAGGATTGATGCTGGGCCAAGTGAAAATTTCATGATGTTTGATACTTTAACCAGCCAAGTCGGTAGTCCTAATCCACCCAAACGATTCTTTGCCCAGGATTTTCCTTATTATTTTATCACAAGTCCAAAACCTCATCAGCCTTCGTAAGTGTCAATTATCATTTTCTAGAAACTAAAGTTTGACTAATAAATGGTCCGTGCCAATAGGGCACGGAATAAATCTCTTCCATGGGTATCCTCTCCCTTAAAAAAACTAGGACAGCTGCATAAATCTGTCCTTGAAGTTGAATTTGATTCCACGGTTATTTTCTCCCTAAAAAAATCTAGGACTGATTTTCATGATCTTGCTCCTATTTTTATCTATCTGCAGGGAATAGATTTCATACGGGGCACATTAATGAATTTAATTTTTGGTTTAGATGCACAAAACCTTGGCCCAAATTAATTTGATTGGATTTAAATCCAAACATAGGCCCATTAAGGCATTAAACAACAGGTACTTCTTCTTGACCCATATGGTTTTGAGGGCTCAATGAGTAGTTATTTATTATCAGCATGTGGTCTAATTAAATTGCAAATTTCCAGATGATAATAGAAAAGATTATGTTCTAACCACATCTAACAAGCCCACATCTAGTACGCCATTTATGCTGATAATCCAAGAAGAAACAAGCTTCTCGGCTAAATGTTGGGCCTTACGAGAGGGCTCAATTTTAGCAAGAGTGCAAGACAGGTGCATATATCTCTGCTTGAAATGTAACTTGTTCCAGGGTTCTCCTCTCCCTAAAAAATATCCAGGACTGATTTTCATGATATCGCTCCTACTTTTATCTAATTGCTGGGAGCTCCATGCAAAATTCCACTAGGGTTTCTTTGGTGCGTAAACAGGGAAGCAAATTGAGTCGTCAACAGTTTAGCTAAGAAAGCAGTAGTGATGATGGTTTTATTAGATACTCCCTCCGCCTCGCAAAGTTCGTCGCACTTCGAAAATAATGCTTTTTAAGTACAATAACATCCACTTACCTGTAAACTCATTTGTTTTAAGCTTGCCTTTTACTGACTCATCCAAAAAACAAATGGGTCCCATGAAAAAGCACTCATTTGTTTCAGAAAATTGGTTTCCTTACCGTAATCTTCTTCATCCAAGAAACAAATGGGTCAAAGCGGAGCCATCAAAAAGCAATGCTTTGTTTCAGCCACCAAAAAGTACGTCTAGTACATGCATTGTCACATCATTAGTGGAGGATAGAAATGAGACTTCACAGCTTAAAATAATTTAAAATATTAAACATGACAAATATTTTGGGACAACCCAAAAAGAAAAGTATAACACTTTTAATGGGACGGAGGGAGTACTAGTCTTTCAGCCCTGACGCCATGCGTCAGATAGCCTGGATTGGTTTTTTTGCTGCAGTGGTATATTTCTTGTTAGTGTTGTGTGTATCTATGTGTGTGTGTGTGTTTTTTTTGACATGATTAATAGGTGATTGGTTTGGTTGTACAGTGTGAAGTATGACTGGGTATCGTTTTTTTTTTTTGGAGGGGGGTTTTAGCTATCACTTCTTCGTACAAGCGTACGATGCGTGTGAAGGTAATATGAATTTACCTAACCCAATGATATAATGTGCAAATGTATTAAGAAAAATATCATTTAAGTATATTATATAATGTGCACCGAAATTTGCTTAAACTTGTGATATAATGTAAACTTTCTACACCAAAATTTAGCCTAGGAGAATGACAGATTTGCATGTTTATGTTTAAAACTAGACCATAAATATCACATAGCAATAAAATGAGAACAGTTTATAACAGCTATAGTGAGCTTTTGTTTCAAAAATGCTCATTTTGCTCAGATAGGGAAAGTGATAGCTTGGTTAAAAATGTAAGTGGATATGCTCTAGGCATATATGATGATAAGAAATGGAACAATCCTTGGTGATCTAACACTTTTGTATAGCCTTTTAGTAGCCTTTGCTCAACAAATGTAAAGCTTTAAATCATTAATACAATTCCTACCGTTTCTGAATATATATATATATATATAACAGCTATAGTGGGCTAGCATATACTATATTAATCTTGTACACAAAACTGAAACAAAAGTACATAGCAATTATAATAATACAGCCAACCAATTCAGTTAGGTTCAAAATAAACGCTAATGACTCCTGAGAATTTTTCTCAATCCATCCAGCGTAATTACACGAGCCTTTGGTGACGTTGAGTATGTAATCCAACGTAACTTTTGCATTCTCTCTGTATTCACAAACAAAAACATAAAATATCATCGACCAAAAAAAAATTATCAGGAAGCATAAGTATACATCTTATAACAAGATTGGCTGTGAATCAATCAGTGGACCACAGAACAAGATGGAGGAAGTTAAGAATATAGCAACTACTTAATGTCTCATAGTACAAGAATGTAGCAAACATGGACGGGGGGTGTCAAAGCAATTTCTTACGAGGGACGTGTAGACTACTCTGGCATTCACTACAGACGAAAAAAGCTTTGAAAGAGCAAAGCATGCACATTATCCTGTAGAATTGAAAGAGCTGTGAGATGAACAGACATTCAAGCTGAATGTAGTACCTTGTCAAACTAAGGCTGAAACTTGCCTCTGCAGAAATTAGATAGTGTCCAGGTGGCATTTCACAACAATGATAGTTTGCATGCTCATTTAGCTGAACCAGCAAGGGACCTAGAGCTCCATGACCAAGAACAAGATCACGGCATTTTGGGGAATCACCAACCACATTTGACGGAGCCCATATAGCCTAATGTAGTTAAAAGAAAATTAAGGAATAAGAGATAAATAACAATAAAATTCAATTATATCATGCAGCATTCAAAATCCAGAAAGCAATGCAAGGCATTGAACATGATTCCAAACTCTAGAAGAGGAAATTTCTTTATCATTCGTCAAAGATGTACCTGTTCACGGAATCATCACTGGGAGAACTAAGAAGCTGTGCGAATATGGGAACAGCATCATTGTCTATTACAACCTTAGTGTGCTTAGATGTCCCAGAAGCAATGTTTGTGAGAGCCCAAGCTGCCTCAAACTACAAATTTGCAAAAGATGGAAAAAGATATTTATACGTAACACCAAACAAATATAATCTTCATTTTGTAACGCAGAATGGGGAAGAATGAGCTTGAAGCCGAAGTTAAGGAAATCCCCCCTAATAAGATAATGAACAAAACGACGGACAACATCAGCTTGAATCACTTCCTGAATTAGCGGACTTTGTCGAGGTATAAGGATTAACAGCAATATTGGAACATAGGAATCAAAGATACAACAAAAAATGATGATAGCAATAGTCTAAAGAAGCAGTGAAAACCTATGGAAAGCAATTTCCTAAATTGAGGGGTTGCCTCAAGTTGTAGATCAGCCATCATCATCTGTCAAACACCAGAAATTATTGCTTGTAGATTTTCTAGCTGCAACCAAAACCCATAACCATTCCAAGCATTAGAGTTTCATGCTCAACATAATTTCCAATTCAAAATCAAAATGTGCAAAGTAACAAAAACTAAATTAAACGCATAGAAGCCAAAACTAAAAAAAAAAGAGGAAAATCTTCACACTCGTAATCAAAATATGCAATTAAAAGCTTTGAATACAACAAATTTGAACAAAAGAACTGTGACAACTAATTGCTGAAGTCAAACAAGCCCATCAAGTTTCAAAGTTTCCATCAAATTTTATTCATTTTAAAATTCAAACTATTGTCCGATGGTTCAATTATTTAAGCTTTCCGTACTCTCCTATTGCAACTATTTCTCTTGTATACTTTCAAGGAAAGAGCTGAAGTGTAAACCCTCGCTCTATTCAAACACAAGGAAACTTAAAACTAAATTGTGAAAATCCAGCCCATAAACAACACAATCGCAAATTTAAATTCGATCACAACCCTAGTTAAAGCCATTTGCAACAGCTTTAAAGGAACAAAATAGAAATTCTAATTTATTTAGACCTTTTTTTTCGAGAGAAGAAGTATAAGATTGAACAACAAATGCATTCTGCAAGCCTTCGCAGAGCTTCTTCCGCAAGCTTTCTTCACTGCGGTTCTTTCGAATCTTGAACATGTTGTCTCCTCCACTCCAGCGGCACTCTTCGGCATCCAACGCCACTTCAGAAAAATTAGTTCTCAAATTACATCCCCAGTATTTTTTTCTGGGTTGGGAAAATTAAATTTGAAAGTTATGGAAGATTCGTGAGAGCTCTGCAAAATGCATTTAAAAAAAGTGAGAATTAGAGTAGAGAATCTTATTTTTAACTTTTACCCTCTGATTTTTAGGACTGGCTCAATATGCCTATTTATCTTTGAACTCCAATCGAAGCCTTGTGGTTTCCAATGTCCCATGCAACTGTAAATCTCCCTCTAATGCCGATGGAAGGAGCTCTCCTCCTTCATCGCCCTCTTCTCCACTTTCTGTAATGACATATTTAGTCAACCCCAACTCAAGAAAAAATCCAACCATTCACATGAAATTGAAAACCCATGCAATGATAATACCCTGAACACTTAAAAGTCAAAAAATAATAAGAAAAAGAGGAAAAACAATTAAAAAAATGGAATTACGGAGATGGGATTAATTGGAAAAGTGTTTACCTTTTTGTTGTGCGTGCAGGAAAAATTGAGAGGGATTCTTCTGTAGATTTCTAGATAAGATTATGGAGGAAGACGCGTTGAAGGGAACAATTAAATAGGAAGATGATGAGTGAAAAAAACTGGTAGAGAAGGCCAAGAGAAGAACGAGAAAGGGCAATGGAGATTGTAGAGCTTTCAAGCAGTGGTGGTTCTATTGTTCCTCAAATCACGCCTGGTAAAGAAGGCCAAAAAAAGAAACAGAGGATACAAGACCGAGAAAATTGCTGACCGAGAATGAGAGGAACTTTTGAAGACATTTCTGAAGCTACCAAAGAAAACTAAGAAGAAGAATAGAAGCTAAGAAGAAGAAGAAAGCTAAGAGAAAAGAAAGGATATTGCTGATCGCCCAACCGCCCACTAACCAATATGAACTGCTGACTGTCAAAATCGAGAGCCACGCGGATAGAACGCCCCGCAAAGTTACAATCCAAGAAAGCCACGCGGACAGAATCAAATTCCAGCAGAGCCACTGCATCCATCAGCAAAAGACCAAAACGCCCCTCAAAGCCACAACAATCACGGGATAACCGGTCCATTTTTCACTGTTCACAAGCCATTCACGCTTTATATATGTACTAGGAGGGGTTCACCGCGCATCTCATGGTGCCCAGAAAATGCCCAGATTTACAAGTGAAAATATCATAAATCATATGTATTGCGTCTGAGTTAGTTGGTAAAAAAATGATTAAGCTTTGAAGTAAGCAATGTTGCAAGAAAAAACGTGAGTAAATAAAAGTTTGCATTCAACATGTTGTTGAGAAAAAGATCGAATAGGAAAAATCGAGGCGAGTAAAACTGAAGTTCATCAGGATGGTTTTGTTTCATGTAGAGACGTGGCAAAGTGTTGGGAGAAGTAAATGTGAGATCTAAAAAGATTAAACAATGAGCAAAGGTTATTTATTTTTTCTATTTTCCTGTGGAAGGTTGATAATTTTTGCTGTTTTTAAATTTACAATAAGAATTGACTCCGATGCTGTCCAATAGTTTGCATTTTTTTTATTCTATGGAAATGTCTCGCAATTGAAATTTATTGTTTCTTCACAGCGAATGGAAATGTCTTCTAAATGAAGTCATTGTCGGGAAAATGAATTAACCAGTCGATGTATGGAAAGGTGGAAATCTGTTTGTGGAGTTGAGTTTCATGGCAGAGTCAATAAAATTAATTGGTTAGTATGTGAAGAAAATTAGCGGCAAAGGCTGATGTTAGGTATTTGAAATGTAGTTGCCGCATGCATAAATTCATTGTAATGCAGTTATATTTAGTAGGAATGTATAGTGCGCTCGAAGGGGAAAAAAATTTCGACCATGTCTGATAAAAAGCTTCAAGAGAAAAGCGGATTTTGTTTACAGAGAAAACCATGCTGCCTAATCTAGGTACAAGCAGGACAATTAGAAAAAATTGTGAAGATGCAAGACCACGGAAAGATCCTCTCGACTCCACGATCATCAAATATTAAAACTGTGAAGGTAGTTGCTGATTCTGGAACAAACACAAGGATCTCATTGTGCTGCAACCGATGCTGGAGAACGAAGTTTCTCCAATTTTTTTTTAGCTTTTTCCCTTTTACACCAATCTCTGTAAGATTTTCTCCGGTCCTAATGAGAAGCGTTGGAGTTCTTTGTTCATTAACAAAGTGATCGACGAATCTTGGGATTTTCTAATAGAAATGGATGAAAGTTAAATTCGAGTACATAATGTATAGACTTTGTTTATAGCAACGCAGTAAGAGGAGGAGAAAGAAATAGGGTAAGGATTGATTACCAATGTGTTTGGAGTTGCTGCATGAAAGGTTTGGTAGAAGGAAACCGAGTCAGTGAGGTTTTGGGCTAAATTGGGCTTTATTGATGAAGCAACCGACTGCTGAAGTATCACAGAATTTGCACCATGAGAAGGTATTTAGCAGATAATAAATTAGGAAGAAATTTGGTACAAGCAACTGCATGATATAAAGTGAGGCATAAACTGATCTTGGGGATGGTCAGCACCAGAGAGTGATAAATTTGGCAATGGAACTATCCAAGATAGGTAAATTTGTTTTTGCAGCTCGGAAAAATGGATGACATCGAAGACGAGTTGCCGATATGGCGTAGAAGCAGCATATCATGTCTGGTTGTGATATTTTCATGGTAATATTCATCCCAACCTTCTTCAAATGAACGATCGCCGACGACAACAGGCCATTTATGAATTCCATGTCTGAGAATGATTGTATTGTGGCGGTGCTGATTAAGTAGTTGCTTGAATTCAGCTGGCAGAATCTATGTATTTAGAGATAAGAATAGGAAATGTTAAATGAACATATGTAAATGTGTTGCATATCGTTAACAGGCATTGTCCAGCACATGAATGAATGATTATACCTCGCCTCTGTGATTGTATTTAAGCAGAAAACAACAGGCCATTGAGCTGCTGTCTGTTAATCCATGGGTAGATAATCCTTCTGCCATTGATCTAATTAGAGAACTTAATCAGAAAAAAATCGGGAAAGATGTAACTATACGCAGGCAAAGAAAAGTAGCAAGCGGTAGGGATAACTCGGGGGAAAGGAGTGGAAAAGTTAACTTGTTGCAGTGAATTGCTTGGGATGTATACTCTATTTAAGTAGCAGGTATATATAAAGAATGGATGGCTAACAGTTTTTTTTTACAATCCCAAGGCTTTTATATTTAGTCTGGCTCCCATTTTTCACAAGCAAGCGGCTTAATGATCTGCCATATTTGTCTTTCTTAAACTTTTTTAAGGTTGACCAAAGGGAAAAGTTGTCTAGGCTTAAATTTATTGAAGGCTAAGCAACTACATATTTTACGGATAATAGATGCCCGAGCCTGAGCTGGTGAGAAGAGTAAGTTCAGGTCATAAAGCAGGTACGATATTTAATAAGAGAGTTATGTCTAGGGGAAGACTTGAATAGGTTCTGAGGAATGCATTCTGAAAAATTGATGCATAAGAAATATCACATCCACCAAGAGGGCAATTAATAAACTGAACATAGCAGAGGTTGAATTTAAAGGCCACTGCAACAAGTACATATCAGTTGTAAAGCACCAATCTAGATACATAGTAGTTGCTGATTGTAGCTTAGTAGCAAAGACAAGAGCCGGTAGAACAAAAAGAAGTTTAAGGGGTATCCATGGACAAAAACACATCTTTCGTTAGCACCTAAATAAGCCTTGTAAGTTTGCACAAAAAACTTTGGGAAAAATAGAGGACAGCAGGTTAGGCTTAGCATCTAAAGATCAGGTGGATGCAAAAGGCCACAGCAACAACCTAGTTCAGTTTTTGCTTCTTGCTAGAGCTGCACTCTGCATTTTCATCCTCATCTGGTTCAATGTTTTGTGGTTCATCAAACCAATTAGAAAGTCGAACACAAATCTTGAACGAGCACTATTTTCTCCTGCGATCATAAATTTGTGACATGTCATGATATGCATAAATTTAGCAGACAAATGTAGAAAAGAAATCAGGTATTTGGTCCTTTACCTGGTGTTCCCAACTGTATGGTGTCAGATTCTTTGGTAGGAAAAGGAGAGCCATCTTTTGGTTGCATTGCAAACTGGCCAGAATCAGTAGCGTCATCAATTTCAGAGTAGTATATAATCGTGTAATGCTGTCTTGCATCGGCCAGCTGTGTTTGCACAGGTTTGATGTGTAGCAGAAAGGTTTTTTATTTGAGCTCATTGTGGACAAACTCTAGTGGCAGCTCAACATTTTGTCAAGAAAACAAAGAACAAGAGTAAAATTGTATAATATCTTTAGTATTAAGACTTACGAGGTAAGAACCTCATTAAAATGCTGCATTACTTCCAGCGCATTAAATGCCAATAGCTTCTTTGCCAATTCGCCAAACAATGAAGCTGGTATCACACCAGTGCTATCAATTAAATCAACATCAAAGCGGCATCTGAAAAGGGGCACACAGTATGCAGGGAGGCATTTATTGACTCGATCAGTATTAGATAACAGTGAATAGAAAGCAATATAGGAAACGTATATTATTTAGTACCTAGGAACTGTAGGATGCTTCTCTTTGCATGAGTTACACGTAAACACAACTTCATTGCCTGCTGCTGTAGCTCGGCAACAGTTTTTACAGCTCATGTACCAATATTTTTGGAAGATGTGTTCGAAAGAGACCTGCGCCTTCACCCATATAGTCTAAAAGACCAGCAAGCATGAGTCTAAAAAAATTGTTCATACATGAGGAAAAGTACGAAAGGAGGTAAACATTTGCTAGTTACAGACCTTTTGTGACGAAGTTATGTTACAAATCCAAGTTATTTTCTGGTCTGATTTCAATGACAGCTGTGGATTATATTTAATATAGGCATTTTTTTCAACAATCTCTTTAATCGGGTCAGTGTTCCTCAAGGCCCTGGGCCATAGGAGACATTAAAAATGTTAGAACTGGAAGGCAGGACAGCATTGCGATCTAAACTATGTACAGAATGATGACTGTAAATATATTGTACCAGTTCTTGAGTTCTCTTGCTTCTTGTATAGGCGGATCAATAAGAATCGCTGAATCAAACCAAGCACCAAGTGCGACTCCTATATATTGAAAAAAAATGGAGAAAGATTTACAGGCGGTGCAGGCGACTATATGAGGATAAACGTAAATAATGGAAAAAATAAATGTTGGGAGCAAACCATTATAGTTATTCACTTTGACTCTGCGAGCAATGATCACAGGATAGCTGTGAAGCTTAGATAGCATGTCCTCTCCCTCATTAGCTAGAAAGCTATCCCATAGAGACAATAGGACCGTCTGTGATCTGTAGTTGAGATTAAAACTAAGAGTCACAGACTGGGAAAATGGTTGTAGAGAAAGAGTAGGAGGTGTAGCGTGAAGTTTTGGCTAAGCTGAAGTTTAAAGGCCTTACTCTTCATTAAGCAGAACAAACTTTTGAACATCCGATTGCCTTGAGTTTTTAGTAACTGTTTTCCTCTCAAGTGCACTAATCACGACTCCCAACACGTCTATGAATAACATAGCGAAGTTGATTATAAAAAAGTTGGCTGAGATGTAAACATATTAAGAGTAAAGCATTGAAGGACTCACCCACTGATTTGGTTTTGTCATCCATATACTGAACTAAATCAGTAAACTTTGAATAGCAGAATTTCACAGGCATGACTTCATCATCATCAGGAATTTTGTCAATGACAGTCCTGCTACTGATCACCCATTGAACTGTAAGGTCAGATGTCTGGAACTTTGATGGTATAGGTCTGACTTCAGCATTGGAGATTCTATACTTTTTATAAATCTGCAAGATCTGGCTCATTCTAGGAATGTCATCATTGAAGATGATTCCTTCGACTCTCGATCCCTATTTAAAGCGGCGAAAGAAACACAGGATTAAGAAAGCAAATGAACAGCCTACTTAAACTATTACTTTTAAAACAGAGCATCAGTTCTGACTAACTTCTGAATCATAGAAAACAAACTTTTGCTTTCTTGTTGGTGTTCCCATTGAGCTTGTAATCTGCTGCCTTTCTTGAACAGTGATGTCGCAGCTCCAATTTCTCATATGAGGCACAATATCTCGCATTGGCAGCAAGTTAGCCATCCTATAAACACATAAGTTGCTGCGTAAGTGAAAGGAATAAAATATCCAAGAACACAGCATCTAGGAATTAAAAAGCTGAATAACACCTTGTTGTAGCATAATTCCAGTAGAAAATGATCTATTCCTGCGTTAATCTAAAAATTTCATGAAAGACAACATTCCGAGTCTTGCAATCTACTTTTGTGCCTTCAAATGTTCCAGGAACAAGAAGAATTCTGACTTTAGCGGCAGTCCTAGCTCTGGACAGAGCAACATACAACTGTCCATGAGAAAAAACTGGTTCTCGTAGATAAATTCCGACGTAGTCAAGGGTTTGACCCTGCGATTTATTGATGGTCAAGGCGAAGCAAAGGCGGACAGGAAACTATGTTCGTATGAATGGAATCCCATTTTTGTCGTTGTCAGGCGACCGAAAAGGTATTCTTGGAATAAAAACTGTTTTTCCTCGGTGATGGCCAAAAACAATCTCGGCAGAAATTGTGTGCTGTCCAAGATCTCTGCATATCAACCTTGTTCCATTGCACAGACCTTCAGTTGGGTTTAAATTTCTTAGAAGCATTAGTGGACAGTTTTTCTTCAACAGCAACTTATGAGGAGGGAGACCTTTAGGATTTTGCGAATTGAGGAAGTCCTCATAATCACTTTGGTGCCGCTGATCAACAGTCTTGTCTGAGCTAATATAAGTCTGAAGGTTTCCAGGAAACCTCTTAATCATCATTTCATTGAGCTCGTCGACAGAGCTATTTTTAGGAGCAAGGATGCACATATTTATCAGGTTATAAGGATCGTGGGTATAGAGGTTCAGATCTGGAAAAACACTTTCTATTAACCTGTATATAAGAAGATTCATTAATAATGGTAGTAGAAGGAATAACTATAAAAATGGTTGAATTTGATTACATGTGGCTAGCTAACCTGTTCAAAGACACCTCTTTATCTACATAAGGAATAACTATATCTGGGGATAAAGTTATCTCTCCCTGATCGTCGACAGGTTCTCTCCCCTCTCCCACCCTTAAAAGGAATTGAGAAAAGCCTGGATCAAACATAGCTCGCATGTTTTCTGTGAGCCTGATTTTGTGTAGTTGAGACCACAGGAGAGAAACGGGGAAGGTCGATTCTATGAGAACTTCCTTAGTTGCTTGCTCAATGATTGGCAGAGTTTGCCGGAAATCGCCGCCGAAAACAATTACCTTTCCTCCAAAAGGCAAATCTGAATCCATTAAATCTTTTAGCAATTCATCAAATGCTTCAATTGTTTCCCGCTTATACATGGAAGCTTCATCCCACAAAATAAGCGTAGATTCAGAAAGGAGTTTTGAAGCTGAGCTTTGTTTACTAAGTTGACAAGTCTTAGTTTTCGAGAAATCAAGCGGTATCTTGAATCTCGAGTGAGCTGTCCTTCCTCCAGGAAGGATTGATGCTGCAATTCCAAATGTTGCCACTGCAATTGCAACATGGTTCTGTGAGCGCAAGGTGGCGAGGAGTGACCGATACAAAAAAGTTTTACCGGTCCCGCCGGGGCCATCAACGAAAAAAGCTTGTCCTTGTAAGGAAAAACATGCTTTCAGGATCAGATCATAGGCATGTTTTTGCTCAGGGTTCAACTTGTGAGACAACAACAGATCCTCAGGGTCTACGGTTAAGCTTTTTTCACTCTCAATCTCTTTTGTTAGCTTTTCAGCGTAACTGGAGGTAAATTCATCGGAGACAAAGTGAAATTCAGCAAGGCTTTTGCCCATTTATTCGAGCGAACTGTTTATATCCTGCAGGACCTTTCTTTTAATTTCAAGAGAAAAAAGTCCATGGAACTGCTACCGGTGATGGTAGTCGGCAGAAAGGTCAAGTTCAAAGTTCTCCCAAAGCAACCTAGGATTCGTTGTAGAACAGTACACAAGGAGAGTAGCAAACAATAGACGCAATGAGGACGGCATTTGAAACGCCACTGCTTGCTGAAGCGTGTCCTCTATGTACGCATCAGACTGCAGAAGGCCGAGAGCTAAAGCGGACTCTCTAAACGAAGCTAATCTCTGACAGACAAAAGGGCTTCAAAAGACGTTGGTCCAGCAATGTGAGTTAAAAGCAACCTCAAATAATACCTCTCTCCTTCTTTCGGACTAACAGTCACCATCCGGCCAATGACTTTTCTACGCTTTCGTTCAGTCCACTCTTTATATTTAGGAGACCAGACAAAATGTTCAGGGAAATCTCTATAGAAGCATTTCAGGGTCTGTGCTCTTTGATTTATTCTATTCATGTGGAAAAACTGAGTTAACATTGTTTTAGAAAAATCAACTTTGCTCAGTAATTGCAACAGGTCAGAATTCTTGTCGAAGGAAACAAATTGCTGGTCTGGAAGGTGAACTTGAAGAGTGTAAACTGCTGGAGTCATTTCATTGAGTTTGAATTCATAAATGCACCAAAAAGCTTCTGGAGGTGAAACCCATCTACCTTTCTGAAAGTCTCTTATTGCATCAACATCATTGACTGATTCACAAGAAATAATCTTAAAGCTCACCAGATCATGTTCTTTGAAAACATACTTATACAAGTACTTCACGAGCTTAAGAGCTGAACAGATTTCCACATTGATGTGGCAATCAAATAAAGCAAGTAGGTAAGGGTTACAAGGCACAACCCACCTATTGTCAAGAGTAAATCTGCGAACTCTGATACTCTTGCTGTCATCCCTTCTTCTGTAATATGGATAAGTATCCTCACCATGGGTCGTTTGGGCACAAAAGTTCTTTGGATAGCGATTTTTGCAGGTTCCATCTCTCATGCAAGGGCAAGATTTATCCATGGTCTTTGGATCATATGTTTGATAACAAGAGAATACAAGTGAGGATAGCGATCTTTGTCGGGCAGCTCAGCACAAACTACTTTGTCATATGACTCCGGGTTAAGTAGCTTATGACCAGGTTTTAAGATCAATAATAAATGGGCATGAGGAAATCCCCGCTTCTGAAACTCAATCACATAAACACACGCTACAACTTCGCCAAAGATTTTCTTCGCCAAAGATTTGCTTATTCAGGATCTCTGCTTTAAGCATTTCAAACTTGGCTCTAAAAACTCTAGCTAGAAGGTCTGCCAATCTTGAGGTTTTTCATGGTATTTCAAGTTCTCTTGAATCTCCTTCCACGCTGGATTACATGTCATTGTAATGAAAATGTCCGGCTTCCCGTACTTTTGGACCAACGCCATCGCATCAAGGTAGCGACGACGCATATCCCTCGACCCACCTATAAAGGAACCTGGCAAGATAACCTTACGACCAACCTTAGAACCAGCAGTTTGGCCAATAGAAACACTATCAAGAACTTCTTGAAGAATTTCGGAGCGTATTTTGTTCTGCCGATGTCTATGGAAATCAAGCCTAGATGTTTCTATCTTCACATAACCATCAACCGAAAATTGCTGTAGCAATCTAAGGGTGTGTAATAACATTGACTCATCATCGTCCCTTATTTGAAACCTATAACAGTAGTACTCCCTAACTGATACAGTATCACCCTCTGTTTTGCCTCGATCAGCAGCTAAAAAGATGGGATTAGATGATATAATGCAATGGTTGGATTAAGTAGCTTATAACAAGGGATAAATGTACTTGCCTCTCTATTCTAAATCAATTAACTCTGATGAGGAGTTAACTGAAGCTGGATCAAGGGTAATATCGCCCTCACAGGAGTCCCCTCCTCTTTTCCTTTTGTGAAGTCTTTTAATTCCATGGTGCCAGCCACACTCATCACGGGGGAAAAGGAGAGAGTACTGTAAAGGGTCATAACAGTCATAATAATGCTGGATTCTATGGCTACCAGCTGAGCGAGGATAGACCTGAATATGAGCGCGTCTATTGGATGACTGATCTTCACTTTCAGTCCATATAGCTCCTACTTGCGAGGCAGAGGGAAGATTATACACGCGTTGGTCAAGTGAAGGATAACAATTAAGGACAATGTTCAGGTTGTCAATGTTCGAAACATCCCTAAGGCTTTTAAAGAAGCGAGTATAAGGATTATCAGAAAGAACGTGCATAAGCAATCTTAAAGTGTTTTCGTGCAGTTTATCAGAGTTACCAAGCCTTTTTGCTAATTCTTCATCAGTGTCAAAGAAATATAATTGGATGCCAGATGGTTTATCGCCCAAGTGAACAAGGCCATCAAGGAAGTGATAGACCTGGCCTTGAACACGGAAGGTATAAACACCTTTTGTGTTCTTTGTAAGCTCAGAGTCATACTTCGCAGCAAAGGTTGTAAAGCCAAGGTTGTTGTTATAAGTACGTACATTGTTTCTGAAATGAGCACTCTCTTCATCGTTGCCAATGAACAAACGTTTCAGATCATAAGGCATTGGAGGAGCGACGATAGAGATTTCTCCTCCCGAGCAGCAAAAGGTAGGAGGCTCCAAATGGAACCTCTTCGCTCCACAATGCTGACAATCAGGAGCATCTGGTAGCGCCAGAGATGCGAAAGAAATATTGGCAAGACGAGATAGATATGAAGCTGAAGGTGCTCGTTCTATCGTTGCAGTTTTATTTTGCATACGAGTGTCTCTATTAGCATTGGATGGATATATAGGTAAATCAGAATATAAGGTAGCCAATGGCTAAGGGAGATTAGAAACTGACGCCAACCTGATTTCTGGTTGGCTACAGTTTCAGAAGTATTGCGTTTCTTGGTACGAGGTCGACTAAAAGATGGAGCAGCAGAAGGATTTACTTCGCTGCCTCCCATCTCCAAATGACCAGCTGCTGGTTCACACCTGACGACATCCTTTCCAGGAATGCCTGCGGATTGCAGGACTGAGTAAGCTATAAAGAATAGTCCAAAGTCCCTTAAAGGGACACGGTGGAGAAAGGGCAAAGGTTCTCAGAAACAAGCTATAAAGATGAGTATCTATTATTTATAGCCTGGTCGAAGAAGCTCAGCAATGATTCAAAGACAATGAATATCCCAAGGTAAGGCAGTACCTGTGTAAGGAGGGGGTAAAACAGAATCCGAAAGCATAGCAGGGAAAGAATTACTTTTACAAGCAAGATGTCTCTGAACCGGTTGTTCAGAGTTGATAAGAGTTGAATTTAAGGAAAATAAGTCCAGCATAATTTCAGAATGTTCATTGTTCATCAAGTGTTCATTTTCAGGGGAAATGGGTAGTATGTTCCTAGGGCCTCCTTCACTTGATCCAGCACTGACTTGGTAATCAGTAGAATGAATGGGGATTTTTTTTGGGTCTGCACCATTAGACGACCTCTGATATTTTACTGGCGCAAGGCTATTACGGAATGGAAGCTCTGCAGTTATGAACAGAGGCAGATGTGTTTTGAGAGGTACAAGGGAAGTAATGTCAGCCAATAGAGATGAATAAGGTTAAACGGCGCCTTAGAGGGGGAGCTAAATGGCCCTAGGGATCGGGTGATGAGAAATGTTGATATACCTGTAGTAGGAGGCGTCTTATGGATAGGAATTGTTCTGTTAAAGGAGGAAGAAGAAGAACAACCAAAGGGACCAGGTAGTTGTTCAGACATGAATTCTAATCCTTCACCAACCGCAAGGGCATTATCAGCGGGTAACACAACATCTGTGTTTCCCAACGATTGAGAGTGAACAGGCGTTTGATCTACACCATGGCACGGCATACAACGGGCATTTGGAAACGACACACCAGATTCCACATAGCCTAAAGGAACCTTGCGAACACGAACAGGTAAAGTTTTTTCAGCTCTCTTTGCTGCTCTCGCTTCTCTCCGAGAGCACAGGAGTTTGGCTTTCTTTGTAGGCGACATTTCTGCATATTTTTTGCGCCGCATAGCATTTCTATCCATCTGATTACTACATACCTTAGTAGTTGAAAGAAAAGCTAACACACACCCCTAATGCACTACTATAGTACTGCGAAAATAAGCACAAAGGAGGACTAAGCTCAAGTAAACAGTCTAGCATAAAGGAATGGCACAACAAAGGCACATGCTAAATGGCTGTCATCCAAGGGGGGGGGGAAAACAGAAGAAAGAAAAGCTAAAGAAAAGTTTGTATACAGCACCACTTAGCTGAGCATTCAATCCATTTGATTACTACATACTTTAGTAGGTGAAAGAAAGGCTAACACACACCTTTAATGCACTATTATAGGGCCGACAAAATAAGCACAACAGGGGCCAAAGTTCAGGAGAAAAGAGGCTAACATAAAAAAATACCATAACAAAGGTATGCATTAAATACCTACTATCAAAGGAGAAAAAAGACAGAGGAAATTAAAGCTAAAGCAAAGTCCTTATACAGCACCACTGAACTGAGCATTGCTTCGATCTGATTACTACATACCTTAGAAGTTGAAAGAAAGGCTAAAGTATTAGTGTAATGTACTACCATATAGCCGACGAAATAAGCACAAAGGAGGCTAAAGTTGGAGCAAGAAAGGCTAACATAAAGAAATGATATAACAAAGGCACGTGACAAACGTCTCTTATCGGGGGGTGGGGGGAATCAGAGCAAACAAAAGGGAAAGCAAAGTTCTTAGGCAGTTACATGAAACCAAGCGGATAAGAATAAAGAAGGCAAATGGTTGACAAAATATCTGTAATACTTAAAAATTGACGTAGCAGAAGGCATGGAGCAAATAGTTAGTGGGCAGAAGCAAGCTAATAGGCAAGGAAAAAAAGCTGAACATATGTAGGAGAGAGAACAAGGAATGTCACCTTAACCTTAGATAGACACAACAAGCCTTGTTCAGCGAACAGTAGAACAGCAGAAAAGAGGGCAAAACCTGTTCCTGCAGCAGACAAAACAACGAGGGGTGGAAAAAGATTAAGAAGATACAAGGACAAAGGGTAAATGCGCTATAATACGCAGCAGAGCTCAAAAGGGAAAAAGGTATGAGAGAATTAATGAGAAATGGGTAGAAAGCATAAAACAGAAGGTGGGGAAAGGTAACCTGAACGAGCTAAGCACGGCAGAACAGAAGCTACAAAAAAAAAAAGAGGCGTGAGCACCATTGACAGGAGGGAAACGAAAGGCGCATGTAAAAAAACGTGGGCAGGAAATCAAAGTTAAGCAAAGCATCAGGAGCAGCAAAATGAGCTGCAAAGCAAAGCAAGCAGAAAATGCAACACCAACAGCAGACCAGGGCATAAAATTTAGGGGAGAAAATCAAATAAACACGACAATGAAGACAACAAACTCACCAGGAGGCAAAATCTAACAATAACAAGGGAAGTAAGTTTGACACAAGAAGCCAGTAAGACAGCAGCTCCGACAAAGAAAATAAGGAAATGGAAAGAAACGAGCTAATAACGCAGCACATACAAGCAAACAGATGAAGGGCAAGAAAAGAACAATCAGCATGAGGCACACTTATCGCGGACCATGATGATGCCTCGGGGAAAGACGGCACCAGTAGCATAGAAACCTCTGCAAACATCGGAGGAACAAAGAGGCTTCAGTCCTTTCAATCAAAGGAAAGAGCCTTGGGTCTGTCCTCGGGAAGAGAAGGCAGAGAGCGTTCTCCTCTCGGGCAAACGGAGAGAGAAAGAGTTTTCAGTGCTCTCAATCAAAGAGGAGTAAAAAAGGCCGTTTTTGCTATCTCTCTTGAGCAGAGGCGAAAGTTCTTCTCAACAAAGGACAAAGGGAAGCAAGAAGCTCAGAAACAGAAAACGCTGCATTTGTTTTTTTAAAAAGGGTACAATCGTAAAAGCATGCAAACCCACATTGAGCCCATCACCCAACACTTGTCATCAATCAAACCATCACCAACCGCCATAAGCTTAGTCAGCTGGTCAGGTGGTGCTCATTTCCTTCTCTCGGACAAAAGCACCAATTCTACTTCTCGGACAAAAGCGGACAAAAGCAAGAAAGAATTATACTTCTCCTCCCAGCGAACGAAGGTACGCGAGGCCCACGTGATTGACGACCAAACTCCAGCCAATAAAATACATCCACGTTAGCACAGCAACCACCGAACCCATTCGCGCTTTTACTATATAGGTTGATAAGATAAGATAAGAAGATTAAGGGAGCAGCGTTGCTGCGATCGGATGCCATACCCACGGTGTTATTAGTTTTTATTCATGTCCCTCTTTTGTAAAACACTACTTCTGGATAATTCAAAAGGATTAGCCCTTCCTCAAATGACTATAAACTCCTACCTTTGATTTGTAGTTTTCATGATTCATTGTGTGATATGATAATTACATAATAATAGTCAAGAAGGCCTTGATCTAATGGTTAACATTAGAGTTACAAGATTTAAAGGCTCTAGGTTCTAATTTCCATTCTCCCTTTTGGTTTTTTAAATCCTACCCTTCCTCTGTTAGAAGAAAAATTATATAATAACTTGAATTCGCAAAGTATTACCCAACATATATACTCATATCAGAAGAACAAATTCTCTTAATTGGATATGTTGATCGATTTCTTTTTATTGATGCTAATTTCATTCACTCATGCTTCAAAGACTTGAAAAGAAATTAAATCAAACCTTTGTCTGAGTTCATATTCTGTCAATCTTTCTTTTGTTTGGAACATAATATTTACATAGTCAAAGTGCAAAACTTTGAATTGAAAGCAATTAATCACATAAATTAAACTATTCAACTACAATTGATTAATCAATTCTTCAAAATCAAAATGACAAACTAAAATATATAATTAAGTAAAAATAGGAGAAAAAATATTTATACAAATAATGCTAGCATAAGGAAAAAAAAAGGTAGTGCCATACTGCCATGTCCATATGGAGAAGAAAATAGACCAAAGAAAGGAAGAGAATATACAAGGAATGGATGATTAGTGATGATCTTACTCAATAAAGGACTAGGATACTTGATCATTAGTTTTAGGGGTGAAGTATTGATAAAATCATATCAAGTGAGCAAAGTGTACCTAACCATTTTTCTAGGGGAGCTTAGTCTACTTAAGCCTTGTCTATGTCAAGGTTGAGATGATAGACTTGTTTAGTCGTCTGATGTACCACGAAAAGTAAAAGGAAAATGTAGAGGGACAAAAAGGGGTGTATGCCTCACTCTTCAAAGGTTTTCAAGCGCACAAGCAAACGCAACATGTTGATAATATCTAGACCAACAATATATTAAAAAAATGGAAAAATCTTTCAAAATGTTTCTTACATTTTGTAAAATAATTTTTTTATTCCTTGCATTTAAAAGTGTAGTTTTACGTCACTTACAAATTCACATTGGTCAAATTTGGTCTCTACATAAGTTTCTGACAAATGTTTGCTCGGAATTCACTACGTGCCTTGTACGTGATCATTTTTTAGGAGCAAAATTTTTAAATCACATTTCACATAATTCGATTCATAGTCCGTCATATTTCACAAAATAATTTTTTTTTGTCTCTCATATTTCATAAAATGACTTTTTTCATTCCTCATTGATCATGTGTACGAATAGTTTTTTCCTTGTTTTTGAAAATCGATGTATATGTATATTTGATTTCACTTGAACAGCATGAATACCATGTAAAGTGAAATCAAATAGAGATATATTATATGCTAATCTATTTGCTTTCATCTGAATAGTACAAAATAGCATGTAATGTATCTCTATTTGATTTCACCTTCAGGTGAAATCAAATAAAGATACATTACATGTTACTTATATTGTTTAGACGAAATCAAATAGACATATACATGAGTTTAAAACAAAAGCTATTCATACACATGATTAATGAGGAATAAAAAAATTCATTTTGTGAAATGTGAGGGATGAAAAAATTTATTTTATGAAATATGAGGGACTATAGATTGGATTATGTGAAATTTGATTTAGTAATTTTACTGCTAAAAAATATCGCATGCAAAACACATGGTGGATTTCGAACAAAAACTAGTCAGAAATTTAGGTAGGGATCAAATTTGACCAATGTGAATTTGTAAATGATATAAAATTATACTTTTAAAAGTAACGGACTAAAAAATTATTTTACAAAATATGAAAAACGTTTTGAAATATTTTTCAAAAAAAAAAATTAAAACAAGAACAAATGAATCAAGTGTAAGAATGTAAACTACACAGGAAAACACTTTTTATGTAACATGCTGAACAAATCTGGGCCGTGGAGCTAGATTAGAAGATAACAAAATGAAACAGAATGAGCATACAAAGAATATTTCAAGATAGGGAATGTTGAATAATGTGCTGAATCAATTAGCTTGATTAATGAGGTAGTTGGAATGCTCTCTAGATAATTGGAATGCTCTCTAGAATGATGGAAATTAAGAGAGTTTTTGGGGTGGTTGGAACACTTCCCTATGTATCTAGAAAGATCATTTACAAGTATAAATAGACCTTGTAAGCTCCAAACCATTATAAGTGAGAGTGAAAGAAATAAAAGGAAGAAACAATTGAAGCTACTCCTGTCTCCAATTTTTCTTCTCAATTCTTGGCCTAATATCCAACAAATTGGTATCAGAGCTAAGGTTTCATTGCCTTAGTTCATACCCCAAAACTAGAAAAATTTGAGAGATTTCCAACTACAAGATGGCCAATCATACTAGTGATGGTCTTCCAATTCCCATATTCTCCGGTGAGCACTATGATAATTGGGTCGTAAAAATGAGAACAATTTTTAGATCACAAGATTTGTGGGAATATGTAGAGAATGGCTATAGAGAACCAGAAAGTGAGAAAAGGTCTCACCAATCAAGAATTAAAGGCACATAAAGAACATATGAAGAAGGATGCAAAGGCTCTTTCACACATCTAGCAAGGTGTGAGTCCATATATTTTTTCAAGAATTATGGGAGCTGATCATGCCAAGGAAGCTTGGGAGATTCTACAAAAGGAGTTTCAAGGAAATCTTGAGGTAAAGAATGTTACTCTTCAAACTCTTAGAAGAGAACTTGAAAATTTGAAGATGAGTAATGATGAAAGTATTCAAAATTACTACACAAAAATCACCACAATTATAAATGAAATGAAAACCTTTGGTGAAGAAATTAGTGATAGCAGAATTGTTGAAAAAATTCTTGTTAGTTTGCCTCCAAAATTTGATCCAATGGTATCCATAATTAAGGAGACAAAAGATATTTCTTCAATGAGTGTTCAAGAGTTGATGAGATCCTTGAAAGCTCATGAAAGAAGATTGGCTAGACATGCTGAAAAATCTGTTGAAAGCACCTTCCAATCGAAGCTGAATTTCACCCCCAAAACCAATGAACTAGAGCCATCTTGCAGCTACCAAAGAGGTGGAGACTCACAAAGAGGCAGTAGATATGGCCGCGGAAGAGGCAGAGGCAAAAATTCAAGAGGAAGAGGAAGAAACAACCTTCAAAGAGGCCTTAATGGTGAAAATTCACAACCTTGCTGTTATTGTGGCAAGACCAATCACCTTGAGAAAGACTGTTGGCACAAAGACAAGCCAAAGTGCTACTATTGCAAGAGATTTGGCCATATTGAGAAGGATTGCAGATTCAAGACCAATCACCAAGCACAATTTTCAGAAGACAAGCAAGGAGAAGGAAACTTATTCTATGCTTGCCACATAGCCACTGAAGTCAAGAACAATATGTGGTACCTTGATAGCGGTTATAGCAATCATATGACAAGAGATAGATCTATTTTTATTGATTTGGATGAATCTATAAAGACTGAAGTGAAGATGGAAAATGGAGTCATAGCTCAAGCACAAGGATTGGGAACAATTGGTGTCCAAACCAAGCAAGGTATGAAGTTCATTCGTGATGTTTTATTTGTTCCTGATTTAGACCAAAATTTAGTGAGTCTTGGATAGCTTCTTGAGCATAAATATGCACTTAACTTTAATAATTATGAGTGCTACATCTATGACAAAAAGGATGGTAGACAGCTTGTGATGAAAATCCAAATGCAAGCAAATCGAAGCTTTCCAATCAAATTCAATTATAGTGGAAATCAAGCCTTGAAAGTAAATGTCAATGAAGATTCATGGTTGTGGCATAAGAGGTATGGCCATTTAAATTTTCATAGCTGATAAGTGACTAATTTACGTAATAATTGTATGACATTTTATATTATTTTTAGTCACTTTAGTTATATTATTGGAAGAAAATGAATCATTTTGGCTATAATTGGTGAAAAATGCTTTTAAGTGATTAAATGAGATTTTTATCACTTTTTACTTGGATTTTATGCATTTTGACAGTTTTGACATATTTTTGTATTTCAGCTATAACTTGAGCTACAATGATCGGATTGAGATGATTCTTAAACTAATTTGAAGATAAGAGATAGATCTGCAACTTTGGTGAAGACATCTGATTCAAGTTTGAAGGTTTTCTAGGTCATAAAGCCGAATTATAGTAGCTAATTTCTATTGGTCGAAACTGAAACAGGGCAGTGAGCAGTCAAGGGTATTTTGGTCATTTCTCAGCCTATACAAATCCAAATGAGGTGATTCTTGATGCATTGGAAAGCTAACTCAAAGGGATACAAGTTTTATGTTTTCGTCAAGAGCTAAATCAGCTTTTATCATCAAGAAAAGTTCAGTTGAAGTTGAGACAAAATCAGAGTAGAGCTGGAAATTGAACAGAAATTGCACAAAACGTCACTGTAGCAATCCAGCCGAAACTTGGCCGGATTGGTGGCCGGATTATGGTTAGAGAAGTCTGCTCTTTAAGCAGAAAACTCAATTTCACCTCCATTAAATCACATGTGATGCTAGACATGTGAAAAACATTCCCAAGTGTAAAAGGGAGGTGTAAACCTCACTTCTTGACTAACTTTCACCTTTATATAGCAAAAGCTTGCAAGATTGAAGGGAGAAGAGGGAGATCATACGGGAGAAGCTAGAAGAGTGCAGAAATGTAGTTTTTCCATTTCCTTAGTGTATGATAGTTTTAACTAGTTAGTTCATCTTTCTTGTATATTAGCTAGATTAGGATGAAAATGGAGATGAAGAAAGAGGAGTTGAAGCTCATGTGACAAGGGTTATCTCTTTTCCAACTCTTTATCTTTTGTATTGGATTCTAAGTTTAGTTGATATGCAAGTTCTGGATTTTGTGTTCAATATGTGTCTCTAAAGTTTATGCCTTGGGTTTGGTTGAACTTTCTATAATTGTTAGTGTTTATTATTTGGTTATTTGATTGCTATGATTTGAGCAAGTTATTTAGCACTTTAACTCTTTAAATCATGATTAATCTGGTACCATTGATTGTGATTATCTAAGGTGTTGTTTCTGCAATGAAAATTGAGATTTAACACTAATTCAAGAAGCACAAACATAGGGAGTACACTCACGAAAGTAGAGGTGCACCTATGTGGTGTTTAGTGATTCATTTCATGTAATTTCACTGAAGAAATGAACTTGTAGCTAATTTCATAACCATGAGAATAGGTATGGATTAGTTATAAGTATAATTGATTCACTACAAAAGTAGGATTCAAATGCATAAGGAAATTACACCATAACTAGCCTAGATATAGTACTCAATGATCCAAATATAGCACTTGCATGAGTACTTAGGGATACCACAACCTAAGGATCTTTTATTTGTTATTTTGTATAATTTCAGTAGGTTAAATTTGTTATAATTCATTGATAGTCTAAATAATAGAGAAGCTTTAGTAATACCAGTAATTGTTCACTCTTCCCTATGGGATCGACCCGATATATACCCTAAACTACTAGTTGACCTGTATACTTTCAGTGAACGGGTGTAAATCGGATTTTGTTTTTAACTTGTACGTATATAAAAAGCCCGTCAAGTTTTTGGCGCCGCTGCCGGGGAAGATTTGGCAATATCAGTGTAAAGAATAACTTTATTAATTTAGACATTTTATTAGTTATAGTGTGAATGATATTTTTTGTTATTTTAGTGTTTTATGAGTGTATGTATTTTATCACCTATTTTTCTTACTAATTTTGCTCTTAAATTGTTTAAAAGCAATTTTAGGTAATGAGGAGGGTAGGTCAATTTGGAGGACAATGCTTGAAAAATGGAAGTTTGGCAATGGATGGTTACCAAGTGCAAAGCTCCTTCAATAGAGGTAACCAAGAATTTACCAAATGTATGTCTTTTGAAGATGGTTTAAGGTGCCTAAAGACTAAATTTGATGTTATGATGTTACAAGTTCAAATGGACACAATTATGCATGAAATTAAGCAAGGGAGAAATGTCAATGCTTTTAATTCTTATCATGTGATTTGTGACTTGTGTGGAAGTTATCATGCTACTAATATATGTATGCAATCACAAAATGTGAATTATTATGATGAATTAGAGCATTACAATCCCTGTTGTGATCGATATAGTGCGAATTGGAGCAATTCTCCTACTTATGGTTAGGATAATCAATGTACTTATAGTGATTATTCATATTTTTATGATTACCAACCTGAAAGTGTCCAATATGAATCAAAACCATCTCGAGAGTTAGCAATAGAGAAGTTAGCTAATGCACCTCTACCTTGGGAATTAGAAAGTGAACCATTAGCTAATTATTCTAATGCATCTTGGGAGCTAGCTGTAGAAAATTCTTCTAATCAATTTGATTTAGCCATAGAAAAGCTAGCAAATGCAACTTCCGACCGTTTTGATAGAATTGATGAAAGAATAGATGAATTAGCTTCTTACTTTGGTAGAATAAATGAGCAATTGAATGCATTGTGTGAAGTTATTTTTTCTAATAATTTGCTAAATGATTCTAGCATGAATGGTGGGAATGTTGTATGTGACAATAGATTATATTTTGATCAAAATGATGAATCCAATTTGTGTTTCAATGAGGAAATGTCCATTTCACAAGATAGTACCTTTGGAGCTACCATTGAACCTCAAGAGGTGAGTCTTAACGACTCATTTTTCACCCTCTTAACGAATGTGCTGATTGTATAGGTTTTAAAGGTATTATAGCCCAAGAAAGTTATGTAGATGTTCCTTTGGTGAGTTCTCAAGTGGTGCATATTCAAGGTAATATCTATGAAACACTTGGAATAGATAAGTCACTTCCATTTCTCACATCATTAGAACATGTGACTTTTGCTATAAAGTCACCTTTTAATGATCCACCACGTCCTAAAATGGTGGATTATTCTTTAACTAAGCCTCCTTGAACAAGGAGGTGATATAGTCAAGCTAATAACTATAAAGAAGCACTAGTTGGGAGGCAACCCAACGATTTCTTATTTTTAGTAAGTTTAAATTGTTTAATTAGTGTTTTTGTGTGTTTTATAGGTGGTAATGGCAATGGTTTATGCAAATTGTTTCAAGTGCAAAAGAGCTTATAAGGAAGCAAAAAGGGAGTTTTCTTGTTCATTTCATCCAATTCATGCATTTAAAGTGCTTTATACTAAGGTTATATTAATGCATGGTTTCATGTTTCGAAAGGCAATTGGTTGAAAAAGAGCATGTTTCACCTTTAAAGCGTAAGTTTTCTTGAAGAAAATGAAACAAGTGGAAAATAGGGTGAGTTAAAAACTTGGTTGAATGGAAAACGGAAGGAAAAACTGCAGAAATAAAAAATTTCTACAGCAAATTCGGCCTCAAATCCGACCATAAACTGGCTGGATACTTGGCCGGATTAACAGGGGAAGGAAACAATAATTTTTTGAAGCTACTGCCTCATATTTGGCCAGATATGCATTATGTTTTTTTAAAAAAAAAAAAAAATTGCTTGGCCAGAATCCGGCCAGATATCCGACCAGAAACTGGTCGGATTTTGGCCAGTGTTGCGAAATAAGGGGAATCCGCGCACGGATTCCCTAACTTTCTCCTTCTTTCTTTTTCAATTCACATACACACTCACATCTTAAACACACACCACTTCTAAAATCCATCTTTTCACCATCCAATCTCCAAACTAAATACACCAAAACACTCCCCTTTCCCTTGTGAGTTGATTTCATAGCTTAAATTCCTTCAAAAACAAGTTTTAATTCGGATTTGAGCTTGAAAAGAACAAGGGTTTCAAATTTTTGAACTCTTCATTTGAGGCCTAATTGGAGTGAAATTTTTGGGGGTTTCTTCACCATTTGCATCATTAATCATCTACCAATAAGTTTGAGGTAACAAATCTTCACCAAATGTTGTCATTTGAATTTTGCCAATTTTCTTTTTTTCTATTTTTGGGAAATTTTGAATTTTTTTCATTTTGTAAAGTTTGCTGCTTTTTATTATGTTTATTGAGTTTATTGATAATTATTGGTGATGTTTAACTCATGGATTTGTAATTATTTGGTGAATTTAGCAATTTTTAGCTAATTTTGAGGATTAATTTGATTTGATAATTATTAGCTAAATTCTTGAGCTAATTGGATTAAAGGAAAATGTAGGAGATTAATGGATTGTTCTAGGATATTTACATGCTAAATTTAGGCTTAATTAGCTTATCCTTTGGTTTTTGGCATGTTTATTCTAGAAAATTTGGTTAAAGGTGAATTAATGACCTTTTTAAGTCTAAACTCATGGTTAAGGTGCTTTTTAGCATTTCATTATGCTTATTTAAGTCATTCAGTTGGGAGTGAGTTGTGTGATTGTTTAGTTGCTTCCTCTATTTATTTGGAAAAAATGTTTTATTTGAAAAAATGATAAGAGCACTTGTTGTTGTTGATAATCAATTTTGATTCTTACTTATGGTACTGATTGCTACTTATTAAGTAAGTAAGTTGATAAGTTGTCTCTTTAAAGATAAAGATAAATGTGAACAAGTGTTTGTTATCATTATTTAACAATGTACCTATTAAATGAAGTTAACGTTTAATAATTTTAATTAGGTACAATGGCTCGCACTAAGAAAGGTACGGTGAAATCTCCACCTCCCAATAGGAGAGGAGAAGCTTCGACGTCTAGACTACTGCGCATGAAAAGAAAAGCAAGTAGACGTCTTGTACTTGAAGACAAACACTTGTCCGAAGAAGAGACTCAACAACAAAAAATTCAGTAAAAGGAACAAGAGGCACAAGAGGACCAAGAGGAGCAAGTCCCATATGATAAGTCACGCTTTACCTCTACCGAAAATGAAGCTTGGTATATTGTTAGAAGGGGAGCTAAGGTATTGGTGGAGAAAGATGTCACTTCGGATGTTGAGTAGGTCTACCATCTCAAGGCTTTCTTTGCCAAATTGGGATGGGAAAACTTCTTTAACATCCCAAATTTCTATTATGAGGAACTTGTCCGAGAATTCTATGTGAATGTGGAGGACAAGAAGGTTTTTCACTGCGACACTGAAGTGATTACCAGTACAGTGCGAGGGAGAAAAGTTCAAGTCCATAGAGCTGATTTGGAGTGCTATCTTCATGTTTCAGATGCGGGGTATACGGTAGATTTAAAGAAAGCTTTCAGACCCAGTGATTTGGACTCTTGGAACATGCTAGAGGCACTTGTACGCTTGGGGGTTGAGTACAAGGCTACTCGGAAGACCGGGCGATATTCAGTATTGACTTCATCATTTTTGGAATTGCAACGTCTTCTAATTTACCTGTTTGCCTCCAACATTATTCCGAGGGCAAGTGGAACCAATAAAGCGCACACAAGTGATATCTATTTCTTGAATAAAATGGAGCATGGCTTAGGAAACATCCAAACCATTCCATTGGGAAGTATTATCACCAACCACATGTGGGCTGTGGTTCGCAGTAACGACATCAAACATGCTTTCCCATATCCTCGGTTCTTGACCTTTGAGTTTCAAAGGGTTGGAGTGGATTTTTCTAATGCTATTCCTACAGGTCTCAAGAAGAAGGATGTCTTTACACTAGATTTTTGTAGGTTTATTTTGAAGAGTAAGGATGTAGGTGGTCCTTCGACTCAAGGAGGTGCTCAAGGAGACCTTAGACACAAGGAGGAAGCTAAAATTGAACGAATTGAAGAAGCTCAAGGAGTTGAGACAACTACCTCACCGGTCTCAACTGAGCCGTCTTCCTTACGTCGTCCATCCTCACCTCAAGACACTCGGTTGTTTCTCAAGAAGATAATGGATAAACTGCTTTGCATCGAGGCTGAGGTGAAGAAAAGTTGCCAAGAGAACAAACGGAACTCCGAGCGTCTTCATCGCATCGAGGCCAAGCTTGGTATTGAAGATCCTCCGACTCCACCCTCTTCACCTGACCAAGTGATTACTTGAGGGAGTACTCATCACCATGATAGGTCATAATTTGTTGCTAAATTTATAATGATTTCCCCCCTGATTTTAGCTAAATATTATTTTAATTGATTAATTCTACTTATATTTGGTTAATGGTACTAATTGTAGGAAAAGGAGCAAAACGTGATTAAAAGTGATAATTTCCAGTTAATTTGGTGATGGTACGTTCGAGATCTATATTCAAGGCCAGAGAGTCGGGATTGATATTTGGTAGTCTTCCAATCCGATTCAACTTCTTAATTTGTTAGCTGCCAGGACTTTTCTTATTCCATGGGATCATTCTCAAGAGAAAGAAAAGCTGGAGGAAATTGAGTTGTAAGGGGAATCTTTTGTTTTTTAGGAAGTTGATTGGTATTACCAATCAATTAGGAGTCAAAGGTGGGGAAAATCGGCAGACACAATTCATCTTCTTTTTACTAGAAACAAAACAGCATTGTACTTGGTCTCTACTTTTGTTTCCTTGGCACGGATTTGGAGGGAGAAAAAAAGCCGGATTCATGTTTGATTAGGAGTTTTGGCCAGCAACAAATTCGCAGGCACTTAAGTCTTTTATTTTGCCTCCGGAGCCGACTTTTAAAGGAGAGAAAAACATTAGAAAAGGTCGGCTATTATTTTTATTCTTGGACGGCTGGTTCTCCATTAACCATTAATGGAGAACTAGCTTCTTAATTCTAGTCAAGTGACAACTGAAGATTTGGTTCTGCAATTACTGTGAGATCGAATTTATTTTAACCGCTTCCTCATTTATTGGTATTTATATGATTCCTGCTTTTAATTGCCATAACTCTTGTGTATGATTGATTAGTGCGCAATAATTAATTATTCATATAGGCTATTTTGCTAAATATGGGTAATTGAATCCGTAATTGTTCGTTATCTCTATCCCAGTAGTAACTGGCGTAATTGGATTTATGTCAGGGAAACATACGATCTAATTTAAACAAACCCTCGTAGCGTGTTTTTTAGTTAGGATTGGACCTTTCTAATTCTTAATGCAATCTAAAAATTAAATCCTACGGTCGTACCTAGAGTTATTTTTGGGTTAGAGAAATAGTTAACGGTCGTACCTTAACTATTGAGAAAGTAAGGAAAGGTTGGTTGTTCATCGCGTGTATGACAACTATAACTAATCTATTAATAAATGTGGAATTATCTGTGAATCGATGATCAGTGCATGAACCATTTCTGAAGTGTACCCTTGGCTAGAGTTTCTCTTAATTACTTCTTTTAATTAATTATTTTCTGCATTTAATTTGTTTCGTTGGCATTTAATCCCAAAATCCCCCATTAATCTTGATTTGAAAAGAAATAAATTTCTCTCCAGTCCCTGAGGAGACGATCCTGCTTGCCACTGCCTACTAGTTAGTGAATTCAGTCAAATAATTAATTCAAGTATATCGGACTAAGCAAATTCTTCGGGAACAGGGTGAATCAAGTAACCCATTACACACCTAGAGTTCCTGCTCCAGTACTAGAGTTGATTATTGACTGTTTTAGGTGGTAGTTAGGTTTTATTTATTATTATTGCACAGGTTCGGCACCTGTCACACCACTTGACATTGTCGCTGGCTTTTATTTTATTTTCCGTAGTGCTTGTGTTTTTTACTTTTTAGTAGTTTTTCTTATTTCTTGTGTGTGAACTAATCCCAGTGATCATCTCTGTTGTGGTTCTAATGATTTCAGGTTTCTTAAGGTTGAAAATTCATTGCTTGGCCATGGATTTGGATAGCGCAAGTTCATATGAGTAATATTTTTTTTACTCTTTATTTATTTTCCTTTTATCACATTGAGAACAATGTGAAGTTTAAGTGAGGGGGAGGAAATATTTGAATTTGCATTTTAAATGCTATGTGATGATATTTTGTGAATATAAATACTTAGAAATGTTGGAATTGTGTTTGAATTATTTGCCATGTGGATAAATTGCTTGAATTTGGGCATGTTGGCAGAGAGTTTCGTCCATTTATAAGGGGAAACTCTGTCAAAATTTTTCTAAAATCTTTTCTAATATTTCATTATGGCCCAAAAATTCTTCAAATTTTTGCATTCAAAAAGGGCCAAAATATTCCAACCTTAAGTGTTTAATTCTTCCAATTATTGAAACTTTATGTGTTTTTTGGAAGGTTTAGTCCTCATTTGACTTGAAAATGGTTATTATGCAATTAAGATTTTTGCATTTTAGAAAGTATATTTGGTAAAGTGAGGAAAATTTTGTCTATAAATTTTACATGTTTAATGAAATTTCTTCTCTTTACTTAATTTTGCAAATAAGTGATTGATATAGTCGATAAAGGTTATACTCCTCCTTTGATTATTTTTATATAATTTTCTATGAGGGAAAAATCTATTTATTGTCTTTAAAAAAAAGAAAAGAAAGTAAAAAATTATTCTACTCCAATAATTTTTGTACCGAGTAACCGGGGGTTGGCATATACAAATATCGATTTTCGTGTAAAAAGGTACTCGAATTACGAGTATGCATAGCAATTTAAATAAGTGAAATGTTGAAAAATCGGGGATTTTCACCTAAAAGTGTCGATTTTCGCGTAAAAAGGCATTTTCACTATTTAAGTAAAATTAGTGAGAATAAATCCCTCTTAGTCATAAAATTTTGAGAAAAAGATGATTATAGGAGGAGGAAGGCTATAAATTGACTATGTGATTTGCTTATTTGTGAAATTAGGTTAGGGTGAGAGATTAAGTTTAACTTGTTAAATTAAGGTATAATTATCTTTCCTTTACTTGATATTATGAGTATCTAGTGTAATTTGAATAATTGTATAATGATTATCTTCCAAGTCATGAGGAATTAAATTTGACTAAAATGCATATATTGTTTCACCTCTTGAATCATTGTAATTGATTATGTGTGAATTGCTTGAGGACAAGCAATAACTTAAGTGTGGGGGAGTTTGATAAGTGACTAATTTACGTAATAATTGTATAACATTTTATATTATTTTTAGTCACTTTAGTTATATTATTGGAAGAAAATGAATCATTTTGGCTATAATGGGTGAAAAAAATGCTTTTAAGTGATTAAATGAGGTTTTTATCACTTTTTACTTGGATTTTATGCATTTTGACAGTTTTGACATATTTTCGTATTTCGACTATAACTTGAGGTACAATGATTCGATTGAGATGATTTTTAAACCAATTTGAAGATAAGAGATAGATCTACAATTTTGGTGAAGACATCTGAATCTAGTTTGAAGGTTTTATAGGTCAAAATGCCGAATTACAATAGTTAATTTCTATTAGTCAAAGCTGAAACAAGGCAGTGAGCAGTCAAGGGTATTTTGGTCATTTCTCAGCCTACACAGATCCAAATGAGGTGATTATTAATGCATTGGAAAGCTAACTCAAAGAGCTACAAGTTTTATGTTTTGGTCAAGAGCTAAATCAGCTTTTATCATCAAGAAGAGTTCAGTTGAAGTTGAGACAAAATCGGAGTAGAGCTAGAAATTGAACAGAAATTGCACAAAACGTCACTGTAGCAATCCGGCTGGAACTTGGCTGGATTTGTGGCCGGATTTATGGCCGGATTGTGGTCAGAGAAGTCTGCTCTTTACGCGAAAAACTCAATTTCACCTCTACTAAGTCACATGTGATGCTAGACCTGTAAGAAACATTCCTAACTGTAAAAGGGAGGTGTAAACCTCACTTCTTGATCAACTTTCACCTTTATATAGCAAAAGTTTGCAAGATTGAAGGGAGAAGAGGGAGATCATACGGGAGAAGCTAGAAGAGTGCATAAATGTAGATCTTTCATTTGCTTAGTGTAGGATAGTTTTAACTAGTTAGTTCATCTTTTTTGTATATTAGCTAGATTAGGATGAAGATGGAGATGAAGAAGGAGGAGTTGAAACTCATGTGACAAGGGTTATCTCTTTCCAACTCTTTATCTTTTGTATTGGATTCTAAGTTTAGTTGATATGCAAGTTCTGGATTTTGTGTTCAATATGTGTCTCTAAAGTTTATGCCTTGGTTTTGGTTGAATTTTCTATAATTGTTAGTGTTAATTATTTGGTTATTTGATTGTTATGATTTGAGCAAGTTATTTAGCACTTTGGTTCTTTAAATCATGATTAATCTGGTACCATTGATTGTGATTATCTAATGTGACATCCCCACTTCTCCTTAAGGCGAACCAAAGGGTATTCACGGAACGTCTGCCCAACTCTTGCCAGGACTCAAGCAATATCTGTTCAAACTTATAGCGGTGCTAGACGTTAACAACCAGATAATATAATTACAATTAGTGCGGAAGCGTTCAAGTTTAACGATATATAATAATCACCCAATCCTTACATCGGGTTTTCATAATACAGCTCAAAATATACAATAGCCCAAAAGTCCAGACAAAAGAGTTGAAACCCTAATACAAAAGTACACAAAAGAGAATTTCCTCCGAATCTCAATCCAAGCTCAAATCCTGTTAAGGAAAATAAATCTACAGGGTGAGCAAAACGCTTGTGAGGCCAAAAACACACATGCAAGCACGTTATTCAAGTAACAATCCCAATTTAACAAGTAGAGCAATAATATTGCATTAAATAACAATTCGAGCAGGAAAAGTAAACAGAAACAATTCAAGGATATCGGATCTCTCAAGAGCTAATTTCCACTTGCTTTGCCAATATCATTCGTATACCTTCCCGCGATGATACTCCATCAATCGGATCGGTATTTCCATTCTGTAGATCACCACTTACTTCCCTCCATCCACCGTGCACCTTCCGGGCCCGCAAGACATTTATAAAGCGATACTTCACGAGTATGCTAAGCAAGACCTCTCATTAGGTCGAGCTTAATTATCCCATGGCTTGCCAAGATTCCTGACCAAGCCCATGTCGGCTTGAGTCCAAGATCGGCCTATGAGTTTGGGCATCCCCCATGTGCATTTGAGAGTCGAGAAGATTCACTCCAACGACGTATGCAGCCATAGCATACCATTTCATTTTATTCAAACATTCAATCATCTCATTTCATTCAATTAAGTCATTCACAATTCATTCGTTTCATTTTAATCATGAGTCATTCATTTCAAATAAGAACGAGTGCGGTAAAATACACACTCGCCTCCATTTTCAAAATCTCCAAGCAATTATAACACTTAAGCATGTATCAAGTATTCATACAATTGACACTCACCAATATAAGTAATGAGGAAGAAATGTCACTCGGAGTTTTAGGCGTTCACTGGGGGATCCTCTTGAAGGTCCTCTTGTGTGTCTGAACAATTAATAATGGGCTATCATTGATAATTTGAAATAATAAGGGAGGTCGTACACTAGTACGATATTAGAATGTATCTCGAAAATCGAGTCTAGGTTTCTCTTTTTGAAAAATCAAAACTTAATAGGGTTACAAAACTCAAGTAAGAGCGGATCATTATCCTAAAGATCATTAGATGGAAATGAGTACATGCAAATAGATTTCAAAACGAACGACCAAAGTCGGAACAGGATGGCCACGTCACAATCCGGCCGGATTCCTGGCCGGATTGGAGGCAGTGATCAATCCTCCCTTTTTTCCAAATTCCATCACCAATCCGGTCGACTATCCGACCAAGAACTGGCCGGATTCAAGGCCGGATTCTGGTGAACAGTTTCCCGCGTGGATTGCTTTCAAATGGTCACAATTTTTGATTTTTGGTAAAATTTTTGAAAAATCATAATTCACTCCATGATTGTCCAAAATTGGAAAATTTGTTATCGTTGGAAACATATTTCAGAGTACTAAAAGTTTGTAGAAGACACCTTTCCATGAATCTAAGTGTAAGGCATTCAAATTTTGGTTTGAAGTTGATAACTTGTGTTATCGAGACAGATTGAAGTTGCTTTTCGGCCAACTTTGAAAATTCGGCAAAATTTACTAAATTTGAACTAGCCTTTTAAATTTAATACACTACTAGAGTTACAATCCAAGCTTAGAACAGAAAAGCGGAACGGAGAATTGAAGTTTTGAGCACCAAAACGTGGTAGCTCAAAGTTACCCAAATTTCTTTGTTAACAAGGGTTTTCCAAAATCAAGTCATAAACTTTGGAAGTTTAGTTGAGTAATGAAACGGCCTTGAAATACACCAAAATTAGCAATATAATACTACCATATAAGGACTATTTCTCTGCCAAATTTCATGGATAAATAAGCACGAAAAGTTGGTTAACTAAATCACCCAAGTTCCAAAAATTCCAAGGCAAAACTGCCTTGTGAGTCTTGTTTTCCGTTTACAAAACGTTTGGCTTACAAAGTACCTCAAACATGATCCATTTATATACAAAATGTCTAAGAGGCAGCCAAGACAAAATTTATGGGTGATTAACACCAAGAATTTCGAGTACAAGTCCCAAACCAAAATTAGTTAAGGATTTAGCCCCAGATGAGGAATTTTCTCATTGAGTCAGTTTCAAACTTTGGTCACAACTTGCTCAATTTACTTTGAATTGAACGTAGTTGGTGGAATTGGAAAATAGACTCATAAGGTTACATTTTATTAGAAGAAACTATTTTCAAAATCTGTCCATAAGTACCTCGTTCGTGAGCATCAAGTTACAACTCATGTGCTGTCTTCCAGGAAGCAACGAAACAGGATAACGAATTTCAAATGAATGGTTTGGCTTACTCAAGCGAAACCAGGACAAGAATTTTATACCAACGGAAATTTGGGAATGTCTAGTTTCCAGTGCCGCAAATGGCACTCAATTCCAACATCGGAGTGATGAGTTATAGCCAAAACAAGATGATTGCCTGGGCAATGACGGGAACCAATTCCAGATTTCTAAGCTTCTGAAATTCCAACATTTGAGTGACCAAATCAAGTTATATTTCAATGAAACTTTTAAACACTCAATATAACATGTAAACAACATAAACAAGCCATTAGAACCTCAAAATTTCGCACCAAAGTGCTCGAACAAAGCAGGGGCAAAATGGTCACTTTTGGTTATTGCACCATCCTTGAGTTTCTATCAACAACTCAACATTAATCCACTAGTTTAGGCGCTAAATAAACATTATTACCAGCAAAACACCACAAATCAGTCCATATATCTAAGGTGGGAGTTCATAGAGCCCACACAACCATTTTCCACCATAAACAAGCTGCCCATGAACATGCATGAGTATATAAGGGCACTAGAACTTCCATAAGCCAAGTTTTGAACGTTAGATCGTTACCTACTTCACTTGGTGTGCAAGAACAGAATTTTCGGTCCTCTCCTTGGCCAAGAAAATCATGAAAAGCTCCCCCTTTTTGTAGTTTAATATGATCTTCAAGTAATAAGCTAAGTGTAGTTAAATTTTGGTGCAAAATGGTGCAAGTTTGGTAAGGGAAATGGAGAAGAAAATTGAAGTAGCAAGCTTGGTTCTTTTCCTTGGAGTTGCACGCTAGAAATAGAGCTAGGAGAGAGAGAATTCTGATTGAAATGAAGCTTCCAAAGGAAGCTTTAGTGTGTGGTCCAAAGTTGTCCAAAAGTCAACCCTCCTTCGCGCTTGCAAACGCGCGTTTTGTGCTCGATTCCTCTCAAGTTTATTTCACTAGTGCACTAGACCTCCAATACACTTATATTCATATAAATATTATTCACTCTTAATTGTCCCAAAATGAGGGTTTAAAGTCTCTCAATTAAATCGCGCGTGAGAAAATGCGTATTTCCAAATTAAGCGCGATAAAGTGAAACCTCCAAGAATTTCTTATAACGATGGTACTAATAACTATCACTTGAATATTTAAGCACAAAAATACCTATTTCAAGAACATTGTGCAAGCCTCTAATTTTTCCAAGCTTATTGTATGCTCGAATCGATTATTGACTCTAATCGCGTATTCGCTATTTTCACTTAATGAGTTTCCAAAAATTAAATTTTGAAATGAGTTATTTTAAAAATATAACGAAACTATAAATCCATGAAATTAGGTTTAAAGAGGCTAGAAAATAATAATCAGAGTAAATAGGCAATTAAATATTTAAATAAGCTCGAAATGGAATTTAAAATATTAAATTTTTGTGAGTCCTCACATCCTCTCTCCCTTAAGAGAATTTGTCCTCGAAATTTACCTTGATTGGTGAACAGGTCTGGATACTTTTCTCGGATTGCTTATTCGACTTCCCAAGTCGCTTCCTCTAACCCATGGTTCCTCCAAAGAACTTTCACCAATGGTATCTGTTTATTTCTCAACTCCTTCACTTTCCTATCCAGAAGTTTCACTAGTTTCTCCTCATAGGTCAGGGTTTCATCAATTTCAATACTTTCCGGTTGCAAAATGTAAGAGGGGTCTGGATGATACTTCTTAAGCATGGACACATGGAATACATTATGAATTCGGGATAAATTCGGTGGCAGTTCTAACTTTTATGCTACCTGTCTCACGCACTGGATAACCTTATAAGACCCTACAAACCTCGGTTATAGTTTCTTTCCCTTTCTAGACATCAAACTTGCTTTCAAAGGTGTAATATTAAGAAAAACTAGATCTCCAACTGAAAATTCCAAATCCTTCCTCAGATTATCTGCATAACTCTTTTGACGACTCTGTGCGGTTTGGATTCTCTGGTGGACTAACTTCATTTTCTCATTAGTTTCCTCAATCCACGACACCATAGTCGGGTCTAAAATCTTCCGTTCATCTATTTCAGCCCAACAAATCGGAGACCTATATTTTCGACTATAAAGCGCTTCATACGGAGCCATTCGTATAGAAGAGTGAAAACTATTGCTATAGGCAAATTCCACTAAAGTTAAAAATTTACTTCAACTCTTTCCAAAATCCAGAATACAAATCCTCAACATATCCTCAAGAGTCTGAATTGTCCTCTCAGACTGTCTATCGGTCTGAGGATGATAAGTAGTACTAAAATTTAGTTTAGTCCCCAACACTTCTTGCATCTTTTGCTAGAACCTCGAAAAAAATCTTGGATCGCTATCAGACACAATACTGACAGGGATTCCATGTAACCTAATAATCTCATCCAAATATAACTTGGCCAACTTCTCCAATGGGTACTTTATATTAATCGGCAGAAAGTGAGCTGATTTGGTCAGTTTATCCACTATTATCCAGATTGCATCGTGGCCCTTTTGTGTCCTCGGTAATCCTGATACAAAATCTATAGTGATATTCTCCCATTTTCATTCAGGTATCTCCAACGGTTGTAAAAGTCTCGATGGTTTCTGATGTTCAGTTTTAACTTGTTGACAAACTAAACAAGTCTGGATGAAATGGGCAATTTCTCTCTTTATATTATCCTACCAATACAGACTCTTCCAAGATTTCCAAGTCTTTGGTACATTTTATTCCCTCCAGAGTGTACAGTAAAATTTGATCGGTGTGCCTCTTTCAAAATTTTCTTTTTAAGTCCCTCATCTTTCGGCACCACTATTCGATTTCGAAATCTCATTACACCATTTGATTCTAAGTTAAAATCCGACTTGTCTCCCTTTTTAACTTTTTCTGACAATTTTTGCACTTCAGTGTCCTTTTCTTGAGATCCCTTGATACGTTCCAACAAAGTGAAATTCACCATAATATTTTCCAAAATGACCTTCCTCGATTCCAGTCGAGGACTCCAATAACTGATTTCTTCCAACAAATGTAGTTCCTTAATCATCAATCCAGCCATTTGTACCTGACGGCTCAAAGCATCAGCCACTACATTGGCCTTCCCGAGATGATATTTAATAGTGCAATCATAATCTTCCAGAAATTCTATCCATCTACGTTGCCTCAAATTCAGCTCCTTTTGAGAAAATAAGTATTTAAGACTTTTGTGGTCAGTAAAAATCTCAAAGTCACTCCATACAGGTAATGCCTCCATTTTTTTAAAGCAAATACCACCGCTGCCAACTCCAAGTCATGAGTCGGGTAATTCCCCTCATGCGGTTTCAATTTCTTAGAGACATATGCTATCACCTTATCATTTTGCATTAAAACGCATCCCAATCCTTCCTTAGAGACATCTGTGTAAACCATAAAGTTATCATTTTCATTTGGTAGAACTAATACCGAGGCTCTGGTTAAACGTCTTTTCAATTCTTGGAAACTCTCTTCGCACTTAGGGCTCCAAATAAACTTTTTACTTTTCTTAGTCAGCTCGGTCATGGGTCCAGCAATTCTAAAAAAGTCCTTGATGAATCTCTGTTAATACCCTGCTAATCTAATAAAACTTCGAATCTCAGTAGGGTTTTCCGGTCGTTTCCACTTCAAAACAACTTCAACTTTAGCTGGATCCATTTTAATCCCATCCTTAGAAATTATGTGTCCCAAGAAAGTCACTTCTTTTAACCAAAACTCAAACTTGCTAAACTTAGCATATAACTGGTGTTCCCTCAGGGTTTGTAAAACAATTCTCAAATGTTTCTCATGGTCTTTCACATTCTTAGAATACACCAAAATGTCATCAATGAAGATCACCACAAATTGGTCCAGATAAGGTTTAAAAATCCTATGCATTAAATCCATAAAAGTTGCAGGAGTATTCGTTAACGCAAATGGCATCACAGCAAATTCAAAGTGCCCATACCTCCAATTAAAAGCAGTTTTGGATATATCCTTCTCCAAAATCCTCAATTGGTAATAACCCTGTCTCAAATCCAACTTTAAGAATACTACCGCCCCTTGCAATTGGTCAAACAATTCATTAATGTGGGGCAACGGGTACTTATTCTTAACTGTGACATCATTCAAGTCTCTATAGTCTATACATAGTCTTAAACTTCTATCCTTTTTCTTAACGAACAAAACTGGGGCTCCCCACGGAGAATCACTTTCCTTTATAAAATCCCTTTCCAACAAGACTTGCAGTTGCAATTTCAACTCTTTCAATTTCGCTGGAGCCATCTGATATGGCGTTTAGAGATAGATGCCACTCCGGGAGTTACATCAATCTTAAAAGCTACTTCCTGTTCCGGGAGTAAAGACTAACTCTTCGGAAAAAACATCTAGAAAGTCTTTCACTACAGGCACGTCCTTCAAATTTACCTTATCACTAGAGGTGTTAATAAGAAAAGCCAAATACCCTTGAGGTCCTTTGCTTAATAATTTTCTAACCCCCTGAGATAAGTGTAGAAGAAGCCAATTTACCCCTTACATCCAACTTCAGAGTTGCCTCCCATGGAATGCACAATTCTACAATCTTTGTTCGGTAGTTCAACTGGATATTATAACAGGCTAGCCAATCCATTCCTAAAATTACATCATATCCCTTAATTGCTAAACCTATCAGGTCGGCCAATAATTTTGGCTCCCCAACACAGACTTCACAGTCTCTATACACCAGGTTAGCAATTAAACTTTAATTCCCAGTAAAAAACTTGACGTGCGCAGGGTATACATATCAATTTAACCTCATTCTAATCAAGTTTTACATTTATAAATTCCTAAACACCCCACACGCGATTTATCGCAAGTATACGAATCGTGAGCGAGTATAGGGTATTAAGGGTCGATCCCACAAGGAAGATTGCAATTACCGGTACTACTAAAGCTTCTCTATTAATTAGACTATCAATGAATTATAACAAATTTTACCTACTCAAATTATACAAAATAACAAATAAAAGCTCCTTAGGTTGTGGTATCCCTAACTACTCATGCAAGTGCTATATTTGGATCATTGAGTACTACATCTAGGCTAGTTATAGTGTAATTTCCTTAAACATGTGAAACCTACTTTCGTAGTGAATCAACTATACTCATAACTAATCCATACCTATTTTCATGGTTATGAAATTAGCTACAAGTTCATTTCTTCAATGAAATTACATGAAATGAATCACTAAAAATCACATAAGTGCACCTCTACTTCCGTGAGTGTACTCCCTATGTTTAGCACTTCTTGAACTAGTGTTAAATCTCAATTTTCATTGCAGAAACAACACCTTAGATAATCACAATTAATGGTACCAAATTAATCATGATTTAAAGAGCCCAAGTGCTAAATAACTTGCTCAAATCTTAGCAAACAAATAACCAAATAATAAATACTAACAATCATAGAAAGTTCAACCAAACCCAAGGTTTAAACTTTAGATACACATATTAAACACAAAATCCAGAACTTGTATATTAACTAAACTTGGAATCAAGTACAAAAGATAAAGAGTTTGGAAGGAATGTAACCCTTGTCACATGAGTTCATCTCCTTGCCTTCTTCATCCTCCATCTTCATCTTTGCCTAGCTAATAAACAAGAATGGATGAACTATCCTACTCTATACTAAGCTAAACTAACACTTAGGAAGATGAAAGAGCTACATTTCTGCAGACTCCAAGCTTCTCCCGTATGTCTCTCTATCTCTTACTCTATCATCCCCTTTTGCTCTATCTCCTCTCTCCATTTTGCAATGAATTTGGCTATTTAATGATGAAAGGTTGGTCAAGAAATGATGTTTTCAACTCCCTTTTACAGCTGGGAATGTTTCTCACATGTCTAGCATCACATGTGAGTTGGTGGAGGTGAAATTGAGTTTTACGCGTATAAAGCAGACTTTTCTGACCAGTGATCCGAGCTTCTACAGTGCCTCGGATCCGTATGGATCCGAGCTCGGATCCACTAACCCAGAAACAGCCGAGGGTTCGGATGAATAGTGGATCCGAGTGTGGATCACTTGCTCTGTTTTTGGCCCAACTTCAACCGATCTTTTCTTGATGTTAGAGGCTGAACCAGCTCATGCCTAAAACACGAAAGTTGTAGCCTTTTGATTTATCTTTCCAATGCATCAAGAATCACCTCATTTGGATCTGTGTAGGCGGAGATATGACTGAAATACCCTTGCCTGCTCCATGCCTTGTTCCAGTTTCGACCAATAGCAATTGACTCTGTACTTCGGCTTTTTTGACCTGAAAAACCTTCAAACTGGATTCAGATGTCTTCACCAAAGTTGTAGATCTATCTCTTATCTTCAAATGGGTTCAAGAATCATCCCAATCCGATCATTGTAACTCAAGTTATAGCCGAAATACGAAAATGTGTCAAAACTGTCAAAATACACAAAATCCAAGTAAAAAGTGATAAAAACCTCATTTAATTGAACAAAAGCATTTTATACCAATTATAGCCAAAATGAATTATTTTCTTCCAAAAATATACCCAAAGTGACTAAAAATAATATAAATATCATACAATTATTACGTAAATTAGTCACTTATCAAACTCCCCCACACTTAAATCATTGCTTGTCCTCAAGCAATTCACACATAATCAAATGCAATGATTCAAGAGGTGAAATAATATATGCACTTTGTCCAATTTAATTCCTCAAGACTTGGAAAATAATCATTATACAATTATTCAATTTACACTAAATACTCATAATATCAAGTAAAGGAAAGATAATTATACCCTAAATTCAACAAGTTAAACTTAATCTCTTACCCTAACTTAATTTTACAAATAAGCAAATCACATAGTCAATTTATAGCTTTCCTCCTCCTATAATCATCTTTTTCTCAAAATTCTATAACTAAGAGGGATTTATTCACACAAATTTTACTTAAATAGTGAGAATGCCTTTTTAGGCGAAAATCGACACTTTTAGGTGAAGATCCCTGGTTACTTAACATTTCACTTATTCAAGTTGCTATGCATACTCTTAATTCAAGTACTTTTTTACGCTAATGTCGACATTTGTTGATGCCAACCCCCGGTTACTCGGTACATGAATCATTGGAGTAGAACAATTTTTATTTACTTTCTTTTTTTTTCTACTTTTTTTTCTTTTTCAGAAATAAAGGACAATAAATAGATATTCCCTCTTAGAAAATATATAAGAATAATAAAAGGAGGAGTATAACCTTTTATCAACTATATCAATCACTTACTTATAAAATTAAGTAAAGAGAAGAAATCTCATTCAACATGTAAAATTATATGCATAATTTTCCTCATTTTACCAAATATACTTTCTAAAATGTAAAAATTCTAATTGCATAATACTATTTCCAAGTTAAATGAGGACTAAACCTTCCAAAATACATATAACATTTCAACAATTGGAAGAATAAGGTTGGAACAATTAGCCCTTTTTGAATGAAAATGCAAAAATTTGAAGAACTTTTGGGCCATAGTGAAATATTGGAAAAGATTTTAGAAAATTTTTTACAGAGTTTCTCCTTATAAATGGATGAAAACTCCCTGCCAACAAATCCAATTTCAAGCAAATTATCCACATGGCAAATAGTTCAAACATAATTCCAACATTTCTAAGTATTTAAATCCACAAAATATCATCACATGGCAAGTAAATGCAAGTTCAATACTTTCCTCCCCCACACTTAAACTTCACATTGTCCTCAATGTGAGAAAGGAAAAATAACGAAAATAAGAGAAAGTAATACTCCCCTAATGAACTTGCGCGATCCGAATCCATGGCAATGTGATGAATTTCCAACTTTACTTGAAAGAATGGAGACTTCAATTAATGCACCTTGAAAAAAAACAAAAATACAATTCTTAAGAATAAAAGCTTGCAACCAACAAGAAGAAAAGTGGAGTTGAAGGAGGAAAAAGAGGGAAGAATGAGGAAAAGTGGTCCGAGGCTTCGTTTGGAAAGGTTCCGAGGTCGTTTTTGAAAGGATCCGAGGTCGTTTTTGAAAGGATCCGAGGTCGGATCATGATAAGTGAGCTCGGATCAAGAAGCTCGAATTTTTTCTGATTGCAGAAGTGGATCCGAGGCCTTGGATCCATATGGATCCGAGCTCGGATCCATATGGATCCGAGCTCGGATCAAGAAGTTCGAAGTTTTTCTCGATTGCAGAAGTGGATCCGAGGCCTTGGATCCATTGAATCTGCACTTATTGCAGAATTTTTGCAATTTTCAGTTTGACCTCAATTCTTCAAAATACACCCTAGATCATTTCTATGTCAAAATAAACCATTCACGCACATGTAAAATGATCTAAACATGCATTCTAAACCTCTTTAATGCATCAAAAACCATAATTACTGAATTTGAGGTATTGAGATCTTTGATCAAACTTCGCCCTTTTCACCTCATTTGGTCACTTTTTCAAAACCTACAAATGAAAAACATCAAAATTACTCAAACTTATACTTTAAACATAAAATCACTCCAAAGTAACACCAACTTAAACAAGCATTGGGTTGCCTCCCAATAAGCGCTTCTTTAAAGTCAATAGCTTGACTATATCACCTCATTTTTCAAGGAGGCTTAGTTAACGAATAATCCACCATTCTAGGCCTTGGTGGATCATTGTAAGGTGACTTAATAGAAAAAGCCACATGATCTAATGATCTGAGAGATGGAAGTGACTTACATATTCCAAGTGTTTCATAGATATTACCTTGAATATACACCACTTGAGAATTTACCAAAGGGAATGCCATGAGAGTATCTTGAGCAGGAATACCTTTAGAACCTATACTTTCAAAGCACTCCTCAAGAGGGGTGAAAAATGAGTCATTAAAACTCACCTCTTGAGGTTCAAAGTTAGTTCCAAAGATATTATCATGTGAAATGGATATTTGCTCATTAAAACACTCTTGAGATTCATCATTTTCATCAAAATGCAACCCATTTTCACATACAACATTCCCACCATTCATGCTAGGATCATTTTGCATATCATTAGAGGAAATAACTTCACACAATCCATATAATTGGTCATGTACTCTACCAAAGTGAGAAGCTAATTCATCTATTCTTTCCTCAATCCTATCAAAACGGTCAGAAGTTGCATTAGCTAATTTTTCTAAAGCTAACTCCCAAAATGGCTTAGAATCATTAGCTACCATTTCAATTGCCAACTCCCAAGATGGTTTTGATTCATATTAGACACATGCAGGTTGGTAATCATAAAAATACGGAGAAGCACTATATGCACATTGATTATTCCAACCATACGCAGGAGAATTGCTCCAATTAGCACTATATTGATCAAAACAAGGATTGTAATGCTCTAATTCATCACAGTAATTCATATTTTGTGCTTGCATACAGGTATTAGTGGCATGATAACCTCCACACAAGTCACAAATCACATGATAAGAGTTAAAAGCATTAAAATTCTTCCCTTGCTCAATTTCATGCTTAATTGTGTCCATTTGAACTTGTAACATCATAACATCAAATTTAGCGTTTAAGCACCTTAAACCATCTTCAAAAGACATACATTCAGTAAATTCTTGGTTACCTCTGTTGAAGGAGCTTTGCACTTGGTAACCATCCCTTGTCAATCTTCCACTTCTCAAGCATTGTCCTCCAAATTGACCTACCCTTCTCATCACCTAAAATTGCTTTTAAACAACTTAAGAGCAAAATTAGTAAGAAGAATAGGTGATAAAACACATACACCTAAAATACAAAAATAACAAAAAAAAAAATAACATTCACATTATAACTAATATTATGTCTAAACTAATAAAGTTGCTCTTCACACCGATATTGCCAAATCTTCCCCGGCAACGGCGCCAAAAACTTGACGTGCGCAGGGTATACATATCAATTTAACCTCATTCTAATCAAGTTTTATATTTATAAATTCCTAAACACCCCACACGCGATTTATCGCAAGTATACGAATCGTGAGCGAGTATAGGGTATTAAGGGTCGATCCCACAAGGAAGATTGCAATTACCGGTACTACTAAAGCTTCTCTATTAATTAGACTATCAATGAATTATAACAAATTTTACCTACTCAAATTATACAAAATAACAAATAAAAGCTCCTTAGGTTGTGGTATCCCTAACTACTCATGCAAGTGCTATATTTGGATCATTGAGTACTACATCTAGGCTAGTTATAGTGTAATTTCCTTAAACATGTGAAACCTACTTTCGTAGTGAATCAACTATACTCATAACTAATCCATACCTATTTTCATGGTTATGAAATTAGCTACAAGTTCATTTCTTCAATGAAATTACATGAAATGAATCACTAAAAATCACATAAGTGCACATCTACTTCCGTGAGTGTACTCCCTATGTTTAGCACTTCTTGAACTAGTGTTAAATCTCAATTTTCATTGCAGAAACAACACCTTAGATAATCACAATTAATGGTACCAAATTAATCATGATTTAAAGAGCCCAAGTGCTAAATAACTTGCTCAAATCTTAGCAAACAAATAACCAAATAATAAATACTAACAATCATAGAAAGTTCAACCAAACCCAAGGTTTAAACTTTAGATACACATATTAAACACAAAATCCAGAACTTGTATATTAACTAAACTTGGAATCAAGTACAAAAGATAAAGAGTTTGGAAGGAATGTAACCCTTGTCACATGAGTTCATCTCCTTGCCTTCTACATCCTCCATCTTCATCTTTGCCTAGCTAATAAACAAGAATGGATGAACTATCCTACTCTATACTAAGCTAAACTAACACTTAGGAAGATGAAAGAGCTACATTTCTGCAGACTCCAAGCTTCTCCCGTATGTCTCTCTATCTCTTACTCTATCATCCCCTTTTGCTCTATCTCCTCTCTCCATTTTGCAATGAATTTGGCTATTTAATGATGAAAGGTTGGTCAAGAAATGATGTTTTCAACTCCCTTTTACAGCTGGGAATGTTTCTCACATGTCTAGCATCACATGTGAGTTGGTGGAGGTGAAATTGAGTTTTACGCGTATAAAGCAGACTTTTCTGACCAGTGATCCGAGCTTCTACAGTGCCTCGGATCCGTATGGATCCGAGCTCGGATCCACTAACCCAGAAACAGCCGAGGGTTCGGATGAATAGTGGATCCGAGTGTGGATCACTTGCTCTGTTTTTGGCCCAACTTCAACCGATCTTTTCTTGATGTTAGAGGCTGAACCAGCTCATGCCTAAAACACGAAAGTTGTAGCCTTTTGATTTATCTTTCCAATGCATCAAGAATCACCTCATTTGGATCTGTGTAGGCGGAGATATGACTGAAATACCCTTGCCTGCTCCATGCCTTGTTCCAGTTTCGACCAATAGCAATTGACTCTGTACTTCGGCTTTTTTGACCTGAAAAACCTTCAAACTGGATTCAGATGTCTTCACCAAAGTTGTAGATCTATCTCTTATCTTCAAATGGGTTCAAGAATCATCCCAATCCGATCATTGTAACTCAAGTTATAGCCGAAATACGAAAATGTGTCAAAACTGTCAAAATACACAAAATCCAAGTAAAAAGTGATAAAAACCTCATTTAATTGAACAAAAGCATTTTATACCAATTATAGCCAAAATGAATTATTTTCTTCCAATAATATACCCAAAGTGACTTAAAATAATATAAAATATCATACAATTATTACGTAAATTAGTCACTTATCAGGTGTTTTAACCTCCAAATCATACGGTAACTTAATTGGCTTCAAATCTATCCCACTCATGAAATTAGAGTTTACAAAAGAATGTGTTGTACCCGAATCAATTAAAACTCTAACTAAACGATGAAAGATTGGAATGGTACCTTCAACCACTTCAGTCGCTTCAGGGATTTGTTGATAATACAGTGCATAAACCCTAGCCGGTACTTTCGGTCGACTTCATCCGGCACTGGTTTGCTTAGATGTTGATTTTTTTGGTCTCTGAGGGTTACTTCCTGTCTTTGACGATTTCGGACAGTTGGTGACTTGATGTTCAGCACTACTACAAAACAAACACTTCCCTAACTTTCTCCAGTAGTCATTTTTAGAGTGGTTGGATTTGCCACAGTATCCACATGTAATTTAAGGAGTCACAGTCGAACCAGTAGAAGGCGCTCCTCTAGCCTGAATCGGTCCACTACGACCTCCTCTGGATAAAGCTCCCATAAAAGTTCCAGCAGTCCTTATTCCTCCCATTCCTCTTTCTATTTTGGAAGGCTGTGCGTTCTTACTAGCCTGTCCAGAAGTGTGGCTAGAAAAGTTTTTTTTTTCTATTGTGAAAGTCTCTCACTTACAATATTGCGCTCTCAACCCTTTGTACCTTCTCTAAAACTTCAGTAAAGGTAGAAATTTGGGCTGCGGCCAAACCCTCCTGAATTTTCACATTAAGTTCTTGCACAAACCGTCTAATCCTCTTCTGTTCATTGACTACCAACTCAGGAGCATATTTAGAAAGTTTAGTGAATTTTCTTTCATACTCCGCCACACTAAGGGCTCCTTATTTCAACTTGATAAATTCATCCTCTCTCTTTTCTTGAATCAAGGGTGGAAGAAACTTTTCATTGAATTCCCTCGTGAAGTTCTCCCAAGTCCAAGGGGTTTGAGCTCTCTCCTATTTCCCTTTTATCATATCCCACCAAGCACGAGCTACTCTCTCAAATTGGAAAGCAGCAAAATTCACTCGCCTATTCTCCGTGTAGTCTAAAGCGGCGAATATGTTGGTCATCCTCTCTAACCAATTCTCCACTATATCAGGGTCGGGTTCTCCAAGAAACTTAGACGGGTTGAACTTTAAGAACCTCTGTAAGGCTCTATCCTCTCTTCTTTCCTGACCCCCAGGTTGGTTGAACGGTTCAGGGCCTTGTCTATCAGCTAAACATTCTAAAATATCAGTCATCCTATTAATGGCAGTAGCTACTTGATTACCCTCAATATTTTCCTGTCCCTGGGTCGGTTCAGTTGCCGATCCCTGGTCATCTCCCTGAGGTTGGGCCTGTCTGGTCCCTCGCCCACGACCTCGATCACCTCTTAGTCCTTCCATAACTTAGTCGTGCCTAGTGCAAGAAATAAATCAATTATGCGATGAAAGTAGAAAGCAGGAACCAATCAAGAAAACATTGGAAATAACAATAATTTACATTCATTACATTGTAGACACCAAATTTTTGGTTTCGAATTTTATTTATTTAGTTTAATTTTAGATTTATTTGTTTCAATTTTAGGTTTATTTTATTTTATTTTAGTCCTGTTTCGTGTCTCTTATTTTATTTTAATTGATTTAAAATCATTTTTTTTATTTATTTACTAAATTTCAGAAAAAAGAAAAAAGAAGGAAGGAAAAAGAAAAAGGGCAAGCTCACATGGGCAAATATTTCTTTAGTTTCATAACAGAAAATTAGGCACGGCAGTACATAAGTAAAATGCAGCTTAGTTCTATCCCATTTTTCCTCCCATTCTTTTTTCCCGTAATTTTTGCTTTGCCGTTGGATCATATTAAATCCATACCACCTGGCTCTCATCTACCACCAGAGAAGGGCCTGGAAATGGAGAGTAATCTAATGGTTGAGAGACAGGCGTAAGCTGAGGTTGATCATAAACTGTTAAGATGAGCTTTAGGGGTTTAAAGGGGATATAAAAGGAAAGCTAAGGGTTGGCAGCAAGAGAGGGGGGTGGACGGAGAGGAGAGAAGCTACGGACGGCTAGAAAATCTGAAGGGGAAGGAATCTGGGGGGGTGACGGCTAGGTTTTAGAAAAGCAACAAAAGGAAGGGGGAAAGGCTACGGTACCAAGAGAGAGAGAGCTCTCGGCTGAGCAGAAAAGAGAGCAAGAAGGGAGTTGAGAGCCAAGAGAGGAAAATCTGGAAACCAAGAAAAAGGTTGGAGCTTGGAGCGAGAGAGGACTTCGGAGCTGATAACAAGAAAAAGAAGACGGCTCGACAAGGCTGCAATTTCTACGGCAAAAGTTCCTGATCGCGCTTCTTGGAACCCATATGCGTTTTGGGCAGATCTCAGTATTACTTCACTGCGCTAGCACCATCAGGTAACCTTAGCCTTTCCTTTGGTTGGTTTATGCTGCTCGCATGAAGATTCAAATTTAGTAATTGAGAGCTCTTGAATTACTTGCCGTGTTGCCTGTCAATATGGGTTTGGGATGTTTGCCGCTGTATGTGTTTGAAATGATGGTCAAATGGTGAGTCTTGGTTAAATTTCAAGCTGCATGATTTGTTTCTGTTTGGTTAGAATCGTGGGTATTTGTCAGTTGTGTCTTTAGTTGATGAAAACCCAGTAACTTGGAGCTAATGAACGAATATGGGGTCTGGCCAATTTTTCCTCTGCTTAGATTTTTCTCTCTTCATGGATTAGCATTACACCTTGGTGATAGGTTTGGGAAGTTTGGATCATTCGGTGCTCATTTCCCTGTTTGTTATGGTTGGGTCTGATGTCTTGAAAAGCTGGATCTTGAAATTGCAGCAAGTATTCATGGGGTTTCGTTGTGTTGTTTCGTTGCATTTTACGGGAATGCCTAAGTTAAACATATCTAGTCTTGTGTTACTTTGCATGAATTTTTCTGAACAATGTTAAGAAAGAAATGAAACTGCTTGTTACAGTAGTTTTGCCGAGTGCATTGCTTGATCATATGAAGCTCTGGTTTGTTTGATTTTCTGGTTTGTTTGGCTGTTTGAGTATGTATAATCTGCTGTAAGGTTCAAGGTCACAGCAGGCTGCAACATGGCAAGTCCATTAGTTGTAGCCATAGGATTTCTTGCTAATTGAAGTTGAGGCTGTCAATCATTTTTTTGGTCACAGCAGGATCTTTGAGATTTGATGTTAGTATAGAGAGCATGGCTGGAAATTTGCCGCAATTGTCATCCTTTCTTTTGCTGCATTTCTATCCAGTCATTTTGGTTTAGAGTGTTTGTTAACTACATGGGTTAAGAGCTGTAGTATTTGAGTTGGGAGGGTAAAATCGATAGGTTTTATTTGCATTGATATGCTTCAGTTGAAGGAGAAATGTTGTAGAAAGAATAGTGGCTGGAATTTGCAGAATGCATGAGCTTCTTTGCGTCTTTTGCATGAGTTTCCTTTTATGTTTTGCTTGTTTAGATGTTAAAGTTCTATACTCGGTTGTTTAGTCTAGAGTTTGATGTTTGGTGGGTAAAGTTTAGATCAAAATTGAGCATGTGGATTGAAATTTGCATTTGGCATCTGAAATTGCAGCAAGCATTCCTTTCTGTTGTTTTCCTCGTAGCATTTGCATGCTTTTGCATGAAAGTCTTTCTGAGAATTGCGCTTTGACCCCCCAAGTCCCTTCTTATTCTACTATGGCCCAAATAATTGGAAAAATCAATCAAATTGATCCCTCAAACTTTCTTTTTCCTTTCAATTAGATCCTAATTTTGTGAATCATGGACTGTTTAGTTATTTAAATGCTTTCAATGGTTCAACTTCATGTTTATCTGGTTATTTGAGGTGCCTTGACCCTTTTTATTGTTTTGAAACTAATATTTCCTTCATTTCATTGCAAGGGAGGTAACCTCTATTTCCTTGAATTTATTTCTCCTACGTGCTCCTACGTGTTATGTGTTATCCGTTTTCTTAGGGTTTTGCATCTAGATATCATGCTTTATGTGTTATGTGCTATATGTGATTTATGTGTTTATTTGCTTTATTAGGCTTTACATGATTTATTTGATTGTAATGAATGTGTGACATTACCACACTAGTCCAACGCTAGTCGTGGCCCCCTTTCCCGTCACCACACTAGTCCAACGCTAGTTGTGGCTCATTGTTCCGATTTTTCACTAGTCCAATGCTAGTAGGAATTCATAGATATGGGCTAGTCCAATGCTAGACCCTTAGGGACCTCCTACGCTAGATCATGTTTGTGTGAATCACTACATTTCATGCATGTTTTTCACCTTTTAGGGTTTTTACCATATTGCATGACACTTTCTTATGTACATCCTTTATCCCATATCCCTCCTTATACGTATATCCCTTTCCCCGTATTTTCCCTTATATGTATATTACTTACCCCTTTGTATGAAACATGACATTAGACTTGCATTTCATCTAAGCATTAGACCTAGGCTAGTACATTTGCTTGATTAGACTAGGAAAAATCCCTTGGATATGGGATATGGACGAGTTTGGCTTCTCTAACCTTAGCACGCTCGTATTCCCTCTATTAAAGGGAACATCGAAAGTCACGAGTATAGGTCCCCCGCACCCATTATGATGCATTCCTTTAGGTCATACACATTTGTATATTATTATTTTCTTTACTTTTTCTTTCTTTTGAGTCTCATGATTTGCATCACTCGTGATCTCTCCAAAGAGTCATTATTGGGCGTCACAATTAATGTGATTGGCACCATTCGAGTTTTGAAGGAAAATTTCAACCCCTCGATACCCCCCTAGGTCTAGGGTTCGCATTCATATAGTACATTCCAAATGTGATAAATTCTTTGGTTAAAACAAGAAAATCTTTGATTAAATCACGCAACTAGCCTTGGCTAGGTCGAAGGGGTGCCTTGGATTTCATCCTTGCCTTCCTCTTCGTCAAATGTGACTCCCGAACCTTTTTCTTTGATTTACGTAGACTAGGAGTCGTTTAAAAGGGGTTTTTTTTTCACTTTTTCCTTTGAAAACTCATTTTAGGTGACTTGGTACACCTCAACTCAATACCAAGTGGCGACTCCATTTTCCATTCAAAAAATCATTTTTAAACTATATTTTGGGTCAAATCGTCGCATTTTCAAGTCCCATTTAGACCCATGTTTTTCATTTTCTTTTTAAATAAAAAATTCATTTTTCAATAAAAAATCGAATCAAAAGCCATTTTCCTAAACTCTTCTTTTATTTTTTATTTAAAAAAATGGGGCGCAACAAACATGTCAAGTTCATACAATTAGCAAGTCATGGGGTAGCCACAAAAATATAGCACACAGGTGCCACAAGAGTACTTTTAGCTATAGAAGATTGAAGTAAAACCAAGCGCCTCAAAAGTAGGCTACGCAGTCATGTAAAATACAATGGCCTCAGCACTTAGCATCACCCCTGCTAATCCTAGTTGTACTAGTCAAAAGATCAAAAGTCAAGTAGTCAATCACTAGGCCTAGTCTACAGTAGGACTACCGGGCGGAACCTCCTCCTCAGGATCCTCCTCCGGATCCTCCTCCTCCTCAGAGCTTTGGACTACACCCATCGCCTCATCCACTAGTCTAGTAGCATCAGTCAGGATCCCGGAAGCCCGATCACGGATCTCCTCTCCTAGTCTAGTAAGTCGAGTCCTAGTACTCTGAAGCTTCTCACGAATCACTGTAGATGTGGCCACCTCGCCCTCGAGTACCTCCTCGAGCTCAGCAATCCTCTCACCCTGAGCCCTTACCATCTGTCTAAACTCATCCACCTCAGCCTGTAAGTCCAAGTTGGCATTCACCAACTGACGACGCTCGTCGTCCAAGGCCAGTACAACGTGGTTTGGGTAAGCAAAGGTTACCCTACAAGCATATCGGGGGTATCGAGTAGCGTACACGAGCTCCCCCACCTAGAGTTCGGTAGTAAATAGGCCTAAAAGACTCTACGTGACCATTAGCATGGCCATTCCCATTAGCTGCCGGAGTTCTATTTCCGTTTTCCATCCCTGCAAAATAATTACACCTTTTGGGTTAGAAATTTAAATCACTATCTAGTTCGGATGTCGCTTATGCGTGCCTACCCCAATCACTAGTATGCCCCAAGTACCTCTTAAGGTATAACTGAATTATCCGGTCTCAGGTCTTAAGGGTAGAGTATTTAATATGTCTCCCATATAGATCTCTAGCCTAGCGCTCTGATACCAACTGTGACGCCCCCACTTCTCCCTAAGGCGAATCAAAGGGTATCCGCGAAATGTCTACCCAGCTCTAACCAGGACTAAAGCAATTTCTGTTCAAACTTATAGCGGTGCTAAACGTTAACAACTAGATAATATAATTACAATTAGTGCGGAAGCGTTCAAACTTAACGATATATAATAATCACCCAATCCTTATATCGGGTTTCCATAATACAGCCCAAAATATACAATAGCCCAAAAGTCCAGACAAAAGAATTGGAACCCTATTACAAGAGTACACAAAAGAGAATTTCCTCCGAATCTCAATCCAAACTCAAATCCTGTTAAGGAAAACAAATCTACAGGGTGAGCAAAACGCTCGTGAGGCCAAAAACACACATGCAAACACGTTGTTCAAGTAACAATCCCAATTTAACAAGTAGAGCAATAATATTGCATTAAATAACAATTCGAACGGGAAAAGTAAATAGAAATAATTCAAGGATATCGGAGCTCTCAGGAGCTAATTTCCACTTGCTTTGCCAATATCATTCGTATACCTTCCCGCGCTGACACTCCGTCAACCGGGTTGGTATTTCTATTCCGTAGATCACCACTTACTTCCCTCCGTCCACCGTGCACCTCTTGGGCCCGCAAGACATTTATAAGGCGATATTTCACGAGTATGCCAAGCAAGACCTCTTATTAGGTCAAGCTTAATTATCTCATGGTTCGCCAAGATTCCCGACCAAGCCCATGCCGGCTCGAGTCCAAGGTCGGCCTATGAGTTTGGGCGTCCCCCATGTATATTTAGAGTCGAGGAGATTCACTCCAACGACGTATGCAACCATAGCATACCATTTCATTTCATTCAAACATTCAATCATCTCATTTCATTCAATTAAGTCATTCATAATTCATTTGTTTCATTTTAATCATGAGTCATTCATTTCAAATAAGAACGAGTGCAGTAAAGTACACACTCGCCTCCATTTTCAAAATCTCCAAGCAATTATAACAATTAAGCATGTATCAGGTATTCATACACTTGACACTCACCAATATAAGTAATGAGGAAGAAATGTCACTCGGAGCTTTAGGCGTTCACTGGGGGATCCTCTTGAAAGTCCTCTTGTGTGCCTGAGCAATTAATAATGGGTTATCACCGATAATTTCAAATAATAAGGGAGGTCGTACACTAGTACGATATTAGAATGTATCTCGAAAATCGAGCCTAGGTTTCTCTTTTTGAAAAATCAAGACTCAATAGGGTTACAAAACTCGAGTAAGAGCGGATCATTATCCTAAAAATCATTAGATGGAAACGAGTACATGCAAATAGATTTCAAAACGAACGACCGAAGTCGGAACAGAATGGCCATGTCACAATCCGGCCGGATTGGAGGCAGTGACCAATCCTTCTTTTTTTCAAATTTCATCACGAATCCGGCCGACTATCTGGCCAAGAACTGGCCGGATTCAAGGCCGGATTCTGGTGAACAGTTTCCCGTGCGAATTGCTTTCAAATGGTTACAATTTTTGATTTTTGGTGAAATCTTTGAAAATTCATAACTCACTCCATGATTCTTCAAAATTGAAAAATTTGGTACCGTTGGAAACATCTTTCAGAGTATTAAAAGTTTCTAGAAGACACCTTTCCATGAATCCAAGTGGAAGACAGTCAAATTTTGGCTTGAAGTTGATAACTTGTGTTATCGAGACAGATTGAAGTTGGTTTTCGACCAACTTTGAAAATTCGGCAAAATTCACTCAATTTGAACTAGCCTTTAAAATTTGATACTCTACTAGAGTTACAATCCAAGTTTAGAAAAAAAATCGGAACGAGAATTGAAGTTTTGAGCACTAAGATATGGTAGCTCAAAGTTACCCAAATTTCCTTGTTAACAAGAGTTTTCCAAAATCAAGTCATGAATTTTGGAAGTTTAGTTGAGCAATGAGACGACCTCGGAATAGCACCAAAATTAGCAGTATAATACTACCATATAAGAACTATTTCTTTGCCAAATTTCATGGATAAATAAGCACGGAAAGTTGGTTAACTAAATCACCCAAGTTCCAAAAATTCCAAGGCAAAACTGCCTTGTGAGTCTCATTTTCCGTTTACAAAACGTTTGGCTTACAAAGTACCTCAAACACAGTCCATTTGTATAGAAAATGTCTAAGAGGCATCCAAGACAAAATTTATGGGTGATTAACATCAAGAATTTCGAGTACAAGTCCCAAACCAAGATTAGTTAAGGATTTAGCCCAAGATGAGGAATTTCCTCATTGAGTCAGTTTCAAACTTTGGTCACAACTAGCTCAATTAAACTTGGAATTGAATGTGGTTGGTGGTGTTGGAAAATAGACTCATAAGGATACATTTTCTTAGAAGAAACTGTTTTCAAAATCTGTCCATAACTAGCTCATTCATGAGCATCAAGTTACAGCTCATGTGCTGTCTTCCAGGAAGCAACGAAACTGGACAGCGAATTTCAAATGAATGGTTTGGCTTGCTCAGGTGAAACCAGGACAAGAATTTTATACCAACGGAAATCTGGGAATATCTAGTTTCCGGTGCCACAAACGGCACTCAATTCCGACATCGGAGTGATGAGTTATAGCCAAAACAAGATGACTGCCTGGGCAGTGACGGGAACCAATTCCAGATTTCTAAGCTTCCGCAATTCCAACATTTGGGTGACCAAATCAAGTTATTTTTCAATGAAACTTTTTAAACACTCAATATAACATGTAAACAACATAAACAAGCCATTAGAACCTCAAAATTTCGCACCAAAGTGCTCGAACAAAGCAGGAGCAAAATGGTCACTTTTGGTTATTGCACCATCCTTGAGTTTCTATCAACAACCCAACATTAATCCACTAGTTTCGGCACTAAATAAACATTATTACCAGTAAAACACCACAAATCAGTCCATATATCCAAGGTGGGAGTTCATAGAGCCCACACAACCATTTTCCACCATAAACAAGCTGCCCATGAACATGCATGAGTATATAAGGGCACTAGAACTTCCATAAACCAACTTTTGAAGGTTAGATCGTTACCTACTTCACTTGGTGTGCAAAAATAGAACTTTTGGTCCTCTCCTAGGCCAAGAAAACCGTGAAAAGCTCCCCCTTTTTTGTAGCTTAATATGATCTTCAAGTAATAAACTAAGTGTAGTTAAATTTTGGTGCAAAATGGTGCAAGTTTGGTGAGCGAAATGGAGAAGAAAATTGAAGGAGCAAGCTTGGTTCTTTTCCTAGGAGAGAGAGAATTCTGATCTGAAATGAAGCTTCCAAAGGAAGCTTTAGTGTGTGGTCCAAAGTTGTCCAAAAGTCAACCCTCCTTCGCGCGTGCAAACGCGCGTTTTGTGCTCGATTCATCTCAAGTTTATTTCACTAGTGCACTAGACCTCCAATACACTTATATTCATATAAATATTATTCACTCTTAATTGTCCCAAAATGAGGGTCTAAAGTCTCTCAATTAAATCGCGCGTGAGAAAACGCGTATTTCCAAATTAAGCGCGATAAAGTGAAACCTTCAAGAATTTCTTATAACGATGGTACTAATAACTATCACTTGAATATTTAAGCACAAAAATACCTATTTCAAGACCATTGTGCAAGCCTCTAATTTTTCCAAGTTTATTGTATTCTCGAATCGATTATTGACTCCAATCGCGTATTCGCTATTTTCATTTAATGAGCTTTCAAAAATTAAATTTTGAAACAAGTCATTTTAAAAATATAACGAAACTATAAATCCATGTAATTAGGTCTAAAGAGGCTAGAAAATAATAATCAGAGTAAATAGGCAATTAAATATTTAAATAAACTCGAAATGGAATTTAAAATATTAATTTTTTGTGATTCCTCACATCTAAGGTGTTGTTTTTGCAATGAAAATTGAGATTTAACACTAGTTCAAGAAGTGCTAAACACAGGGAGTACACTCACTAAAGTAGAGGTGCACCTATGTGGTTTTTAGTGATTCATTTCATGTAATTTCACTGAAGAAATGAACTTGTAGCTAATTTCATAACCATGAGAATAGGTATGGATTAATTTTAAGTATAATTGATTCACTACGAAAGTAGGATTCAAATGCATAAGGAAATTACACAATAACTAGTCTAGATTTAGTACTCAATAATCCAAATATAGCACTTGTATGAATAGTTAGGGATACCACAACCTAAGGAGTTTTTATTTGTTATTTTGTATAATTTCAGTTGGTTAAATTTGTTATAATTCATTGATAGTCTAAATAATAGAGAAGCTTTAGTAATACCGGTAATTGTTCACTTTTTCTTGTGGGATCGACCCGATATATACCCTAAATTACTAGTTGACCTGTATACTTGCAGTGAACGGGTGTAAATCGGATTTTTTTTTTAACTTGTACGTATATAAAAAGCCAGTCAATAGCCTCAAAGTGCTTCAACAAAGAGGGATGTCATATGGCTTACCAAGAATTGAGGAGAAACATGAAGTTTGTGAAGGTTGTGCGCTTGGCAAACAACATCGGCAACCATTTCCTAAAGAAGTTGCATGGCGAGTCAAGAAGATCTTGGAGCTAATTCATACGGATATTTGGGGATCCATGAAGACAACTTCTGATGGAGGTAACAAGTATTTCATCATTTTCATTGATGATTTTTCAAGAATGACTTGGGTCTATTTCATGAAAGAAAAATCCGAGATGTTTTCAATTTTTAAGAAGTTCAAATGTCTTGTTGAGAAACAAAGTGGCTGTTACATCAAGAAGGTGAGGAGTGATCGTGGTAAGGAGTACACCTCAAATGCATTCCAAAATTTTGTGAAGATGAAGGTTTGGAGAGGCAGCTGGCCGTTGGCTACACACCACAACAAAATGGAGTCTCGGAAAGAAAGAACCAAACTGTGATGGAGATGGCAAAATCCATGTTACATGACAAAGGGTTGCCAAAGAAATTTTGGGCTGAAGCCATTTATATAGCTGTGTATTTGCTCAATAGAAGTCCTAAAAAGACCGTGTGGAATCAAACTCCAATTGAATCATGGAGTGGAAGGAAACCATTAGTGAAACACTTGAAGGTTTTTGGGAGCATTTGTTATGCTCAAATTCCAAAAGAAAAGAGGTACAAGCTTGATGAAGTAAGTGAAAAATGTATTTTTGTTGGTTATAGCTCCAAGTCTAAAGGTTATAGATTGTTTAATTTGAAGACTAACAAAATCATTATTGGTCGAGATGTTGTATTTGATGAAAATGTTGTTTGGAATTGGGATGAGAAAAAGATTGTGAAGCAGGGTTTGGCATCATGAAGAAGAAGAAAATTCAACAAATGAAGAAGAAAATGGTGATGATTCAACACCAACAAGCAGTCCACCATCATCTCCAAATTCAAGTTCGAGTTGGAGTTCTCCAAACACAGCTCCAAAGAAAATGAGGAGTTTAAGTGATGTTTATACAAGACGTAATTTTTGCATTCTTGAACCAGAAAATTTTGAAGAAGCATATGCAGAAAAGGATTGGAGAAAGGCAATGGAAGATGAAATTTATGCAATTGAAGATGGTGAAGTTGAACTAAAATTTTGCAAGAGTAAAGACCAAGTTGCAGACATCTTTACCAAGGCACTTCCAAAAGACAAGTTGAACTATTTTCAAGAGATGCTTGGAGTTCAAGAATAGAACATTAAGGGGGGAATATATTGAATAATGTGCTGAATCAATTAGCTTGATTAATGGGGTAGTTGGAATGCTCTCTAGATAATGGGAATGTTCTCTAGAATGATGGAAATTAAGAGAGTTGTTGGGGTGGTTGGAACACTACCCTATGTATCTAGAAAGATCATTTACAAGTACAAATAGACCTTGTAAGCTCCAAACCATTATAAGTGAGAGTGAAAGAAATAAAAGGAAGAAACAATTGAAGCTACTCCTGTCTCCAATTTTTCCTCTCAATTCTTGGCCTAATATCCAACAGGGAACAACACTTTCTTACATTATCCGCTGGGGTCGTTAGTTGAAGGAACTAAAGCTGATAAAGACTTGGGACCAAAAAGAGGCTGATAAAGACAAACTACACGCAGGAGAAATGACTCAAAACCTAAGGTCAGTTCTCAAATTAATTATTGTTGCTTAAACTATTAGCTTGTCCTTTTAGTTTTTTCCTTTGCTCGACAAATCCATGAAACAGCTTTTCACAGCTTATTGATAAGAGAGAACTGCAGTTGTGAAAAGGATAAGAACAACTACAAAGGATGAGAAGTGAACTTGCCTTATTTTACCCCCCAAACAAAAGAGGCCTATATAGAAATACATAATGCACTATCAATTTCGTAAACTTTTTATTTTTGCTAAAGTATTACATGAAACTGTGGAAATTTGTTGCTTTAAATAAGAGATGGGTTAAATCCACACTTCTACAGCCTAAATCCACACCCGTAATGTATTAATGACTTGTATCGCGAGTATTGATAATTTGTACTATTAATATTAAAAATTATAGTAGGTGTGGATTTAAACTGTAAGAGTGTGGATTCAGTATTACCCTTTAAATAATTAAGAAAAAACTTCATAATGTATAAAGATTTACGCACATTGCACAGATTCATAATGCCTTTTCTGTCCGCACGTTTACCGTAGACCTTGTTTTCATAGGGCTTGTGCCCTCGTATAATGTACAGACATTCATGCACATTGTACAAGTACATAGATTCTGAGGAATTTTGATCGTGTCTCTAGTCCGTATGGGTGAGGGCTTTGGTTTACTATGGTTGGCCAACAGAGGGAAGGGGACCAAACAAGCGTATAGCAGAAAAAAATTCCAATGGAATAAATCAGGGGAAAGGGGCAACCACCACACAACATGAGATCTCAGAGAGGTATACCTTGATCAGTGAGCCTTGCTCATCCTACCAGTTCATGGCTACTATAATAAATCATTGTTAAAAGACTTTCTTGTGAAGTTATTCATCATCTTTCGTCCTGTTCAGACATTGTCAAGCCTGAAATGTAGCCAACTTCAACTAGCTGCCAGTCAAGGCTGAAATCTAGACAAATTGATATAGGTACCGTAATCAACCTCGAAAACATAGCATATTTCTTTTGCCTAATATAATTATCGAGAAGGAAATCAAATTAACATGTGGAACCCCCTCAGTATAGGAATCACGTAAAGAACTCGCTTAACCTACAAATCTGAACTCCGCAAATTGGGAGGCAAAAGCTGTTGCTGGAAGACCTGAGATGTTGTATCCCTAGCCTCCAGCCAAAACTCAGGAGGCTAAGGAGGACGTGTAAAACTCATTCAGTTTCAGCGCAATAACCCTGGCATCACATACTTTTTCATTTAACGAATCAATAGTTCTTAGCCTCATCATACAGAAGCTGGAATAATCATTCTCATGTTCAACTTTTCTCAAAATTTACCAAAGAGATTTGATATAAATATAAACCAAGACGATTTTCAAAAGAGTAACATCAGCTATGCTGATTTTTTGGTCAATACATTTGAAATTCTCATCCACTGTTAATCTGTTAAGTTGTTTATCGAATCTTTTATCTTAAAAAATGAAGTTTGTACTATGAAAATATAACACTTTCAAGGACATTAGCAAAACTAGCTAGGGTTACCAGTTAAAGAGATTAGACTTCGAATCAGATGCTTCATACTACTTGAGCTTCATCTTCATAAAAAATTCATGTGCCAAAGAACATTAAGAACTCTTGGAGGACCTATAACACATGAAAATAAGCTATCATCCCCTGAGTAAACATTAGATGTACATACCACTGGAAACCTCCTACAAGTGCCGAGATTCTTATCCACATCTTCAGCAGAATTAGATAATTCTCCAACTACATGTCAGTGCTTTCAAACTTCATTACAATGAGATAACTGAATTTCAAAAGCTATCGCCTAGAAACTGATGATTGATGCAGACAGGTCCAGTGAGAATGGCTTATAGATAGAGTCTGTCAGTGGCTTCCACTTAACAAAATGACCACAAAAGAATATGCAAATGTACTTAAACTGGTGAAAAATGTTGCTGCTAGTTCCATCCCTTGGCTGAGCAATCATCATTTCCATTTCCATTATCTAAAACAAGATGACAAATTCAGTCCAATAGAAAATGGCCAAAAGGTATCATGAGTTAAATGCTCAATCCACCTTTAACTTGCAATCAAGTATGATTTATACAATAAGCAACATCATGTGAATTACCTATGTTTTTGTTTGGAAAGAGTACTTTATTTTTTTGGATGCGTAATGGCTGTTACTAGTTGAACTGATGTGAATTTAGTACTCTATTGTTTGGATGGATAATGGCTGTTAGTACTTGAACTAATGTGGGCTTTGGAACCCATTTTGGTTAATGTGTGTTGTGATGAATTTAGAGATGTTTATAACCATATATATATATTTGAGGGTTCATTGTACATTAATTACTATCGTTTTTTGCATTAGTCGAGCCACAATTTTCTGCTATGGTTGTTGAAAATGCAATAGAATTGCAGCTCTGGTAGACAAAGTTGTAAGTTCATTAAGTGACGATTATTCTTGTCACAGAATACTAGGAGTGAGAGTGACAAGTTCAAGTTGTCACTGTGCGCGTTCAAATTTGTGACGACTTCTGCTATCTTTTATGACAAAAAATTTTGGAAACAGTGACAAAAAATTTCGTCACAGAATACTATTCTTTAGTGACGACTTTGTCTTCGTCATTAAATAATAATATTTAGTGACGACTTTGTAGAGGTTGTCACACGTACCCATTTGTGACATAGAATTAGTGACAACGATGTCACAATGGAAAAAGTCGTCACTATACTCATATAATGACGACTTTCTAATTTTTAGTAATGACTTTCTATTGTCACAAAAGGCCAAATTTCTTGTAGTGTTGGTTACCTGCATGAAATTCACACAATTTATCCCAAATATCTTTAGCTGATTTACAACCTTTAATCCTACTAGATTCATTTACATCTAATGCATTGTACAATATATACATGGCCTTGGCATTCAAAGAAAGGTATCTCTTGTCTTTTTCATTCAATTCTTGTCTAGTCTTTAATCTACTCAAATTAGTGAGAGGATAAGCGCAAGCTTGTTAAATACGCTATGCAAACTTCAAGCCATAAAGCCAATCAAGATATGTGTAATTATCCACGAACAGGCAATCTACATAAAATGAATGTCATCCAAAGAACAATATAACATATGCAGCTCAAGTGTTAAATAACAACATTCAGAAGCACATCTAGCACATCCTGCCAATTACTCAGTCACATTCAATACAAGCAGGTAAAATATGACAATCACAGCTAGATCCTTGCTAATGGATTAGGATTAACTCTGAGGTCTCCCTCCTCATAAGTTACACCATCATCAACAGTACCTGCTGTCCTGGGAAGACTGCCCTCACTATGACCAATTTCACTAGGTTGACTAGTGGCATCGGCTGTCGGACCAATGTTGCGACCCTATGAAAGAAAGTGAGGAAAAGAAAAGAGTCATTAGTACTGTTAGGTAGAATCACAAAAATGTAGTCATTGATCACGTCATATGTGTCCAGGATCAACTTGACCATACTTGAAACAAGATGTTGGACATAACTATAAACAAGCATTTTAAACATTGAATGTACATCTCAATACCACTCGGATCAGGTGAAATGTAATCTGAAATAGCACCAGAATATCATCTAAAGCTCCCTGTGGTGTGGGACAGGAAAGTAGGTTAAAAATTTAATGCAACCAAACAAACTGACTTCTTGTACAGAGTTCTGACAAGAAGTTAATGATAACGACAATCCAGTTAAGCAACGCTCATAAGATCTGAACACGTAAATCTGAAAGGGCATTTAAGCAGTGGAAAAGACAGCAAGTTTGTTCGGCTTTTTAGGGGGCGGGGGTTGTGTAATATCCAAAACTGATCCAAGTGAACTACATAAAATATCTAAGGACATGGAATTCTAGCTTCAACTGAATGATATGCCTTTGACAATGCTAATACAATCCATGCCTTGAAATGGATAACATGCTCAGAACTTTTGCAATATATGCCACAAATTATTCTTTTTGGCCAAAAACCCTTATACCTTGAGAAAACCCAATATACAAAGAGTTGTAATATGGTAATTTATTAAAAATTAGTATACAATTGATAACTTAGAGAAAATAAAAAATTTAGGGCATATAATAGATGCTTATCAATTCATTGGAGGATTGGCCATATACGTGCAAAAATAATAAAAAAAGTCGAGCCTTTTATAATCCTCCTCCATTTCTTTGATCTGTTGTTGCTTAGTCCGGGCACAAGGCAAAAACCTACAAAATTAGAATCAATTGGCAATAATCAAATCTAGCTGTATAATTTCAAAACAAAGGAAAACAAAATTTAAGAACTAAGGAAAAGCTGAACACTAAGACATACCTTTTCTGCAATTCAGCCCTTGAGACAAACCTTTTCTGGGTCTCATCATTGTTGACGGTATTAGACAATATGAAGGCACCATCATTTACAAACTCAACAACCTCCAATGTGCCAGACTGAACAGAATTGCTACCTATGTATACGCTGTAGTTAGACTCAACTTGGTATGACTGTCACTTCTTCATCCAAAGGTTAAGGAGCTGTGTGGCGCTGAAGTAGAAAAAAATTCCAAGCTCTACAAGGGAGGAGATTGAGGCTGAAGATGGAGAGGTTGGAGTTCAACTGACGTAGATGACATCTTTTCTATCATTTTATTTCTTGTATTGATTCTCGTGTTTAGTGAATATACAAGTTTGGATTTTGTTTGTTTTTCCCTTATGTCTTGCTAATGTGTAAACCAAGAGAATGGATTAACTTCTATGATTTGTAAGTAAATTTTTCATGGTTTTTTGAGCTTATTTCTTGACCATGTTATTTAATACTTTTGTTGTTAAAATCATGATTAACTTGGATTCATTAGTTGTGATTATCTAAAGGTGTTATTTTTATCAATAGTCATTGTGACTTAATACTAATTCATGGAAGTGTTAAATGTATGGAGTTAACACTGATGTAGGGTTACACCTTTAAGGCTTTAGTGGTTTGTTCCATATAATTTCATAAAATTTAATGAATCCATAATTAGTTTTATATCACATCAGTAGGTGTGAAGTAGTTATAGGTATGGTTAGTATACTTGTGAAAGCATGTATTACGTACATTTGAAAATTATGCCATAACTAATTTAAGCAATGAACTCATTTAATCGATAATTTTACTTGCAGAATAGTTAGTAAATCCATAACCCTAGGATTCTTTTTGTTATTGTTTTTACTATTATTTTATGTTAGTATTATAGATTTGATTGCTTTACTTGTAATGGTCTAACTAATAAAGAAGTTCAAAAACCACTGATAGTTAATAATATTCCCTGTGAGATCGACCCTAATTATCACTATATTTGTTTGATCTGTATATTTGTAGAAAATCGAGTTAATTGGACTTAATTGATTTGATAATTAGGAATTTATAACTTGAAAACCTAAATCACATCAAATTTTTGGCACCATTGGTGGGGGAAGGTTTGGTTCAATATCAGTGCTAAAAACAACTTTATTAGTTTATACATTTTTACTTAATTTTCTTGAATTTGTTGTGTCTTTGTTATATATATATAGTTTATGTATTTTAATTATTCTATCTTTTTTGACTAATTGTGCTTTTGAGTTGGTTTGAAAGTGTTTTTAGGGTTTGAGAAAGATAGAAAACAAGTGCAGATAAAAGCTTGAGAGAAGGGAGCTTTGCAATGGACCACTACTTCCAATGCATCTACAATAGATATAACCAAGAAAGATCTGTATGTATGTATGAAAATGATGGTATTATTAAATGCTCAATTGGACATGATGACATCTATGCTTGAACAAAAGAGGAATGATAATGCTTTTAATTCTAATCATGTAATTTGTGACTTGTGTGGAGGTTATCATGCGACTTATGAATATATGCAAGTACAAAATATGGATTATTATGATGAATTTGGGCATTATAATTCTTGTTTTGATCAATGTAACCCTAGTTGGGGTAGTTATTATGATTATGGTTGGAATAATCAATGTGTATATAGCGAATCTTCAAATTATTATGATTATCAACTCGAATGTGCCCAATATGAATCTAAGTCATTTTGGGAATTAGCTAATGCACCTTGGAAGCAAACTACTAAAAGATTAGCTAACGAATCTAGACTAACTTGGGAGGCAGCTATAGAAAGGTAAGCTAATAAAATTGATTCAAATTTAGAAAAGCTAACTAATGCGATTTCCAACATTTTTGATAGGGTCGAGGAAAGGCAAAATGAATTAGCTTCTCACTTTGGGATAATACAAGACCAATTACGTGTTTTGTGTAAAATTATTTCTTCTAATAATATGCAAATTTACTCTAACATGAGTGGCAAGAATGTTACATATGAAGGTGGATTGCATTTTGATGATAATGATGAACCTAATTGGAATTCAATTGAGAACATGTCCACTTCATTTGATAATGCATTTGGAATAAATTTTGAATCTCAAGAGGGAAGCACTAATGGCTCATATTTCACCTCTCTTGAGAATTGTGTTGAAAGTGTGGGTTTCCAAATCATAATAGCCCAAGAAAATCATGCGAAAGTTCCTTTAGTAAGTTCTCAAATGATGCAATTATTAGGTAATATATGTGAAACACTTGAGATTGGTAAGCCAATTCCATCTTCCATATCATTAAGTGATAAGGCTCATAAGGCGTAACTGCCATTTGTTGATCCACCATATTCAAAATTGGTGGATTACTCATTAACAAAGCCATCTTAACAAGGACATAACAATAGTCAATCTAATGACTATAAAGAAGTACTTATTAGGAGGCAATCCAATGTTTTGTATTAATTTATTTCATTTTAGTGTATTTTCATGTTTCTTCTAGGTTTTTAAGTATATTTGTAATGTTTGTTTTGTAGGGTTCAAGAACAAGGCAAAAGTTACCTTTTCGAGGTTGGTGAAGAACATGAAATATGAAGAACTCAACCTCTTAATTTGAGATTTACATGTTTTTGATTCGTTATAAAGGGGTAGATTGCATATTTAGGTTATTTTAAACTTGCTTGAAACTATGATTGGCTTCATGTTTCTAGGGAAGAAGGAATCGAGTAAAAATTGCAAAAGTGAAAGTTTTCTATAGTTTAATTGTAGAAACTCAGAGATCAGCGAGGTAACCCTCATGGATCCCTAATTAAAACACAAGGTTCGCAGTTCTGCTCCTAGATGAATAAAGCTCCAGGAACCATGAGGGGATCTGTGAGGTGAAGCTCACGGATCCATCCTTGCAGATCCCTGAGCATTGCCTTTAGGGATGACAATGGGGTCGGGCACCCGCGGGGGCCATTGGGGCCGGGGATGGGGCAGGGGCGGGGGGAGGGGGGAATTTTTCCCCCTTTTAGAAACGGGCCCCGCCACCCATTTGAAAAAAAAAGATGATATATATGTGTGTGTGTGTGTACATAATTATATATATAATGATATTATCAATTATACTACTAATTATACATGTCTATTAATAAAAGTTATTAATTATTTATATTAAATTTATTAATACATTTATATTAAATTCCTAACTACACTTAATATAATAACACTTTTTTCTAAAAAAACACAATAATAATTTAGTGATTGTATTTGTATCAAAATTCAAAGTGAAAACTTGATTATTTTAATTATATTTGTTTTATCATATTAGATTGTATTCAAATAACTTTTGGTTAATTCTTTTTATGAGTGTCAATTGTGAAATTACAATAAATCATAATTTGATGATGTGTTGATATTTTAGTACTTGATTATTTGCTCAAATTTAATTATAATGAAATTATATAATAAAATTTTTTTTAACCCCATGGGTGCCCCCGTGGGGGAAGCGGGGCGGCGCGGGGGTAGCCGGGGGCCGGGGGAATTAATAGGCAATGGGGCGGGGGGTGGGGGAGGGTCCCCCTTAAAAGTGCAATACAATAAAAAACTTTGCCCTCCCCAATTGCTCAACAAATCTCCCCATCAACCAAATTACATTTTGTGCCTCAAAAGGAGCCCCTTCAAACCTTGCTTTCTTTCATGCTTTCCACAGAAAACCATAGGATCAGACAAGGAATTATGGCCCCAATATGGTTTGCCGAGACAAGTGGAATAGAACAATACCAAGATAAACACATTGCAGAGAGTGAACAATACCAAGGAATTAGGATCTAGTTGAAGAATGCCGAATCTTCTCCAAAAATGTCTCTAGATTTGAACTGCTATTACACCAATGAGGAATAGATGATTTAAGGATTCTTCATGCATCAAACAACAAGAATAGTGAGAAACCAAAATGATTCCCCGCCTCTTCAGATTTAAATCCAATGGGACCAGGTGCTCCAATACTTTCCGGGCAAAGAATGATATCTTTAACGGCAGTATATCATTCCATATAAACCTGTCAACCAAGGACGAATTCTTTTTTTGCCAAAGAGATTCCCCAGCCGATTTAATTGAAAAATCTCCTGTTGAGGAGTCCAACCAAATCATAGTATCATCTTGGTCTGGAAACAATTGGATCTCCTGAACTTGACGAACCAAATGCATCAGTAACCGGAACTTCAACACTTCAATATTCCAGCCAGAGTCCCCAAAAAATTCAGCCACTAACATATGAGGAGGATCACGAATAGAAACGATGTCTACAAGGGGCACTTCCAATAAGCACTAATCATACAAAAAAATCAATGAAACCCTTGCCCAAACACCACCTAATCTTGGATTCAGCTAATTCCTGAATATGCTCAAGTCACCTCCATGATAGAGGGGGCCTATAAACCTGCACTTTTAACGGATTATATATTTCAAGTGCATAAATTCTGCCCATATTGAGTCATTCTTGCGCCGATGCCACCACAATTTACAAGCAAAAGCCATTTTCATATCCCCAAACGATTGAAATCCCAATCCACCCTCCACTGTTGGAAAACAAGCTTTATCCCAAACAATCCAATGTATTCCTTTAACACCGGTAGATTTATCCCACATGAATGAATCACAAATCCTTACCAACTTTTGAAGAACTGCTTTAGATGGCTGAAGAACCTGTAATAAGTACATCGGAACAGATGACACTAATTGCCACCACTTAATTACATGTTACTCCACCAGTGCTAGTAATCTTGTGCATGGATGTAACTATGAACATAAAATCAAATAAATACTCCAAATTCAAAACCATATGAAATTGACATCCAAATATTTATGAAACTTCTTGATACGGCACAATACCAAATTGAGTTTTGTGTGATTAGCTTTAATCTTGGTTTGATTTTCATTTATTCTGGTTTTCTTTGTGATGATTCAAATTTTGGGAAAGGATGAGGATTAAAAACTGATAAATAGAGATCTCTTGATATGTTAATCTGATCTATTTACTGACCAGAAAAATAGAAATCTATTCTATTTTTGGATTGATTTTTTTTCTCTTACTTGAGAAAGTTTCGAAAGAAACAAAAACGACTTCTAACTTTGCTGATGTTGTCCTAAACAGGCCAATCTAGAGGGAGGATAAATAGTTTGATATGTGATATTTGACTACATCTAAGACTTAATTTGACTTGGAAAAACTTCATTAAATTAGAATAGGACAAAACAGTTTCAAACTCCAAGTATATTCCAAATTATATAATGATTGGAATAAAGCAAATAATTTAATCAAATATCAGAGTAAGCGCAACATAGATAATATCAAAACTTGGTGTAAATATTCAACTTAACTCTTAACACGAAAAATAAAGTGCAGCAAAAATAAAAGAGAGTAAACAGTTGACAATAATAAACAAAACTAATTAGTATTTGATTTTATTATTTAGGTGTAATGATAGTTTTAGTTTAATGTGATAAGTGGCATAAGAATTGGTTTCATAGTTGATTTCATCGTTGATTTTGCATAGGTATGCATAAGTTGAGTTCATTGTGATAGTTGATTAGATAGTAGTATTTATAGGCTTTGTGGCCGATTGGTCTAGGTGTACAAAACACTTAAGAGTGATTGATCTATTAAAGTTTAGTTATATTTCGACACATATTTTGCCTTCCGCATTCTATCGTTTATGATAAACAAAAGCCTTATAGCCCTGTTATATTCATTCTTTATCAACTATATTTTGACTAATTGTTTCTTGTTTTGCAAAAATATATTATCTTCTGCTGTATATTTTTTCATGCTAACAAGCCATATCCCAACTCTGGATTCAAGAATTTGATTCGGGGGTGTCTAGGATGCCTATGCCATAGTGACAGTTATAGAGTTTGTGGTAGAGTACTCAAAAATCGGAAAATGGAACCTCTATGGAGTTAGTTTTGAGCTACTCGTTTATTGATTGACAAATAAAAAAAATTGTCTCTAACTGAACAAAGATTTGAAAACAAGGACTAAGCTGAAATTATTTCTGTTATTGTAGGTAGTGATATTTTTTTTTTTTAAAAAAAACAAGGATCATGTGAAGAGTTGTTGGTGTTGGTTGTTTATACAAAGGTCCAGGCATAAGCTAGCTAGGAGGTATATTTGTGACTTGAGGGCACATAAATTGTTTTGAGTTATCATAGATAGAGAATTTCTGGATGGTGAAAATTTTAAAATTTTGCACATTTGAAGTTGTGGTGAGGAAAGATTTGAATGGTCAAAAAAAATAATACAGAAGTGTCTTAAAAATTATTGTTAGGGTGAATTCAATAATGGTTTTCAAAAGAAATTCTGAAGAATAAGAAAAAGTTACTTTTTCAAGAATATGCAAATATATGGGTGGAGAATTTTATAAAAGATTTTTTCTCACTTCTAAGTCATCTCATCTTTTTTGGTTGATGTTTTTTATATTTTAAAGGAATTTTCATATGAATCTGATCACAAGTCAAAAATTGGTTTGGAATAGGAAGTTAATTCTAAAGAGGTTTTGTTTATTGACAACGGAGAAATTTCTAAAGATTTTAATGAGCATGAAAACTTTGATTTGCACCAATTATTTGGGGTGACTGATGACAACAAATTTTGTTACTGAAGGCATTGATTTGGATGAAGATGACAAAAAAATGGTTTCTTTAAATTGTGGAGTGGATAAATGCATTGATTTGGAAATTATTTTTGGCAAAAGGAAAGGTATGATTTCTTGGGTTTTGAAAATTGTGTGGATGGTGGTTATCATGGATATGGTGATTATAATGGTGAATGACTCAGTACGAATGAATTTTTTGTTAATAGTGAACTGGTTGTCAAATTGTATGCAAACTACAAGCCTATTCCATTCCTACAGGTGAAGGCAAAAATTTTAACCAATTACAAATTGGAGTTGCACGAAGTCAACGCTATAATAGAGTTTGCATTGGAGATTGTTACTCGTGATGGCATTAGAGATGATATCCGTAAGAGTTTAGTTTAAGGAGGCAATGTTGATAATATTAAATGAAGCTAATTGATATTTGATTTTATTATTTAGGTATTATTATAGTTTTAGATTTAATAGTTAAAAGGGGTATAGGAGTTGGTTTCATAGTTAATTTGGTCATTGTGTTTGCATAGGTACATGAAAGCAATGTCCATTATGGTAGTTGATTAGATTGATTGTATTTTAAGGGCCTTGTTCTTATTACCCAAATTTAAATGTTATAACTTTTCTCTATTGTTTTTGTTATAGTCTTTCAAGAGATCAAATTTTTTCTTGAAAGTCTTGAATTCTTTAGTTTCTTGATTTTCTTGTTTTGCCATTTGAATTAGTTTTTGTCTAAATGGCAGTCATGATTTCTCTAAAGTATGGGGGCAGGAAAATTTAAACTGTCTCATTATTGGTCAACCTGCTACCGTGGAAAATGACGTACATATTAGAAAAGTTTTCTTTACTCTCCTTGTACTTTGATTACTTGGACTACAAAATCAAATCAAATTATGAGGTAAAGTAATGAAAGATTTGTCAATAACAATATAACAATGCTAGCAGAAAACCACCATAAAAAGTAAATCATTAACATAAACTATTCCTAAAACATACATTATGGAGGGCTTTATATAGAAGATATTGAATGCCAATCCAGTCATTGATTCAAAAACTTGATTAGAAAAAGGGTCATTAGTTCAACAGTTGGGCTAACCATTATTAATCCGCATCATTATTATAAACATCAAAAAGATGCAAATAATTGTAGACACTTTGTTTATGATATCAAAATTAAATACTTAATCATCATTATAATCTTTGAAGAAATACTTAATTGACACACAAAATTAATTTTTATAAACAAAAGGTGAGGGAATTGTAGATAGCACTATTTCTTGCCTTTTTAATTTTTACACTTCCAATGCTCCTAAATTATATGAGTAATAATTTACAAGATAGGTATGAAAAGAATAGAAGGCAATGATAAAGAAATTATATGCATTAAAGAGTTAAAAAATTAAATATACTATATAGGTTGTAAATGTTAGAAAATAGTAAAGATGCAATCGTGGAAGAGAGACAAAGATGAGTAGAATAAGGCAAGAGTTATTACTGTTTAATTAATTGGAAACAATTATGCACTGATAAGTGGTAATGTTTAAGCCTAGTTGGGTAAGATGCCTTACATGTAACCACAGGTCACTTGAGTGATCAAGGGGATAAGTGGAGCATTACTGTTGATCCTCTAGAGAAAAAAAGAAAAAAGAAAAAATTTGTAATGTTTAAATCTAAAGGAGATTTACAATAACTTCTGGGTATTAGACACTCCAAATCAATTCATCGTGAGATGGTGAAATAAGTGTTTTGGACCCTTGAATCATAAAAGTTTCAAATATTTAAAACATAAACTAATATCATTATTTAAAGAATGGTTTCCTGAAATGATCATATAAATTTTTTTTTTAAATTTAGAATGTACTTTAATGTGATTTATTGAGTAAATTTAATATTTTTGGCTTAATTAAAGTTGGTATGAACGGTTGGTTCACTCAAAACTATGTTCAATTTAATAGTTCAATGGTTGAGCTACACAATTTTTCCAGTTTGATACAATCTCGACCGCAAGCCAATGGTTCAACTGGTCTGATTGGCCAGTCAGGCTCGGTTTCAAAACATTTTTGTGTGTTTCATCGTGATTAAATAATTCAAAATTAAGTACAGGAGAAAAAGGAAATGATACATAATAAAGACAGGAAATGAATGAAAACAACTAATGAATTGTACTATAAACAAAAATAAACGGGAAGCAACCAAAAAAAGAGTAACTCTATCTAGCATTTATAATGAGATTGAAGCAAAAAAGACATAAGGTGAAAAAAGCTCAACGTCAACTGAAAAATGGACATTCAAAAACAAAAGAAACCACAATATTTGGTCGTTATCAGAGCTTGAGAGACAAGTCCAGTGCATACTCCTTATGTTGTTGGTTGTCTAGTTCTTTGTTTCTACTATTATCATCATTTCCAATTTGGTCTCCGAGACAAATCTTGAGCCAACAGCAGATGAAATACTAGTAGATGCTGCAAAATTTTCTCCATTGAAACTAGCAATTCTAGATGGCATTCGTGGATCATTTGCACTCCAGTTTGTGGTCCTGATAGAAGGCGTAGCAGATAGATAAAATGCATTTGTAGGTCTAGCCAATCCTTGATTAGGATGGAAAGGTCCTGCAAAAGTATTTAGGGTTGTATAATGGGTGTTAGTAGTTGTTGGACTATTAAGATCAATTGCAAAATTAAGATATTGATGGTTTAAGTATGAGAAAAATGCACTTTTCATCCTCAAAGTTTCACCCAAAATACATTTCATCCTCAAAGATCCGTAATTTTGGCCAATTAAGGATAATTGACGAAACTTTGCATTTTAACCATTAGAACCAACTTTAAACCCAACAAAAAATGGATAAAATCCAATGGAGCCATTTTTTCATGGAACAATAATTTGCAATGGACGAAAACTGTAACAGCCCCACTTTCCCCTAAGGCGAACCAAAGGGGTTAGCGGACTGCCTGCCCAACTCTCGCCAGGACTACGGATCAGTTCACGTCGATCTAAAACGTTCCGGAACGTACCTACGCGCGTAAACAAGTCAAAATCACAAATTTAAAAATACGAAAATCGAAACCGATGATGAACAGTACCGGCCACGTCAGAATCCAGATACTAGGCCGAGAGTAGCCAAAATTTTTCTTTTGCCGTTTGAAATACGAGTTGATCCGAAATTCAACCAAATATCAACCAAACATACATACATTGAAATGTAACATTTTCAAGCCAAAGCGGCATATCAAAAACCATTCATTACGAATATACATGTTCGGTTTGCCAATCAAAAGAAAGTGAACCCAATACACATTAGGGTTTCATTCGAAGAGCTATCCAAAAGATACATTTACATGAGCTCAACTTGACAACCAACAAGTATAACCTTTCCAAAAGTGGTCATTTTCCTGTAAGGAAAACAAATGGAACGGAATGAGCTTAAGCCCAGTGAGTTACTACCACATAAGCAACAAAGATCACATAAGCATAATCTTTCATTTCAAGTACACAATTAAGAAGTAAAACAAGTCGGTAAAAGGATACGGACGGTTCTCAAGAGCCCATTTCCACGCTTACATTCTTGATCCAATCTCATTGACTCTCCGTCAACGTTTATGAGTACCAACCGTAGAACCCACTTCACTCCCATCCCTTCCACCAAACATACCCCAACCGGGCCCGCACTCCAATCAGTAGCTTTTGGTAATACTCGAGTTTACCGGAATCAAGAGTCTCATTACTACAAGATTCCCCAGTACAGTCCCCGTGGCATGTCAATTTTCACGACCAAGCCCTCGCCGGCTCGATTCAATTGACTACCAACGGGGTTGAGCTCAGTAGTACAGTAAGGCCGTTGGATACTCGTCCAAACGACACCAAATCAGTTTTTCATGAAGTGAATTCAATATCTCATATAGCAAGTGCAGTATATCAGTGAAGCGGTAAACAGTCATTAACGGTATCACAAGGGGTGAGGGCGGTCAAGTACACCCTCACCTCTATCATTTCCAATAGCCAAATAAGCCTTCAAGGCATCAAAATCACATATAGCAAACCCACATTGTAACATTCAAGTGAGTAGTATACTCACTTATCAATTAAGTGTTGTTTCATGCACTTCCGTCAAGAGAATGTCGTGAACCACCGTCACACCCTAGAACACGTAAACAAGTACAATGAGACTCGATAACGAGTCATAAAGCAATGCCAATCACAACCCCAATAGGGTTTCATATGCATATACAAGTATCATAGGTAACCAGAAAATCCGGAAATGCAATTAACTTTGGCCCTGAAAAAAACAGTTTTTGTCCTCATTTTGCGGTAATGGTACCAATTTCACTACGATTATCGGATGAGGGTGCAAGATCCACCATCTCAAAGCTAAAAGACAGGGCTACAACATTACAGAAGGTCACTCAACCCAGTTTTGAGTGCAAACAGGTCAAAAATGCAAGATACTATATCAAAAACGTAAAACAGATTCACCAAAACGCATTCTAGCGGAAACATCATAACTCAGGCTCTACAAGTCCAAATCCAGAAATTCCAAAGGCATATGGTAGCTAAGACATCAAGCTACATTTCATCAGAAGACCTCAAAGGCCAAATCGTGCATTTTCATGGTCGAAAATGGAAGACCACACGAAAACAGAAATCTGGGCGCGAAACAGGTTTCGAAAATAGTCAAGGGTATTTCGGTCATTTCACATGATACAGTGGTCAGATCAAGCTGAAAATTTACAGGAAACTAGTTTATAGCTTTGGCTACAACTTTCATGTTTTAAGCCAAGGCCAATTCGGCCTCTATCTAGGACCTAAAATTTCGGACAGAATGCCCCCCTCAAGAACCCTAGGTTTCTGAAATTTCTTCCAAACCAGAAATTGGTTGCAAATACCAATCATGTACACCTACTAGAGTCATTAACATCATTTCCAACCATCATGGATAGCCATAACATCATGATCAAATTAAACCAGAAAAATCAACAATAAATTGAAAACTTCACCAAGTCATCCAAAAGCAAGAAATAAACCAGAAATTTCAGCACTTTAGCTACCACTAAGCACAACTTAAGCTTCATTAAGTGTAGGGGGAAGTTCATTCACCACTCACCTAGTAAACAAGAGAGGAAGAGTTGTTGGACACCTTAGCTTCCTTAAACACTTCACCTATCAACTCACCACCACCAAAAGAAGGATTTTTATGGAGCAATTCTAAGTTTAATTGGTTGGAATGGAAGATTGAGCTAGTTGGAAGCTTGAAATTTGGAGAAGTTTTCTTTCTTTTCCTAGAGAGAGAGCCGGCCAAGAAGATGAAGACAAGAGTGAATTTTGTGTGATTTTTGAGATATTTAAGCAATTGGTCAAAAAAGTCAAGAAAATGAATAGTTGTCCTACAAGTGCCACCACTCACCAAGTGACACTTGTCACTACATTTAAAGCATTTCTATCCTTTAAGTCTCTCTCACATCAATCACATCTCAACCTCTACTTATCCCTTAACACCCGATAAATTTCAACCAGTATCCAAAACTTAACCTAATTGGCCGAATTTTTCCGAACTTTTCGCACTAGTGGGTCCCACGTCCGATATATATCCTTAATTTTTCAAAAACTCTCCAATGCAAGAAAAATCATCTAAAAACTATAATTACTCATAAAATTCACCAGAAAAATTTCCTAAGCCAGAAAATGCAGAAAACATGCCATTAAAGGGGAAAAACCCTAGGAAAATTATTAAGAGGAATTTACGGGTTCTCACACTTTCTCCCCCTTAAAAGAATTTCGTCCTCGAAATTCCTTCTCATTGACTACTCCGGGATTAAATTGAGCATTATACTTAGCTAACAGATCTGTACCTCTTCACTGGCCAGGTTCAGTAAATTATTACCTTCCACGTCCTCTAATGGGTCAAAGACTTGATGTTGTTCTAAGGAATACACCCGAGAGGACAATTTTGATCCATCCTTGTCCCCCTTCGGCTGGGCAGGGTTGGTCGTAGTTGGTGGCAGAGTCCCTTGCCGCTCGCGCAGGCGAGCTGGACAGTTAGCAATTTGATGTTCGGCACTCCCACAGAGCAAGCATTTTCCTCCTTTCTTCCAGCAATTGTCCTCCGAGTGGTTTAATTTTTCCGCAATATTCACAGGGTCCGCGTGCTGCAGAAGCCGAGCCTCCTCTTGACGGGCTCTCTTGTGACACTCCCGGCATCCTTACTCCCCCCGTTCCCCGCCCAAACTTGGGAGGGGTACTTTCATCCCCCTGCCCCGAACTACTTCCAGGAAATCCTCTCTTTTTCGCTTGGAAGTTTTTCACCTGGAGCCTAGCATTCTCTACTCGTTGTGCCTTCTCCACTGCTTCGCTGAAGGCGTTAATTTGGGCTGCCGCGAGGTCCTTCTGGATTTCTACGTTCAGGTCCTGGACAAATCGCCGTATTTTTCGTTGCTCGGTCATGATGAGTTCGGGCGCAAATTTGGATAGGCGGGTGAATTGGCTCTCATATTCCGCCACAGTTTGAGCTCCTTGGCGGAGTCGAATGAACTCGTCTTCCTTCCTCTCCTGAACTAGAGGAGGGAAAAACTTTGCATTGAACTCTCTGATGAAGTTCACCCAAGTCCTAGGTGTCTGTTCTAGTTCCCACTTCTGCCGAATTAACAGGCTGCCCCCTCAAGCTGGAACACGGCAAAAGTCACCTGCCGTTCGTCAGGGTAGTGTAGGGCTGCAAATATATCCACCATCTTTTCAAGCCATCTTTCGGCAACGTCTGGGTCGGGTCCCCCAACAAACTTTGGCGGAGCGAACTTTTGGAATCGTTCGAGAGCTCTATCTTCGCTCTCGATATGGTTACCAGGGTTTTCAGGGTTAGGGTTTGGGTTTTGGCCCTGTTGCTACACCACTTGTGCTAGCAAGTCTGTCATTTGCTGCATAGCAGCAGCTATCTGCACATTAGGGTTTACTTGCGGCTCCTGATTGGGTCCAGTAGAGGTTTCCCCCATACCCCTAACCGGTGTGGGTTGTCTAGTTCCGCGCCCACGTCCCCGACCGCTCCGTGTACCTTCCATGAGTTCTACTTGGTCTAGGCAATAATACTAAACCAAAATAAACACGATGCATGTAAGTAACACTCAAAACTTTTATGATAATACACATTTAGACATTCCAAACAAGATCAAAACATATATATACAAGCCGGTCAAACTTAAGCCACACACAGATATACAGCCAGTTAAGTCAAATACAAACATAGACGATCCACCGAGGAATGGCCTTTCTAGTTCACCGAATCCTTTCTAACCTAGGCCCTCATATCTTTCGTATCCGGGCGCAAGAATCCCATCTAAGATAATTCACAACTCGAGACGGCCGGTCCCAAGAGTAAACCATCCTTATTAAAGATTCCTACCCGACATACCTAGCTTCCTTGAGTCCCCTGATAATGATTCGTACACTTATCACATGCCCGGTTCATAACTTATGCTCAAACGAGCACTTAGACATATTCATGAAATTAGGACCACAACACCAATTGGCCCAGTCTCACTCCGCGCAGAGACCACTCGAAGTGGCTCTGATACCACTTGTAACAGCCCCACTTTCCCCTAAGGCGAACCAAAGGGGTTAGCGGACTGCCTGCCCAGCTCTCGCTAGGACTACGGATCAGTTCACGTCGATCTAAAACGTTCCGGAACATACCCACACGCGTAAACAAGTCAAAATCACAAATTAAAAAAAACGAAAATCGAAACCGATGATGAACAGTACCGGGCACGTCAGAATCCAGATACTAGGCCGAGAGTAGCCAAAATTTTGCTTTTGCCGTTTGAAATACGAGTTGATCCAAAATTCAACCAAATATCAACCAAACATACATACATTGAAATGTAACATTTTCAAGCCAAAGCGGCATATCAAAAATCATTCATTACGAATATACATGTTCGGTTTGCCAATCAAAAGAAAGTGAACCCAATACACATTAGGGTTTCATTCGAAGAGCTATCCAAAAGATACATTTACATGAGCTCGACTTGACAACCAACAAGTATAACCTTTCCAAAAGTGGTCATTTTCCTGTAAGGAAAACAAATGGAACGGAATGAGTTTAAGCCCAGTGAGTTACTACCACATAAGCAACAAAGATCACATAAGCATAATCTTTCATTTCAAGTACACAATTAAGAAGTAAAACAAGTCGGTAAAAGGATACGGACGGTTCTCAAGAGCCCATTTCCACGCTTACATTCTTGATCCAATCTCATTGACTCTCCATCAACATTTATGAGTACCAACCGTAGAACCCACTTCACTCCCATCCCTTCCACCAAACATACCCCAACCGGGCCCGCACTCCAATCAGTAGCTTTTGGTAATACTCGAGTTTACCGGAATCAAGAGTCTCATTACTACAAGATTCCCCAGTATAGTCCCCGTGGCATGTCAATTTTCACGACCAAGCCCTCGCCGGCTCGATTCAATTGACTACCAATGGGGTTGAGCTCAGTAGTACAGTAAGGCCGTTGGATACTCGTCCAAACGACACCAAATCAGTTTTTCATGAAGTGAATTCAATATCTCATATCGCAAGTGCAGTATATCAGTGAAGCGGTAAACAGTCATTAACGGTATCACAAGGGGTGAGGGCGGTCAAGTACACCCTCACCTCTATCAATTCCAATAGCCAAATAAGCCTTCAAGGCATCAAAATCACATATAGCAAAGCCACATTGTAACATTCAAGTGAGTAGTATACTCACTTATCAATTAAGTGTTGTTTCATGCACTTCCGTCAAGAGAATGTCGTGAACCACCGTCACGCCCTAGAACACGTAAACAAGTACAATGAGATTCGATAACGAGTCATAAAGCAATGCTAATCACAACCCCAATAGGGTTTCATATGCATATACAAGTATCATAGGTAACCAGAAAATTCGGAAATGCAATTAACTTTGGCCCTGAAAAAAATAGTTTTTGTCCTCATTTTGCGGTAATGGTACCAATTTCACTACGATTATCGGATGAGGGTGCAAGATCCACCATCTCGAAGCTAAAAGACAGGGCTACAACATTACAGAAGGTCACTCAACCCAGTTTTGAGTGCAAACAGGTAAAAAATGCAAGATACTATATCAAAAACGTAAAACAGATTCACCAAAACGCATTCTAGCGGAAACATCATAACTCAGGCTCTACAAGTCCAAATCCAGAAATTCCAAAGGCATATGGTAGCTAAGACATCAAGCTACATTTCATCAGAAGACCTCAAAGGCCAAATCGTGCATTTTCATGGTCGAAAATGGAAGACTACACGAAAACAGAAATCTGGGCGTGAAACAGGTTTCGAAAATAGTCAAGGGTATTTCGGTCATTTCACATGATACAGTGGTCAGATCAAGCTGAAAATTTACAGGAAACTAGTTTATAGCTTTGGCTACAACTTTCATGTTTTAAGCCAAGGCCAATTCGGCCTCTATCTAGGACCTAAAATTTCGGACAGAATGCCCCCCTCAAGAACCCTAGGTTTTTGAAATTTCTTCCAAACCAGAAATTGGTTGCAAATACCAATCATGTACACCTACTAGAGTCATTAACATCATTTCCAACCATCATGGATAGCCACAACATCATGATCAAATTAAACCAGAAAAATCACCAATAAATTGAAAACTTCACCAAGTCATCCAAAAGCAAGAAATAAACCAGAAATTTCAGCACTTTAGCTACCACTAAGCACAACTTAAGCTTCATTAAGTGTAGGAGGAAGTTCATTCACCACTCACCTAGTAAACAAGAGAGGAAGAGTTGTTGGACACCTTAGCTTCCTTAAACACTTCACCTATCAACTCACCACCACCAAAAGAAGGATTTTTATGGAGCAATTCTAAGTTTAATTGGTTGGAATGGAAGATTGAGCTAGTTGGAAGCTTGAAATTCGGAGAAGTTTTCTTTCTTTTCCTAGAGAGAGAGCCGGCCAAGAAGATGAAGACAAGAGTGAATTTTGTGTGATTTTTGAGATATTTAAGCAATTGGTCAAAAAAGTCAAGAAAATGAATAGTTGTCCTACAAGTGCCACCACTCACCAAGTGACACTTGTCACTACATTTAAAGCATTTCTATCCTTTAAGTCTCTCTCACATCAATCACATCTCAACCTCTACTTATCCCTTAACACCCGATAAATTTCAACCAGTATCCAAAACTTAACCTAATTGGCCGAATTTTTCCGAACTTTTCGCACTAGTGGGTCCCACGTCCGATATATATCCTTAATTTTTCAAAAACTCTCCAATGCAAGAAAAATCATCTAAAAACTATAATTACTCATAAAATTCACCAGAAAAATTTCCTAAGTCAGAAAATGCAGAAAACATGACATTAAAGGGGAAAAACCCTATGAAAATTATTAAGAGGAATTTACGGGTTCTCACAAAAACCAACATTCTTCTCCTTCTTCCCTCTCCTTCATCATGATCCACACACACCGCACTATCCTTCCTTCTTCCTTCCTCTCTTTGCTCTCTCTCTCAGAGAGTGAGAGAGGGGGAAGGGGAAATGAGTTTTGGGGATTTTTCCATTCTTTTCTTTCTCCGCACCCATCTCACCCCTGTTGCTCACGCCTCACACCTCATGCCTAAGACCCACGACCCTTTCAGTACCCTGATGCCTAATGCTCATGCTATTATCTCTATCGCTAAATTAAAAGCTAGCTAACAAGCTGTAGATGGATTGGTGAAGGAATTAAAGAAGTGCGGTTTTGGGGCCATGGAAAATGGGCTCTTGCTGGAAGAGTTTTCACCAACTCCGTCGACCCTTTCGCAAGAGGGGCACATGGTCAGTGTAGCCACTGTCAACTGCATGTACAGGGGCTGCGCTAGTTTTAGCGCTTTTAGTTCTTGTAGCTCCTTCTGCAGCCTCCTGTTCTCGTCCGTCAGCATCTCATAGCATTTCTTCAAGAACTCGTAGTCTACTTCCGTTTGCTTAAGCTTCATCCTGCGTAAAGCCAAGAAAAAAGCCCCTCCTCCATTATTTCAAATAGACAAAATTTATGCATATCTCAAAAAATGGGCTCGCGATCGATCTGTTTTTCCTCAACATTTTTAATCTTCAGGGATGAGGGATGAAGAAGCAGCTACCTGGCTCTTCTGTTCTGAAACCACACCTCAACTTGTCGAGGCCTTAAATTCAGTTCCCTTGCCAAATCTTGCTTTTGCTTTTGCAGAATCAGTAGATATATATGTATATACACACGATTTAATTTGCCTGCTGAAATGATCGTTCAAATGTTAAAAAAAAAGCGCAAGGAATGTTAGACTATTACGTGTGAAAATAAATCAACTAGCTAGCCAGAGAGAGAGAGAGAGATGTTACTGGATTGAGAGTGCTATGCTGCTTGAAGCTCTCTTCCAAAAGAGCAGACTGAGCTTTTGTGAGGCAAAGCTTCTTCCTTCCATTGGAACCATCATCATCTTCGTCACTTACTCTTGAGGAAACTGTCTCGATCTCCACCTCTTCGCTGCTACCGAGCTCTCTCTCCCTCTTCACGCTATTGTTGGAAAAGGATGACGCAGCACTATCTTGACGATGCAAGTCAGCAGCAGAAGGTGGAGGCTCATTATTGGAGGCCTTATTAGTAGAGTGAGTGAGAGGAAAGAAGGAAACATTTGTCTATATTTGCAGCAGAGTTTGACATCCATTCTTTCATGTCATCAACAGATTTCACAACCTTAAAGATTTTGTCATCAGATTCGACTCCCATTGCTGTCACAAATGCGTTTACAAGCCTTAAAGAATCCCTGAACAAGACATCGTAGTCTTTCAAAGCTGTCAAAGTTCTTGAATCTTTGACCTCAGAGATTGCCTTTTCATTAGCTGAAATCGAGTCCTCTAGCTGATTGATAGCAGCACGAAGAAAGAGGGCAAAAATTCTTGATGGGGTTGTCTTGATCTCACCTAAATCGGTGGAGAAATTCATGTGGAGGCTCCATATGAAACCGAAACATGAGGTTGGTTTTGGAGTCAGATTGCAGATGGCATGAATTGCTCTATCTGGAGTTGAAGCGGAGAGTAACTCAGACTCTTTTTCTTGTATGAGAGCTATGGAAACTGTGATGATTGAACCGATCATAACTGTGAATAAGACGGTTAAAAAGACGTAGCTCCTTATCTTCCTTTTCTGTCTCGAAATTGATCTTCCACCAGCTGCGTATCCCTGTTGGTGACTGAGTTCATATCTGATTTCCACACTTTCTTGTGGGATTTGTTTGAGAATAAGGAGATGATTCTTGTCGAGTGGGGATATGGAGTGGAAAAGATATAGTAGCTGCTTGATTATCTTCCAAACAGACAAGTATAGATACTGTACAAGTTTTGCGGAAATAGTCAAGTCAATTCTGGTCTCATCTATTATAAGTCTCTGAACCAATGAAACAAGAAGTCAAACTTTGGGAAATTTCTAACCACGATCTGAGACCAACATGCAAGTAATTATGAAAGTGGCTCCGTTCCATTTGACCCGTTTTTGGTTGGGTATAGAGTTGGATTTGATAGACTGTGCTTCTCACGTGCAAAGTTCCATTCAAATTAAATAGTTGTTCTTAATTTTCCATCAATTGTCCTTGATTGACAAAAATTATGAATCTTTGAGGATGAAATGTGTTTTGGGTGAAACTTTGAGGATGAAATTGATCAAAAATCCAAATTTTGAGGATGAATAGTGCATTTTTCCCGTTTAAGTATTCTTAACCAAACATAGCCTTGCGAGCATTTGTCTCCTTGGATCTCTCTAGTTTGTGGGCATTTTGATGACCTCCTAATGCTTGTTTGTTGGAGAATTTTCTATCACAAAATTTGCAACTGAATTTTTGCATTTCCTCTTTGATTCCTTGCCCCTCCAGTTTCACTTCACAATACTGCTTACTAGATTCGCCTACTAAGATAGCCTCTTGGGGTTAGAGCTGTTAAACGAGCCGAGTCGAGCTCGAGTATAGGATAATCGAGCTCGACTTGAACCCCTAATTGAGCTAGCTCGAGCTCGCTCGATTACTAATTCGAGCTTCACAAGGCGCTCGAGCTCGACTCGATTTGGTGGTAAAAAATTCGAGCTCGGGCTCGAACTCGAGTTTGAAATCGAGCCGAGCTCGTTGAGCTCGCGAAAAACTCAAGCCAAGTTTTTTGAGCTCGAAGCTCGAGCTCGAGCTCGTTTACGGGAGACACCATATCAGACCCTAGCACACTCGTATTCAACAAGTCCAAACCATCAAATTCAACAATACAAGCTCGAGCCAAATGACAATACAAGCCAAAAACCATAAAATGGAGAAACAAAATGTCCAAACTCGGATTACAATGTCCAAACCACATCAGATTACAACATATCAGTGACCAAAATGTCCAAAACAGATTAGATAACAACATTTCCAAACGAAAATGTCCAAACTCGGATTACAATGTCCAAACCACATCAGATTACAACATATCAGTGATCAAAATGTCCAAAACAGATTAAATAACAACATTTCCAAACCAAAATGTCCAAACCAGATCAGATTACAACATGTCCAACACAAAATGTCGAAACCAGATCAGATTACAACATGAAAAAGTACATAAATAGCCACCATCAGGTATAACTCAAGTGTTATTTGACTATAAATATGTAGCATTTCCTTCATATGATCACGGGGGACTGCCAAGAGCAATTCAATGAGTTTTCAGAAGCCATCATCTTCACTGCAAAATGCAAAACATGCAGCCCAGCCACGCTCTGCCATCAGTTGGAAAGGAATCAGGAAAAGAACAAATCATTCTTTTTCTTATTTTGTTTCTGTTTTGAAATTATACAGCCAAAAAATTGTATTGAAAATATAACTGCAGAGGGCTGCCCATGCACCCTAAGCATAGTTAGTGAACAATGTATTGAAACGAAAATCGAGCGAGGAAAAGAAAGGAACAAGTTTGGGCATAGAAAGATAACTTAGATTCATAACTAAACTATCAAGAACTTTAGATTCAAATTCTAAAGTTTGGGCACAAAATGGGATCAGTTTGCAAGAAATAGATAGACTCCAAGATTACCAATATCAATAATTTGTTTTTCATTTTGTAACAAAACATACTTATTCATCCCAAGTAATTCATCTTCAGCCCGCAAAGATTGAATCTTGAGCTGCATTTGAAGTATAATCAGTAATTGAATTTTGATATTTTAAGCAGCATAAATCAAGTAAAATGTTAGGAGTTTACCTCCCCTGTCACGGGAAAATAATTTCCCAGCCCTCCCAAGTTTAATTAAAAAAAAAGGGAATCACATTACACCATATCAATTTTGACTGCTGCTATCCAGTAGCACAATCACTGAAGAAGTTTAGCTAAAAATTAAGGCTTAAAGCTAATTTTAGCTAAAAAAAAGGAAAAAGAAAAGGAAGAAGAATGAGAAAACAAAAGTACAAAGTCATCGTCTATTTCCAGACTGGCATTAATCTTCCTGTGTCTGAGATCTCTTTAATTGCATTTGAAAGGGAAAAGGGCCAAAACAATAAATCCAAAAAAAAAAAAAAACTGAACTGTTGGATTAATTTCTAGACCAGGAAAACCAATTAATTATTAGGTCTGCAATCTATGAACAGGAAATTGCAAAATTTGGAGAAGAAATGGTTACTACTTACCAGAATGTAGTGAATCGGGGTATGGTAGAGGCCCCTGGCTCTACCGAGGTGGCTCCGTACGGCGCTGCTCATGAATTCACGAGCAGTGACGGTGGCGAGAATGGAGGGTGCTCCGTATGGTGAGTCAGTGACGGTGGGTGCGGCTGCGGCTGTGGAACGGAAAAAGAGTTGACAGAAATCAGAGGAGGCGCCTGGCCGTTGCTGCTGCGGCTGCGGCTGCGGCTGTGGATGGCGCCTAGCGGTGAGAATGGCGGCTGCGGGGTGTGGCGTGAGAATGGAGGCTGCGGGGATTGGGGTGTGGCTGCGGGGTGACGGCTATGGAACGGGAAAACGAAGGACCAAAAGAGAAAAGGAAGAATTAGGGCTACACGGGACTTAGTTAAAAAAAGTACCACATACATATTGAAATGATGAAAATACCCCTATCTTTCGAGCCTACCGAGCTTCTACGAGCCGAGCCTTGCTCGGCTCGTGTTTTAAACGAGTATTGATTATAACTCGAGCTCGGCTCGTTTCTCTCTGTAAACGAGCCGAGCCGAGCCCTTATCGAGCCGGGTCGAGCTCGGCTCGCGAGCTGCCCGGTTCGATTAACAGCTTTACTTGGGGTTTATCAGACTCAGTTTTTAGACATTTGAACTGATTTGGATGCTAATCTGATGAGCATTGGCATTCTCATGGGGTACATTCTCACTGGGAATTTTTTACTCCATTAAAATATATTTAGCATAAAGGTTTTGAAGTCAATTTGGTTCTCAAAAAGCAAAACCTATAGTTTATATAGGACTTTATAGTACAATGGAGGGGACATACTACACGATGGCTTTAAACAGGCAAGATATTGAAGATAGTGCTCATTATGTTAAAGATGGCTAATGCCTATCTTGCATAACATCTACTTTCCTAGTGTACCATCTAAATAGGCATTCATTTAAGACTTAACTTCAAAGAAAATGATAAATTTAAAAATTTGATCCTCACCTACCTTGCATTCAATTACTTACCAAAATTAACAAGATTATACAAATAAGTTTAAGTAGCTATTTTGGCATTTCACTTATAACATTGACATATGTATGTTTGTGTAATCATATACATACATACATACATATATGTATGTGCGCGCGTGTATATGTATATGGTACCTAATAATTACCAAAAAAGAAAGAGTAAATCTTTCCTACACTGACGGTGTATACACTATCATCATTGGATTCATGACATGAAAATTCAACTTTTACATAGTTGTCAATCATCTAAGGTTGATAGTATATACACTGTCAGTGTAGGAAAAATTAATCCAAAAAGAAAACATCTTTGGTTTTACTATCATTATTTGCATTAGTGGATAAATTATATGAAAATTTTAAAAAAGAAACATTATAAACATCTACATTCTCTAATATGTAGTAGATTGATTAAAATGATAGATGCAATACAATGGAGGATAAATTTTTTTTTATACGAAGATTTGCCACTGTAGCTTCAATATGATAATAATAAATATGCATCGATTTCACAATTAATTCCATTATTCACGGATATTATTTTGCCATGGCATGTTTCAATTAACACGTGCATACATCTCACAGCCAATAATTAGCAACAAAGAAATCATCTCTTGCTCTTTTCTCATATTTTTGTATTTGGTCATGGAAATAAAATTATTTACCTTAAATTCATAGACTCTCGTAACTATCATTTGAGTAGCTCTTGTAACACATATTATTTAAAAATGTAAGAGTCAGTCTTATATGCACTGACAATATATACACGCTATCACCGTTGAATACATGTCACGTATCTACAATTTGAATTTCAAGGTTAAATTTACATTAGTTGTTATACATTCAAGTTGACAGTGTGTATAATATCAGTGTATAAAAGATTAATCTCAAATGTAAAAAGTCCAAAGTTAACTTCCTTCAAACATAAAAATTTTAAGATACGAAGTTCTTAAATAGAAGGAAAAGTGCAAATGTTGGTCTCTTCCAATCAAATGTAGTCACAGATACATAAGAGCAAAAATAGAAAAATTAAGCAAAAACTTTATGGGTCCAAGAATAAACTTGCTTCTCCTCTATGTCTTTCTCAATTCTAATCGAATGCTTCACATCCTCCATTTCCTTAGAGTGCATCACCTTTTTATCGAGCTAACTATCACCTTTTTATCTTTTAAATCCCTTCCTATAGTAATGTCTTCCTCCTCCAGGCCAATAAATTTCATGCAATTGAACCCTTAACCCAAATTATTCCACCTAACTACTTCCTCATCCCTTCGCATTGTATTGCTTCTAAGAATCTCAAGTTGTGGATTCATTTTTTTAATATAGTTTCGATGATTATCAATAAAGAATAACCAAATGAAATTCCATAGGATGCTTACATTTTGTGTATTTTGTTGACCTTCTGTCTGTATTTTTACATTTTGTTTGGATTGAAGAATGTCACAAATTTGGTATATTAACTAGTGATTTGTTGATTGAAGATTGATTAGTACAAAATAGATTTATAAAGAGGAGATTAAGACTACAAGAAGATGTGCTGACAGGTTGTATGAAGATGAGCAAGAAAAAAGATTTAGAGAGAGGTTAGGTGGTTGATGTGGCATTGCAAATTGAGATTGTGGTCTCGAATGTTGGGAATATTAGGGTTTCTTTATATTGGGAATATTGGGGTTGCTTATTAAATTGGCTTTGGTAGAGACAGAGGATCGATGAGTTTCTAGAATTGCGAGGGGACAAAGTCTCTTATGGGGAACAAGCATCAAGGTGAATAAATGAATTTTGATGAAGGACGGACAAAGTTTCCATTAAATTAAAATCTTCTCTAGCACCAAATTTGTGCCCTAGTAGTTCCATCAGCCATACATAAAACAGTATTATGATCCACGTTACGCTTGGGAGTGCCTAAATTTATATAGAAAAACAAATCAAGAAACACTCCATGCCATACCCAAAATATTATGCAAGTAACAATTTAGTTTTGCTAGATTGTATATAACTTATGCAAAGATTAGCTGTCTTTACTGCATGCTTAGGGATATCCTTGGTATGTAATTGTCATTGGCTATTTTCTATAAATAAAAGTTCTATTTAAAAAAAAATAAGTGAATCTTTTGAATACAATCACAAGATTGAAGACTATATCAGAAAAATCATATGATCATTGTAGATGTTGTGACGCCCCCACTTCTCCCAAGAGCGAACCCAAGGGTATCCATGGAACGCCTGCCCAACTCTCGTCGGGGCTCACTACAATCCATAATTCAAAACTAGAAATACTTCAAATAATTTCAATATATAATTAAAGTACTCCAAATGAGCAATTTAGGGGTAATTGACATCAAATTTTTTGAAACAAAACATTCCAAAACAAATTTGACCATTCGGCCAAGAGAAAAAGAAAAGTTTCCAGATTTGAAATGCAAACTTTGGGACATCATTTGGGTATCAAAATGGTCTTAGAATAACACCAAATTTGGTACACTTAAACTTTCATATGAGTACTATTGCCCTATAGAATTTCACACAAAAACTAGTATGGAAAGATAGTTAACAAGACCACCAAAGTTTGGAAAATATTTTTTAGTAAATCTGTCTTCTTGCTTTTAGTTCGTTTCTGAATATTTTGCACAATGAAATCAGTCCCATTTCGGTTCGTTTGTGAAACTAATGTCCAAGAAACACTTAACAAGTAATTGGTAGTCACTTGACATCAAAATTTTCAAAGCAAAGCATCCCTCAATTAGCCTAACCATTCGGCCAACACAAGAAAGGGTTTTCCCAGCTCTGCTGCAATTTACAATTTGTACCATATCTCACTCAATATAGCTTGGAATTGAGAATGGTCAACGGTGTTGAAAACTAGATTCAAAAGGCTACATTTCATCTAAGAAGTTGTTTTGAAAATCAATTCATAGGTAGTTCGAATTCAAGCGACAAGATGCAGCTTATCACTGTCATTCGAACAGAACAGGAAACTTTGGTGAACTCCTACGGTTCACTCAGTTTGAACCAGGAGGTGAATTTTATACCGTTGGAAAACTACAAATGTCTAGTTTCAAATGCCGTAAACGAAACTCAATTTTGACTTTTGTACATAGAGATATGTTCAATTAAAGAGACACTGTTTATCAGCCCAGAACACGTTTTCTAGGTTTCTATACATTTCAAAAATTCAACTTTTGTTCAACCAATTCAAATGATTTTTGGTACAAACTTTCTACACAACATATTCAACATATACACATCAGTTTCACAGTCATTTGAGCCCCCAAAATTCGAAATACAGGTACGGCAAAAACAGGACAAATTTGTCTAGCATTCCTGCGAAATTTTTCCTTCATCTTTCCTTCAATTTCTAAGCTGATGTGAGACGCGGAAGCAAAGATTGGATCTTAGAGGAACACGTTGCGAATTGACGGAGTTGAACCCAAACTTGGACCACTCAAGAGTGAATTCAACGGTAAAGGACACCATAATCAAGTGTGTTTGTTTGATTGATAAGTCAACGAACAATCCTAGGATCAACTCTAGAATGTTCAAACTAGTTTTCACAAGCTAAGGAATTCGCCACAAAGAATTGAATGAAATTTTGGAATTTTTATTAATAATATCGCAAAACTGAATGTAAAACATCACTTAAGGCTATTTATAACCTTGACCAAACCCTAATAAATCTTGGAAAATACAAAGAAATTCGGCTAGCCCATTTCCGTCACTTCGCCGAATATTAGCCCAACAACATATGGGCCGTAAAGCTTAGGGGGACCCCATACAGCTCAGCGTAGGTACTTAACTGCGCCCCAATCTGCCGTTTGAAACTTGACCACTTGCATCTTCAACTGTAAGCAACACTTTAGTAGTCTCGCAAGGATCTTCCAACTCAATCCCTTCAATGGGCGGTTTCTCTTGAGTTTGGAACGCATCAACCAAGGCTTGAAACGATTCCTTGAATCTCTTAGTTCGTGCTCGTGTCACTGGACCTTGGGGCACCTTCACAGAGTCTACTTGAACGCCATGGCCTCGTCCGCATCATAAGCTTAATACTCATCACAACCACAATAACACTCATATTATCATCATATCAGCACGTATTCCCAAGGTGGGAATTCATAGAACCCACTTCAACCATTTCAATCCAAACAACAACAACAATAAGGAAGCTACAAGCTTCAAAACCAAAAATTGCAACATGAAAGCAAGAGTTGTGGTTACTTCCCTAGTTCTTGAAGAAATCAGAAATTTTGGTGTGAAAAACACCTTAAAACAGCCCCTATCCAGCCGTTCTCATCACTTCCTTTCAAGCTAGAACAAGAATCCAAGGAGTTTGATGGTTGGAGGATAAAGAACAAGCAATCTTGAAGCCAAAGAAATGGAGTTTTCTTCTTCTTTTTTCTTCCTATGGCTACCGATCAAGAGAGAGTGTGAGGGAGTGATTTTGTGATTTGGTTTTCTTGTTCCTTTTCTTGTCTTGAGGCTGGACGAGAGTTAGGAGGGAGATGAGGGAGTTTGGTGGTTTAGTTTTCTTGGAGGAAAAGAATGAAATAGTAGCATGTGTTGGGCAAAAAGTCAATCCTTCACTAGTGCTCAATAGGGTTTCGTTCCACTGTTTTCTCTCGGGTTTATTTCAATTGTGCACTAAACCTCCAATGTAGTTCCTTTAATATGGTAATTATCCATTCTTAGTAGTCTAGTATTAGTTTTTTAAATTTCCGCTTAGCTGTTCCGACGTGAAAAACGCGAACCTCCGACTCGCGCGCGATAAGGCAAACATTTGAATTCACTCACATCCAATCACTCAATTAACTTTTCTTAGTCTACTAATGATCATTTTTAATTTTTCATGATTATTACACTCTTTGATCACATATAGCCTCGAAAAACATGTATTCGCTATTTCTCGCTAAACGAGTCGTAAAAAAAATTAAATTTGCTAACGAAACAATTTAAAATTATAAAGGGACATTTTTGCATACAAATGGATTTAAAATGGGTGAAATAAATTATTTGGGGTAAATAGGTGAATAAATAATTAAATAAACCAGTAAAATAAAAGTAAAATAAGTAAAAATTTGGTTCCTCACATCCTTCCCTCCTTAAAAAGAATTTCGTTCTCGAAATTCACACATAGGATAATATCATACCCTTTTAATAGTTAGGCTTATCAAATCGATCAACAACTTACATTCTCTTACCCATATCTCACAATTTCTATCCACCCAAGAAGTAATCAAACTTTGATCCTTAATAGGCGTTTTGAATTATCCAAGTCATAGAGTAATTTAATCGGTCTCACGTCTATCCCACTCAGGAATTTAAGATTTACACAAGAACAATTTGCTCCAGGGTCAATTAAAACTCTAGTTAAAAGATTCAATCTTGTAGTTCGAAACTCAACTAAAATGAAATATTTTCAATAGAAGACTAGCTTACCAAAAAAAAAAAATTTTCGGACTCAATTTGTCCCAATGGCCAACCAAAAAAAATATATATATTATATATTTTTTTTTGTAACGATCAAAAACAATCTAAGAGGGGGGTGAATTAGGTAGTTCAAAAACTGGCCAAGTTGTGAGTCACTTTTTGAGTACTTGCCCTCTTTTTCTAAAAGATCACACAATGGAGCAATTGATGAGAAAGCACAAGTACTTGTGAGTAGAAGAGATGAGTATTATATATAAAGACAGTAAGTAAAAGAGATAGAGTATCAAACCAAATATCAAACTCCTCTTGAGTTTGAATATCACTTTATATAGCAAGCTTTTTCAAGTTGATCAGCTTACAACGAATCTCTTGTGTACAAGAGAAGGATCACTTCCTCCTTACCCTAAGCCACTCTTGGTCAAGTAAGGAAGTTTTATTTCACTCGGATAACCCTCACAAAACTACACTATTGAAGTAATTGAATCACACTAGAAAAGCTTATCAAAAATTATACAACTAAGAGTACAAATCCTCTTTGAAGAGTATTTTAACACTAAAATCACTCTTGATCTGATGTAGTCTCAATGTGCAAAGTTCCTTTGAAGTGGTTGACTTTGTTTTATTTATATGGGACTAAAAAATTTCTCAATTAATGTTTTCAATGGATAGAATGCAGTTGAAGAATCAATTAGTCGTTGGTAGTGTCGGACGTCTGGTAGACCAACTTCTTGCGTCCAAACGTAGACAGTGAGCTCAAGAAATTTTTTTGAATTATTTTGGACGTCCGGTACTTTCAATCTATGCGGCCGAAGATAGGAGATGAAACTGAGAATTCTTCTTTAATTCTTTTCGGACGTCCAGTGCCTTCAAGGTTTTGCGTCCGAAGTGTCACAACACTTGTCGGACGTCCGGTGTTCTGATGATATGCGTCCGATCGAGGTCAGTAAGCTTAGAGGGAATGACTCAATATCCTCGAACGTCCAAGAGTGAAGTTCTTCATGCATCCGAGATTGCGCAAAAGTTGTCGGACGTCCGATCCAGTCTTCTTGTGCGTCCGACCGCAGATTCAGCATTCTTTGTGCTTAATCTTTGAACCTGTTTTACTCTATTTCTGAAAGGGTCTATTGAGAGAACATTAGTAACATCCATTTGATTTGTAATCATCAAAAATTATGGACTGAGATAAACAATCTCCCCATTTTTGATGATGACAAAATAATGGGTTGAGAAAAATAATTAGGGCACAACTTCCCCTTACTTGATGCATCCAAAGAGTGGATACTAAAAGTGTCTTCTCACATACAGATTACTGGGCACTCCCCCTTAGAGTGCCTCCCCCTCACATATAGATTATATATCTATTTCTCCCCCTTTTTGTCATCATTGAATCCAGTATCCGATACACATCATTAATATTTCTAGCAATCTAAAAAACCAAAACTATCAGCAATTATCAGCAATACTATCAACACTTATCAGCAAAACCAAAAGCCAAAACACAACATTATTAATATTGGCAATTGTCAACAACAATCATTCATCCAGTTAATATCAAAAATCAGAGGTCAGACAACATTCATCCAAAAACAGAAATAATCCACAAAAGCAATATTCATTCGAAACATAAAAGATAACCAAATAATTTTACAGATCAGCAGAGGAAGGGAAATAGAATTCTTAATACCGAACACACGAAATGTTTTAAAATGCAAGAGATGCCAACAACCTATTATGAACTACTATCCTAGTCATGAAGTGTATTTGCCTAGAAGAGTCTAAATGGTAATTTTTGATGATCCAGGCCTCCTCCTTGTTAGGCGAAACTGAGTAAGATCCACTTCTTCCTCTTCAGTGTTCTCATCATCATCCTTTTCAGCTTCTTCTTCAGTTGCTGGAGCCTTTTCCTTGTCCTGTGGCAGAGAACTGGAGGCACGATGCTCTAGAGTAGTTTCAGTAGTTGGATCAGTTCTAAACTCCTTTTGGTGTGCATTCTCATTGTCTTGAGGAACAGGAGGTATAAGCAGATTCTTTTTGTCAATGAAGGTGGCTTGTTATTCGGATGATATGGTCATCATCAGACCATCTTCAAGAAGTAGGATGTGTTATTTGAGATTCTCAAGCAAAGAAATGATCTCAGAATTGGATGAAGAGCACTTAGTGGCTGACTTTCTAGGATGGATAGTAAAGGGTGAGACAAACATGGACTGATCTCGAGGAGTCCTAGGGGTAACAGGAGTTTCATGAAAATTCTTTCTCCTAAACTCCGAAACAGTTTCCTTATAGCACCAGTGACTCTAAAAAAATTTCAGATTTTTTTTTTCAAAATAGGTCTTGGAGAAAACAGTTGATGCACTTTTTTTTTGGTAATTTTTCAGTAAAGGAAATTTCAAGATGAGCAAATATTGGAGTAAAAAATTTTTCATAGGAAAGTTTCCTACGGCTATCAGTGCTGATTTTGAGCAAGAATTTGCACATAACAAAACCAAAATTAATTCTGATTTTTTCAAGAAAATAATAGAACAGGTAAAGCTTCATTTTGTTGGTATCAGTCCTATAACCATCAGTAAGGACCAACAGATTCGAAATTATGAAAAAAATAATCAAGTTTTGAGGATTGAGATCCTCCAATCTCGCCTCATCAGGAGTACGAGTTTGAAAATAGATCATCAATTTAGCAACATGAAAATGATGATATGCAGAAGAAAATTCTTCATATGAAAAGAAATTTGTAATTCTGCCTTTAAAACCATTTTTAAATTTTGGTTTCCAGAACAGCATTAACAATGTCAGGGTTCAATTCTATGTTAACAGAATTGACGCATGAAACACGATCAGTGTGTGATCTACCCTTCCTAAGGTTGGCAAAGAATTGATGAAGCATGTCAGAATAGTATGTGTTTGGAATAGTCAGAAGATGGGTCTATTTTTAGAATTCAAAAAACTTAAGAACTGGTTCAAGATCAAACTTATGAAATTCGTATGGGATGATAGTCCTCTAAGTGATGAAGCCTTTCTGCGAAATCCATTCGAATCTGTCCCTGGCATCATTATCAATGAACTTGGGTAAGGGGGTAGGTTCCTCTGCAGTCTGAGCCTTAGGTTGCTCTTTGGCAGAACGCTTTCTCTTTCCACTGTGTTGATTAGTTGGCACAGTATTCTGAACACCAGATTTGTCCTTGGTGACTTCTTGGTAGAAGATTCAGCAGTTTACTGTTCCCTAACATTTTTCTCTGCAGTCTGCTATTTCTCTCTTTGCTCAATAGAAGGAATAGCAGTTTGTCTTTCCTTAGTTTGAGCAATCCCCTTCCTTTTAGTGGACCTTTTTCCCTTTTTACTATGAGATTTTATCACATTTCTGGGTATTTTCGTGACGGATGTATCAGCATTGGTGGGTTGCTCCAGTTTCTCTTCACTACCACTGACTGGATGCTCTTCAGTTTGATGCTTCTTCATCTGCTCAACAGAGGCTTCAATAGATGGCTCACCAATTTGAGCATTCTGCTTCTTCTTTGCAGACTACTTCGTCTTTCCACCACGAGTTCCAGTTCCCTTTCTGGATGATTTGGTGGAAGGTTTGACAATCTGAACGTCTTCATCCTCTTCATCTCTAAGCCTGAAGGTGCGTCCGGCATTGACAGACGCTCCTCTAGTTTTCACCATGATGCAATGCAAGATGATGTTGTTGCAGAGTATGATGCGAGTGTGTAATGAAATAAACTATGAGTGCAAATAAATACAATGACTGCTTGAATCGACCACAGATAGTGAAAATTGAGTGATTAGGGTTTCGGGTGAGAATTGGAATTTATAGTGCAGTTGACAGTTGGGAGAAGTTATGAGAAGCAATAAACTTGCAATATAAATGTAACGGTATTGGTCAAAACAATTTCTTAAAACTTGTTCCGAAAAGAGACAAATTTGAATTTTGAAAGTGAGAGAATATGAAGAGTTGCGTCCAAGACAAAGGATGAAAATGAACTGAATGAAACAGAGTACTTTCTTATAAGACGTAATTTTTGAGTGTCGGACGGCCGAACGAAGTAAAGCTTCCGACACAACCGTTCGAGCCAGAACATTCTGAAAAAATAATCAAGAACACTGTCGGACGTTCGTTCTAACACATCAGACGTCCGATAAAGAGTGACCAGAGAATGTTTTAGAATATTTTTTCTAAAACGCCCAATTTTGTTCTCAAAAACACAAATTGATCCAGTGGTAGGACTTTTGTGAGAATATCAGCAATTTGATCTTTTGAGCTGACATATTGAACACAATTTTCACTCTTATGGATAAGATAGCGAATGAAATGATACTTTATGTCTATGTGCTTTGTTCTAGAATGTTGAATGGGATTTTTTGTCAAATTTATGGTACTAGTGTTATCACAATACATAGGCACACAATCATACATTAATCCAAAATCATTCAATGTATTTTTCATCCATAATAATTGAGCACAACAAGCTTCGACGGTAACATATTCCGCTTCAGTTGTAGACAAGGAAATAGCATTTTGCTTCTTACTAAACCAAGATATTAAGCAATTTTCAAGAAAGTTACATATACCCATTGTACTTTTTCTATCTATCTAACAACCACCAAAATCAGCATCCGAGAATCCACATAAAGGAAATTCATGACACTTAGGATACTATAGGCCAAAATTCAAAGTTTCTTTTAAATATCTAAGAATTCTTTTTACCGCATTCAAGTGAGATTCCTTTGGACAAGATTGAAAACGAGCACACAAGCACACAGCATATATGATATTAGGTCTACTAGCAGTTAAATAAAGTAAACTACCAATCATACCTCTATACTTCTTTTCATCAACTTTTGTACTTTTTTCATCCTTGTCAATCTTAGTAGATGTGCACTTAGGTGTTCCAACTTGTTTTGACTCTTCCATTCCAAATTTTTTGATCAGCTCCTTGGTGTATTTTGCTTGATTAATGAACATTCCTTCTCCGGTTTGAATCACTTGGAGTCCAAGGAAGAAATTTAATTCTCCAATCATGCTCATCTCAAACTCTTTTTTGCATAATTGTGGAAAAATCCTTGCACAGGCTCTCATTAGTAGCACCAAATATAATATCATCCACATATATTTGCACAATCAAAAGATTATGTGAATTTTGTTTAGTGAAAAGAGTAGTATCTACAATGCCTCTTTTAAAACCATTTTCAATCAAAAAATCATTTAAAAGTTCATACCATACCCTTAGAACTTGTTTTAATCCACATAAAACTTTTTAGAATTTAAACACATGATTGGGATAAATCTCATTTTTAAAATCAGGAGATTGATCAACATATGTTTCTTGATCAATAAAACTATTTAAGAAAACACTTTTAACATCTATTTGAAATAATTTAAAATCCTTGAAACATGCAAAGGCCAGAAACATCCTAATTGATTCTAGCCTAGATATGGGTGCAAATGTTTCATCAAAATCTATTCGTTTTTCTTGAGCATAGCCCTTAACTATAAGTCTAGCCTTATTCCTTACTATCTCACTTTTGTCATTCAATTTGTTTCTAAAGACCCACTTTGTGCCAATGATAGGATGATCTTGAGGTCTTTCAACTAATGTCCAAACCTTGTTTCTTTCAAATTGATTTAGTTTCTCTTCCATAGCTAAAATCAAGTTTTCATCTTTCAAAGCATCAATAACAGTTTTGGGTTCAAAATGAAAGACTAATGCAAAATTATCCATCAATTGTTTAGAGGAGGAACGAGTACTGACCTTTTCGAATGGATCACCAATGATGAGCTCCTTATGATGGTTTTGAACAAATTTTCAGATTCTTGGAAGATCGTTAGGTGTACTGACATTTTTGTCATTGTCTTCCAGTGCTAGACTGTCTTGAGAATCATTTTCTTTTGAATCATTTTCTAGTGAAGCAGTGTCTTGGTCATTTATTGTAAGCTTCTTTAGTCCTTCTTAAACACTTGCATCATCATCTTCACCACAACTTTTGGAAATATCATCATTAGATTTATCAAGAGTAATATGTATAGCTTCCTGTATAACCAAGGTCCTTCGATTGTAAACTCTAAAACCTCTCTTATTCTCACAATACCCCAAGAAAATTTCTTCATCAGATTTTTTATCAAACTTACCAAGATATTTTTTGATGTTTAAAATAAAATATTTGCAACCAAAAACTTTGAAATATCCAACAACAGATTTTTTATCAAACATCAACTCATAAGAGGTTTTATTCAAGATTGGTCTTAAAAAAAATTCTATTCATAGTATAGCAAGCTGTATTTATGGTTTCAACCCAAAAATATTTTGGCAAATTGCACTCACTTAACATGGTTCTAGTAGCTTCTTGAAGTGTTCTATTCTTTCTTTCAATAACCCCATTTTGTTGGAAAACTCTTGCAATTGAAATTCATGTGTAATTCCATTGTTATCACAAAATTCTGAAAAGCAACGAAAATGAAATTCTGAGCCATTGTCACTTCTGATCTTGATGATTTTCAACCCAATTAGATTTTGAACCTTTGCAAATAATGAAATAAAGTTTTTGAAATCACCATCTTTGTGTACAAGAAATATCATCAAAGTGTATCTAGAATAATCATCAACAACAACAAGGCAATATCTTTTGCCACCTAAACTAGTAGTTTATATAGGATCAAATAAATCAAGATGTAGGAGTTCCAAAGGTTTTGTGGTAGAAATATATTTCTTGAGTTTAAAAGAAATTTTGACTTGTTTTCTAAATTGACAAGCATCACAGATTTTATCCTTTTCAAATTTGATTTTTGGTAACCCTCTAACAAGTTCCTGTTTGGAAATCTCTTTTAGCAAATCCATGTTAAAATGACAAAACCTTCTATGCCACAACCAAGGGTCTTCATTTGCAACTTTAAGACATTTAAGATTAGAAGAATCAACATTTTCCAGAATAACTACCTAAATGTCATTAACTCTTTTTCCTTTGAAAATAGTGTTGAACTTTGAGTCAAAAACAAGACATTTATGCTTTTTAAATAACACAACCAGATTTCTATCACACAATTGACTAATACTTAACAAGTTATAGCTCAGATTGTCAATTAAAAGAACATTGTGAACAAAGGTTTGATCATTATTACCAACATCACCAATTCCAACAGTTTTGGCTTTGTTATCGTCTCCAAAAGTTACTTTTCCGCTTGCTTTTGGCCTGAATTTGATGAATTGTGATAGATCACTAGTCATATGCCTTGAGCATCCACTATCTATGAACCATTTTGATTCCTTGATAATATTCACCAAGTTCACCTACACAAAAGTTCACAAGATAATATTTGGTACCCTTTACTTTTTGACTCCTTGAGAGTTAGTATTGTGCCTAACTATCCATTTGCATTTCATACCATTTCTCATATTCTTTCTCACATAACAATTACTCTTCATGTGATCAATTTGACAACAAAAGCTACACATAGTCAGTGAGTTGCTTGCATGGACAGGTTTAACAAATCTGATTTGCCTTCTCTTATAAATGGTAAATTCATTTGCACTAGAATTCAATATTTTCTCATGAATGCCAAAAAGAGGTTTTATATCATTCCTTTGAAGGCAGTTTTGTTTCTTATATTGAAGCAACTGATAAACATCATCCATTCTTCTTTTCAACTCCCTTGTTCATTTTTGAGCATGTCACAGAAGTTTGTTTTTCTATCGAGTTCAGCATGTAAATCATTTTCAATCCATTTCAGGTTTTCATTTTCATTTTTCAGATTCTTGTTTTGTCGAAAAAGGTTTGCATTATCTTGAATCAGAAAATTGATCTTTTGTTTTAGTTCCTTGTTTCTAACATAGGATTCTTTCAAACTATTATGCATTCTTTCCATAAAAGAATTAATATCATCATCACTATCAGTTTGAGAGTTACAAGCAGTTACATCTTCATCACCAATGGCCATGAAAGCCATTTGGGTAGATTTCTCTTCTTTTTCGACTTCACCTTCTGAGTTGCAGTCAGTCCAAATGATTTGAAAGTTGTTAAATTTTAGTTTTCGTTCAATTTTTCCTTCTTTCTTTTACTTCATTCGACACTCGCTCGCATAGTGTCCAAGTTGGCCATATTCGAAGCATTTATCAATTTACTTCTTGTAGACACCCAAATTTTATTAATTCAATTTTAGACTTTATTTATTTAATTAATTTAATTTTAGCTTTATTTGTTTATTTAAATTCAATATTAATTTTTTTCTATTATTATTATTATTATTTGTTCTTGTTTTCATGTTTATTATTTTATTTTATTTTAATTGATTTTAGGTTGCAAATAGTAATTCATGTTTATGTTTATTTTGGTACATTGAGATTCATCATTTTCTTTTCTTTTTAAAGCATTTTTTACACAAAATTTTAGGAAAAAGAAAATCCTTAATAAAGATTCATTTTATCTTTTTCAAATTCAATTTTTGCTAAGTGAAAAGGCATTTTGCAAGGTAATTTAAAATTAGCATTTATTTATCTGAAATTGATTTTTGAAAAAAAATGGAATGCACGCGCTATTCTTTCTTCTTCGTACGAAGGAATAAGCCGAAAAATGGTACAGAAGCGGAAATTGCAGTGGCATTTTTGGTTCTTTTTTTCCACTCATTTTTCCACATTTCTCTTCTCTCCAAAACTCTCTAGAACCTTGCCAGCTCGCCCCCTGATTCACAGCTGGAATATTCCAGTACAAAGAACCATCAAACAGCTCCCCAAATGCCATAAAAAAGACAGCTTCATCTATACCATTGCTAGGAGGGTTTAGGTTTTTTGTGGGCCATATAAAGGCATAAGATGAAGCCAAAACTAGTAGGGAATAAGAGTGACGGCTGGAGAGTGAAAAAGAAAAGGAATGACGGCTAAGGGAGAGAGCATATAGAGGTGGCAGCTAGGTTTAGAAAAAGAGAGCTTGGGGGGAGAGTGAGAGAGAGAGAGAGCTTAGGCTGAGGAAAGAAAAGGAAGAAAAAGCTACGGGAACCGGGAGTGAAAAAAAAGGAGAGAGTGGGGGAGATGAAAACTGAGAGGAAAGAAGGAACAAGGTCTGAGAGAGAAAGGGCGACTGAAAAATTGAAACAAAAAGAAAGGAATTAGGAGAGGTTCGGCTGGGTAAAAAAAACCAAAGTGAAAAGAAGAGACCTTGGGGTCTTCAGCTGAAGGAGAAAGAAAGCAAGGTAGAAAAAAGATTAGAAGAGAGGTTTTTGGTTGAGCAAAAACCTCGAACCGAGAAGAGCTTGGAAAGGTGACGGCTGGAGAGAAAAAGGGAACTTGGAACAGTACTGAAAAATGCGAGGAAGACACAAGAGAGGATCTGGCGTTGCAAGGAGGTTTCGGCTGAGAAAGGAAGGGAGGAAAAATCTGTAAAAGGTAGTTTCTTTCTTCTTTTTTTTTTCTTTTTCACGCATATGCTGTTGGGTCTGCATCACAAAGTTGAAGTTGTTTCGCAATGCTTCTTGTCATATTTGCCGCCATTTGTGAATCTGGTAGGGTTTGGACTGGGGTTTTGGGGCAGAAATTTAGGTCTTTTATAAGATTGTATCGTGGTTTCTTGCTTGAGTTCATGACTGGTGTACGTATGTTGAATGAACGAACCCAGAAAGCGATTATATTAAAAACCTGTGAACCGAAGAAGAAAATTTTTTGAGAAAAGATTGCATTTTGGGACTGATTTTGGTATGTTTGGACGTTGAATGTTGTTTTTTCTAGCTTAAGATCGAAGCTTGATGTTTGTGTGACGCCCCCACTTCTCCCTAAGGTGAACCAAAGGATATCTGCGAGACGCCTGCCCAACTCTCGTCAGGACTCAAGCAAATTACGTTCAAGCTTATAACGGTACTAGACATTACACCCAGATAATATAAATGCAATTTGTGCGGAAGCGTTCAAGCTTAACAACGTTTAACAATTACCAAATCCATATAACGGGTTTTCAAATACATCCCATAATATACAATAGCCGAAAAGTCTAGACAATAGAATTGGAACCCTATTACAAAAGTCCACAAAAGTACTAAAAATGGAAATTTCCTTCGAGTCTCATTCCAAACCCAAACCTGATAAGGAAAACAAATCTACAGGGTGAGCAAAACGCTCGTAAAACCAAGAACACACATACAAGTACATTGTTCAAGTAACAATCCCAAATTGACAAGTCGGGCAATAATACATCCATGATTAACAATTTACGAGGAAAGTAACATAAACAATTCAAGGATACTGGAGCTTTCAGGAGCTATATTCCACTTGCACGATCAATAACCTCCACGAGTTGACACTCCGTCAATCGGGTAGGTTTAGTCCGTAGAACTCCACTTAACTTGTCCCCTTTCACCTTACATACCCCTGTTTCGGGCCCGCCTGTCATTTGTTTAAGGCAATAATACTCGAGTATGCCAAGCGAGATCTCTCACTAGATCAAGTTTTTCAATTTTTTTCCCATGGTTTACCAAGGAGCCCGACCAAACCCATGCCAGCTCGAGTCCAAGGTTCGCCAATAAGATATGGGCATCCCCCAAGCATGTTCGAGTATCGAGGAGATTCACTCCAACGACGTATGCAGCCATAGCATACTATTTCAAGTCAAGCAAGCAAGTAACATGTGCAAGCAATTGAGACATTCGAGTATTTCAAGTGCGAGTCATTTATTTCAAGCGAGAACGGGTGCGATAAAGTACACCCCCGTCTCAAATTTTAAAATCTCAAGTATCAATAACAAGTAAACATGTATCTGGTTGACGGTAGTTCAAGTAACACACACTTGACACTCACTAAGTAAAACAAGAAGAAAAGGGCACTCGAAATTCAAGCGTCCACCGTGGGATCCTCTTGAAGTTCCTCTTGGGTGCCTGAGCAATTAACAATAGACTATTACTAACAATCCCCAAACAATGAGGAGAGTTGCACACTAACACGGTCTGGAAAGTATCTCGAAAATCGAGTTTAAGTTCCTTTGAAAATCGAGATCGGATTCCTTTTTTTTATCGAAACTCGAATGAGTTATAAGACTCGAGTAAAAAAAAATGGATTTACTATCCTTAAAATTATTGGATGGGAACGAGTACGTGCGAATAATTCTCGAAACGAACGACCGAAGTCTAAAGTGGATTGGCCACGTCACAATCCCGCCGGATTCTTGGCCGGATTGGAGGTAGTAGCCATCCTCAATTTTTTTTTTCAAATCCTGACAGCAATCTGGCCGACTATCCGGCCAGAAACTGGCCGGATTCCAGCAAAATGCTTCCCGCGCGGATTTCATTTCAAATGTTCAGAATTTTCGATTTTTGGTACAATCTTTGAAAAATCATAACTCACTCTTCGATTGTCAAAAATTGGTAAATTTGGTACCGTTGGAAACATCTTTTAATGTACTAAAAATTCTTAGAAAAAACCATTCCACAAATCTAAGCAGAAGGTATTCAAATTTGAGCTTGAAGATGATAACTTGCGTTATCAAAGTAGGTTCAACTTGGTTTTTGGCCAACTTTGGAAATTCGGCAAAATTCACTCGATTTGAACTAATCTCTAAAATTTGCAACTCTATTAGTGTTATAATCCAAGTTTACAACAAAATAAGCGGAACAAGAAACGGAGTTGTTAGCACCAAGATATGGTAGCTCAAAGTTACCCAAATTTCCTTGTTAAACAAGGGTTTTCCAATATCAAGTCTTGAACTTTGGTAATTTAGTCAAGCAGCGAAATGGACTCGGATTGGTACTAAATTTGGCAGTATAATATTCCTATATAAAGGGTATCCTTCTATAAAATTTCATGAAAAAATACCTTTGAGAAGGTAGTCAACCAAACAACCAAAGTTTCAAAAATCCTAAGGCAGAACCGCCTTGAGTTTTTTTTTTTTGGTTTTCCATTCCAAGCATTTGGTCAAGGAAAATCCCTCAAACATGGTTCATTGTGTAGGAAAAACCTGAGGAACATTCATGGTACATTTGGTAAGTGTTTTAACTTCAAGAAATTCAATTGGCAAGTCCACACCAAGTCTAGCATCAATTTTGCCCAAAATTTAGGGTTTTCAAGAACAGGACAGGTTTCGTATTTTGATCACAAATCACTCAATTCAACTCAGAATTAAGCATGGTTAGTGGCGTTGGAAAACACATTCATAAAACTATAAATTTACAGAAGAAATTGTTTTAAAATTCAGCACCCAACTAGCTCAAATTCGAGCCTCAAGTTGCAGCCTCTGTACTTCGTTCCAGGAAAACAGAGAAACAAGACAGTCATCTTAAAATGGTTGGTACGGAATACTCGGGTGGAATTAGGGGTTGTATTTTATACAGTTGGAAAGCTGGGAATGTCTAGTTTCAAATGCTACCAACGGCACTTGATTTTTATATTGGAGTACAGAGTTATGGACGAAACAAGAAGGCTGTCTGAGCATTACGGGAACATTTTCCAGGTTTACTAGCTTTGCAAGATTAATCCATTTGACCAACCAAACCTCAATATTTTTTAATGAAACTGTATACACCATCTATACAACATATAAATATCATATACAAGCCATCAAACCCTCAGAATTTCACAAAAAGGGGCTCGATCAAAATAGGGGCAGAATTGGAAACTTTTTAGCCATGCAATCCTTGAAGTTTATATTAGCTATGCACCATTAATCTACCAATTTGAGCACTAAACCAACATTAAATCCCTCATCAACATCACATCAGCTATCAATCCAAGAGTGGGAGTTCATAGAGCCCACCTTCCAAATTTTCCAACAATAACAAGCCACCCACATGAATACAAGAGCTTAAAGGTGTACTAGAACTTCCATAAATCAAAACTAGAAGGTTTGATCATTACTTACTTTGGTTGATGAGCTAAGCAGAAATTTCGGTCCTCTCTTGGTCCAAGAAAACCATGGAAAGCTCCCTTCTTTTGTAGTTAGATGAACTCTCCAAGTGTTAAGCTAAGTATGGTTAAATTTTGGTGGCATTTGGTGGTGTTTTTGTTGAAGAAATGGGGATGAAAAATGAAGAACTTGGGTGTTGTTTTTGCAGCTTGATGGCCGGCTGTTCTTGTGAGGAAGAGAGAGAGAGAGTTGATAAAAAATGTAGCTTCCTTGAGAAGCTTCAATGTGTGGCCCAAGTTGGTACAAAAGTCAACTCTCCTCCGCGCGTATACGCGCGCGTTTTGTGCTCGATTCCTCTCGAGTTTATTTCACTAGTACACTAAACCTCCAATACACTTATATTCATATGAATATTATTCACTCTTAATTGTCCCAAAATAATGGTCTAAAGTCCCTCAATTAATCGCGCGTGTGAAAACGTGTATTTCCAATTTAGACGTGATAAAGTGAAACCTTCGAGAAATTCTTATAACGATCGTACCACTAACTATCACTTGAGTACTCAAACCTAAAATTACCTATTTTAGAACCATTGTACATGTCTCCAAATTTTCGAGCTTATTGTACTCCCAATTGGCTAAAGTTTTCAGACACGTTTTCACTATTTACATTAATCGAGCTTCCAAAAATTAATTTTTGAAACGAGTCACTTTAAAAATATAATGAAGTCATAATTCCATGTATTTAAGTCTAATAAGGTTAGAAAATAATAATTGGAGCAAATATTCGGATAAATAATTAAATGGACAAAAATAGGGGTCGAAAAATAATAATTTTTACAAGTCCTCACAGTTTGGTTGAAGTTTTAGCAATGTTTGGATGGAAAATTACATTGAATAAACACAGCAATGGTAGAGAATCGAATCTGAAAAATTGTAGAATTTTGTTATTTGATGCTTGTATGATCTTCCGTCTGAATTTTTTGGTGCTTAAACATGAGAATTTTATGGTAAAAATGAGGAGAACATTTGGTGATTTTGTTGTTTGGTTCAAACTGAATTGGGTTGAGATGTTAATGGTGCATTTGGGATTGCGTCTGAGAGTTGCAGAAGCTCCTGCGAAGAAGAGAGTTTTGACTAGGCTGCATAAAATTTTTGGAAAATGCATACTTTTGGCCCCTCTCTACTCCAAATTTCCTTTGTTGCTTGTTTAACCGTGTGTTCATGATGAATATAATAAATGTTGGGTTGCAAGTTTCCTGGGTTCTTGATAAGCTGCATTCATTCTCATGCTTTATTGCTTCTTTGCTGCATTATTAAGTCCCGCTGTTTTGGTTGGAAGGGGATAGATGATTGTGTTTGGGTAATGGTAACAAGAATGGGATGAAGTTACAGCATTTGGGATTCGATTGATGATGTAGTAGGATCCGTTTAAGTTACTTCATATAGGCCTCTTAGTTGAGTGATGAAGTTTCATTTAAGAAACTCACAAAACTGGTTTTTCTTTTGCTGCCGCAGCATATGCTTTCCATTTGGTTATTCATTTGATCTTTAATAGTTTGTTGTTTATGATTGGGTTGTGGTAATCAAAATGTCTAGTTGTTAAGGGGTGTTGAGAGTTGGTTTTAGCTGGTTTTTTATTGTTGCTTGAAGTGTGGTATAGAATTGCAGAAAGCTCCAGGACTTGCGAAGGTTTTGTTGCAGAAAGCTTCCTTGTAACCTTGCATTAAGATTGCATGAAAAACTTTCAAAAATTGCCTCTTAACCCCCAAGTCCCTTTTTGTTCCACTATGGCCTAGAAAATTGGGAAGACTAATCAATTGGGTCCCGTAAAAATGTTGTTTTTGATTGATATGTTTTAATGTGGTTCTTGGACAGATTATTCGTGAATTTCAAAATGAAATTTTGAGGTTTAATAGTTTTTGAGGGATTTATGAATTTGATTTGGGTTTTTAGTGAAAATTTTGAGTATTTTGTTACTTAATTGTAACAAGTGATTTTTTGATGTATTTTCGTGAATTTTAACATTTGATCTTGATAGGTATCATCTTAAGCCATCAATTTTAGTATTTTATTTTAGACCCTTAAGACTTTTTAATTATTTTATTTAGAACCGTGTTTGCTTTAATTTCTTACATATGGATGGTTTATTTTACGTAAATACCTTAAGTGATTCCATTTCGTGTTTAATTTTCATTTCATGTTTAATTTTCATTTCATGTAATTAATTGTTAATTAAAGTGATACCTTGATCTTTTTTTATTATTTTGGAGGGTAAATAAGTAAATTCGTTTTATTAGGGGCACCAACTCAAGGGAGGTACACACTAACCCTTTATTTTTACTTCATTTGACTCTATGTGCCTATGTGACTTTATGTGTTTAATTGCATGTCCTTTGAATGTTTTTATTTATTTATTTATTTATTTGCTTCATTTGTTTAAATTTTGAATATTTATTTTAGTTTCATTTTGATTATTTAGAAGGCATTTAAAGGCCAAGTTGTAATAGTTAGGTTTATTTTATTTTATTTTATTTCATTTTTTCCCTTAGATTGTAGTAAGACCCCCCTAATGTAATAGTTAGGGCTTGTTTGCTTTATTTTGCTTTATGTGATTTGCATGTTTACGTGGTAACCCCTAATGTAATAGTTAGGGCTTGTTTGCTTTATTTTGCTTTATGTGATTTGCATGTTTACGTGATATGTGTTACCGCTTTTTTAGGGTCTTGCATCTAGATATCATGATTATGTGTTATATGTTTATGTGATATTATGTGTTTACATGCTTTATTAAGTTTTGCATGATTAGTTTACTTATAATTAATGTATGACGTGTTATCACACTACTCCAACGCTAGTTGTGATCAATTTCTCGATTCTACACTAGTCCAATGTTACTTGTGCCCCTTTTTTTGATTTCTCACTAGTCCAATGCTAGTGAGAACTTGTAGATATGGATTAGTCCAACGCTAGACTCTTAGGAGCCCTTCGAGCGTTAGATCATGATTATGTGATAAAATCACTACATCTCATACATATCTTCACTTTCTAGGGCCTTTTTTTTATCATTTTGCATGTCTCTCTTATATATGTATTTTCCCCTCATATTCCCCTTATATGTATATTTCTTATCCCTAATTTCCCTATATATATACCCCTATGTGTGATACATGACATTAGACTTGCATTTCATTTAAGAATTAGAATTAGGGTAGTACATTTGCTTGATTAGATAGGGAAATTACCCCTTGAATATGGGATATGGACAAGTTTTGACTTTCTACGCTTAGCACGCTTGTATTTCCTCTACGAAAGGAAAAAATGAGTCACGAACATTAATTTCCCATGCCCGTTATGATGCATCCGTTTAGAACATGTATATTTGTATATTATTATTTTTCTTTTCTTTTCTTAGAGTCTCATATTTTTGCATTATTCGTGATTTTTTCAAAGAGTCTCTATTGGGTTTCACAATTAATGTGATTTGCACCAATTAAGTTTTGAAAGAGATATTCTGACCCTCCGATACCCTCATAGATTTAGGGTTTGCATTCATGTAGTACATCCTAATGTGATAAATTCCTAGGTTAAAATAAGAAAAGTTTTGACTAAATCGCGCAACTAGCCTTGGTTAGGTTGAAACGGTGTTTTGGATTGGGCAAATTATCTGATTGGCCCTTTAACTCTTTGTCCAGGTAAAATTAAGCCCCTCAACTATTTTTTGATGACTTTAAGCCCTTGAACCTGTAAAAGTGGAAAATCGTGGCCCTTTTACCCAATTTCTCCGGTTTTGCAACCGGAGGACCAATTCACACGCATGCAATGTGCTTCTTCAAAGGGCATTTTTGTCCGCCTGTTCTAATGGCGTGCGATGGGGGCGCGCGATGGGCTTAGTCGAGCGAAATGGCGGCGGGCTGCTCGCGCGAAGGGAGAGGGGGCTCGCGACTGTGGCTTTGGGAGTGAGCGGCGGCGGCACAGAGGCTGGGGTGCGGCCGGCTGGGGTTGCTGGTGAGATGGCGGCGCGCGACTGGTCAGCGGCAGAGGAGCAGCAGCAGATGCAGGGGGTTCGTGGGAGCAGCAGTTCTGGTGGCGCAAGAGTTTAGCTGGGGCAGAGGTCGCGTCTGGAGTGATGTCGAGCTGGTGGTGGGGAGAGCGAAGCGCGAGATCGATTTGGAGCTGGCGGCGAGCACGGGCGGCAGCACAGAGCAAAACAGAGGCAGCGGGAAGAAGAAAGAAGAAAGAAAAGAAGAAGAAGAAGGAGCAAAATAGAGGCAGCGGACAAAAATGCCCTTTGAAGAAGCACACTTGCATGCGTGTGAATTGGTCCTCCGGTTGCAAAACCGGAGAAATTGGGTAAAAGGGCCACGATTTTCCACTTTTACAGGTTCAAGGGTTTAAAGTCATCAAAAAATAGTTGAGGGGCTTAATTTTACCTGGACAAAGAGTTAAAGGGCCAATCAGATAATTTGCCCTTTTGGATTTTTATCCTTGCCTTCCCTTTTTCAAATGTGACTCGCGAATTTTTTTTTTCTGATTTTTGTAAACTTGAAATCGTTTAAAAAGGGTTTTTTACTTTTTTTTTTAAAAAAATTCATTTTTAAGTGATTTGGTACACCTCAACTCAATACTAAGTGGCGACTCTGATTTTTTCATTCAAAAACCCTTTTCAAACTATAATTTAGGCCAAAATCGTCGCACTTTCAAACCCCATTTTAGGCCCTTTTTATTTTCTTTATTTATTTTCATCAAAAATCAAAAACTCATTTTCAATTAAAAATAAATCAAAATTCATTTTTATAACACTTTAATCTTTATTTTTTTCAAAAATGGGGCGCGACACTTCTTGTTGAACTCTTGCTTCCCTTTGTTTCTTGAGTTGTTAAACTGGTTTGGGGATGAATTGTTAGGTCCTCCTTTTCTAAATGTTCTTTTGTTGAGAATTCTCTTGAAAATTCTTGTGATGAGTGCAATATCACTGTCATCAACTTCCACATCATCTCCATCCAAGGAAGCTAAATCATCTTCATCTTGCGAGGGTTTTAAATCAATACTCTTTCTCACCTTTGCATCTTCTTTCTCTTGCACCTTGGACTTGAGTTTCAACTCATAAGAAATTAGAGAATTAATAAGAGATTCAATAGGCATGAAATTTAGATCTCTAGCTTCTTCAATGACAGTTACTTTACTCTCCTAATCTTTGGATAAAGTATTCAGAATTTTCCTGTTCTTCTCGCCTAGAGAATATTCCTTTTCCAATACTTCTAAATCCTTAATGAGATCATTGAATCTGCAATACATCTTATCAATGTTTTTATGAGGTTCCATCTTAAAAGATTCATACTTAGTGATCAGAGCAGACTTCTTTTATTCTCTCACATTCTCATTCCCTTTTGGATTTGTCTGAGTTTATCCCAAATTTCTTTTGCAGATCTACAGCCTTTGACTCTAATAGATTCATTTAAATCTAGAGTACTGTATAACACATTCATAGCCTTGGCATTCAAAGTGAGATGAGTTCTATCATCACCAGTTAACTTATTTCTAATTTTTAGTCTTGGTTTATGAGCGACTTCATCAATAATAAGCGACTTCATCAATAATAAAGGCATCATATGGACCTTCATTGACAATAAACCACAACTTGATATCGATAGATTGTAAAAAGATAATTATCATTTCCTTTCAACCCACGTAATTTGATCCATTGAACATTGGGGGTCTAGTAACGGATTGTCCTTCAAAAAACATGGCATTGTTGGTTGTCATTTTACTCCAAAGCCAATTGAGGTTAATCTCTAGGAGACCAAGGTCTGATACCAATTGTGAGGATAAAAAACAATCTAAGAGGGGGGTGAATTAGGTAGTTTAAAAACTGGCCAAGTTGTGAGTCATTTTTTGAGTACTTGCCCTTTTTTTTCTAAAAAATCGTACAATGGAGCAATTGATGAGATAAAGTAAGTAAAAGAGATAAAGTATCAAACCAAATACCAAACTCATCTTGAGTTTGAATATCACTTTATATAGCAAGTTTCTTCAAGTTGATCAACTTGTAACCAATCTCTTGTGTAGAAAAGAAGGATCACTTCCTCCTTACCCCAAGCTACTGTTGGTCAAGCAAGGCAGTTTTACTATCACTCAGATAACCCTCACAAAACTACACTATTGAAGTAATTGAATCATACTAGAAAAACTTATCGAAAATTACACAACTAAGAGTACAAATCCTCTTTGAAGAGTATTTTAACACTAAAATCACTCTTGATCTAATGTAGTCTCAATGTGCAAAGTTCCTTTGAAGTGGTTGACTTTGTTCTATTTATATGGGACCAAAAAGTTCCTCAATTAATGCTTTCAACGGATAGTAGGCAGCTGAAAAGTCAACTAGCCGTTCGTAGTGTCAGACGTTCGGTAGACCAACTTCTTGGGTCCGAACGTAGGCAGTGAGCTCAAGAAATTTTTTTGAATTATTTCGGACGTCCGGTACCTTCAATCTATGCATCCGAAGGTAGGAGGTGAAACTGAGAATTCTTCCTTAATTCTTTTCGGGCATCAAGTGCCTTCAAGGTTTTGTGTCCGAAGTGTCGCAACGCTTGTCGGACGTCCGGTGCTCTGATGATGTGCGTCCGATCGAGGTCAGTGAGTTTAGAGGGAATGAGGGAATGACTCAATATCTTCGGACGTCCGAGGGTGAAATTCTTCATGCGTCCGAGGTTGCGTAAAGGTTGTCGGACGTCCGATCCAGTCTTCTTGTGCGTTCGACAGTAGTTTCAGCATTCTTTGTGCTTAATTTTTGAACCTGTTTTGCTCCATTTCTGAAAGGATCTATTGAGAGAACATTAATAATATCCATTTGTTTTGCAATCATCAAAATCTACGGATTGAGATAAACAATTTTTTTGTCCAAATCAAGTTAATCATAACATACGAGATATAATCGAGAGCTTTAATGTATATTGGATATGTATGTGACAGAATGTGATTTAAAATCTCAAAATTAGAGTTAAAGATACAAATTTTTCTTCATGGTCCGAAACTAAATTTCCTTAGTAAGAAATTTCAAATAATGTTTTTGCCACAATCATCAATACGTATTTCAAATTCCTCAAATACGTTTAAAAAGATTAACCATGCGACTCAACGCGTGGATATTAAAACACACACTAAAACACATATACTAGTAACAACTCTAAAGAAAAAATAAAATCACTTGCACAAATAACATTATCACCATACAAGTCAAACACAAACTAGAGTTCATCAGATCATAGCACAAGTTACAGTCAAGTAAAGCACATACCAAGTCAAGATCAATAAATAAAAATAAACAGGTGATTAACAAAAGTACATGCATTTCCAAGGTACAAACTCCTAAATTCTACTCCCATCGTCCCATTACAAAAGATCAAAAGTAATGTTTCACTAGATTAATTGAAACTAAATGGTTCCCATTTCCTAACATGTTCAACTTCATTCCCAACACTAGGATCCTCTAGGCCATGATCCTTTCCACCTCTCTCTCTTAATCTCAACTATATTCCACTTCCCTCTGGCCGATATTGTCTCACACTCAGTTAAAATATTTCCGTCCGATGTCTCACTTCTCTTACTACTCGAACTTGACATCCTTTGACCTCTTGTACTTGTTCTTACGAAACATTAGTCCATTTTTATTCCTCGCAAATGGAGATCTCAAATCTTTAGCATTGCCCTCAACTCTTAAGTACTCGAGTACAAGAATTCGAAATAAAATAATTCACAACTTAAGCCGGCCGGTCCCAAGAGTAAATCACCACATTTGAGATTCCTATCTAACATGCATATCTAAAGTATCAAGATAAAGGGTTTATACCTATCACATTCATGATTCACAACTTACGCTCTAGAAGAGTACTTAAGTCTCCACTCATTCACATAATAAGGACCATAACACCACTTAATCCAAGCTCATCCCGTGAAGAGACCACGCGAAGTGGCTCTGATACCACCTATGACTCCCCCACTTCTCTCAAGGGTGAACCCAAGGGTATCCGCATAATGCCTGCCTAGCTCTCGCCGGGACTCACTACAATCCATAATTCAAAAATAGAAATACTTCAAATAATTTCAATATATATGACGGGTTTTTACTTTAAGTGCAAGTTTAAATTCGATTTTACACCCGTTGGACTGCAAGTATACAGGTCGCAATTGTAGTACAAGATGTGTATCGGGTCGATCCCACGAGGAGCAATTTAAACAATTACTAAGCCCTTGTTCTCTCTATTATTTAGACTTACAATTAATTTGAGCAGAGAAAGTCTAATGCTGTAATCTACAAATCTGATATACAAATCTAGTTTAACAAATACTGAATACAAATAGAGAAATTTTACTTAAGGAAGATTCTAGGGATGTAGATTCCACTTATGGCATAAACAATACAAATGAATGGATTTACTTCATACTATTATTCTTATTTAACCAGAGATTCATTTCCAAATTTACAAATCTCATTTTCATGATGAACTGGTCTAGAGCAATATAGATTTCCCTATTATCATGGTGAAATACTACTACTACTCTGTTTTATTTCATGAAATGCTCACTAATCCACCTAAGTGTATCTCTATTTTCATGAACATACAACTCAAGCTCTACTCATGTGTTTCAATTGTTATTACCAATTCTCATTGAATAATAACACTATAAACATGCTATTGGTGATCAATCAATAACAAGTAATCACAGCTACACAAGTAGACAAGTTAATACAAGATATAACAAGTGTAGATCACATTCAATTAGTATTATTTAGCCATAAGTTTCATCTACTCCCTAGATGAAGGAGTTTAGCTACTCATGAATGATTTAACAATCAAACTCACAAGTTTATTAATGCAAAACCTCATAAAGTACAAGTATAAGAAAGATAAAAGAAAACTTAGCCAATTGAAGGTGAAGCTTTCCAATTCCTGCTATGTTCTTGCACAATATGATTATAAGTGAAACTCTCCAAGTACTTCTCCAAGAACTCCTATCTAGAGAGAAAACTAGATACAAGAAAGAAAACTAGCTACGTATGGTAATCCAGCTTCTCCTCTGTGTTTCTGCATAAATGGTGGGAGAAATTCCATTCCTCTCACTTCATAATTTCCTCCACTCAGATTTTGTAAAAAGAAGTCAAAGATATGATATTTCCTTTTGTCCATACTCATTTGGTTTTCTCTTTTGTTGCAGAAGCATGTGCCACCGATTTCTGTCCCTCAAAATAGCTGGAAAGTTGAGAAAAAGGTAAAGAAAAACAGCTGTGGCACTTGTTGAGGAGAGAGACAAATCCGAGCCTCGGATCCGAGGGCTGAAAATGGATCCGAGCTCGGATTATAGGATCCGAGGTCTTCCCTTGGTGGATCCGAGGCCGGATCGTCCTGACCTCGGATACACTCCGCCAGAAGTACAGACGAGGGGTCGGATCCCTCTTATATACACGGATCCGAGCTCGGATCCGTGTTGAGCAATTTTCCAGTTTTTCACTTCTTCCCTTTTTCTACATTTTTGCTCCCAATTTCTTGTATACTTTGTCCTCTGGATGACCCTGACATTTCTTTCAACTTGTGCATGAATTTCATACATCAATTACCTTCACAATTTCATAAAATTAACGCATTAATTCACTCATTTATCAAATTCTTAACCCTTAAACAATATTTAAGCAATTATCACCAAAAGAGTTCAAATATGGCTTTAATCTTCTCAAAACATACCAAAATTCATGCCAAATTCGTACAAAATGTACGTTAAATATTCACTTATCAAATTCCCCCACACTTGAATCATTGCTTGTCCTCAAGCAATTTTACACAAAACTTACTTCAAATATTCAATAGAGAAAACAATATGCGTACTCTTGTCAAATTTAATTCCTCAAAAACCTAGAAACCAATTATTATGCCATTTCTCAGATTACACTAAATATTCATAATATTCAATTAAATAAAAATAATTATGCCTATATTTTGACCAATTCAAATCAATTCTCTCATTCTATCCTAATTCCACAAATAAGTAAATCACATAGTCAAATTTATGGCCTTCCTCATCCCAAAACTTAACAATTTAGAGGGATTTATTCACATTTCATCTTATTTAAATAGTGAAACGTCTTTTTACACGAAAATCAACACTTTTATGTGAAAATTCCCGGTTACTCAACATTTCACTTATTTAAATTGCTAATCATACTCTTAATTCCAATACCTTTTTACGCGAATGTCGACATTTGTAAATGCCAACCCCCGGTTACTCAGTATGTGAATCATTGGAGTAGAAAAATAATAATATTATTCCTTTTTTTTTAACATATAATTTCTTTTTCCCTCTAAGTATAATTAAGGGAAGAATTTGGCCTTGTCTTTGACTATATCAATCACTTACTTATAAAATTAAGTAAAAATGATAAATCTCATTAATTTGCAAAATTCTAAGCATAATTTTTCTTATTTAACCAAATATACTTTCTAAAATGTAAATATCCTAATTGCATAATAATTCATTCCAAGTTAAATAAGAACTAAACTTTTCCAAGATACACATAGCATTTTATCCAATGGAGGAATTAGACACTTAAAATTTTAACATTTTGGCCATTTAATTGGAAGAATTGCAATGAAATATTGGAAAATATTTTTTAGAAAAATTTTGACAGAGTTTCCCCATAAAAATAGATGAAACTCCCTGCCAACAACCTCAATTTCACAAAAATTATCCTCATGACAATATTTCCAAATATAATTCCAACATTTTTAAGCTATAAACAACTAAAATCATGCATTTCAAGACACAATCACCCATAAGATAAAGTAATCCCTCCCCCACACTTAAAATCTACAATGTCCTCATTGTAGAGGAAGGTAAAAGAACTGAAACTTTCCTCAAAATAGGTGGTGATGCCGTTTGAAGCCTTTAATCATCACGCTCATCCATTTTCTGTCCAAAATGAGACAACAAGGGTACCAAATACCATAAGTAGCACAAGATGATTTAAATTAAAGAAAAATAAAAACTACAAAGTTTGTCTTAACAAAAGGAAAGAAAAATAAAGAAATAAAAGGTCTAATTCGCTAAAAAGCATCATGGCTGCTGGGAACGAGGGTCTACTGCCTCCTCGGCTCCATGAGGACCCTGTGAGGTACCAATATGGCCCTCCTCCTGATGAGGTGTCGGTGTAGGGGACCGTCGAATATGAAAATGATCCTCGATCGCACGAAGACGGCGATCATGTCGGTCGAGTCGCTCAGTCATCATCCGTTCCGTCTGGTCAATGCGCTCGACGACTCGCGTCTCCATACAGCAAGTAGCATTGAGAAGCTCTTGCCACTTGGAGCGCGATTGAGGAGGTGGTAGTGGAACCGGAGGAGGAAGAGTCTGCTGTGCCTCCGTCTCTTGAGTTTCCGCTTGTGGTTCAGTGTGAGGCGGAGGCTGAGTGGAAGTCGATGCTTCTCCTGTGTCCCGGACCAAAGTAGCTCCAAAATCAGTAGAAATACCCAAGGATTTGAGTAACGAATCATTTACCTCCTCGGCCGACCTAGTTACCACAGCTCTCTCGGTTCCAATGGGAATCTTGAGCTTCTCAAAGATGAGGGATAGCAGCCGAGGAAATCCAAACCAAGTCTCGCCGGCCCTCATACGAGCTGTGGTTCGCATATAGCTGATGATAATGCTGAGTAGAGGAATACCAGTCAACTGCCTACCCACTCCATGTATCATTTTATCCAGAAAATAGAGATCGCTATTTCGGATCTCCCGTTTCCCACTCTTTTTCGGCACCACATTGAAGGCAAAAAGGTAGAAAATCAGGTGGTACCGATACTCGAAGGAGTCGGCATATACCGTGAGTTTTTTCGAACTTCCTCGCTCACGGTATTGACCCTTTAGCCGTCCCACAGCCTCTCCCACTTCCCAAGGGTCTCGAGCTTTGAACTCCTTGGTCAATTTGACATCTTCGCCTTCACCTTTGAGTTTGACGAATTGTCTCAGTGTATCGCGATTGAGAGCCACTCTTCTTCCTCGAACCCACGAGACGATGAGGTTGCCACTGTGACTTTGTTTATTTTCTACATTGGCGTAGAATTTCCGGACCAGATTGGGATAGTAATGTTTTGGCAAATTTAGTATAGTCTTCCATCCGAGTCGCTTAAATGCCGTGGAGATGTGGTAGTGTGCATCCACCTCCGGTGCCAAATGTTTTTCAACGATAATCTCTTTGTCCAAACCAGCCTCGTACCACTGTTGATTCTCGAGTGAGGTGAAACGAGTGGTATCATAGTCAGGAAGTGGCTCGTCACGGCTAGTGGATGCGGTCTTTCGGCGAGAGCGAGGTGGCGGCTCTGGCGAAGGAGATTCTTCTTCTGGCGACTCCTCTTGCAAGGAAGGGGTGTGTTCCTCACTTGAAGAAGGAGTAGGAGTAGGAATGCGAGCCCTCCTTGTACGAGCCATAGTACCTATAAACAAGATGAGTATGTATTAGAAATGATAGAAACTTGCTCATACATGTTAAATAGGAATTTAAGAAAATTTCGGCAGAGTTTCCCCTTGAAAAAGGGCTAAACTCCCTGCCAAACTGTACCAAAATTTAAACAAATAAACTTCCTAACACTTCTCAAATCCAATTCCCACATGTAAAAAGGATATTACCAATAAGGAAATCATTTCATGCATATTAAGTGCAAACAATTGAAAATTATATCCATAAACACACAAACACTTAAGAATATCTCCATTCCCATTTATAACACTCAATGTACATACATATGAGTTCCAATTCATCCAAACAAATGCTAATTATCTTAAGTAAAAGTGGTTCAATGTGGTCAACTTGATCAGGGACACACTCTTTTATCCCATAGGCTATTGTTCTAATGAGAGCATATCATGTTCAATTGGTATGTTAGTGACTTATACCTCTCGAAACAAGTTCATATAATCTATGAAAGTACAATGTAGCACAATTGTATCAAGAAGTTCTAACAAATACAAATTTATCACAATATACCCAAGAAATAGAAAAATGCAACATTAGAGATTATGTAAACTCAAAGAAAATTGCAAATTGTTACCTCAGATAGATGGAGTGATGATGGAGGATGATAATGATGCAAAAATGGAGAACAACCAAGCCCAAATTTGACCTCAAATTGCAAGATTTCAGTTTGGCCCTATTTCACGTCTTGAAGATCAAAACCCCTCAATTTGATGTTTCTGATTCCAAATTGTTGAGGGTTAATGCTCACAAGAGTATTTGGGATGTTTTTTGTTGAGAAATATCCAAGGATTAATGGGCAAAATGGAAGATTGATGAAGGTAGGTTAGGGTTCGGTGAGAGAGAAAGAGAAAGGAGCTGGAAAATGAGGAACCGAGGCCTCGTTTCCTTTCTTATCGCGAACGGATCCGAGGTCGGATCCGTTCTGGAAGGCCTCGGATCCGACATGGCTCGGATCAGTCTCAACAGAAACACAGACGAGCCCTCGGATCTATCTGGGTTGGAAACGATCCGTGGTCGGATCTATGGATCCGTGGTCGGATCTATCTGGCTTTTTAGGATCCGAGCTCGGATCTGTATTTCTCTGCACTAATTGCAGAAACTGCAATTTTTCTAAACTTTTTCTCCCTTTTTCGGCCAATTCCAAAACACACATTGGACAAACTTTTTATCAAATCTAACCTCCCACGCACATGCAATATACCTTAAACACAATATCCATCCTCTCAAAACACAACAAACACATTTACATTGAAAATCGAGGGGTGAGGTTCTTTGATTATTTTTGCATTTTTACATCAAAATGGCAATTTTGAGCATTAAATACACATCAAATGAATCCATGAACCTTTATAACCATGATATCACCAAAACTCACTTGAAATGCACAATGTATGTATAGGCATAGAAATTTTAAGCACTCAAAACACAATTTGGTAAGAAAAACTCCCTGCCAACATGTTCTTCAAGTGCACCTCCAAGATGGATGATAAAACTCCCGTATCTCCTACAAACAAGTGAAATACATCTAATTAGTTAATTAAATGACACCAAAATGTAAGAAACACATAAAAACACACAAATGCACAATTATTATTGGGTTGCCTCCCAACAAGCGCTTTTGTTTATAGTCGTTGGCTCGACTGAAAAAGTTGAATCACTTTAGAGCATTAGAGAGAGATTTTCTCCCCATGGGTCGAAACTCCCGAGCCAATCCACCATGTGGTGAACCATGCATTGATCTTCATAATCCAATTTCCTCAAATGCCAAGGAGGAATATTAGACTTGTCATAGAGAGGCTCAACTTCACCTTGGAGTGGATTTTGCTTGTCTTTTCTGAATTGGCTCAACTTTTCACCATTTTCTTCATGGAATGGCGAATTTATTAAGCCGACTTCCATCCTTATCTTCTCCTCCTTTGTTCCTACACCATGAAAGTTAGTACCAAGGACATTTATAAATTTAACTTCTTCGGTCCTTTCTTGGTTAACCTTTTCATCAGATGGCATATTAGAAACAAGAGCAGTAGGCTCTATACTCCCATCTTTATTATCCAAATTGAATTTCAATTCCTCACCATTAATCCGTAATATAAGCTTACCTTTTTCTACATCAATTATAGTTCGTGCAGTGGCTAAAAACGGTCGTCCTAGAATAATTGGCATTCTCACATCTTCTTCAATATCTAAGACAACAAAATCCACAAGTATTATAGATTGTCTTACCTTTATGAGCACATTTTCCAAAATACCCATGGGACGTGTGATTGACCGATCCGCCAATTGCAATGTAATATTGGTAGTTTTTAGCTCTTGAAGTCCCAATCTCCGGGCAACCGATAACGGCATAAGTGACACACTTGCACCTAAATCACATAAAGCATTAGAAAAATGCAATTGACCAATAGTGCAAGGAATAGAAAAACTTCCCGGATCTTTCAATTTAGGAGGGAGTTTATTCTTAATCAATGCACTACACTCTTCCGTTAATGATATCATCTCATTATCTACAATTTTTCTCTTCTTTGACATGATGTCTTTCAAGAAACGTGCATAAGAGGGAATCTGTGTTATAGCATCAATGAAAGGAATGTTAATGTGCAATTGTTTAAACATTTTGAAGAACTTTTCAAACTCCTGATCCTGTCCATCTTTCTTCAACCTGTGAGGAAAAGGTATCACATTAGAATTTAATTTGGGATGAAGTGCATCAATATCAATGATAACATGATCATTTTGACTTTCTTGCTCCCCTTCAATTGCTTGCTTCTTGTCTTTTTCACCACCTGAATTTTCAAAATCGAATCCCTCAACCGTTTTACCGCTTCTAAGAATGATTGCATTGACATGCTCTCTCGGATTCACTTCGGTTTTACTTGGTAATTCACCAGGGTTTCTATTGTTGATTACATTGGCAATTTGACCAATTTGAACCTCTACATTCCTGTACATTGTAGTGAGTTGGTCCAACCTTCCTTCTACTCTCTCAAATCTGTCTGAAGTAACTTTTGCGAGCTTTTCCACTGCTATCTCCCAACCAGGTTTAGTTTCAGCTTGTTGTTGCCTTGATTGAAATTCCGGTGGATTAGTTGGCCTTGGTTGATTTCCTTGATCCTTCCATCCAAAGTTTGGATGATTTCTCCACCCCGGATTGTAAGTGTTCGAGTAGGGGTTATTTTGAGCATTACGATTGTAATTATTGACAAATTGTACCTGCTCAGAATCAACACACTCATTAGTATCATGCTCACCTCCACATATAGAACAACATGCTACATGTGCATTAGATGAACTTGGACCAACTCCACCTTGTCTACTTAGCAATTTCATCACATTATTCATTTGAGCACTCAACATATTGAGAGTGTCCATTTCTATCATACCTGCGTGACGTCTTGTATTACCTCTCTCATTGGCCCATTGGTAGTTGTTTGCTGCCATTTCTTCTATCAAATTATGAGCTTCTTGGGGTGATTTACCCATTAAAGCTCCACCTGCAGCTGCATCGATCATAGTTTTAGTGGAGAAAGATAAACCATTATAAAAGGTTTGTATAATCAGCCATTCGGGTAGTCCATGGTGTGGACATTTCCGTAACAAATCTCTAAACCTTTCCCATGCTTCATATAATGATTCTCCTTCCATTTGACTAAAACCAGTGATATCCATTCTTAGCTTAGCAGTCTTACCGGGTGGAAAATACTTATTCAAAAATGCCCGTGATAAATCATCCCATGTGGTAAAAGTGTTAGGAGCATGAGAGTGTAACCACATTTTTGCCTTATCTCTTAATGAAAATGGGAACAACCGTAACCTAATAGCATCATCACTAACTCCATTCATTTTAATTGTATCACAAATTTCCAAAAATGTAGTTAAGTGTGAATTAGGATCTTCTACTGCATTACCTCCAAATTGAGATTGTTGAACCATTTGGATAAGTGATGGTTTAATCTCAAAATTGTTAGCATTTATCGTTGGCCTTGCTATGCTCGTTTGAGATCCTTGTGTTCCCGGTAGAGCATAATCTCGTAGAACTCGCCTATTTGCTTCATTTTCTGCCATGTCTTCTTCAAATTGTAATTCTATCAGGATATCTTCTATTGGCTGCCAAACCTCTTGTTCCTCTTGATGTGATGTACTCCTCCTTTTTCTGTGTAATGTTCTTTCAATTTCAGGATCGAAATGTGCAACTTCTCGATTTGATCGGTGCATACACTACAAACAAAAACAAGAGAAATTTTCAGTTTTAATTCAACAACTTGAATAAAAAACAATGAAAAATATCTAAATTAATAGAGATGATTAGGCCCTAATATTGCCGCTCCCCGGCAGCGGCGCCAAAAACTTGACGGGTTTTTACTTTAAGTGCAAGTTTAAATCCGATTTTACACCCGTTGGACTGTAAGTATACAGGTCGCAATTGTAGTACAAGATGTGTATCGGGTCGATCCCACGAGGAGCAATTTAAACAATTACTAAGTCCTTGTTCTCTCTATTATTTAGACTTACAATTAATTTGAGCAGAGAAAGTCTAATGCTGTAATCTACAAATCTGATATACAAATCTAGTTTAACAAATACTGAATACAAATAGAGAAATTTTACTTAAGGAAGATTCTAGGGATGTAGATTCCATTTATGGCATAAACAATACAAATGAATGGATTTACTTCTTACTATTATTCTTATTTAACCAGAGATTCATTTCCAAATTTACCAAATCTCATTTTCATGATGAACTGGTCTAGAGCAATATAGATTTCCCTATTATCATGGTGAAATACTACTACTACTCTATTTTATTTCATGAAATGCTCACTAATCCACCTAAGTGTATCTCTATTTTCATGAACATACAACTCAAGCTCTACTCATGTGTTTCAATTGTTATTACCAATTCTCATTGAATAATAACACTATAAACATGCTATTGGTGATCAATCAATAACAAGTAATCACAGCTACACAAGTAGACAAGTTAATACAAGATATAACAAGTGTAGATCACATTCAATTAGTATTATTTAGCCATAAGTTTCATCTACTCCTTAGATGAAGGAGTTTAGCTACTCATGAATGATTTAACAATCAAACTCACAAGTTTATTAATGCAAAACCTCATAAAGTACAAGTATAAGAAAGATAAAAGAAAACTTAGCCAATTGAAGGTGAAGCTCTCCAATTCCTGCTATGTTCTTGCACAATATGATTATAAGTGAAACTCTCCAAGTACTTCTCCAAGAACTCCTATCTAGAGATAAAACTAGATACAAGAAAGAAAACTAGCTACGTATGGTAATCCAGCTTCTCCTCTGTGTTTCTGCATAAAAGGTGGGAGAAATTTCATTCCTCTCACTTCATAATTTCCTCCACTCAGATTTTGTAAAAAGAAGTCAAAGATATGATATTTTCTTTTGTCCATACTCATTTGGTTTTCTCTTTTGTTGCAGAAGCATGTGCCACCGATTTCTGTCCCTCAAAATAGCTGGAAAGTTGAGAAAAAGGTAAAGAAAAACGGTTGTGGCACTTGCTGAGGAGAGAGACAAATCCGAGCCTCGGATCCGAGGGCTGAAAATGGATCCGAGCTCGGATTATAGGATCCGAGGTCTTCCCTTGGTGGATCCGAGGCCGGATCGTCCTGACCTCGGATACACTCCGCCAGAAGTACAGACGAGGGGTCGGATCCCTCTTATATACACGGATCCGAGCTCGGATCCGTGTTGAGCAATTTTCCAGTTTTTCACTTCTTCCCTTTTTCTACATTTTTGCTCCCAATTTCTTGTATACTTTGTCCTCTGGATGACCCTGACATTTCTTTCAACTTGTGCATGAATTTCATACATCAATTACCTTCACAATTTCACAAAATTAACGCATTAATTCACTCATTTATCAAATTCTTAACCCTTAAACAATATTTAAGCAATTATCACCAAAAGAGTTCAAATATGGCTTTAATCTTCTCAAAACATACCAAAATTCATGCCAAATTCGTACAAAATGTACGTTAAATATTCACTTATCAATATAATTAAAGTACTCCAAAACATTTCATACTTAAAATTAGTTAACTTTCAAACTTAAATACAATCCAAAAGAATATGTACTACAGTCATCCGCTATAATACAACTTAAGGTTTTCAAAAGAAAATAACTTAGTACTATTCATGAGCACTCGCGATCTTAAACCCTGTTAAGGAAAATAAAAACATGGAATGAGCTAAACAGCCTAGTGAGATTCCAAGACAATCTAACAGTTCTAATAAATCAAATAAGTTAAGCATGATACATATATGGTTCAAAATTTCATATTGGCACATTTACAATGAGACAGTTATCATTGTACAGAAATAAACACATATTGAACGATACGGTGTTCCAATGGAACCATTTCGGTCAACTTCACCTTATAACTTCAGATCCTCTCGGTCTGTCTGGCCATCACCTTATTCCTCGAGTGATAATACTCGAGTATACCGAAACGGTGGTTTAGGGTTCCAACCTACCCGACCGAGTCCAATCCTGGCTCGAGCAGGTTAGTAACCAAGGGCAGGATCCAATTCAGCTTAGAGCTTACAACATGCGCAAGTAATTAAGTAAATCGGTAAACGGTAAGTAATCAAATAGATCGGTAAATGGTAAGTAGTTCAAATAAATCGGTAAACGATACGTAGTTCAAATAAATTGGTAAACGGTAAGTAGTTCATGGTTAACGGTAGAAATTTGTCATTTTAGTAGATCGAGTGAGATAAAGTACACACTCGCCTTAAAATGGTGGAAAAGTTCATAGGAACAATTATCGGTAGTACTTAACAGTTAAACACATAATGACTATGGAGTAAACATGTCGTAAAACCATTCAAGTCATATACTCCTATATGGAACACTCACCAATTTAAAATAGAGTATAAGTGCTCAAACAAACTTTTAGGCGTCTGCTTCGAGATCCTCTTGATGGTCCCCTTGAGCACCTGAACAAATAATAATTGGCTATAACACACTATTGTTTATAAACCTCTCGTTAACAAGGAAGGTTGTACACTTGTACAATACTAAGAAAATATCATGAAAGAGAGCCTTAATTACTCGTAAATCGAAACTCAAAAGTGGGGTTTAATAACACAAGGGAAACTGATTTTTTTCATGAAATTAAGTTTAAAATAGTCATTCAATATCGAAGGGTAGTGAAGAGTTTCTAAAAACTCATTTCCCATCAAGTTCGAAAATTTTAGTTTTAAGGAGCAATCTTTGAAAAATTGAATCTTGCATTCAGTAGGTCCAAAATTGGAAAAATTGGTACCGTTGGAAAATAGTTCCAAAGTACTAAAAGTTCCTAGGAGACACTTTTCTATGATTCCAAACGAAAGGCAATCATTTTTCAGCTCAAAGCGGCTGATCTGAGTAAGTAAGGCAGTTTCAGTCTTGTTTTTCGGCAAATTTAGGAAATTCGAAAAAATTCACAGAAAATGAACTAGCCTTTGAAACTCATAACACAATATGAATTCCAATCAAAATTTCAAACACAACAAATGGAATGAAATTCGGAGTTTTGAGCATCAAGATATAGTAGTTCAAAGTCGGCTGAAAATTACTCACTGACCAAAAGTTTCCAAATTTGAAAAGCTATCTTTGAAGTATCATTTGGCCATCGAAATGGCATTGAAAATACACCAAATTGATACATTAAATATTTCATATGTGAACTATATCTCTGCTAAAATTTAGGCAAAAACTCGTACGGGAAAGTGGTTAACGAAATAACCAAAGTTCGTGAAACTCTCAAGGCTAATCTGCCTATTCGAGTTTCTCTTTCCTTTTAAAAATTTTGTCCCACACAATCAATCTCAATTCACTCAAATGTTGAAACCAATGTTCCATAAATATCCAATGAGCAATTTAGGGGTAATTGACATCAAAGTTTTCGAAACAAAACATTCCAAAACAAATTTGACCATTCGGCCAAGAGAAAAAGAAACGTTTTCCAGATTTGAAAGGCAAACTTTGGGACATCATTTGGGTATCAAAATAGTCTTAGAATAACACCAAATTCGGTAAACTTAAACTTCCATATGAGTACTATTCCCCTATAGAATTTCATGCAAAAACTAGTATGGAAAGACAGTTAGCAAGACCACCAAAATTTGGAAACTATTTCCTAGTAAATCTGTCTTCTTGCTTTTAGTTCGTTTCCGAACATTTTGCACAATGAAATCAGTCCCATTTCGGTTCATTTGTGAAACCAATGTCCAAGAAATACTTAACAAGTAATTGGTAGTCACTTGACATCAAAATTTTCAAAGCAAAGCATCCCTCAATTAGCCTAACCATTCGGCCAACACAAGAAAGGGTTTTCCCAGCTCTGCTGCAGTTTACAATTTGTACCATATCTCACTCAATACAACTTGAAATTGAGAAAGGTCAATGGCGTTGAAAATTAGATTCAAAAGACTACATTTCATCAGAAGAAATCATTTTGAAAATCAGTTCATAGATAGTTCGAATTCAAGCGACAAGACGCAGCTTATCACTGTCATTCGAACAGAATAGCAGAACAGAATAGGAAACTTTGGTGAACTCCTACGGTTCACTCAGTTCGAACTAGGAAGGTGAATTTTATACTATTTGAAAGCTACAAATGTCTAGTTTCAAATGCCACAAACGGAACTCAATTTTGACTTTTGTACATAGAGATATGTTCAATTAAAGAGACACTGTTCATCAGCCCAGAACACTTTTTCTAGGTTTCTATAAATTTCGAAAATTCAACTTTTGCTCAACCAATTCAAATGATTTTTGGTAGAAACTTTCTACACAACATATACACATCAGTTTCACAGTCATTTGAGCCCCCAAAATTCGAAATACAGGTATAGTAAAAATAGGACAGATTTGTCTAGCATTCCTGCGAAATTTTTCCTTCATCTTTCCTTCAATTTCTAAGCTTAATACTCATCACAATCACAATAACACTCATATTATCATCATATCAGCACATATACCCAAGGTGGGAATTCATAGAGCCCACTTCAACCATTCCAATCCAAGCAACAACAACAATAAGGAAGCTAAAAGCTTCAAAACCAAAAATTACAACATGAAAGCAAGAGTTGTGGTTACTTCCCTAGTTCTTGAAGAAACCAGAAATTTTGGTGTGAAAAACCCCTTAAAACAGCCCCTATCCAGCCGTCCCCATCACTTCCTTTCAAGCTAGAGCAAGAATCCAAGGAGTTTGATGGTTGGAGGATAAAGAACAAGCAAGCTTGAAGCCAAAGAAATGGAGTTTTCCTTCTTCCTTTTTCTTCCTATGGCTGCCGACCAAGAGAGAGAGTGAGGGAGTGGTTTTGTGATTTGGTCTTCTTGTTCCTTTTCCTGCCTTGAGGCTGGCCGAGAGTGAGGAGAGAGATGAGGGAGTTTGGTGGTTTAGTTTTCTTGGAGGAAAAGAATGAAATAGTAGCATGTGTTGGGCAAAAAGTCAATCCTTCACTAGTGCTCAATAGGGTTTCATACCACCATTTTCTCTCGGATTTGTTTCAATTGTGCACTAAACCTCCAATGTAGTTCCTTTAATATGGTAATTATCCACTCTTAGTAGTCTAGTATTAGTTTTTTAAATCTTCACTTAACCGTTCCGACATGAAAAACGCGAACCTCCGACTCGCACGCGATAAGGTGAACATTTGAATTCACTCACATCCAATCTCTCAATTAACTTTTCTTAGTCTACTAATGATCATTCTTAAGTTTTCATGATTATTGCACTCTTGGATCAAATATAGTCTCGAAAAACGTGTATTCGCTATTTCTCGCTAAACGAGCCATAGAAAAATTAAATTTGCTAACGAAACATTTTAAAATTATAAAGGGACATTTTTGCATACAAATGGACTTAAAACGGGTGAAATAAATTATTTGGGGTAAACGGGTGAATAAATAATTAAATAAACCAGTAAAATAAAATTAAAATAAGTAAAACTTCGGGTCCTCACAGATGTTCATTTTGTTGCTATAGATGGTTTTTCAAACTAAAGAAAAACTAGACCGAAGGTCCCATCCTAGAGGTGCCAATTTATGACACGACTCGAAAATACGACACGAATCTAACACGAAATTAGGTTTCGGGGGTTCGGGTCAGAATCGGGTCGAACCCGATGAACCCGATAAGAAAACAGGTCGATTTCGGGTCAACCCGTGGTGACCTGATATGACCCGTTTACAAATTAAAAATAATTTAATAAACATAAAAATTATTTTATCTAAAGAAACTAAATCATTCTTTTTTTCAAAGTTATTAATTACTTAATCCTAAATGAATTTATTTAACTTGTGTGAAGTTGAAATTATTATATTTGGACAAATAATATATTATATTATTTTTTACTTTTATGATGTTTTAATTTATTTTATATTTGGTTTTGGATAAAACACTTTTACGGTGTTTGATTTATTTTAGATTTGGTTTGAAATTATTTATTTAAATTTTTATTACTTGATGATGTAATTAATTTTGTGAGAAATTGATTTTATTAGAAATTACAGTGATAAATTAATAAATTAAAATTAAGTTTCGGATAATTTCGGGTCGACCTGCCAACCCGAAATTTTTGAGTTCGTGTCAGGTATCCTGACTCGTTTCGGGTTGGTGAGTCAAGTTCGAGTCAGCGGATTTTTTGTTATACTTGGACCTCAATCCGACCCGTCAATCCGAACTCGACCCGATTGCCACCCCTATCCCATCCAATGGGTTTTGCTGTATCCTATGAAGGGCTAGGCTGGCTTGGCCTTTCTATCCTTCCGTGTTTGCTTGTCCTAAGTAGTACTCCGAGTGCAAGGTAAATGGCACAACATACACTAAATAAGGGCAGACGCCATTACATTTTAACCTATCTCCATTTTACAAAGAAGAAGAACCCATTCCAGATGAAATTTTGTTCTAAAAGTGGTTATTTTGGGGTATATATAATAGTAAATTGAGGCTTTCGAAAGATACATCTACATCTAAATCTAATGATGAATCCATGAAGAATACGTGACTGGATAAGAAGGCCATATCCTCTGTGAATAATGGCCAGTCAAAAGCCTTGACCCAAGAGAAGTATAACAAATAAGTACAGTGGGTGAGAAGGATAGGAAAAGACCCCCACACACCTATAACTGCCTATTACTATGTACGTCTTCTTTACCACTTGGTCACCAATGTGAGGACCTAGAAAAAAATTTGTTAATTTACTTAGTCTAAATATATGGTATTTTATTTATTTAGTCATCTATTTATTTATTTATTTGATAATGATTTTGTTTTAAGGCTTTTATTAAATTTTACATGTGAAAATTTGTGTGTGGGATAAAATGCAATTTTTCCTTTTAAGTAGGGTGTGAAAGGAACTTTTGAAAAAAATGAGGGGGGTTTAGTGCAATAAGAATTCTCTAGAAGGTGACATGAGTCACCATAAGAGCCAAGCCTCTTTCTTTAACTTTTGACCAAAGCTTTCTTACCATTTATCTTCCATTTCTTGTTTTAAGAAAGAACAAACAAACACAAGAGAAAGAAAGAGAAAGAGAGAGAGAGAGAGAGCCATGAGCTTGAGGAGGAAAACAGAGAAGAAACTTCATCCAAAATAGATTGAATCTTACTTGTATTTTGTGGGAAAAGGAAGAAGATAGCTTGGGGATTCCATCTACCTTTGCTAGAGCTTGCAAAAAGGAGAAGATTTGGTGGTTGAAAGTTCATCTTGGTTGGAAGCAAAAGAGATAAAATGCTAGATTAATCTTCTTTTTTTGTCTTATGTTGAAAATAAGGTTGATTGTTGGACAAAAACATGATTTGGTGGAGAATCTTGGTAGTTTTCAAGTTGATGATGCTTATCTTTCATACTTGAGTTCTAGAGTTTAATTATGCCTATGATTATGGTGCTTTCTTGTTGTGATTATGGCTACATATGTGTCTATGGTTATGTTGGAGATGAAACTTTATGGATTTGTTAAGTATGGTTGGTTGAATTTGGGACAATTAGTTGAAGGAAAGTTGGAAAACTTGAAAGTAAAATTTCTGGTTGCTAGGGGGGAAGTTGCAGCCTTGGTTTTGAAAATTTTATCATGATTCTAGGTTTGTTTTTGCTCAAAATGCTTTATACTACTTTAGCCTACAAGTGTGTATTGAAATTTGATTAAAATCATGCATTTTAAGTGGCTTAAACCTCACAACTTGACCAGAAACCATGGCTGGAAACTTTCTGCAGGAGACTCTGAGCAGTTTTGGGAAATCTGTCATATCTTGGTGTAAAAATATCTAAATTGAGTTTTGCTTGTTGCATTTGAAACTAGATTCAGAGTACTTTCTACCGTGAAAATTTCAGAATTTTTCTCAATTGCTATGAATATTTGTGATTTTCCAAAGTTGACTGAATTTCCATACCTGTTCTGTTTGTCTACTGGATGAAGCAGCAACTTTATGATGGAATTTGACTGACTTGTGGATGGAATCTTACATATGTGTCTTCTGAAAAATTGTGACCCTTTGAATCTATTTTCCAACGGTATAAATTTTATAAATTTTGGGCTTAAGAATCTTGAGATATGAATTTTCAAATAGCATCGCGTAAAACTAGAAAAAATCCTGTTTTCCTAAAATTGTCTTTACTTTCATTTCCAACTTTAAGTTGGAGTTGTTGAACCATTTTGAACTCAATTTCCTTTTGAATAATGTGACTTGGCATAGTGGGTCTCATGGCACTTTATATATGTGATTTTAGGACGGGGAAGTGAGGTCGGAAGTGCATCCGAGATGAACACTTGAATTTGTTGCCGTGGTGAGTGTTTTAAGTGCATGTAAAGTGCTTATGTGTCATGTCTCTTACTTAAATGACATGTTCACTTGCTTGAACTACTTGCTCTCGTTATTCTTGAACTGTTAATATTGGAACGAGGATGTACTTTATCATACTCGCTCCTTTGTGACTTGCTATTGATATGAGATGAAATGTTATGCTTGTACTTGACTTATTGGTCGATGCGATGGTTATTCCATCGACTCTATTGCATGCTTGGGCCCAAACCCCATTGGCTAGTTGGTCGGGTTGAGCCGACAAGGGCTTGATTGGCACGATCAACGAACAACGAGTCTTGTCACTTGGACGTGAACTCGTACTTGAACTCTTGAACTTGAACTGGTATACTCGAGTATTACCCTTCTTAAATTTTAACGTGCAGGCCCAGTAGGGGGTTGAACGGTGGTTGGAGAATGATGTGAAGTGGTGAAATACTTGTTAGTATTCTAGGAAAATGTTGACGGAGTGTCAACGGAATTTTGATCAAGCTGCCCGAATATGCTCTTAAGAGCTCCGTATCCATTTACCTGAATAGGTGAATTCTCATTTGATGTGTACTTGCACCCTGCTCATGAAAAAGTTTCAAAAGAAACTATGGATCCACTTTGATAGTATGTGTGGGTTTGCTAGTCACCCTTCTACATCTTTCTCCCCGATCATTGCTTCACACCCTTCTCTCCTCTTTCCCTTCTCGTTTTCACCTCTCTATCCTCCTCCTCAAACCCACTACCCCCTTTCTTCTCCCCTTCCCTTTTCTTTCTCCTGCTCATCCCTCCTTCCTTTTCCTTCCCATTACCCCTCACCCTTTCCCATTACCTTTATTTTCGCCTCCCACCCTACTGCCCCGATTTCCTCCTCTCCTTCTTTATTTTTGGTCAACCTATTCTCAGGAGAAAAAGGGAGGACATGGATACCTAGAAAGAAATGGAATATGGTGGAGAAAGGAGAAGGAAGGAGGGGGGGGGGAAGAAGGAATGGGAGAAGAATGAGATGGCAAGTGGAATAGGTAGGGGAATGAGAAAAGATATGGAAAGGCAATGATGGTGGAAGGCTAGTGATCTTTTTTATTGTTTTAAGAAAATTTGTTATGTTTTAGGGTATTTTTTGTAAGTTAATGCTAATGTTTTTTTTGTAAAAATTTGTCTTCCTAAAGCACCCATAAACTAAGGGAATCAAACAAAACCTATGTTATCAAGTTTTCCTTATAGTTTGGTAGTTATTGATTATGTAGAAGGTGGAATATTGTATTTTTGGCTATCAATAATTGACAAAATGCACAAGAGTGCTCTTTTACAAAGTCTACATTTGGTTTACCAGTATATTCATTGAGAATCATTGCTTGAGTTGCAACTACTTGAACTATGCTTCATGAATTTTGGAATTATGGTTCCTTCCGATTATAATTTTGCTTCCTTCCTATTACAATTGCTGTTCTTTCTAGTTGCACTTCATCGTATATGGTTACTAATTGATTCTAAAACTATATGATAATGAATGTAGAATAAGGAGAAATAAAAGACAAAGAGAGCCAAAGAAAATATAAACTTATTACCTACTGTAGCCATTTCAATTTAACTGCCACTAGCAACAGCAAAATATCTGCTAGCAAAGTATTAGTAGTACTTCTCCATGCTTGATTTCAGAATTTAAACTCCAAACTGGGCCCAACCGGTTTAGAGTTTTGTTGATCTTTTTTTCCCCTCGAATAGATGTTTTGGACCGATTGAAACAGCCAATTGGGTTCTAGATTCAATTTTGATGTACTTGAACCAAAACATTTAGTCAAGGCTTTAGCCTTATTTCCAGTTCCCCATATTCAGATCAAATGGCTATTTGACAAATTATTGATCCAATTACTCTTTGGGTCTAGTTCAAATCTAAATTATGGCCATGTCTACCCTGGTGGAACTAGAGATGAAGAGAAGGGAAGGAAATGAAAGGCAATGTGGATCTAATGATACAAAAAAACAAGAGAAAGTGAAATAGGTATTCATATGCACAAATCTAACCATTAGCGCAAGGGCAATTTTGTCAAAGAATTTAAAGTCAAATGTAACATCATGATGCACGTTCAAATATTCACTCAATGAACAGAAACTTTCCAATAATGTAAAGTACTTATTAATAGATAGTAGGGTGTAATGCATGTTGGAATCGCTGTCTAAGAGATTGTGGTCCAATCATAATCTCTTTGGAATCCATTTCTGCTGAAATGGGCTATGTTAAAAAAAAATTCCATATTTTCATTGTGGTTGGATAATATGATATCTCCTAGTTCAAGTTTATATGATATCTATTCATCCATTCTCAAACATTTGACCATCAAGCTATATGACCTAGTGGATGTCCTTTATTTTAAATGTGATAAATAGGTGATTGTATATTTCAATTGCTTCCATGAGGTTTGCTAGAATTGCCTAACAACTTGTTTGTGCAAAATTGTGGCTGCAGTTGTATGTGACATGGTTTGCTATAATATTGAGTGGAAAATGTAATTAGTGGTCCCTGGGTAATAAGTTTTTGAATAGAATAAGAGAAAGGAACTATGAACTAAATAAAAGGGGAATGAAAGTGCTGGTATTTGTATTTGTACTTGACAAAATAGAAAATATAACTGCTAGTAGCATGCAGATAAGTAGTTTTGTAATTGAAGTATATAATTGGTATTATAAGCAAACAATATTGCCATAAGTTATAGTAAATATAAAGGAAATTTGTTTAAGCATATATTTAGTAGAAGCAAAATAAAGATGATAAAAAATGAATGGTTTATAATGAAAGAGAATAGATTACCTCCATGTTGAACTGTTATGTATGGATAGCACAGAATCTTTCACTACTTGTGATCAGTTGGTGCTGAAAGCAAAAATCAAACATATGATTAACTCAAAGAATGTACATTGCTGTAAGAGAAATATAATTCCATGTGTATTTGTTATAGAAGGACATGTGCAGAAAAACAAAATAAAGTATAACATACAATAAATGAAAAAGAGTTGTAGAAATGAAGTCAAATAATATTATGTGTAATAATAGGAGAGAGATAGATTGTGGTCTAAACTAAAATGGTAGCGAATTATAGGATAGATAAATGAAAACTGAGTATTAATTAAATTTGACGCTTCAAAAGTGTAATTTGAAATTTATAATGTGGAAAAAAGATAACATAACCTTAGTAGTGCATCGTAGAAGGGAATAGGTGAAAAGAAACATTTATTTTTTAAAACAAGAATGATTATAATTAACTTGACATAATATGTTTTCCAAAACTTGAGAAAAAGTTTGTTTAGACACAATAGATTTGTTTGAAATTTTATATATAGTTTAAAACCTATAGAGATAATTGTCTAGTATTACAGTAGTTAAAGGTATGAAGCATGGGAAGTAAGATATGAATGATCATCAAAAAGAGGTTGTTTTTTATGACGCAAATGCAAACAAAGTAGAATTCATTAAAAATGTTGTGCTATGAAGCAAACTAATAGCTATGATTCTGTGAAAAGACAAGTGAAATTAAAATGAATTATAAGATTGGGTTAGAAAGGTAGAATATAAAATTTTAAAAATTTCATTTTCTCAACCATTATTGTAGGAATAATATTCAGAATATGATGAATCATTAAATTTATAATAGAATTGAGTTTATTTTTGAGGAATAGACGGAGTTATCGGAAAAAAAATTACTAATGAATGTTGATAGGCGATTGCAAAAAAAAAAAAAAGACAACGAAAAAAAGAAACTTACTCAAAATAATTATACATGTGAGAGGGTTTAAGTTGGATTATGGGGGGAAAATATAAAATTTATATAGAGGGAGAAAATAACTTTTAGAGTAACAATAAGTGTTTTAGCATATTAGGATTAGATGTATTTGCATTATATGGACTCAAAGTACTGCACATATTAGAGAGGATGGATTTTTTGGATAGACTGTAGAGATTGAAGAAACTAAAAATTAAGGGAAAAAAATAAGACCAACAAGGAAGATGAGCAGATCACTATTTTTTTAAAGCAAGAGGGGAAAAAGTGAGATTGAAAAAATAAAAGATCTGGCCATCAAGCATGCCGATGGAAGGACTAGTAATTTTAGATCTAAGTGCTAGATCATAATTTAGGTGTACAAAACTATATAATCTGAAAAAAGGAAAAAGAAATGAAAGCAATTTCAGTACATATAGTTTTTGATAGTGATATAGTGTTGATTCAGTGAGTTTTTGAAGTCAGTAAATTGAAATAGAGAAAAAAAGGTCAAATTATTGTAGAAACTAATAAAAAAGAAATCAGATGCATGGTTATTACCATAACCTTGAAGCTGTGCAATTGGAGTTTCAAGAATTTATTCATATGAATGCTTTAGAAACATTCAGAGTAGAAAAAGATGGAGGGAATAAAAGTTGCTATGACAGAGTTTACAATGTGTAACTGGATGTATGCTTTTTGGGCTTTTGGATAAGGGGAAAACATTCTGGTTAAAAAATTTTATTAATATAACTGTGTTTATTATGTATGTGGGCTTGAGTTGCAGTTGGATAATTGTATTGTTGCAGTTTGTTATATATATGGGATCCAAGTAATAAGAGAATAAGATATTTTTGAGCTAGTTAATTTTGTTGATAGATAATTGCTCTATTTATGTTTATATGTGGTGTCTTATATATTTTTTTAATTTTTATTGTATTGTATAAATCTATTTAATTTGTATAATTTTTATATTTATTGCATTATAATTTTAGTTATGCATTGGAAAGTTATTTTAATATAAATTAAAGTACATTAAATATTTTTAGTTTATATTTATTCATATTTTTTGTGTATTTTTAATGCTGTTACTATTTGTCTTGTTATTGGTCATGTTTTGATATTATTGTTGTACGTCATAGTTAGCCATGTACTATTTTCGTAGTAAAGTAGTTGTAGTCAATCAGATTTATTGGAATGAGTGAAGTAATAGTCAACTCAAATATTGATTATGTTTTTATCTATTTGTTTGGATGTGTTTGCTAGTTGTATAAAAGCATAGGCTCCATGACTGTTTTGTACCAATGGGTGGAATTATCAAAAAGATAACTACAATTGTTGGAAATTACACTTTGTAAGGTAAGATTTTTTCTTTCGTTGGTTATAGTTTTTTTTTTGTTACATATAAATTTTTTGGCTGTTTTTTATGTTTATGATATTTTTTGGTAGGTAGAGTCCAGGCCTTTTTTTTTTTTTTTTTTTTGAAAATTGCAGTGATGATACAGCTGATAGAGTTAGGATGAATTGTGATGCAGAAAATTTTCATTCCAATCAAGTTGTATGGTTGAATAATGAAATTAGAGCAAAGATAGTTGAAATATCCAAATTTAGAGGCCTTTGCTAAATTTGCAAAAGAAGTAGATAAAGAAAGAGATGCACTTTCTTTTTTTTTAGCATAGTTAGATATGAAGTTCAGTTTATAAATGACCACGTTTGAAAATGCAATTATTATATATTTTTTTTAGTTAAGGTGTATTAAGTTTTTTAGCATGTGTTTAATATTTGCCATTGCCTATTTGTATGTTTTGTTTTGTTTTTTTTTGTTTTGTTTTTTTTTTTATAAGTTTTTTTTTTTAATTTTATTGATAGGAGCAAAATTTACACACTAAGAAAGACCAATTCGAAGTACAGCAATCGACTGAAAAGGTAATAAATCAAACACAAAACCTCCATGTCTCATTCAACCGCATATTAGCTCCAGTTGTCCTTTGTTCTCAGCCTTTCATACGCTTACTTTTCCGAATTGAAGGCATTCCTAATCTATCAAGTCGAATGGCCCCACGAGCCATAGTTGGGAACGAATTAAAGGCCTCGTAAAGCTTGACTTGATACTCTGGATGAAATACGCCCACATTGGACAGCGCATCAGCAACTTTGTTAGCTTCCCTATAGCTTCCCTATATTTGTATGTTTTGTTACGCATGAACGAATTTGTATTTTGTAAATATAGTCGTTCACGATCTTCGATTTTATTTTGTTTCAAAATTTTGAATTATATTTATTCTGGATTGGTATATTAGTAGCCGAACAAAATCAAAGAAAGAAATAAAATATTTTATAGATAGGTGCAATATTCTTTGATTAACTGGGAATTGAAAAGCATTACATGATAATTATTATTTTGTAATAAATTAAAAATAATAACACTTCCTTCTCCAAGGAAATGGCATTCAACAAATCTTGCCCAACCAGTTGGTAGATATATATGCCATCAACTTCGCATATCCAATTGTTGTACTCACAGGTACAAGAGATTGTGTGATCTATATTTGTTTGCAATAGGAAATTATGGCTCCCGGTAACATCTGCAAAGAAATGAGAATGCGAATATATATAAATGAAATGAATATTTATATTATGAAATTCTTATTAATATTTATCAGAGATCATGGAATCTAAAAATGACATAAAGGGAATATATTGCAACTCTCTTATTAATCTTGGGTTAGTCAAACAATTGTCTGTTGAGTATATTGCAAGTCTAAAGACCATATAGTATAGCCAATATAGAGAAATCTTAAAGAGTGAATTATCTTGGAGTTCATGATCTTGTATGAACTATAACCACCCAGTGTCTCAAAGCTTGTATCAAGTTCAAAAAACCAAGTTTGATTTTCATTGCGTAAGATCATAACAGGTGTCCAATGCTGCCTGAGCATTGGAAATAGTTGAAGTGAAATTCTCTGTAAAATTGCATGTTAGCCAATGACTGATGCAATAATAAAAAGGGTAAAATTTAAAAAAAAAAATAGCCATATGTTACCAATCCTACAAAATGAAGTAAAATGCCAAAAAAAGGGAAAAAAATATTTTTCCTATAATATTAAATAAATCAATGATGATAAGGAGTAACATTTTGACTATTGTTTTGCAATTGCCAATTAGTGTGGAGTCTCCAAAAACCATGCTTGGCCTTCGAACGACTAACAGACAGATGCCATAGAGAGAGAGAGTTCTAGAGTGAGTAAAAAAGTAAGAAACTTGTGGGATTATATAGTTTCCTTAATTGGATTTAAATGGCCATTCATTTTAAGTCATAAAATTTTTATTAAGCATCCATCTCAAATTAAGCTCCGTTTATTTGGATGGATAAATAGATTTGAATCCAATTTGCCACCACTACTTGAAAGCTCAAGAAGAAACAAGTTTGAGCTGGTAATTTTACGGTTAAAAAAAAAAGGCTCGATATGCCTCCATGACTAAGAGAAACAGAGCTGAACCTTTTGAAGTTGCCTCTTTTCATGTTCACTTATATTTATTCAGTAGTCTTATTTTCCGATGAAACGCAGCAACAATTGGTAAAAACAAGACAGACAAGAATATATGTGTATGTATATATATATATATATATATATATATATATGCAATGAAGAAAAAATGACCAAAAGTAAGTTTCGTTTTATTGAAAGAAATCAAGCACTACTAGGCGAATTCTAACCTTTCTACAGCTTCAATCGCCTGGGAAGCTGCAGAACGTGAAAGCTGATAAATGGTCTCAAAATTCCTTTCTCCCATGGCCTTCTTACTGAATATAGCATCAGACAAAACAACTGATGTTGCTCCATGAGCAATATACTCCCCAACCAAATCTGCATCAGTGTTAAAAGGTGTAGCCAACTTGTAACAAGCATTGCTTTGATAGCGGATGTGTTAATGAAGGTCAAGCAATTGACGATAACCACTTTAAGGAGATCAAAATACATGTAAAAGCCAAAAATATGAAGCATTTGGATGGATCCAGCATACATGTATGAAGCATAAAATTGGTAAACCATGAGAAAACTTTTTCTTGTTGCACAGATTTTTCTTTTGTTTGGGGAATTTTAAGAGAGAGAAGCAAAATGAGAAAATCCAATTGCCTTTTAAGAAGCATCGTTCATTCAAAGTATGGCTTCAAACGGAACAAAAAGAAAAAGGTCATGAAGCAGCATTACTTAGAGATATCAAATGTAACCAATGTAAAGTGGACAATTTTCACTAGCCAACAAAGACTAACAGAAAATGATTGGCAGATTCAATTATACGAGGAAGTACTAGCCAACCAAGACTAACAAAAGAAAAGGCACCCTAAACCTATATACAAAAGTATTTTGCGTCAATATCCAATAACTAGATGTATCCAAAATCAGCACAGAAACTAATAAAATAGATGAAAACCCTGCTGGAGAAAAATCAAGTATCCTGTAATAAACATCTTTTAAGATTGCAAACAAAAATGAGCTTACGAGCCCAGCTAGTTCTCCAGGTTGCATGCACATTAAAATTTTCACATGGCCAGATATATACACTTAGTAATTTGGTAAGAAGGTCAGAAACTTCCAATTTCAGACAAAGCATCCATGTAATTTCCCAACAATAACAATCACAAGAAACTTAACCCTTAGAAACAACCGTGTATTATTGTAGAATTTCTGTGATAAGCTAGTATAACCATAGTTATTCATCAAGTAATATGAATCGAATCCATAATTCACATCAAATTTCTGAGAAACCACTTAAAACATTAACAAGGATTATTCTGACCAATCGCCATGCAACCAATCTCCCAACTAAAAATTAAAGCCAATTTATTGGTCCCTTGATTTGATTAGACAAAAACATATAGTTCCGTGCTTATCCTCAGTTTGTCTCTCAGACTCCCCAAACAGAAAGATGTGCATTTCTTTCACCTTAATTACCCTTCCTCCAAGCCCTAAATAATGTAAAATAAGGAAAAGAGAAATCCTCTATTAACTTTCCTCGACACAGTTTCAAGCAAATGTTTCAGACGGCAGCTAGTATACAAACTCTTTCACCAACCTTTTCATTCTTACAAGTAAAATTAGACAGATATAATTAATAACTTCATAGAAGGTAAAATAGTGGATGAGCATCTCAAAATCCTAACAGGAAAGCATCACCTCTTGGTAGTGCTAAGGAAAGAATATCTAGGCTTTTAAGAGAGATGAAGCCAAACCTACTGTTATGCCCTGAGAGGCAATCAAAGGGATATGAGGGAAGGGCTTTTTCAGAGCTGCTATGTATTGGATACCACCCAATGCAGACACTGGATACACCTGTTGCAACAAAGGAACAGGAAGTAAAAAGGAAAAGAACACACAATATTTTACCACCTGAACCATAATTGCAGTCAATAGGTACAAAAGCCCTCAAAGTCAGCCAAATTAACCATAGACACTAAGTTCGGATTAGTAGATTTAGCAGCTGGATGTTAATAGACTTCGGTAGCAAGACAGGTACGGTAGTTCATTAAGAAAGAAAAGGATAGGGAAAGGAACTGCAACATCCCATGGCACTGAGTTCTCCCAAACATTTTTCTCTAAAAATGAAATTATGATGCAAAGAAATGTACCATACTGGGTAAAGAATTTTCAATATTAATTATAAGCTCAGCTCTTACAACTTTGAGGGCAAGATCATCCCAGAGAAAGATTTTAAAGTAAACAAAAGCAACTGCCACTAGGGAAGTCTCATTTTAAGCAAACACTCAACCCTTCTTAAACCTCTACTTTCATTCAAACCAATGAGAAAAAGACTGGTAAGGAAACAACACTAAAGTTCTCCTTGTCCTTTTAATTAATTTTTTTCTTTTTTCCATTTTAAAACTTTATAGTTTCATGATATCATGGGAAAGGGTTCTGTGCAGTTTTGTGTCCATAAGAGTAAGAAATGTTAAACTGGGCTGGACAAAGTTCTTCTTCTTGACTCTAAAGGTGAAGCTGTTAAATGAAGTTTTTCAAATATGAGGCTGTCTATCAGTAATATAGGCAAAAACCAGAGCTAGTAAAAAATGTCACTGACCACTATTGCATGTAACTCAGCAAACATGATGTTAAAAATAAATATCACATCAATTTAGAGAAGATCTTACATAAGTATTCTATATCTCTTAGTTATTCAAATGAATCTTGTAAGACTTCTACTTCTTTTCTTTAAAAGAAAACGCAGGTGTCTGCATGCATAGCTATGCAATAAGTATGACGGTCCTCTTTTCACATCTCGCAAAACGATGTGCTATCTCTATATCTTTAATGCTTGATATCAACGAGATACAACCAGTAAACATAACAAAAAGGAAACAACTACAAATCAAGGAGATGACAGGTTGGAATTGAAGACCACCATCCATCACCTGTTTTCCCTTCTATAAGAATAGGCATGTCCGTGTTCAGACTAGAGGCACATTAAGAGTTAAAACTGCCTTAGAACCAAGAGCTGTATGCGTATCAAAGGCAAAATTTAAGAGTCCGATTCATTCTAGAGGATTGAGGATCTGATGTAGAAGATCAGTTTCCACCAGGTACTCAAATTGCTAAATCTATCCTTCATGATGTCTTTACGCTTGAAGAAGTTGGTAACATTGAATGTTCACGACATCTCCTCATCTAATTATCAAATAACAAGTTGTTGAGTAGAATACCAAGTGTATCATAAAATATCTCTCTGAAACTCACTTTGGTGGATAACCATTATTTGCAGCACGCCAGATACTTATGGCCTGACATTTGCCAAGGCAAAGGCTCCTTGACAGAGCATCAAAGCTGCTGATGGGGCAACAGAATTGTGGATAGGTACTTTGAGGTTTAGGATTCACAACTACAAGGGTGGGCAATCAAAGGAACAGACATCAATGGGATCAGAATAGTAAATTATAGCAAAAAATTGCAGGAAATTCAAGTTTTAGACTAAAAAAATAAAAAATAAAAAAGGAATTGTAGCAATCACCCCATTGAATATTTAGGCATTAAACTCAAGCAAGATTTTATAAGCTTCAAGATTGCAAGTGTGCATGAATTTTATTAATGTAGGAAATCTGTCTTCTCTCCATGAAGTACAACATACAGACTCATAACTAACTCCTATTTCGAATTAGGATTCCCTCCTTAATTATAAAAATGAACAAGACTCCATTTTCAAAACTCATACAAATTCCAAATCAGAAAACTACCATTACTCAACTCCAAAACAGTAATTAGTGAACGGAAAATTCCTGCCAAAAGCTACATTGATACAATACCTTGATGAAAATTTAGAATATATCCAATAGCATAAAAATTAAACAACTAAAGAACTACTTAGATAAATGCTAGTAAAGACACAATCCAACTCCAAATAGGCTCCTTATCTCAAAAGCATGCAAAAAATGAAGCCTGGGATTTTGAAGCATCTTTGCCACAGCTATCATAAACTTTACTCAATTGCTGCCATTTGACGTTCTTCTCTATCACTCCTTATCCTCCAGGAAAGACTGAAACATATGAATATTATGTACCTGGCATTCCCAAGAGAACCACTTGATACATGCTACCATGAAAACCCAGCGTACCACGTACTTTGTTTACATCTACTTGATTATAACCTGTGGGAAAAGAGAGCCATTCCTTACGAATAACCTCCTGCCCACAGGATCTGGTGTCAGATTAGGGGCCTACCTTGGGACCACTTTCTGATACTCTTTATAAGAGAGATACTTTCACCACCCAACTTTTCGTTGTAACAAACTTGCTGCTCATTTCATTTCTTTGCCAAATCACTTCTCTAGCCATTTCAATAGCCACCGTGTATTGTCATATAAACATAGCTGATCTCATATTCTTACTCATTATTGTAATTTGAACTAACTAGAAGCTTTTTTCACACATTAATGTGTGATAACATGTATTTTGGGAGAAAAATGTCTAACTCTAGATTATGAATGACCAACTACTATTTATAGTACTACAAATCTAACAAATTATTTACAAGAATACTCTTACTAATTTATTTATTTATAAGAGTATTTATATTCTCTTAACACTCTCCCTCAAGTTGAAACATATATATCATAAGCACCCAACTTGTCACAAATGTATATCACCCTAGAGCCCCCTAAACGCTTAGTAAACAAATCAGTTAATTGATCTATAGATTATTGTACATGAAATATCTTAATGACTCCATCAAGTAATTTCTCTCGAATGAAATAACAATCAACTTCACTATATTTTGTCATTTCATGAAACATTGGGTTAGACACAATATGAATAGCGGCCTGATTATCACACACTAAATTCATAGGCTGTTTATATTCAAACCCATTTTCAAGTAACATGCTCTTCAACCAAATCAATTCACACACAGTGTGAGCCATAGCACGGTATTCAGATTCTGCACTTGACTTGGAGACAACCGTTTGTTTCTTACTCTTCCACGACATTAAATTACCACCAACAAACATACAATATCCTGTAGTTGATCTTCGATCTGAGGCAGAATCAACCCAATCTGCATCACTGTATCCTTCAATATCAGTGTGTCCATTATTTTGATACAGCAACCCTTTTCCGGGAACACTTTTAAGATACCTGAGAATTCGTATAACAGCATCCCAATGACTGGTACGAGGAGTCTCAAAAAATTGACTCACGACACTCATTGCAAACAAAATGTCAGGCCTATTACAGTGAGATAATTTAATTTACCCACAAATTTTCGATATTGCTCAAGATCATTTAGTAATGCACCTTGATCTCCTACTAATTTCACATTAGAATCCATAGGAGTATCCACAGGTCGACAACCTAACATTCCAACTTCCCTCAACATATCGAGTACATATTTTCTTTGGCATAAATAAATCCCATATTTAGACCGAACTACCTCAATACTTAAAAAATATTGTAAGTGACCTAAATCCTTTGCCTGAAAGTTTGCCTGCAGATTAGACTTAAGCTGCTGATCCGCACAACATCATTACATGTAATCACAATATCATCCATGTAAACAACTAATAAAATCTTACCAGCATCAGAATGCCAATAAAATAGAGTGATCTATTCCACATCTTGTCAGATCGAACTCCATAACAACAGTACTAAACCGGCCAAACCAAATCCTAGGAGACTATTTCAATCCATATAAGGATTTTTCAAATGACAAACCAACCGCGAATTCTTCCCATGAACAACAAATCCAAGAGGTCGTTCCATATATATCTCTTCGTCCAAATCTCCATGTAAAAAACATATAAAAATGCATTTTTCACATCCAACTAATGCAATGGCCAATTATAAGTTGCTGCCAAAGAGATAAGAAAACGAACAAATGTAATTTTTGCAACCTAAAAAAATGTCTCTAAACAGTCGATTCTGTACGCCTGAGTAAATCCTTTAGCTACCAGACGAGCTTCAATCTATCAATAGAACCATTAGATTGTACTTTTATAGTGTATACCAATTTACAACCAACAACAGGCTTATCAGAAGGAAGAGAGACAAGATCCCAAGTATCATTTTACTTCAAAGCAAACATCTCTTCTTGCATAGCTAATCTCCAACTAGGATGATTGAGAGCATGGGTAATAAAGTTAAAATAGATACAAAATCAAGTGAAGCAACAAAAGAAAAATTGACGGAGGAATACGAGAATAAGAAATAAAATTAGAAATAGGATGAGAATATGCCTCTTACCTTTGCATAAAGCAAAAGGAAGATCTAACTCATAGGAGGGGCTCATACCTGGATTTGAAGATTGAAAGTTAATTGGTGAAATGCGTGATGTATTAGGAGCTTTCTCAACTACAGAACGACGAGAATAAATTTGAAAACTAGAACGAGATAACCGAGTTGTGGAATCTGATGGACTGTATAACTCAAGTGATAAAGATGAAGGGACTGGCAAAACAGGAGAAGGAAAAGAGAACCATTGTTCTAACTCGCGAGGTATATCTTGTTTCATAAAATAAGGAGTAGATTCAAATAAAGTAACATCAACACAAGTGAAAAACCGATTTAAAACTTGACTGTAATATCTATATCATTTTTGCGCTTGTGCGTATTTTAAGAAAGTAAACTTAATAGCATGAGGATCTAATTTATTCACTCCGGGAACAAGCTGATGGACAAAACACACACATCCAAAAATACGAAAAGGTAATTTAAACACAAGTTCAAGAGGAAAAAGAATGGAGTGAGGTAATTGGCCTCCAAGAATATTAGATGGCATGCGATTAATTAAATAACATGCAGTTAAAATTGCATCACTTCAAAACTGTTTAGGCACATTCATGTGCCACAAAAGTGTTCGACCAATTTCGGCTAAATGTTCAATTTTTCTTTCAACAACTCCATTCTATTGTAGAGTGTGAGGACAAGAGAACTGATGAATTATACCGGATTTAGTCATAAAAGTATCAAAAAGAGTGGAAAAATATTCTTTCGCATTAGCACTGCGAAATATACGTATAGGTACATTAAATTGATTCTTTATTTCTGTAATAAATGTACAAAAAATGAAATATAGCTCTGAACGATCTTTCATTAAATAAAACCATGTAACTCTAGAAAAGTCATCAACAAAGATTACAAAATATTTAAAACCAAACTTTGAAGTGACACGACTAGGACCCCAAACATCAGAATGAACTAACAAAAAGGGTTCACAAACCCGTTTATTGACTCTAGGGGCAAAAGAAACACGATGATACTTTTCTAACTGACAAGATTCATATTCTAAAGAAGACAATTGACTCAAGTAGGAACCAACATCTTCAAATTTTGTAAAGATGAATGACCCAAACGACAATTAATTTCAAGGGAGAAACAGTAGCAAAACACACAATTGGACCATTAGAGTTAGAAAATGAAGACCATTTTGCTCATGCCCTCCACCAATCGTCCTCTTTATCTTCAAATCTTGAATGGTAACAAAATCAGAAGAAAAAGTAACTGAACACTACAAAAATTTAGTAAGTTTACTAACATACATTATATTAAAAGACAAATTGGGTATATAAAGAACAGAAGACAGCGGAAGAGATGGGTTAATTTCTAGTCCTTTTCCTTTAACTCTAGTTGTAGATCCATCAGTTAAAGTAACATGAGGAAAGGAAATAGACTCTTGAATATTACAAAAATGTCTAGAGGTACCTGACATATGATCAGTAGCCCCAGAGTCAATAACCCATGAATCAGAATTAGAGGATATGAGGAAACAAGCCATAACTTTACCTTGTTGTGCTAAAGAAGCAGAGGAAAAAAATACGTGATTTGCAGTTTGACACTTTAGGAATTTAACATAATCTTTCTCGGATATGGTAAGTCTTCTGGAACCCTTGTGCTGAAGAACCTGATTCAGTTTAGTCAGTGGTAACCGTATTAGCAAACCGATGAGGTTTTCCAACCAAATCTCAACAAATATCACGAATGTGATTTTTCAAACCACAATGAGTACACTCATAGGTACCTCGACCTCCTCTACTTCTTCCTCCATTAGAGGCACGTCCAAAACTAAGTTGCTCACCTCCAGGACTAAGTTGTTCTATCCGATTGTTATTAGCAACTAAAGTAGACTTGTTATTAATTAGAGTACCATCACCTTGTGCATTATCTTTAGATGCAGAACTTAAGACACGAGCATATGACTCTGCAAAGGATAATAATTGTTCACCTGCTAAAATTTGAGATTTGATTGATTCAAATTCTGGCTTAAGGCCAGCCAAGAATTTGAGCACAAGCGTTTGTTTTCTTTACCTCTGCATAACTGTAGTATCACTTGAGGCATTACATCCGTGAAAGATTACTGCAGTATAATAACCGGACATAATTTCAAACTTCTTTTGTTGTCTCAAAATGAGAACACACGTAAGTAATTCGTGACTCCATAGAATTTCATAGTGCTCCAACAATTTGGGCATCCTCTTGAATCCACATTAGTCTCTTCTTATCCTCCGTAGGAGAGTCATCTATGAGATGTCGTTGCTTTTCTAAGGTTATCAAATAAATCTTAACAGCTTTTGACCACTGTTGCCACTGTTGATAATTAGTGCCGTTCAACTTCCAATTTGTGATTTGAGGCGTCACCATTGTCAAAACATTAGTGGACGCCATCACACTTTTGATAAACTATCAGCCATAACGAATATCACTTCAAACAAAAAAAATAATCAAAATTCGTGATGAACAATATGCGTAACCAGTAATGCGATGTACAGTATCGCGTGAGCAGGACTTTTGCTAGATGTCTAACCCTAACTCTAGAACTTTAGCTCTGATACCACGATAACATGTATTTTGGGAGAAATGTCTAACTCTCGTATTATGAGTGACAAACTAATATTTATAGTAGTACAAATCTAAAAACTATTTACAAGAATACCCTTACTAATTTATTTATCTACAAGAGTACTTATATTCTCTTAACAATGTGGTCTTCTCCTCATGAGATAAATAGTAATGTTCACTTTTGTAGATCATAAATCCATTCACTCATCCTTTTAACATACTCTCTCCCTCTCTCTCTTTCCCCCTCTCACTCTCTTACTACACCACCATGATCAAACCCTGGCCCTACATAATGCCTCAACTTAATTTATAAAAGCGGATTGAAGCCATCAAGTTGTTTTCTAATCCAAAATGAGTTATGTAGAGTTGATTTAGAATGATAGGAAACATGATAATAGGATGCAGTCCTTCACATGATAATAGGAAACATGAATTCATGAGATTACAAGAAACATAACCATCAAAATTATCGCACAACAGATCAAAAAATATGTTTCAATTATGACATTATTCACCTAAAGAAAGAATCTAAAAAGATTCAAAATTCTAAAGAGCTTGTTAGTGTAGGAAATCTTACAACAACACAAATGTTCTTGATTGTGCCAAAAAATTTCAACGATATCTCGAAATATTATCTCCACATCTAATGAAGACAAACAAGATCAAAATCCTTCAAATTTGATAACAAGGCAGACCTGGAGAAGATGATTTCTAATATAAACTTCCTCATGGCATTATTATTAACAGTATTATGTTTTCTAAGTTAACTCTGCTATTCGGAAAGTAAACACTAGGTTTTCATTTTCTTCTTTGGGTATAATCAATCAATTACTTGGCTCTAGAGCGCTCCAGTCAAAACCTTATTTATTGATCTGTCATCACCCATGCACAGTATATCATTTAGGCAGATCAGATTTGCACAAAAATATTGTCTTTTGCCATAAACCAGATAAAATTTATTTTCTAATAAAAAGTTGTTAATTCTGGAATATTGGACAGATAGGATTAAACTTAATATCACAACACAAATTGCAAAACATAACAAGAAGTGACAATTGAAATATTTGGTTTCCTATTAGCAGAAGAGTTACAGACCTTGATCATTTTGGCTCCAGAACTGAATGCGGACAATATCTGCATAAGTATGAAGATAACTAAGCAACTTGCTTTGTCTATTCTTTTCTTTCTTTATCAATCATACATTTCTTTAAAAGATAACGAAAAACAAATAAAAGTCAAACAAAATAATACATCTTTAAAGGAAACATCTTTGTTGGGAAAATATATCTTTAGGACAACAAGGCATCACCACCTAATATATCAGACACACTTATGTACATAAGCATATGGTGTAACAAGTTACATTGGCAAGCTCAGCCCAAGAACAACAAAGATCGTTGAATTCCTAAACAAAATCCGACCCAATAAAGTAGTATTGATAGCCAAGAATAATTCTACCTCTGTTGGAGTCATGGCTCCAGGTATATATAGAGCTTTGCTGCATGAAACATCATCCAAAATACCCTTGAACAGAAAATGAGAAGTCAACATCTAATTAAAACAAATATATCAGTCTACGCTTTTACAGGAATCAGCAGCAGTGCAGCCTACTTTCTGTTCTGTCCATACCATTACCATTGCAGGACTAAGAAGAAACTTAGCTCCATGGCTCATAGCATGTTTGGCATCTTCAAGATTTAAAACAGTCCCAACCTGCAGCACAAAAAAAGAAATTGTATAATGTTACTTCTCTTTTTATTACTGTTTTCGGCCATTCTTTTGTTCCAGTAAACAGTAGAAACGATAAAAATTCAAGTTAAGATTCCACACAACCAGAGTTGACAAAAAGGAACAAATTTCCATCCTAAATTATTTTACAAATGATAGCAATGACTAATGCTAAACTTTATATACGAAAATCCAGTAAAATATTAGTTGCCTTGCTTATTTAAAAGCAAGCCTGACACTAGGCTAAAAAAATATTCCCATATATAAGTTTTAGTGTACAATAGGAGAAGCAACTACCAAGCATACAATCCACCCTACATAAGGCCAATGGAGCTACCATTTTTGAATCTTTGAGATGCGTACTTAAAAGTAAGACAAGTTGAAATGTATAGAAGATTTGGGGAAAAAACCCTAAACTTACCCCTATTATTTTTGTTGGATACTCGTGCACTAATTGCTGTAAAACCTGTCTTGTGAAAGGACAGTATATTAACCAACAAGTTTGCCGCCACTACCTGGCATAGAGGGAAAGTGATATGTTGAAAATTACCTCAAAGACACCTGGATTGGACATTACAATCTCCAGCTGCAGAACATCAAGTCATTTCTCAGTAATCAACTTTAAAGTTTGAAACTTACCATCCTACGAATAGTGTAAGTCGTTGTTTCATTTCTCTTGATGGTCATAACTATGCCACCAAGTATAAGCAATTAAGCAGGCCAAACAAATTTGCAAACCTTCCAGTAACTCCAAAAACCAAATGATTTATCAGAATGCTTGATTTAACACTTATCTTTCTTAACCATTCCCATTTGCTTTAGGTGTTTTTTGGGGTGCTTTTAAAAAATTTTACTATAGGTTTTTTTTTGTTAAAAAACAAAGTGGTGATTTTAGAGTATTAAGGTTGTTTTTAACTGCTACCCTTCCCATCTCCTACAATCCCAGCCAACCACCCACCCTTGCCACCTTCCCCCTCCTCTGCCACCCCACCCTCCTTCTCTGCCACCTCTCTCCACAGCCCCCTCCCATTTCCCCTCTTCCACCCCCAGTCACATGGCATGTGGTTGGGGTTGTGAGGGCAAAAGTGCGAGAGGTTTAGGGGGCTAAGGAGGGGAGGGGGAGGTGCAGCAGTGGCGGAAGGAAAGGGGGAGAGACAAAGGCTGGTGCGCATGGTGGTGAAGAGAGAAGGGGAGATTATGTGGAGAAATAGTGGTTTTTTTTTAGTGATTTGGATCTTTAATGTGTTTTTTGGGGTGTTACGGTAGATTTTTTTTTAATTGAAAAACGTGTGATTTTTTAAAAACAGCTAATCCAAACAAGCCAATAGTTATGTAACATGTAATCCCATTGTTTTATAAATCTCAACTTATAGGACACTGATGAACTTACCACAGTAATTCCACCATTTAATGCAGCACGAGCAGCTTCAAATGCCAATTCTGCACTAGATGACATAGCAGGGAGTAGATCAAGTACCAAATCAGAATCAATTCGTGGCTCTTCCAATTTGAGGATGCCCTTTAACAAGCTATTACCAAAAAAACTAAAAATTCCCCTGCCATCATACCTCACAATTTGCTTGAACTCCTAGAGGTATGAAGCTACTAATAATTCCTATATTGGGTACATCTTCTATCCAATGAAGGTCATTTGGCTACTCTTCTTCTACCACTTGCTAAAATTACCAAAGCAACATCCATATACTACCTGGAATACTTATTTGTATTACTGGAGGCAAAGGCTCTGATCGCACTTTTTAGGAAAATGCTTTGAAAAAATCTCAAAAGCATGCTTCTAAACACCTTTTGCGCCACATAGAATACTATGCTCAAGTGATATACTAATATTGTCCTTAGAAATTTATAAATGCCTATATTTTACGTGGATTCATATAGGCCTGAAACTTATGGGAAGACAAAAAAAATAAAAAATGGAGATTATAGGTTATAGGACTTTACCTTTCAGCGCGAAGACAAGCAATTATACCGGAATTTTGAATTGCTGACAAGGTTTCGTTGCACTTGGAGATGGTGGTGTCAGGCACTGAAACTGAGAGGGAAGAGTTTTGGATCGAACATCTGAGAGGATAACAAGATCCAGATGAAGAAATTCTTGTCCTTGAAGATAGAGATAGAGAAGGACAGGCCAAAGTGAAGCTTGCTGCAAGAGCCATTATGACTCTTTGGTTTTTTGTAAAGCTTTCCTGTTACGAGAGTAATAAAAATATATAAACAAAAGACTAGAAACAAAATTGAGCCAAGGAAAACAATTCAGAAGTGGCCACAACTCTGCTATTCCTTGCTTCTTCAAAGCACAGTGCCCCCTCCTCCCTCTTCTCTCCAATTCCAGTGGCCTGAGCTAAGTTTCAGTACTTTGAAGATAGATTGTGGAACTGTATCATTTAGATGTAATGTTTAGAGTCTCTCTCATTCTCAAAAGGAAAATGAGAATAGATTCTTAAAGCATATCAGCATTTCTCCCATTCTACCAATAACAATCAAGCAAAAGAAAAATAGATTGAGAAAATTACCCGGTTTCCCCTATACTTTTGAAATGATATAGATTCAACCACTCAACTTTTTATAGTAAAGTTACCCACTTAACTCTCAAACGTGTATATTTTTGGGCCATTCCGTCTGTTTTCATTGTCAAGTCAGCTTCCGATTATATCTCATGATCCATGTGAGTCCTTAGATGTCAAGTCTGCTTCCGATTATATCTCATGATCCATGTGAGTCCTTAGATGTGGCAGACTTGACGATCTAAGTAGACAAAATGGCCCAAAATATACACATTTGGAAGTTGAGCGGGTAACTTCATACTCTTAAAAGTTGAGTGGCCAAAATTATACCATTTGAAAAGTTTAGTGGGCAATCAGGTAATGTGCTCTATCCAGAGCAAATTACCCCGTTACCCATTAAATTCCTTAGGGATTTTAACCAAACTATCAAAACTAGTTAGAAATCCATATTGCATATTACAAAATCCCAAACCATAGTTCTTTTAAGAATATTCTGACAACTTTACAACTCAAAATTTATGTCCGTATTAAGTTGAAGTTTGGCAAGAGTAAAGCCAAACCTGGAGTAGATCCAGCTTCTAGAGAAAATTAGGGGGAGAAGGGTGCTTGTACATGGCAGGGGAATGGATAGAAGAGGATGCACCATGCTGGGGAGAGGAGGGGAGAGAATCGTGGTTCCAGCCTACAAATTTTCTTTTACTAATTTTTTGTTGTCTCTTCTGTTCTCCATTAGTGACTAAGGGATTTACATGCAAGTTGAAGCTACAGTAAAGTTGAACTGTAGTTGCTTAGGATAACTTGTGGTTCTTGCACACTCTATGCATGTAGTTTACATAGGAAACTTATATGCCATTAAACGTTCTATTAAAGAAGGGGAAATCACTTATTTAATCCATAAACTTATATTCTAGCTAATTTAGTTCCTAAACTTTAAAGTTTCAACAATTTAGTCAATTTAGTCCTTTTAGCCAACGTCCGGCATCTGGAAACGGGCAATTTGGATACCAGCCGTGCCCTTTGCCTTAATTTACCTATCCTAGCCTTAATCAACAATTGCGTCATTTTCAATGAATAACTAAACAAAGGGATTGAGGATCTCACGTCGCATACCTTTCAAAAAAAATAATAAAATAAAATGGAAGCAAAAAGGAGTTGTTGAAGATTAAAGTAAATTTTTGGTTCTTGATAAAATAAATCAAAAACAAAAGAAAACAGAAAAAGAGCCTAAGATTGGACTTGGCAAATGTGACAATTCAAGTACCTAGTAAAATCTAGGAAACGGGATTTTCAAGAATAAGGAGTCACCACTCAATATTGGGTTCTAGATGTAACAAGTCATCTATACATTTTGCTTAACCAAAAAAAAATTCTATACATTTAGCTAAAAGTTAATTTTTCTTTTTAATTTTTAGATAGAAAACGATCAAAATTCTATACATTTAGCTAAAAGTTAATTTTTCTTTTTAATTTTTAGATAGAAAACGATCAAAATTGTTTATTTAGATGACACACTCTACAAAAACAAGAGAAGTAGATTCAGGTGCTTAGTTGGGAGGAAAGAAAATCAAGGTATCGGCCCTGAGAACCTCCTTACATTTGATGAAAAGTGGGTGCAAGATTAATTAGCGTTCTTATAATAATAGAGCCAAAATTCTAGTTAATTCAAACTAAAAAAATAGCATGCATTTAATTAATAGAAAAAGACTTTTAAAGACATGAAAATGCATAACACATAGATAACTAAATAAAGGAAAGTGCCTAACCTTCAAGCTTCCGCTGCTATAAACACGCACGATTACATTCCACAAAGTAAAGCAAGAGCAAATACAGAAAGCGAAACAACTATAATACACAACCTGCGTCCTATATGGGGCTTACATGAATTCCAGACATTAAATATAACTAGTTAAAGCTAACTAGGATCAATTGAAATGCCAAATAAAGTCAAGACTCACTTTTCCAATCTTAGGGAGCTAATTGAGAATCAAGAAATAAAGTATGAATTGAAAGTTTGGTAAACAATTGAAAACTTGGTAAACAGCAGGGGTCAAATCACAAAATAAGGGAAAGTTGAGGATAATGTTCGCAATTTTCAAAACCCACAGAAGCACGTAGACTACAAACACAGACAACGAAAATTGCACCAAAACGACAGAGAAGGTTTGAAGTATTCTTCTCATTTTCAAGGAGGGACTTTTGACAGACAGATGATGAGCATTTACAAATTCAGCAAATTTCGACAAAAGAAAACAAAGAATTCTAGTAAATTTTGATCAAATTCAACCATCTAAAACCGATTGAATCAAGAAAAATGAGGATAAAGCATGGCAAGACAAGTGCTGCAGACCAGAACTTTAAACATAAGAAAATCACAGGGTCAATAAGGAAACTTAACAGAGAATTTTCGTTGAAGCAGATGAAGCCGATTAGAAGATGACGACACTGGCGGACTGGGATGGCTCCTCCTCCTCCTTTTCCTTCCACAGCTTTTTTCCCCCTACTTCGTTTTCTTCTTCTTCTTGGCGCTGATCCTGTGTTGTTTGTGCTGTTTTGGCGCGCAATTTGCCTCTGTTGTGCGTGCTTGTTTATTTGAAATGGAAAGGCAGAGAATTAGGGAGAGAACCGAGAGTGGGTGAGGTATGGGAGTGAATGGAATATATGCTGACGATCGCATGGATAATGTTGGGACTTAGGGAGTAGTGCAGTTTAGGATCACGTATGCTAACAGCGCGGCACCGTGCGATAGAGACACTACTCTAAAGGATGTAGACACGTACATGGTAAATATGGGCACGAACATAATAAAATGAACAAAAAATAAATTTTTGGACACAAATTTGAATGGGAAAGAACATTTATAGTGCTTCTACTTGATATTGTGTTTGTATCTGTGTGCCACTATCACTGTTGGTGACAAAAAAGGCCCTCATCCGAGCGTAAACAAGTTTAATCCAAGGGATAATTTTAGAAGCCTCCGTTTCCACAATTTCATTGACCTTTCTTGATGTTTATAAAATTAACTAACCTTCTCTGAAGTTAGGGTTTTGATAACAAAATCAGTCCAAATCAAAAAAAGTACCATTAAAAAAGTACTTTGAAAAGACAGATAAAACTTTTATTCCATAAATGCCTTTTATGCTTGCGTACAAGGTGTATTATAAAGGAATGAAAAACATGTTAATAAAAGTGAGGAAAGGTAAGTGCAAATAGCAAAGAACAAAAAGTAAGTAACAACTGACTTTGTGATACCCCAACTTTTAAGATACTCTTGTTGTGTAGTCTCAAAACGGATATTACGATTTCTTTGTTTTATTTTACGACATTGTTTTGTTTTAAAGACCCTAAATGCTAAAAAAAAAAAAAGAGAAAAAAAAACCCTAGTTAACCGTGACTAATCGGTTTTCTTAAATCTCTTATGTTTTAATCGAAACCCTACTTTTAATGGAATTGTAAAATCCCGCACATTTTCTTAAAATTCCTTTTACTTGGAAATTATTACTTTATAATAACCTTACTACCCAATCACCCCACCATAAGTGCAAATGAATATAGAAGTAAGGGTTTTCATTGTCCGTTTTCAAGTTAGAGCGAATTAGGGTTTTCACGTTTCTCCGTATTGTGACTATTCAGTACGGAGTGTGGATCAAATTTGGTGATTAAGAGTGAGTTTTAGATACTATTAACTGTGTGATTAGAAGTGGTAATAATAAGTTAGTGAATTATAAGTTAAAACCCTAATATACGCGATTTAAGGAAAAACGGCTAAAACCGACGCGTATCGATCACTACCGATTGAACACACCACTTGACTACCACTTCCCTACTATCACATATCCTTGATGTTGTTGCAAAATATCTCCCTCATCCTCAGCCCTTATAGCCGAAATATTTGACCCAAAATGCAAGGAAAAGAAAACAAAATTTTAGTTGGTTTTGGTGGTGACAAGTGTTGGCCACCTATGGTTCCTTGACCAAGCCAATGTCTTACCTTCTTATCTTTCATTTGACTTCATTCTTCACCATTTTTTTTCTGTTTTGGCCGAGAGCAAGGAGAGGCAAAAGAGTGAAGAGAGTTTTCAATTTCCAACCTTGAATCCAACCTTTTGAGTGCAAACAAGAAAAACTAAACCGATTAATCACTAGTTTGGAAGCTTGGGAAGCTTAAGGAACCAAAAATTTCAAGGAAAAGTGGAGGATCACTCTTGCAAGCTCTTGTCTTGAGGTATAATGGCTGATCACCCTTTCTTTCTCCATTACTCATGATTAAGTTAGGTATTAACTTTAGAATTGTGCTTGTGATGCCTATTTCAAGTGGTTTTAATGATTGGAGTGATGAATTTTAAGTTAGTGTTTTGATTGATTTACTTATAATTCCTTTTGGTTAGGTGTTATATGGTATACAATCTTGTAAAGGAGAAAGTAGTGGTGGTTTTAAGATAGAAATGTGAATTATAGCTTGAATGTATCAAAATTCCAGATTTCTGGGAATTGTATGCTTCAGTTCTGTCCGATTCTGGTTCACCATGATAGAGGCCGAATTAGGCTTAGCCTAAAACATGAAAGTTGTAGAGAATAATGTTTTATGATTTCCTACAAAATTTCAGCTCAATCGGAATAACGTATCCTGTGAAAAGATGAAAATACCCTGACTGCCATAGGAGTAAAGTCAGTGGACAGTTTTGATAGTACACTAAGTTGGTTGCATTTGTTCACCTTGATACATACTGAAATAGCTTTTAATTAAAGAATGAAAGTTTTATCCCTATGTTTGATCTTTCCAACGCAACTGAAAACATCCCAATCGGACATTGGTAGCCTGAGTTATTGTCATTTACGCATAATGCGGTTAACTAGCCCGAATGTGAGATTTTGATTCTGTAATCTGGACTTTTGACCTAGATACACTATGAAATGGACTAAGTAGTCTTCATCAAAGTTGTAGCACTCTGTCTTAGCTTCAAAACGGTATAAATTTCACCCTACTCTGATAAGCGTAGCTTCGGTTGTACTCGTTACGCTAAGTGACGGCAAATCTATCTTTTGATTTAGGCCTTACATTTCATTTCCGGACATATACCTAGTTTAATTTTGTATTTGTATGACTTTGAGCCTATTGAACGGCTATTGAAATGAGGTTATTTTATGTGTGACTTTGGGACTATTTGAGGAAAATATTGAAGCCATAAATGGCTGGAAAATAGGTAAACACAAGGGACATGCCGCTAAAGTTTCACTAGAGAGCTAACCTAGCCTTTGGAGTTCTAGTTCTATATTTTGCAAATGTGACTGGAATACACTAAAAACTGGGTCTAGGTGTCTTCATGGAAATTGTAACCTTTTGTTTAAGTTTCGAGACACTACCTAGTACATTTTGATCCGATAACCACAGCTCCAGTTATGGGCAAAATCGTGTAACCCATTTTGTACCATTTTCATTTCCGCACACGCGCACGTGCATTTCTCAACCGTTTTTGCCATTTTGGACCGTTTAAGATTATTTTTGTTATTTTGTTACCATTCCAGCCGTTTCGGCCAATTTCGACATTCTTTTGGCCTTAACGTCATTTTTGACCGTTTTAATTATTTTTGACCGTTTTCGACCGTATTCGATCGTTTAAGTTATAAACTGCTATTGTATGGCCGTTTCACTTATGTGTGCATATAATCTGTCACTACAGATTGTGAGGCTTTTGACGGTGACGGTCAACCTCAGTGAATTGTATTGTTTTTCATGCCAACCTTTATCAAGTGAGTAATTGGATTGTTATTGATATGGAATTGTTAAAGCGCTTTGTATATGTTAAATGAGTACTTAGGCGAGGGTGTACTTTATCTCACTCGACTTAAACCCATCCTTTGTTTTGATTTCCTATGTGAGAATACATGTCTTATATTGAGTATCACCCTTTTGCTGTGTGCTGATGAGGGGGATTACATGACTTGAGTATCACCCTTTTGCTGTGTGCTGATGGGGGTGATTACATGACTTGAATTGAATCCCATTTGCTGTGTGCTGTTTGGGGTAAGTACTTTGTTGTGTACTTTGTTGAGAGATACCATCTATTGAGAGATCGGATATCTCAGCGCTTGATTCCAGCCCGGTTCCAAAGGTAGACGAACTATTCGAGCCAGCCGGGGTTTGGTCAAAGATAGTTCCATGCTAAACTTGGGATTTAGTTCTTTGTTAAAGTTTTGACGAAAGCTAAGTTATTTTGTTTCACTCGAGCTGCTGTATGCTGTTGACTGGCCAGTGGGGGTTGATAAGGTGAACGGGGAAAGTTAAGTGGAGTCTACGGACCATGAGTACTTTGGTTGACGGAGTGTCAACAGGCGTTCAAGCTCGGGGAATTGAACTGGCTTTGGAGCCACCTGTATCCTACCATTGTGATGTTACTTTTCTGTTATTGATGTGAAATATCTTGATTTACTTGTTTAATTATGTGAGTTTACATTTTTACCCCCGGTTATTCACTAAGCATATAGCTTACCCCATTTTATTTGTTTTCCTTAATAGGGGGCCGACGCAGGGATCGCTCGGGAAGGTGTTTAGTGTTTTGATTATAGATGAGTTGAACTTGTACTTGTTATAAGTTGACGAGTAAGATGTATATAGTTGTCATGGTGGTTGTAGTTATCAGCTTTTCTAGGGATTACTTTCTGGTACTCGTGGTATGTATGACTTGATATACTAGTTTATGCAACTTTTGAAGATGTAATCATTTAAACAGAGCTCTCTTTTGGCGTGAACTCTATTTTCTAGTTTTAGAGTATCGAGTCCTGGCGCGAGCTAGGCAGGCGTCCCGCCGATACCCTCGGATTCACCCTTGGGAGATATGGAAGCGTCACAGACTTTCTCTACAAAGTTGGACCAACAGCTAGTGCATTGGATTATATTGGCTATTTTTTTAGGCCTTTACCATTTTGCATATAAAGGCACCAAGAAACATCAACATGGATCTCACTTTCACTTGAAGCATCAAAATTTGAGGTGGGAAAATAGTGATTTTGTGTTAATTTCGCAATTTAAAGGTGAAGTATATGTGCAAAAACTATACTCCGGTCAAACTGCAGGAGGAAATCATAAAAATCACCCTCATCCTTTGGCATCAAGAACAAATATTGTAAGTGTAATCATAAGGCGACTGTAAAGATTTTTTAGAGCACAAAAATTCCAGACAAATTGCTGTTTGGTGTATCAATTTTTGAGAGTGAATAAATATTTGGTACATTAATTGGCACCATTTTGTAATTACAGGTTCATCATTAAAAAATTTCAATAGCTATTTGCATTAATTAGTTACTAACAGTCGATTAGTGCCCTAATTACTTAATTGTCAGATGTTGATTTCTAATAAGACATAATATTTTAGGGTATATGAGCAATTTTCCTCCAATTAGACACTTTAGGGTAGGTTAGTGTTATTTTACAAATTTCAAGGGAGGTAAGTGAAATTTTCAGAAACCGTAGGCGAGGTTTCTGAAATTATCCATTAATCCAAACAAGCAAACTATGTTGAAACTTGGGATAATTACATATAATTTCCTTATGATTTCACTTATTACCACATAACTTCTATATTGTCTCAAAATGATCACATCTAGGGGTGCAAACGAGTCAAATTTAATCGAGTAGCTCGTGAGTTTACTTGATCAAAACTCGGGCTCAAACTCGCATTGATCGAATTTGAGTTTGAGTTCGAGCAACTCGAGCTATTTGACAAGTCGAGCTAGAGCTTAATATGTGAAGTTTGAAAGCTCGTTAAGATTAATCGAGCTTCACATATATATGTTTTTAAAATTTTTTTTATTCCTTATTTAAAATTATATAAAATATAAATTTATATTTCTTAAACTCGATTGGGCTTGATAAGCATGAGTTCGAATAATGCAAAATAAAATCAAACTCAAGTGCGAACTTAACTTTCAAGAATTCGACGAGATTGAGGTCAAGTTCGAATCCAAGTTTTTTAGTTCGAGTCGAGCTCGAATAATTCACTCAAATTCGACTTGACTCAACTTGATTACACTCTAATCACATCACCGTACCCCTCAATAGTTTTATAGAATGTGGACAATGGACGGAAAGTTTCCTCCATGATGTCAATTGACTCATACGCGCTCAAAAACCACAATGCAAGAATCAAACATGGAATATGTTTGGAAATGTTGAGCATGGACTAAAAGTTTTCTCCATGATGTCGATTGGCTAATACGCGCTCAAAGTCCATATTGTAAGAGTCAAACATGAATATTGACGAGGTTTCTATTTTGCATCAAATTTTAAAATTCTTAATACCCTATTTTTTGCAAGCATATAGATCGTTTATCGAACATAGGGGATATTAGGGGTCCATCCCACAGGAAAGATTGTCAACTATCGGTAGTTTTCAAACTCTTCTATTGTTTAGACTATCACAAATAAAGCAAATAAAGCAAAGCTACTATCATGCAATAAAAGTAGTAAAAATGATAATAATGAGATTCCTGGGGTTATGGAATTCCTATCTACTCATGCAAATGAAATAATTGGTTAAATGAATTCATTATCTTAGTTAGCTGTGGTGTAATTTCCAAGTATACGTGATACACACCTTCACCGATATGCCAACCATACCGATAACAACTCCATATCTACCAACATGATATGAAACTAGTTATAAATTCATTAAATTCTATGAATTTATATGGAACAAGTCACCAAAACCACAAAGGTATAACCCTACAATAGTGAGTTAACTCCCTAAGTTTAACACTTCCATGAACTAGTATTAAATCACAATAGTTTTTGATGAAACAATACATTTAAATAATCACAATTAATGACACCAAATTAATCATGATTAGACAAAGTGAAAGTGCTAAATAACTTATTCAAGAAATAAGCTCAAACAACCATGAAAACTTCATTTAAAAATCATAGAATTTCATCAACTCCCTTGGTCTACAAACTAGCAAAACATGAAAGTTAAGAAAACAAGAACTAAATTTCTAATATAACTAATATGAGAATCAATACAAGAAATAAAGTGATAGAAGAGATGCCACCATTGTCACTTGAGTTGTAAACTCTCCATCTTCATCCTCACACTTCATCCATGTCTAGCTAGTACAAATATTGGATGAAAACTATACTAATCCTACACTAAACTAATGAACTAAGAAAAACTAATGAACACTATATTTTTGTGGTAGTTCCTAACTATTCAAAGGTAAGGAAATAAGCTTTCCAACGCCTCTATTTATAGAAGATTAAAGTTTTTTGGAATTGCCAAAAGTTGATTCTTAAATTCTCCATGATCTTCTGGGGCAGTTTCCACCGAATTTAATAGAAAAATGGTCCAAAAGGTTGTGTGAAAAAGTGCAAGTTGCAGAGCAAGCTACACAACCGAAATAAAGGTTACGCGGGGCGCTATGCAGGCTAGGTACTCCTGTAACTGCTATTGCAGGTTTTGCACTTTTTGATGATTCAGCAAATTGTTCTATTTTTGTATCAATTTCAATTGCAAATTTCTCAATGATGGAAGCTGAATTAACTGTTGCACAAACATGAAAATTATAGCTCTTTGAGTTATTTTTCTAATGCATCAAAAATCATCTCATTTGAAGCCCTATAGATTGGGAAATGATAGAAATATCCTCGACTGATTAACTGTTTCAGCTTTTGATAGCAAAAGTGCATGATTGTATTTTGACATTTTGATCATAAAAATGAATGAAATGGATTTCGATGTCTTCAAATGAATTGTAGATATGTGTATTAGTTTCAAAATACTTCAAGAATCATCTTAATCCAATACTTGTAATTCAAGTTATAACTGGAATACAGTATCAAAGTTGTCAAACATTTCTTCTTTTGCACTTGATTACATTTCACACTATGATACTTTCATACTTCATACCCTCTTTAAATCACTTCAAATCATCAAGAATCATCAAAATATCTTCTCAATTCATTTCATTTGATGATTGAGCCAATAAATCCTACATAACATGAAGTTTTTACCACTTAAACACAAAAATGCAAGTTTTTCACAATTGAACCACAAAATGCAAACTTCACAAGAAACCTGGTTAATTAACTATAAAATTAACTAAAACACACCTAAAACTAAATAATAAAACACACTTAGCTCATGCAAAATAAACACTTATCAGCTTGGAAGACTTTTTTATTTGTTTAACCCTTAATTACCTGCACCCTACTAGCGATCTAATTTTGTCCGCAAGGCTCTAGGTCATGTCGAAAACACTCCACCTATTACATTGCTCTTGGTTAAGTCATACCATTAGATATGTTCGTACAAATATATTTGGGGGATTAAGCAAGCATTCTTGCTAAATTTTTGTTCGTATGCTCGGAGGAAAGCTTAAGCTGGAAGGTTATTTTTGTCATAGTAAAATATTTCAAATTATTTTTACGAATACTGTAAATTATTTATAATTTTAAATATTTTAATATTTCTTGTCCAAACTCATAACACAAAAATAATTAAATTGTATCCTGACCTTGTTATCAAATTTTGTATTTCCTTAAAAAAAATTATAGTGACCAAATTTACTAAAGTTAAGAGATACAATTAGTGTGTTATGATGATTAAGAGATTGTTAGAAAAGGGAAAATTTGAATGAAATTCTAGTCTCTCTCTCTCTCTCTCTCTCTCTCAAAATGAGCTATATATATGTGTGTGTGTGTGTATACATATATATATATATATATATATAGCTCTTAAAATCATGACTTTTTAGACTAAACATTCGTATGATTAATTTTTTCTACCATGGCAAGTGTAATGGTGATGAGGAACGTAGTACAAAACAATAGCATATTTAATAGGGATAATTTCAAAAACCTCCATTGAGGTAAAAAAATATCACTTAGCACTCTAAAACTTTAAAAAATATCACTTGCTTTTCTACTTTAAAATTTTTTTTAACATTGTCAATCCATATATATATGCTTCACATGTAACCATAGGTAACTTGAATCATCAAGGGGGTAAGTAGAGAGCCACTGTTGATTCTCTAAAGAGAAAAAAGAAAAGAGAAAAAATTTGTAATGTTTAAATCTGGAGGAGATTTACAATAATCCCTGTGTGTTAGACATTCCAAATCAATTCATCATGAGATGGTGAAATAAGTGTTTTGGACCCTAGAATCATAAAAGTTTGAAATATTTAAAATATAAACTAATATCATTATTTAGAGAATGGTTTCCTAAAATGATCATAGATTTTTTAAAAATTCAGAATGTAATTTAATGTGATTAATTGGCTAAATTTAATGTTTTTGGCTGAATTAAAGTTGGTAATGAATGGTTGGTTCACTCAAAACCATTTTTAATTCAACAGTTCAATGGTTGAACTAAACAATTTTTTTGGGTTTGATACAATATTGATTGAATTTTACCCTAATCGATTTTTTAAAGCAAACCAAACACAAAAGCTGGCTAGCCGATGGTTCAATCGGTCCAGGCTCGATTTCAAAATATTTTTTGTGTTTTTCATCATGATTAAATAATTTAAAATTAAGTAAAGGAGAAAAAAGGTAAAGATACGTAAAAAAGACATGAAATGAATGAAAGCAATTAATGAATTGTACTGCAAACAAAAATAAATGGGAAGCAACCGAAAAAAGGGCAACTCTGTCTAGCATTTAAAATGAGATTGAAGTAAACAATACACAAGGTGAAAAAAGCTCAACGTCAACTGAAAAATGGACATTCAAAAATAAAAAAAAATACATTTTTAGATTCAGGAGCACGTGCGTATCAAAATCAAAGGAAACCACGATATTTGGTCGTTATTAGAGCCTGAGAGACAAGTCCAGTGCATATTCCTTGTGCTGTTGGTTATCTAGTTCTTTGCTTCTACTATTATCGTCATTTCCAATTTGGTCCTTGGACACAAATCTTGAGCCAATAGTATAGATGAGATACTTGTAGATGCTGCAAAATTATCTCCATTGAAACTGACAATTCTAGATGGCATCCATGGATCATTTGCACTCCAGTTTGTGGTCCTAATAGAAGGTGTAATAGATAGATAAAATGCATTTGTAGGTCCAGCCAATCCTTGATTTGGATGGCAAGGTCCTTCAAAAGTATTTAAAGTTGCATAACAGGGGTTATTAATTGTTCGACTATTAAGATGAATTGCAAAATTGAGATATAAGTGTTCTTCACCGAACATAGCCTTACGAGCATTTTTCTCTTTGGATCTCTCTAGTTTGTGGGCATTTTGATGACCTCCTAATACTTGTTTGTTGGAGAATTTTCTATCACAGAATTTGCAGCTGAATTTTTGCAATTCCTCTTTGATTCCGTGCTCCTCTAGTTTCACTTCACGATACTACTTACTGGATTTGCCTACTAGGATAGCCTCTTGGGGTTCATCAGCCCAGCTTTTAGACATTTGAACTGATTTTGGATGCAAATCTGATGAGCATTGGCATTCTCATGAGGTACATTCTCATGGGGAATTTTTGACTCCATAAAAATATATATTAGCATAAAGGTTTTGAAGTCAACTTGGTTCTCAAGAAGCAAGACCTATAGTTTATATAGGACTTTTCCAGTATAATGGAGGGGACATACTACTGGATGGCTTCAAAACTAGCACGATATTAAAGATAGTGCTCATTAGATTAAAGATGGCTAATGCTTATCTTGCATAACATCTACTTTCTTAGTGTACCATCTAAATAGGCATTCATTTAAGACTTACCTTCAAAAAAATGATAAATTTAAAAATTTAATCTTCACCTACCTTGCATTCAATTACTTACCAAAATTACAAATTCTTATACTATATAAGATTGAGTTTGATGAAAGAGTGGCTTGAATTTCAACCGCATGGGTGGAGGCTTTGTGGGGTTGTGAAATGTTTTGTACTATTTTAAACGCTGTAGGTACAAGTTAAGGAAGCATGTGTTTGGGTATATTTACCAACATAACCTCATTTTACTACATTTAAAGTTCTCATTGATGAAACATCTGGGTTGGTGGAATGTGCAATTAGTGTGGACCCATTTTTTTGCATTTTGTACAACCCTTATATGCTCGTGTGTTAGTGTAATTACTGGAATATCCCTTAGCGAACAAAAAGTTTGCCTTTTGAGCAGCAGATAACTGTTAAGGAATGTAGCTTTGTCTAAAACGTTTGAATGGTTGCTGCACTGTCATGAATGCTAAGGCTTTGGTTGGAACTCATTTCTCGCTCATTTATATCTAAATTTAACAGCTATAAACGTAGGTCAGTTTATCCCCTTTCAGTTTCAGTGCTTTAGTTTTTTTTTTTTTTTGCCTTTGTCTACAAAGCTTTGCCTTTCATCCAAGCTCAGCTCTGAAATTACCCATTTGCTCGTCATTAATTGCACCCCAATTCAATAGCCACAACGTTGGTATGTTAATGCCTAAACCGTCGATCATCAATTTCGCCCCTTTTGCATTCTGGGATTAGAATATTTCTTCCTAGCTTTATGCTAAGCATCTCAAAATGTTCTTTAGTCGCAGCTACTCCTGGTGGTTCAGCTTGAGGTGAGATTTGTCCCCCAAAATTTTCCAGTTCTTCTCTTAATTTTGGCAATGTGTTCTTAATTCCTGCAATTATAGACTCTTATCGTGTATTTCAGCTACAAGATCGCGTTTTCCGTACCAATTCGGCTGCCCTCTGAAATTTGACTAGTTTCCTTATAATTTTATAGGTTTGGAGCAACATCAAGAAAGAGCTCTTGATGGGGATTCTGGAATAAGGTTAGCTTTATGTTGTGCTCTACCTTTTTGCATTATGCCCAAACTTCATTTTGACAGAGTTTGATTGGCAAGATTTGTGAATTGATTGATTATATCGTTTATTGCTGCTCCAAGTGTAGTCTTTACTTGATTCACTACTAAATGAGTTCCTTAGTTTATATATTGTATAAGAACAAATCCTTGTGTTGTATTACAATTCTGAAATTGCTATAAAATTAACTGCAACTTAACTGCCATCAAGTATCGGAACTTCTGCTACATATGCAAATATCTACACAAATTTAATCTATAATGAGAAAAAGCGATATTGGACTTGTATGTACTAATCTGTGAAATGCAAGTTTGTCAAATCTACTGTTAATAACTTTGCCTTAATACCCTGATACCCCTCCTGTTGATACCCAATCATTTGCAGCCACTGTTACTGCCTTGGCTTCCATTGCTATGTCCTTATATCTTGGCCTCACGGATCTCTTTTCTTGGCCTCTGCTTCAGTAGTATTATCCTTGTTACCAGGTTTATTGAATGCAATCAGGAAACAAATCACAAATGCACCAGATATAATATTTAATGAAATTACCTGCAATCTTTCAAATGCATGATGATTAAAGATAACACTGAGATATAAAACACAAAGAAGACATCCTAAAATGCTAAAGTTCTCAACAACTGAATTGCCATCGAGCACCAGATCCTCACCTTCACTAATATTATCCTCTTTACCATATTTATACACTCGAATTAGAACATGAATCGCAAAGATGCGGAGCAAAGATAAAAGACAAAATATAGTTATTCACACATTATGAAGACTATATGTAGATAACACTTCATAAATTAGCTAATTAACTCAGAAATCTCAAATCTTATCTTAGGTTTGAATGCAGAATTGAAGCCTTTATATTGGCCTCAAGGTTGGCTTTTCTTGGCCACTGCTTTAAGTAATATGAACCTTTTTACTAGGTTTAAACAATTAAGTCAAAAAAACAAATCACAACGCTAACAGATATAAGATAATGAAATAATCTGCAATCTACTGAATGTAAGGTGATTAAAGATAACATTACGCTGTAAAACGCCCCGAATACAGCACAAGATGCTAAAGTTCCCAACAACTGAATTTCCACCGAGCAGCATATACTCAACTTCTCGAATATTATCCTTTTTACCATATTTAAATAATTGAATCAGAAAATGAATCACAAATAGGCGAAACAACTAGGAGAAAACCTCGTGCCCTTAGCAATGTGTGTGCACTCGATGATTTTAGTATGCACCTTTGATTTACTATTAAGCTTGATACATATCTGTTGATTGACATGCTTGAACATTCTGGATCCCTGTTTATCTGTGTGACTTTGTGCCTTGATTGTTATCTAGGATAACAAATTCCTGAATAATATATAATTTAGGTCATTTTCAATGTTATTATTAAGACCTTTATTATAAAAGATGTTTCACCCCCATGAAAACTCTTAGGATGTGTAGTTATTGTAGACTAAAATGACAACACTAAGTAAAGATAACAAGTTGGAAGAGCAAAAGCGTTGGCGAAATGAAAAAGCAAGGGCCAAATATGCATCGTTGATTGAAGAAGAAAAAGAGCTACAGCGACAAAAGCGCTAAGAGGCTTATAAGAGAAGAAAACAAGTAAACAACGGATGTATGAGGATGAAGCTAATGGGTTGTTGGTACAGCAACCTTTAGATGTGAACGACGCAGGACATCAAAACAGTAGTACACGTTGTACAGGTAGGATGACTTTATATAAGAAGGGATTATCCCTAAGATAAGTTTGACTAGCCCGACAAATGTTAATACCTCATTTTTTAGACGCGTGCAACCCATGTGGGACAAGCTGCAAACATTTAACACATGTAACTGAGACCCTGAATGACTGCCAAGGTTTGCTGATTGTAACTTGCATCAATTCCAGCACTGAAATGAAAATCGAATGCATTATTAAAAGACAAGGCTGATGTTTTATACATAAATATATAGGCTTAGGCCCAAATGTTTGCTGTCAGACCCCGTGCCGGCATGGTGACACCCAAAAAACCTTAGGTTGATCCGCACTTGGTAACTTTAAAATGTTAGACTAATTCTGCGAGGACCCGGAAAATTATTTTGCATTTTATTTTATTTCTTTGAATGTATTTTCTTTACTTTAAATTATTGTCTTAATTTCCTCGATATTTTTATAAGTAAGTCAAGTTTTAAAATCATTTTCTTTGTATAAGTTAGTACATGTTAAGTTTGAAGTGCATTATGAAAGTGGGACTTGCTAATGTGGTAAGTGTAATAAATTTTTGAGGAAAAGGAGGAGTTTTGTGCAAAGGGACATAATTTTATAAGGTGCTAAGAGATAATTAGGGGTTGGCTAGATGTTTTAGTGATTGGAAGACAACAAGATGAGGATTAACCTTGGCTAAACACTTGTTACAAAATTCTTGGATTTTTTACCTTGACCAAAGACTTTCTTACTTCTTTACTAAAACCAAATTTTGACCAAAATTATTCCATTTTTCCTCTAGCTTTGGCTGAACTTCCATGAGAGAAAAGAGAGGAAATAAGCTTCAACTTCAACTTCCATTTCAAGCTTGAATCCTTGAGTTTTTACCATAAATTTGCAATCTACTCCATAAAAGTTGACTTTTAGGAAGGATTAAGGACTTTGGTGGAGGGGTTTTGGAGGGAGAAACACTTGGTTTCCATTTTTCTTGGGATTTCAAGGTATTTATGACAAGAAACTTCTTTTACTTTTAATCTTTGCACACTAGTGGTTTTAGAGTTGGATTTTGGTAGTTTAGACGGAACATTTCATGGTTTAAATTGTGGTTGGCAAATTTCAGCTTTTGGTGAAAAATTTTAGCTTTGATATGATGGTTTAAGTTTGATCATGGTCTATTACCCTTGCCATGTCATTTTTCCAACTTTTATATGCTTCTTTGGCTTTATAATAGAAATTTCCAACTTGTGATTATGAATTTCAGCTTAGGGTTTCTATTTTCCAGCTTTATTATGGTAGTTCTTGAGCTATAAACTTGCTATATTTGGATGATTTGGTGGCCTAAAATAAGTGTATTGATAGTTATGACTTGTGGTTATGATTGAGGTTGAATTGAGATGAAATTTGGTGTTGAGTTTGGATGGAAAAGTAAAGAAAACAAGGGGAGGTGCTGCTGAAATTTTTCGCAGGGAACCTTGAGCTGTCTTGGGAAATTTGTTATATTTTAGTGTAAAAAATTTAGAATTTGGTTCTGTTTATTGCGTTTGAACTAGATTCAGGGTACTTTCAACCGTGAAAATTTCATAATTTTTTTCGGTTCCTATGAATATCTGTGATTTTTCAAATTTGATTGAATTTCCATACTTGTTCTGTCTTTCTACTGGATGAAACAGTAACTTAAGGTTGGAATTTGGCTGATTTGTGGACAAAATCTTACACATATGTCTTCTGGGAAATTGTAACCCTTTGAATCTATTTTTTGATGGTATAAAGTTTATAAATTTTGGACTTAAGAAGCTTGAGATATGATTTTTCAAATAGTATCATGCAAAATTGAAAATTTCTGTTTTCTTAGAACTGTTCTTACTTTCATTTCTAACTTTAAGATTTGGAGTTGGTAAACTATTTTGAGTTGGATTTATGAGTAGAATTGAGGTTTAAATGAAAGGAAATGAAGTTTTGGAAATCTTAATTTTTTCATGTATTTTGGTTTTGTATTACTAGTCTTTTAAAACAGTATATGACCACAGGACTCGAAAGAGTTCAAGAGGACAAACCAGGGTTAAAGTGAAGGATTGCAATTAATTGGTGAGTGTTCCAACAGTGTGTTACATGTTCATTGTTGCTAGAAATTACTAGGTACTTGAATTATCGTCTTATAGGAAAGTGTGTACTTTATTGCACTTGACTTAGCTCGGCTAAACTTTTGATATTCTGTTAAAACATGTACTAACCGTTTTGTTATAACTGAAATGTGGCAAGAATCTGGCCACTTTATGGCCGAATTCGAGACAGTAAACAATCAAATTGTTTTCTGCCTTCCCTATCAATCCGGCCTTGAATCCGGTCAATATTTGACCTGATTTGTGGTCGAATTTGCTGAAGAAATTTCTAATTATTGCAGTTTTCCTCCAATTTTCTTGTTTGATCAAGTATTCGCACCCACCCTATTTTCAACTGTTTGGATTTGAAATACTTGAAATGTTTGAAACATGATATGCAAAGCTTATTTGTGACTTGAGCCTGTTTGGGCGAGCGTGCTCTTATATACTCTCAATTGACCTGACTCGACTAAATATTTGATATCTCATTTATGCATGACCAAGTGACTTGATTTGTATGTGACCTGTATATTGATTTAAAATACTTGGAATGTTTGAGAATGTGAATTGTTGGACATTACTTGTGACTTGATTATGGCAAGGCGAGTGTGTCCTTATTCGCCCTCGACCTCCATGAATTTGAATTAATTGATCCTGTATGCCAACTTGCATGTTTATGTATATGGTTGCAGATCTGCTACATTTTTCTTGCAGCGGTTGAACTGTAGACCGGCTGCATTTCTCTTGTGGTGGTTGAATAGTAGACCTGTTACATTCCTCTTGTAGCAGTTGAATTGTAGATCAGCTGCATTTCTCTTGCAGTGGTTGAACTAGGCCTTGGACCCTATCCAAGACGTCGGGTAAGCGGAAACTAGGGTTACTCATGCGTGAATGTAGGTTGGTAACGACTAAACTGAGCCATCATTCGACCTCTTGTTTTAGACCAGTCTCAGAGCAGTCGGATAAGTTGGGCAATTTTGGGTAAATGACAAGTTCCTAACCTGTTTATTCCTGACTGAAATTCATTACTTGAACTCTGAAATTACTGAATACGGAGCGTTAAGTGACAACTAACATCTCCAATCATTTACTGCATGAGCGTTGGATAACAGCCAACGACTGCAATCTTGAATACCTGAATATTTGGGGTTATAAGTCAGATCCTGAATTACTAAATATCTGGAATTATAAGTCCAACCCAGGGCTAGTTGGTCGAATCAAACCCGCAAGGGTTTGGTCGAGAAGATCGACAAACCTTGGGGTATTTCTTTGACGTCGGGCCCGGTAAGAGGTATGTTTGGTGGACGAAAATTGACGTAAAGTGGTGATCTACAGACATTATAATTTCGTGGTTGACGGAGAGTCAACGGACCTTGATCAAGTTGCGGTGGAACTTACTCCTAAGAGCAACCTATATCCTTTGTCATGAATATGTTCTTTACTGTACACTTTTGCATGATCTATCTGGCTACTTGCTTAACTATATACTCAATCATGATCTATTTGAGTTTGACTTATTTTTTGATATCTGGGTATGGTATCTTGCCTATTATTTTACCTGCCTGGTTACTTGGAACCTCATTAGGTTTCTAACTCATTCCATGAAATTTATTTTTCTCACAGGAGTAAGAACGTGAAAATGGGAGTGAAAAAAACATAGACTTTGTCTAGGTTTTTATAGCTGCTCGTGTGAGCACTTCGTAGATGTCTAGCCAACTTGTTTGGTTTGATTTTTTTTTTTTTTGCAAGTTTGACTCTTTAACTGTATTATAGATTGTGTAGACATTGGAGGTCTATGAGTGTATCTATATTGAAGGTTGCAATTGATACCGCTTGTATTATTGAGATTGTTATTTGTAAATTTCATGATATGTGACTGAACCCTGGCGAGAGTTGGGCAGGCGGTCCGCCAAACTCTTGGGTATGCCTTAGGGGAAGGTGGGGCTGTCATAGGTGGTATCAGAGCTATTTCGCGTGGTCTCTGTGCAGGGTGAGCTTGAGGCCAAGTGGTGTTATAGTCCCGATTATGTGAATAAGTGCAAAGGACTAAGTGCTCTTCTTAGGCGTAAGTTATGAATCATGACTGTTATAAGCGTAAACCCCTTTTTCATGATACTTGGGGAAGATAGATATGTATGTCAGGTAAGAATCCCTAATATATATGATTTATTCTTGGGACTGGCCGGGTTGAGTTGTGAATTATCTTATTTTGGATTCTTATACGCGAGTACCAAAAAGTGGAGAGCACTAGAATAAGGGTCTGTATCTTGACTGCACTTGAGATAAGTTTTGATAGCAAAGGTCAAGACATGGAAGATTTTAACATTTGACCTAGTAATTGAATTGATCGAGGGGATTGGATCTAGGAGTGCTATCATGGACTAATCTAGTAATTGTCTAGTAAGGGTTCCTATAGATGATGGCTAGATTGTAGTGTACATTGGAAAATTAACACTGAAAACCTGTTTCCCTTCTCGTATAAATGTGAGGACTTGATAAGTGTTTACCTAATTTTGAGGCGGTTTAACTGTAGCTATATAGGTATTTCTACCCCTCTTGTGATGTTTGAAACCCGTAGTTTGGTTTTCGATGAACTATCCTTGCATATACTTCCTTGATATCTATCCATCGATGTCAAAGTATGGACTTGATTTTGATTATTATCATGCCAAAATTTAGAGTTTTGGAATTAGATATGGAGATTTTGAGAAAAGGGATTTGAGTTCTATAACTATATGCAAAAACTTGAGATAGGACGTGGAACTTTTGATGTACGAAGTGTGCTTTAGGGTTTCGTTATATACATAAGTGATAAGGATACCCCTTGTGTTCAGACCCTAAAAAAAGGGAATAAGTGGCATAATATCTTAAGATATTGCTCTACCTATGTTCTACTTTTTCGTCTATCTCATTTGAGAATATCTAAGTTTAATCTTCCATGATTGGATTGGGAGTAAATGAACTTAAAAGTTATAAAGTTAGAGTTCCAATTGTAGCATTTCAAAAGAGATTAACTGAGCACTTGGAAGGGCGATGGAAACAAGAATATTCGGAGAAAATTGAGTTACTGCACAAGAACATAGAACTGAAAAAGAAATACTAAACGATCCCGGAAGAGGTGCGGAATAAATTTGAATTAGTGCATTTGTCTAGTCGAATAGCATCTCAAGACATTTATAGTAATAAAGATAAAAGAGGTGAAGAAAGTTCTGCGATACTAAAGGGAAACGTAAAGAGATGTATGAAGATGAATTTGTTATGAAGGATAAAGAGAGGAAGAAAAGAAAGAATGGATGTGACGACCCCACCTCCCCCTGAGGCGTACCAAAGGGTTTGGCGGACCGCCTGCCCAGCTCTCGCCAGGACTCACTCACTCAAATCACGTGCACACATCCATGGACCATAAATAACATCCACAATTCAAGCTTATAATTTACATTGATAGAGATCAGGGTACAAAGTCTCGATATACTTAAACTAGTTCAAAACGTATACAATCCAAATACAAAATGTTCCATTCGAGGAATAGCGCGAGTACAAGTCAAAAGTCAAAAGTCAAACAACTAGACTACGCTAGTCTTTACATATCTCACGCCTCGCTCGTACCCCTGTAAGGAAAACAAATAACGTGGTATGAGCTAAAAGCCCAGTGAGGTTCCAAATAGCAAATTGACCATTATTTATAAGTACAAGTTTTCGATATAGCAAAGTAAGGAGCATGAAGAGTTCATAAATGTGAGCAATAACACGTCAAGTAGAAATCTCAAAATGAGCGAGTGTAAAAGTTTTTCAAAATCAACAATAATCCAATAAGCAATAATCAATCCAAAGCATAAGGATACGGATGGCCCTCAGGAGCCAACTTCCATTCATCATCAGGAGCTTGATCACGTAGTAGTTGACACTCCGTCAACTTTCAAGTAAAGGAACCAATCCAGTAGAGCACCACTTACATGACTCTCCGTCCACCATTCACACCCCCTACTGGGCCCAAAATCCTCAATAAACATGGGTGGTAATACTCGAGTATACCGATTAGCCGAGGAGGTATCACTCCACTCGACAAAACAAGAGACCCAGGGTTCGTTACCCAATCGACCAAGCCCTTGCCGGCTCGACTAGAGTAACTCGCCACAGGGTTTCTGGAATTCCAGGAAGTGCGCACATCAAGTATATCAAGTCAATTGCAATCAATAAACAAGTATATCACGTAAGAGCAAGTGCGATAAAGTACACTCTTGCCCTGTCAATTCACGTATATAACATGTACTCATATTGGTCACGTATCAAGTTCAAGTATCTAGTGCAATTCAGTATTTGAAAGCACTCACCACAAGATATAGTGCCTTTACTGGTCACTTTCAGGTTATACTCTGGGTTCGGAGTCCAAATCTGCGATAAACTCAGTTTGAGAACTTTGAAACATGTCTAGAATTCGAAACTTAGACGTTTCGTCAATAAAGATCAAGAAATTGAAATTCACTTGGAGAGTAGTCGTGAAACACTTGCTCGCTTTTTAAACAGTAAAACTTTGTAACATTTTTACTTGAAAATGCCATGCGAGTCGAAAGTACAAGGAAAATATACTCCGAGCAATCATGATTTCATTTCTCAAGGGTACAAGTTCGGCCAAATCCTAACATATAACCCTTGATAACAAAGCATCAAGGTCCTCGCTAGTTCGAGTGATAATCACTTAACCCTTACTCACGTTACAAGTATAGTTTCCTAGTCCTCGAGTGTAAATTCGGGCAGCATGCCCTTTGTGTTTACCAAATTTTCCAGCCATTTTGGCTTCAATCCTTACACAATCCAACCCAACATCATCCACAATATAATTTCAGTTCATTAGCCATTCCATAGGCTCAACACAACATAAGAACAAAAATCAAAGTGATAATAAGGGTGGAAATGTAACCTAGCAAAAGACAGATTTGACGTATGGTTGCGGAAATAACACATCCGAGGCTACGCTTATTGGATTGAGGTGAAACTTATGCCGTTTCGAAGCTAAGACTCAGGGCTACAATGTTCATGAAGATCACTTAGTCCAGTTTCCAATGAAACCTAGTCAAATCCTCAATTTACAGAACCAAAACCCAACTAGTCGGCTATTTAACCACACTGCACTGGAATGGTCATATCTCAGGTTACCAAGGTACGATTAAGGTGTTCTTTGAGGCGTTAGAAAGCTAAGACATGGCACTAAAACTTTCATGTTTTGGGCCAAGACTAAAACTGAACGGATTACAGCGAATAAATACCATCAAATAGACTGAACTGTCCACACGGCATTCTGGAAGGTAACCTAAAACAGCAAGGGTATTTTCGTCTTTTCACATGGTACGTTGCTCCGATTGAGCTGAAATTTTACAGAAACCTATAAAATACCATTCTCTACAACTTTCATGTTTTGACCTAAGGCCAATTCGGCCTCTAACATAGGGTTACAAAACCGGACAGAAAGTTGGGGAAAATTTTCCAGATTCTGGAATTTTTGGTATTTAATGGAATTTTCTCAAATTTCTTGTTCTAATCACTACCAAACAACCTTATATAACCTTATTTACAACATTTACAACCACACAACAAGTTTAGGCAGAAACTCTGAAACCCTAGCTTGCTTATTCATCCCAAAATTCATCACAACCACTTGGATAATCATGAAATCAAGCCAAAACTTAAGCTAAAAAAACATCTTAAAGCAAGATTAAAGCAACAAGGATCATGATCAGATGTTTATACCTCAAAAGCAAGTCTTGGAAGAGTGATTCTTCACCCCCTTAGAAATTTCTTAGTTCCTCAAGCTTCCCAACTCACAACCTCCACTTTAATCGGTTTAAAATTGGATTTTCTCACTTGGTTTGGCTAAGATTCAAGAAGAAAGAATTTTTTTCTTTTGCTCTCCCTTTCTCTCTCTCTTTTGGTCGACCAGCAGCAGGAGAAATGAAGGGGAAAGTCCAGAAAATTGGTTTAATAAGGTTAGTTAATCACTTGGCCAAGAAACTCTAGGGTGGCGACACTTGTCGCCACCACCACCTTTCATTTTTCTCTTTCCTATCCTTGTTATTTTAGCCTCTAATTTTGGTCAGACTTAGCTGGAAATTAAGAAGATATTTTGCTCAAATATCAATGAGCTCATGTGGTAAGAAAGTGGTGGTCCAGTGGTGCGTTCAATCGGTAGTGCGCGGGACCCGCCGGTTCGCGCCGTTTTTCTTAAAAACACCCGTACTAGGGTTTTTACTTCCCATTCACTAACCTTATATAATTGCTCCTATTCACATATTATTTCTCACTTAAAAGTCACTTTTAATCATCAAATTGATCCTTGGCCAGTACCGAAAATTCATCCGGCGGAAAAATCGCTAAAACCCTAATTTGCTCAAATCTTGAAAACAAAGAGTAAAACCCTACTTTCTAGATTCATTTGCACTTATTATAGAATAATTAGATAGTAGAGCTTTAATAAATAATAATTTCCAAATAAAAGAGCATTTTTAAGAAAACGTGACGGTTTTACAATTTCAGAAATTAAAATTAGGGTTTCTATTAAAATGTGAGACATTTAATAAAACCGGTTAGTCACAAGTAAACTAGGGTTTTTGATTAAACATTTAGGGTTTCTAGTCTTTTAAAATAAAATAAGGTTTTAAATCAAACCCGAAGAAATAGTCTTTAATATCTTCTTTACAAACAATCTCCTAATATTCGGGGTGTTACAATCTCCCCTCCTTAAAAGAATTTCGTCCTCGAAATTCAACATTTATTCGTAAATAAGTATAAGCAAATACAAGCATTTTCAAAACACATTGAAAATAACATACTTTCTTTATATACGTATCATGGCAATTAACACATCCTACAGTACGTTAACCCTAGGTATCGCTCAGGCACTACTCTTAATCAAGGCTCGAAACACATGAATAAGAAGGATCCCAAATCCCATAAATATCTTCAATATATTTCAATTCCAAACTATTCGCATTCCCCGTGCCTTTGCTTTCGCAATCCAAACTTATCCCAATATTACGCGAGATCTTAACTTATCGTAAAGGTGTCACTCATTGGTATTCGGGGACAAGAATCCAAAAATATGATAATTCACCACTCAAGCTGGCCAGGCTCAAGAGCAAATCACCCGTATTAGAAATTCCTACCCAACATACATATCTAAGGTCTCCAACAATAGACAATTGTTCCACACTTAACAAGTCAATCCCCACAGTCCGAGAACCTTCTCCCGGCACGAGCTCAATAGGAGCTCTGATACCATCTGTGACGACCCCACCTCCCCCTGAGGCGTACCAAAGGGTTTGGCGGACCGCCTGCCCAGCTCTCGCCAGGACTCACTCACTCAAATCACGTGCACACATCCATGGACCATAAATAACATCCACAATTCAAGCTTATAATTTACATTGATAGAGATCAGGGTACAAAGTCTCGATATACTTAAACTAGTTCAAAACGTATACAATCCAAATACAAAATGTTCCATTCGAGGAATAGCGCGAGTACAAGTCAAAAGTCAAAAGTCAAACAACTAGACTACGCTAGTCTTTACATATCTCACGCCTCGCTCGTACCCCTGTAAGGAAAACAAATAACGTGGTATGAGCTAAAAGCCCAGTGAGGTTCCAAATAGCAAATTGACCATTATTTATAAGTACAAGTTTTCGATATAGCAAAGTAAGGAGCATGAAGAGTTCATAAATGTGAGCAATAACACGTCAAGTAGAAATCTCAAAATGAGCGAGTGTAAAAGTTTTTCAAAATCAACAATAATCCAATAAGCAATAATCAATCCAAAGCATAAGGATACGGATGGCCCTCAGGAGCCAACTTCCATTCATCATCAGGAGCTTGATCACGTAGTAGTTGACACTCCGTCAACTTTCAAGTAAAGGAACCAATCCAGTAGAGCACCACTTACACGACTCTCCGTCCACCATTCACACCCCCTACTGGGCCCAAAATCCTCAATAAACATGGGTGGTAATACTCGAGTATACCGATTAGCCGAGGAGGTATCACTCCACTCGACAAAACAAGAGACCCAGGGTTCGTTACCCAATCGACCAAGCCCTTGCCGGCTCGACTAGAGTAACTCGCCACAAGGTTTCTGGAATTCCAGGAAGTGCGCACATCAAGTATATCAAGTCAATTGCAATCAATAAACAAGTATATCACGTAAGAGCAAGTGCGATAAAGTACACTCTTGCCCTGTCAATTCACGTATATAACATGTACTCATATTGGTCACGTATCAAGTTCAAGTATCTAGTGCAATTCAGTATTTGAAAGCACTCACCACAAGATATAGTGCCTTTACTGGTCACTTTCAGGTTATACTCTGGGTTCGGAGTCCAAATCTGCGATAAACTCAGTTTGAGAACTTTGAAACATGTCTAGAATTCGAAACTTAGACGTTTCGTCAATAAAGATCAAGAAATTGAAATTCACTTGGAGAGTAGTCGTGAAACACTTGCTCGCTTTTTAAACAGTAAAACTTTGTAACATTTTTACTTGAAAATGCCATGCGAGTCGAAAGTACAAGGAAAATATACTCCGAGCAATCATGATTTCATTTCTCAAGGGTACAAGTTCGGCCAAATCCTAACATATAACCCTTGATAACAAAGCATCAAGGTCCTCGCTAGTTCGAGTGATAATCACTTAACCCTTACTCACGTTACAAGTATAGTTTCCTAGTCCTCGAGTGTAAATTCGGGCAGCATGCCCTTTGTGTTTACCAAATTTTCCAGCCATTTTGGCTTCAATCCTTACACAATCCAACCCAACATCATCCACAATATAATTTCAGTTCATTAGCCATTCCATAGGCTCAACACAACATAAGAACAAAAATCAAAGTGATAATAAGGGTGGAAATGTAACCTAGCAAAAGACAGATTTGACGTATGGTTGCGGAAATAACACATCCGAGGCTACGCTTATTGGATTGAGGTGAAACTTATGCCGTTTCGAAGCTAAGACTCAGGGCTACAATGTTCATGAAGATCACTTAGTCCAGTTTCCAATGAAACCTAGTCAAATCCTCAATTTACAGAACCAAAACCCAACTAGTCGGCTATTTAACCACACTGCACTGGAATGGTCATATCTCAGGTTACCAAGGTACGATTAAGGTGTTCTTTGAGGCGTTAGAAAGCTAAGACATGGCACTAAAACTTTCATGTTTTGGGCCAAGACTAAAACTGAACGGATTACAGCGAATAAATACCATCAAATAGACTGAACTGTCCACACGGCATTCTGGAAGGTAACCTAAAACAGCAAGGGTATTTTCGTCTTTTCACATGGTACGTTGCTCCGATTGAGCTGAAATTTTACAGAAACCTATAAAATACCATTCTCTACAACTTTCATGTTTTGACCTAAGGCCAATTCGGCCTCTAACATAGGGTTACAAAACCGGACAGAAAGTTGGGGAAAATTTTCCAGATTCTGGAATTTTTGGTATTTAATGGAATTTTCTCAAATTTCTTGTTCTAATCACTACCAAACAACCTTATATAACCTTATTTACAACATTTACAACCACACAACAAGTTTAGGCAGAAACTCTGAAACCCTAGCTTGCTTATTCATCCCAAAATTCATCACAACCACTTGGATAATCATGAAATCAAGCCAAAACTTAAGCTAAAAAAACATCTTAAAGCAAGATTAAAGCAACAAGGATCATGATCAGATGTTTATACCTCAAAAGCAAGTCTTGGAAGAGTGATTCTTCACCCCCTTAGAAATTTCTTAGTTCCTCAAGCTTCCCAACTCACAACCTCCACTTTAATCGGTTTAAAATTGGATTTTCTCACTTGGTTTGGCTAAGATTCAAGAAGAAAGAATTTTTTTCTTTTGCTCTCCCTTTCTCTCTCTCTTTTGGTCGACCAGCAGCAGGAGAAATGAAGGGGAAAGTCCAGAAAATTGGTTTAATAAGGTTAGTTAATCACTTGGCCAAGAAACTCTAGGGTGGCGACACTTGTCGCCACCACCACCTTTCATTTTTCTCTTTCCTATCCTTGTTATTTTAGCCTCTAATTTTGGTCAGACTTAGCTGGAAATTAAGAAGATATTTTGCTCAAATATTAATGAGCTCATGTGGTAAGAAAGTGGTGGTCCAGTGGTGCGTTCAATCGGTAGTGCGCGGGACCCGCCGGTTCGCGCCGTTTTTCTTAAAAACACCCGTACTAGGGTTTTTACTTCCCATTCACTAACCTTATATAATTGCTCCTATTCACATATTATTTCTCACTTAAAAGTCACTTTTAATCATCAAATTGATCCTTGGCCAGTACCGAAAATTCATCCGGCGGAAAAATCGCTAAAATCCTAATTTGCTCAAATCTTGAAAACAAAGAGTAAAACCCTACTTTCTAGATTCATTTGCACTTATTATGGAATAATTAGATAGTAGAGCTTTAATAAATAATAATTTCCAAATAAAAGAGCATTTTTAAGAAAACGTGACGGTTTTACAATTTCAGAAATTAAAATTAGGGTTTCTATTAAAATGTGAGACATTTAATAAAACCGGTTAGTCACAAGTAAACTAGGGTTTTTGATTAAACATTTAGGGTTTCTAGTCTTTTAAAATAAAATAAGGTTTTAAATCAAACCCGAAGAAATACTCTTTAATATCTTCTTTACAAACAATCTCCTAATATTCGGGGTGTTACAATGGACACTTCAAGAAAAGATGCGTAGCTACTAAGTGTGAAACATATAAAAAAATTCATACGGGATAATGTTATTTGAAAATTGGTGCATGTTTTAGATGTGGCCAATTTGGACATCAAGTGAGGAACTGCCTAAGGCAAATGAATTTCGGAATGGTGAAACAGTTGTACTAGTCAAAGATAGTAATTAGTGAGGTTTTGCCTGAAATAGTTGTATTTATTGAACTGTTATACAAACTTTATGTAATAAGTTGTATCTCTATTAGAAACAGTGAACTTGGAGCCTAATGTTTTGGTTAGTGACATTAAATGTCTATGGTTGTGTAGCGTTGAATCTCTATCCATGAATTAATTATCATAATTTAGTCTTGGATTTAAGCAAGAATTCTTTATTTGTGGTTTGAAAGGAAGAAATTTTGGTTTGAGAGGGTAATACGGGTCTCGTGGTATAATTGTAAATTTGAAAGGGGCCTTATGTGTTTAAGAGCTAGCAAAAGTAGTAACTAAGTTTCAAATAAGATTTTCTCTCTAGGTAAGATTGTGATAGCGACATGAGTGAGGGGATGCTCTTGAAAAGTATAAGAAAAACTATAGAATCGAGTTTTGTGAGCAAAGAAGAGAATTTCGAGAACGAAATTCTATTAAGGGAGAGAGAGTGTGAGGACCCGAAAAATTATTTTGTATTTTATTTTATTTCTTTGAATTCATTTTCTTTACTTTAATTATTGCCTTAATTTCCTCGATATTTTTATAAGTAAGTCAAGTTTTAAATTCATTTTATTTGTATAACTTAGTATATGTTAACTTTGAAGTGCATTATGAAAGTGGGACCCGCTAATGCGGTAAGTGTGACAAATTTTTGAGGAATAGAAGGAGTTTTGTGCAAAGGGATATAATTTTATAAGGTGCTAAGAGATAATTAGAGGTTGGCTAGATGTTTTAGTGATTGGAAGATGATAAGTGACTAATTTACGTTATATTTGAATGATATTTTATGTTATTTTTAGTCATTTTGGTTATATTATTAGAAGAAAATGAATCATTTTGGCTATAATTGGGAAAAAATGTTTTTAAGTGATTAAATGAGATTTTTATCACTTTTTGCTTGCATTTTGTACATTTTTGACAGTTTTGGCACATTTTAGTATTTCGATTATAACTTGAGTTACAGTGATCGAATTGAGATGATTTTTAAATCAATTTGAAAATAAGAGATAGATCTACAACTTTGTTGAAGACATCAAAATTCATTTTGAAGGTTTTCTAGGTCAAAAAACCGAATTACAGTAGCTAATTTCTATTGATTGAAGCTGAAACAGGGCATTGAGCAGTCAAGGGTATTTCAGTCATTTCTCAGCCTACACAAATCCAAATGAGGTAATTCTTGATGCATTAGAAATCTAACTCAAAGAGCTACAAGTTTTATGTTTTGGTCAAGAGTTAAATCAGCTTCTATCATCAATAAAGGTTCAGTTGAAATTGAGGTAAAATTGGAGCAGCGTTGAAGATTGAACAGAAATTGCACAAAAGTCAAGGTAGCAATCCGGCCAAATTATCTGGCCAGATTGTGGTTAGAAAAGACTGCTCATTATGCGGGCAACTTGATTTCACCTCTAACAAGTCACATGTAATGCTAGACATGTGACAACCACTACTAGCTGTAAGGGGAAAGTGCAAAGCCTCATTCCTTGACCACCTTTATCTTTATATAGTCAAAACAATTGTAAGAGAAATGGGAGAGAGACACAGGAGAAGCTTGGAGTCTGCAGAAATGTAGCTCTTCCATTTTCTTAGTGTTAGATTAGTTTAGTATAGAGTAGTATAGTTTATCCATTCTTGTATATTGGCTAGATTAGGATGAAGATGGAGATGAAGAAGGAGGAGTTGAAACTCATGTGACAAGGGTTATCTCTTCTCTAACTCTTTATCTTTTGTATTGGATTTTTAACTATGGTTAATAAGCAAGTCTTGGATTTTATGTTAATTGTGACAGCCCCACCTTCCCCTAAGGTGAACCAAAGGAGTTAGCGGACTGCCTGCCCAACTCTCGCCAGGACTAACGGTTCAGTTTAGAGCGTTCTAATACGTTCCGGAACTTACAACCGCGCGTAAACAAGTCAAAATGTCAAATATATAAAAAAAAATGAAATTGAAATCGGCCATGAATAGTAACCGACACGTCAAAACCCAACCAAACGTCAAACAAATATTCACATCTCGAAATTACGCAAATAAAACCCAAAGGGGCATACAAAATTTATTCAAAAGTGGATACAGGTACGGTTTGCCAAATTAAAAAAGAAACGGATCCAAAAGTACATCTAGGGTTTCAATCAAGGAGCTATACAAAAGATCTGTCCATCTAGCTCAATTCAGCAACCAACTATCAAATCCAGTCCAAAAGTATTTATTTTCCTGTAAGGAAAACAAAAGGAACAGAAAGGGGTGAGCTTGCGCTCAATGAGGTACCAGACACATAGCAGTAAAATCATGGCATTTCACATTTAACAAATCAGGTACACATGCCAGAGGTAAAGTAAAGGAACCAATGATTCAAATAGGAAGGATACAGGTGACTCTCATGAGCCAAATTCCCATTCGCGTCACCGAAGCTTGATCGAAATAATAGTTGACACTCCGTCAACGCTAAAGGAGTAACCAATACGTAGACTCCACTTTCTCCGATTCCTTCCATCTCACATACTCCTACCGGGCCCGAAATCCAATCAGATCAGAAATGATAATACTCGAGTATACCCGGAATCAAGGGTCTCAATACCCAAAGATCCCAAAACAGACTACCGTGGTTCATTATCTAATCGACCAGGCCGTTGCCGGCCCGACTCGAGTAACTTGCCACAGGGGTTGAGCTCAGAGGTCACAGAAAGGTCGTTGGATACAAGTTTCCAAACGACGTCCGGACAGATACAGATACAGATACAGATATCAGATACAGATACAGATTCAGATTCGCACCGCAATTGGCATATGAACAGACAAGAGAACGAGTGTGATAAAGTACACTCTCGTCTCTTACAAATTAAACAGATAGTGTAGTCATTTAAATCACAGATTGCAGGACAGAAATCAAGTTAAACAACAATTGAGGGGAGTGGTACACTCACCGGTGTCAGTACAGATACCTCAAAAGTTTGGGCTTTAGTCACCAAGAAACCCTAAAATAACCAAGGTGAAACAATTATGGTTCCCACTTTCACGAATCCAGTACACGAAATGCATAACTAAGACTTAACTATAAGTCGTGTGCCTGATCACATTAGCTACCAGTGCAAAGAAATAACAATGAAATTGGAGAAAAAGGTAGCGGTTGGTATCAAAAACATGAACAACCCTAAAACCCTTCGCTCAAGTCACAAGTAAATCCAACTAACCTTCAAGTAAAAATTTCGCCAGCAAGTCCCTTGTGTTTACCTATTTTCCAGCCATTAATGGCTTCATTATTTCCTCAAATCAGTCCCAATATCTCATACAAAAATAATCTCATTTCAAAAAGCCGTTCACTAAGATTAAAGTCATTCAAGTACAAAATTTAGTTAGGAAAATGACCGGAAACGAAAGTCAAGCCCTAAACCTATTCAAATAAACACAATAAGACTCGCTTACAAGTCATAGACAAATTTCAGATACCACCAAAATAGAGCTCCATAAGCATACATAAGCATTAGAGGAAACCAGAAAAATCCAGAAATGTAGTTAAGCGTTAACCCGAAAAAAATAGTTTTTTGATGTCGTTTTGCGGTTTTGCTACCAATGGCATTATGATTATCGGATGAAAGTGTAAGATATACCATTTCGAAGCTAAGAGATAGGGCTACAATATTACAGAAGGTCACTCAGCCCATTTTTGAGTGTAACTAGGTCAAAAATGCAAGATACTACACCAGAACCGGAAAAATAGATTCACAGAACGCATTCTGGTTCAAACATCATAAGTCAGCCTACCTAAGTCCAAATCTAGTAATTCTAAAGCTATCCAAAAGCTAAGAAGCAGGGCTACAATACATCAGAAGATCTCAATAACCAATTCCAAAGCATTCCCAACCAAAATAACCCATTACAGAAGCAATTTCCAAATTCGGGTAAAACCAGGGCAGCAAGGGTAATTCCATCTTTTCTCAAGCTAAGCTACTCCGATTGACCTGAAATTTTGCAGGCACCTCTAAAATATCATTTCCTACAACTTTCATGTTTTAACCCAAGGCGAATTCGATCTCTAACTATGAGCTACAAAACCGGGCAGAATGTAGGAACATGAACCCTAGTTTTCCAATTTTCCTTCCAAAACAGAAATTTCCAGCAATTAACCACTTTTTCCACCTTCTAACTTCCTTAAATATCATTTTCAATCATCATACAAAGCCACACCATATGAATCATATTAAATCAGAAAAATTCATGAACAAAAGAAAATCCATCAATCTCACCCATAGGTCATGAAATCATCCATAAAATGCAATGTTCTACCACTAGAAATCCTTAATTGATCATTATTAGCATGAGAGGGAAGATATTTAACACCTCACCTTTGCAACTCCAAGAAACAAGACAACTAGAGCTTGTTCTTCACAAATGGCTCTACTTAATATCTTAAACTAGCTTAGCAACTCACTTTTGTGGAGAAATTTTGGAATTTAACCGGTAGGTTTGCAAGATTCAAGCTAGAAATGAAGGAAAATTGAAGACATTTTCTCTCTCTTTCTCTCCTCCATGGCCGGCCAAGAGCAAGGGAAAATGAAGCTCATTTTGGTCAATTTTTGGTATTAGTAAAGTTGGTGAATAGTGGTCAAATCCAAGATCCAATGAAAACGCGACACCTAGCATCTCTTTTGGCTTACAATTATCCTTTTGTCTCTCTAATACCAATCCACTTGGGTAACCTCTAATTATCTCTTAACACCCGATAATTTAAACCCAATATCCGAAACTTAACCTAGTTGACCGAATTTTTCCGAACTTTTCATCATAATGGGTCCCACGTCCGGTATACGCTCTTAATTTCTTAAAAACTAACCGATACTAGAAAAATCATTTTAAAACTATATTTACTCATAAAATTTATTTTTAAAAATTTTTTAATAAAGAAAATATGGAAAAACTTGCAATTAAAATTAAGACCTAGAAATTAAGAAAATTACGGGTCCTCACATTAATTATGTGTCTTTAAAGTTTATACCTTGGGTTTGGTTGAACTTTCTATAATTGTTAGTGTTCATTATTTGGTTATTTGATGCTATTAATTGAGCAAGTTATTTAGCACTTTAAGTCTTTAAATCATGATTAATTGGTATCATTGATTGTTATTATCTAAGGTATTTCTTTTGCAATGAAAATTGAGATTTAACATTGGTTCAAGAAATGCTAAGCATAGGGAGTACACTCACGAGAGTAGAGGTGCACCTATGTGATTTTAGTGATTCATTTCATATAATTTCATTGAAAAAATAAACTTATAGCTAATCTCATAACCATGAGAATAGGTATGGATTAGTTATAAGTATAATTGATTCACTACGAAAGTAGGATTCATATGCATAAGGAAATTACACCATAACTACCCAAGATAGTAGTTCTCAATGATCCAAAAATGGCACTTGTATGAGTAGTTAGGGATACCATAACCTAAGGAGGTTTCATTTGTTATTTTGCATAAGTTCGGTAGGTTTCATTTCTTATAATTCATTGATAGTCTAGATAATAGAGAAGCTTTAGTAGTGTCGTTAATTGTGCAATCTTCCTCGTGGGATCGACCTGATATATACCATAAACTACTAGCTGACCTGTATACTTGCAGTGAAAGGGGTGTATTTCGGATTTTTAACTTGTATGAATAATAAAGACCCATCAAAAGACAACAAGATGAGAATTAACCTTGGTTTTGTCACAAAATTCTTGGATTTTTGACCTTGACCAAAGACTTTCTTACTTCTTTACTAAAACCAAATTTTGATCAAAATTCTTTCATTTTTCCTCTAACTTTGGGCGAACTTACATGAGCCTTTTTTTTCTATGAAACTTATTTTTTCAGGGGTCAAAAATCCAAGGTGTGAGGACCCGCAAAATTCTCCTTGTTTTATTTTATTTTATTCCATGTTATTTTTCCGCGTGTATTTTCCTTGCTTTCAATCAATTAATCATTTAATTTTCAGAGATTTTATAAGTGAGTATCGTTTTTAAATCATTTGTTTTAGTATAAGTGCGTACATGTTAAATTTGAGGTGCATTATGGATGTGAGATCCTGGATTCCAAATTGTCTCAAATAAATTAAATATGGATATTTATAGTAGCTATTGTGTGAAAAATGTATTTTACCATGTGTTTTAATTTTCAAAGAGTATTTTACATACCAAAAGTGAAAAATTTAATTGAATCATTAAAATCCTACTTTCAAAACTAAACCGTTAAGTTTAAATTAAATTCAACCAATTAATATTTTCGTGATTGTATGTGCATCCATGCATGTTTAGTACGGGGTTTTGAGTGATTAGTACCTTGGGTTGGTGGGCTTAAGTTAGTTTTAATTAAACTAAGTAAACCAATGGGTTAATTACATTGGATCAAGTAGAGTTGTAGTGTTGGGCCTTTAAGTTTTAATTTCATTAGAAGCCTAAGCCATAAACCCATTAATTACCCAAGCCCATGACCCATCTCTTGTTTTGCTTTACTATTAATAGATTTAGCTATTAAGTTAGGAGGACATAAGACAAAACAAACAAAGCCAACACCAAGAACAAGCTACCGTGAGCTTGGAGAAGAAGAAAGGCAGCATCGGGTGAGCTAGGAGAAGAGAAAAAAAAAAGGGAACTTTGTTGGAGAGTTGGATCTCAAGGATACATCTCCTCAAAGAATCGGCCAGCTAGGGGGTATGATTAAGGATTTGAGGTAAACCAATTTCCTAACTCTTGATTCTTGTGGTAAAACATATGATTGATGATTGGAAGTTGAATCTAACTAGCTAGGAACTGATTTGAACGGCTGGAAATTCGTTTGATTGGGTGGAATTTAAATGAACTTCAAGTGTTCCTTTTCTGTCAAGATTTCTGTCCGAAATTAGTCTGAAAATTCGAACATGTTAGGAGCTGATTTTACTTTAGTACAAAACATGAAAGTTGTAGGGAATGATGTTTTATAGTTGCCTGTAAAATTTCAGCTCAATCGGAGCAACGTAGCCTGTGAAAAGACCAAAATACCCATGCTTCCCTGTATTTATCCGAAACTGATAATCAGCTTCTGTAATTGGATGTTTTGACCAGGAATACTACTGATTTGGTTGTTGATGTTTTCTTAAGACTTATAGACTTGTGTCTTAGCTTTCTAATGGCTTTGGAATTTCCTGAATTGGAGTTGTGTGTGCTGAGATATGAGTGAATAAAGCAGGACTGCTAGTTGATTTCTGCAGTGAATTTCAAACTGGAAAATCTGGAGCGTTTTTGGTAAATTTGACCTAGTTAGGGTGAGAACTGGACTGAGTGGTCTTCATAAAAGTTGTAGGCCTTTGTCTTAGCTTTTCAACGCCTCCAAGAACGCCTTAAACGGACTTTGGTAGCCTGCGATATGGCCATTTAAAGGTAGTACAGTTAATTAACCGATTAGTTGGAACTTGGTTCTGGGAATTGGGAATTTGACTAGGTTACACTGGAATTTGGACTAAATGGTCTTCATCAAAATTGTAACCCTCTGTCTAGCTTCGAAACGGTATAAATTACATTCCAATCCGATAAGCATAGCGTCGGATGTGTCCGTTACGCAAAACCCGTCAAATCTGTCTTTTGTTAAGTTTCATTTCCGCATTTGTTATTAGCTCGATTTCTATACTTGTATTGTTTTGAGCCTATGGAATGGCTATTGAAATGAATTTGTGTTGTGGGTAACCTTGGTTTGATTGAGAAAAAGAATGAAGCCATAAATGGTTGGAAATAGGAAAATACAAAGGGCGTGCTGCCCAAATTTTCGCTTGAGGGCTAAGTTTCTATTTGAACTTGTATATTTTTGTTTGGCAAATACTATAACCATTTTTCCATCTTAAAACATGATCATTCTTCAATTGGAAACTCCAAATGTTTACTTACTCTTACCAAATAAAGAGGAATGGTTTAGGGTTTTCTTGAGTATTTTTGTCCTCCCTCTTTTTCATGAAGTCTATAATATCTACTTGAATATGAAATGATTTTGAACCATATAAACGATTCCGAAAATAGAATTTCTTAGCCTATCTAGTTGGATTCCGACTTGTCTTTGGTTCAAGTGTTTACATTAAAAAATTTTATAGCCCTTTTGAGTTTGGTTTTACGTTTGGTCTATGAAACCCTAGTTATTTTATCCACGGGTCCAAATGTCCTCGTTTCACTTTAAAGTCTCTTTATACGTTCTACTCATCATTTGTAGAGTTCTTTGATTTCACCTAATTGTTTGTGCTAGATGAGCTGTAATATTCTTTCTCATTTAATCTTAGGTTTTCTCGGTGACTAAGGATATTTGGCACGTTGTTTTGCATACATAGGTGAGTGTTCCTTGTTTGTTATATTTCCTTGACTTATTGGCTTGTTATTATTGATTGATAATGTGTTAAGTGCTTTCAATGATTGTTAAAACAAGTTTTGTAGGCGAGTGTGTACTTTATCGCACTCGACCTAAATAAATGTGAAATTTTCAATGATTAAATGATTAAATGCTAGTTGCGCATGAATGTATGCCGTTTGGCTGAACTGGGCCCTGCCCTTCGTTACCGATTGACTCGAGCCAGAAGCGGACTTGGTCGAGCGATATGGTGACGCTGGGTGTGAACGTTGGTATACTCGAGTATTACCTTGTAGGTTGGTGGAGCCTGGCCAAAGGCCAGGAAAGGGGTGAATGAAACGAAAGAACGAACGAGGGTTTTACTTACAAAAATGCAATCTTCAAAAGAATGAAGGAATAAGGGGAAATGTCAGGAGAACGAACGAACGAACGAATTTATGGCTCCCAGTGAGCCCGTATCCTTTTAATGTATGTGTTATTATCGCTTTCCATTTTAAATGTTTCTTGAATTATTAATATTCTATGTTTAATGTATGGATTGATTATTTGATTATGTGTTCGGAACCTCACTGGGCTTTTAGCTCATCCCTTTAGTTTGTTTTCCTTAACAGGGGAAGGCACGCAAGGATGAGAGCTTGGTATAGACTAGCTTGGTCTAACTCTTTGTTTTTGTAATGGTTCTCGCCCTAATGCTTGGCACGGGCTGGTTGTATGAAGAATTGAGAACCTTTATATATTCGATGATTGCACTCCCTTTTGAGATAGAAATGTATATGTAAGTTTCACTTAAGTTTTGGATTGTTGTATGTTATTCCTTTGGTTGTATTCCGGACTTGATTAAGGAACGACTGAGTCCCGGCGAGAGTTGGGCAGGCGGTCTGCCGAACCCTGGGGTACGCCCAAGGGAGAAGTGGGGCCGTCACACAAGGAGTACTTTTTGACTATGCCATACAGAAAATGGCTAAGCTCAAGCTTTAGAAAAAATATCGCATCTCAAATGTTGAAGTCAGGGCTACTGCTGAAAGGTTCCAGCTTGATGGACTTAAGCTCTAGTGGATTATAAGCACCAAAACTATTATAGAGGAAATTAATGAAGCTAACTCAAGTGTGTTGCCGTTCCACTTTGATTTCACGGCTTATAAAGACCTGGCTCCGTACGGAGACTTGAAACTATTGGTCAGTATAGAACACAATCTATAGTATATTTTCTCTTGATCTTATATGACAAAAAAATTGTATCTGAGTTATCTTGCTTGTTTTGCTTAATATAGATGTCATTGGAATAATCATTCATGCATCGTCGGTTATTCCAGTCCATAAAGATTCACGTGAATCACTGGTGCAAAAATTTTAGCTTGTGAAGGAAGAGTAAAGTCTTTTCTGGTTCTTTCTTTGTTGCGTTATGAATCATGAAACAACTGACACAATTACATCGCCATTATAAAACTATCAGGCATTTTTCTATTCTTGATATTGCAGAGAATGAATCCTATTCTGCTGTCTATCTGGAATGAGTTCATTGAAAATTAAGGAAAATCTATCACTGAGCTGAAAGACAAGCATCCTATTTTAATATGTCGCAGACTCAATGTAGTTATGTACAATGGTGACGGAATAATTGCTGAACGTCATGCTTAGTTATATTTTATGCTCAACTGCCTCGTATTAGTACTCTGTCTGACTATCTTTGTTTGCTAGGAATTGCTTTGTCAGCCAAGAATGACTCAGTTATTCTTGTCAATCCACTTGTCAGAGAAAGCAATCCCAACATTATGCTCAACTGCCTCGTATTTTAGCTAAGTCATTAACTCAACTAGGAAAGCAATCTCAACATGCAATTCATTACTTTGTGTCAAATTACCAGGTGTTACTCAAAATCAATGTATTCTCTAATCCTAACTCAGGCTTTATTACATGCAGGTGTCGTTTTGATATAGACCTCACTGACCACACTGACACACTCACTGCATCCGTGTTTAGTGACTTAGTTAAAAGTTTGCTCACATTTACTGCACTTGAAGCAATGAATTATCACAAAGAGGTTTGATAGGTATCCATAAAAAGTCTTAAAGAAAATTTGAAAACATCAATGACATTTTTATTGCTTTTATGCATAGAATTCAGAATTGCCACTGGAAAAAGTCCATGAAGAACTTCAATCAAAGATGTTCATAATATAGTTAAAGCCAGCAACTATCAGAGATGGAAGAGGTCATCAGCGTTATACTATTGTCTACTATTTTAAGAATGCCAGCACTGAAGAATCTGCTAATAGATCTGCAGATCCTGATGTCCAGACTATTTCTAAGGAAATTGGCAATACTGTCCCAACAGTTACAGCACCAGGTTTGTATGTATTAAAAAAAGCTTTTACAGCTATGAATACTCAATTTATTTCGTTTGCTAATGTTTCTCAACAAATTGCTATTTAGAAAACTGAGTTTCTTCATCAAAGATGCGAATTCGTCTTGATACAAAATTTGAACAATCTGAAGATGCAAATGAAGGTACATCCAAAGATGAGGAGGCAAACATCAGCAAAAAGGCGAAGAAAAATTGATTGAGTTTTTATTCCTTTGTTTTCTAACTATGAATCCAGATGTCTGTGTATTTTGTTAATGCTTAAAGTATCGACTATGTTGCAGCTTTTGAAACTATATCTCAAACTTATAACCTACCTTTTTGAAGCATTAGCTTTATCAACTGTCTGAACAAATGTCTTAGAAGTATTGCTATCCCTTATTAGTCATTACATTATCTACTACAATTCATTATATATAATATGAACAATCGGATGACTGCTACCCAGAGATTAACAACTTTTAACGTCTAGATGATCAATTCCAATTAATGCAAACACAACAAATATATTCATTGATGCACAATTGCATTTCCATCAATGCTGCATCTAACGTCCACCTACATTCAAGAATTTCAATCAAGAGTAGCACATTTATATTAAATGCCTCTCTCTCTCTCTGTATCTCTACTTATTGTTTAAGAATGCTGCACAGTCGCATTGGTACTCATACTTGTTCACGCATTGTTTATGTTCTCTTTTCCTTCCAACTGCTCCTCCTTCTTTCATACTTTTTCTACACAACAAGGCGGCCAAATGTGCAACTTCACTGCGAATATATGTGAGAACCCGTAAATTTTTTTATTTTCTAGGGTTTATTTTATTTAATCGCCCGTTTTTCTATAATTTCTTTATAAGGAAAAATTTTCTAAATCATTGTCATGGGTAACTAGGGTTTTTTAATTATTTTCCTAGTATAAGTTAGTTCATGAGATTTTAGAAGTGTATATCGGGTGTGGGACCCGCTAGTGCTGAAAGTTCGGTAAAATTTGGCCAGTTAGGTTAAGTTTCGTATACCGGATTTAATTTAGCAGGTGTTAAAAGATAATTAGAGGTTACTAGATGGATTGGAGTGACAGGGACAAAAGGATAGCCATGCATTAATGGTAGTGACAAGTGTCACTTGGTGATTAATTCTTGACTTTGACCATTATTCATTACTTTACCAATTAAGCAAAATTGACCTAAAAATCATCCTTATTTGCAAGCTTCTTGGCCGGCTATCCTCAAGAGAAAGGAAAAGAAAACTCTCAACTTTCTTACCTCTAATCTTGCTCAATCATCAAATTTAACCGATTAAACTTGAATTTCCTCCACAAAACCTCTTAGTTTAGTGGTATTAAGGTTGGTTGTGAAGTGGTTTGGAAGACCAAGGTGCTAAGTTGCTTCCTTTCTTGATTTGGTAAGGTGAGTAGCTAAGGAACCTCTCTTGTCTTCTCAATCATGTTTGATTAGTGCCTTATGTGAGTTAAAGATGTGGTTTTAGGTATTATTTTATGGCTTTTGGTAGAATTGGTGAACTTTTCTATTTATTCATGATTTTTCTGTTTTCATATGGTTAATATTGTTGGGCCATGGATGATGGCTTGGAATGGTTGAGAATGACGTTTTGGAGCGTAAATTGTGGTTGTTTGCGGAAAATTTCCGCATTGGACGGAAAATTTTGGATTTAGGGTTTGGATTTGGAACTTTTCTAGGGTTTCTATATAGCACTTGAATTGGTTTTGATTAAAGGGTTTTGCAACTCTAATAAGGTATAATGAAGGGTTTATGACTTGTAGTGGTAATGGTGATTGTATTTGGAAAGTATGGGTGAATGTGTGTAGGTTGGAACTTGGAATCTTAAGGGGAAATGCTGTCCAATTGGGGGGTTCTTGTGTGTGATTGGACTTGGGTCGTTTTAGGGGTAATTAGAGACTTTAGGATTATCTAAACCCTTAGTGTCGAGTGTTTTTTATTTGATTTGTACGTTTCCTTGATTTTTCATTAGTGACTTGTAGTTTCAACTTATGACTCGTAATTGAGTCTCATTGTGCATGTTTTAATGTTTTAGGGCGTGACGGTGGTCCAAAACGCTCGTCGGGTGGACAAGTGTGAAAAATTCTCTTTGCTTGCTTGGTGAGTGTACTACTTACTTGTTTCTTACTATGTGGCCTTGTTTTACTTGAAATTGATGCCTTGAATGCTTAATTGTATCGTTGATATTGATTAAAGCGAGAGTGTACTTGATCACTCTCACCTTTTATGTCTTATATGACTGTTTACTGTGTTACTGGATTGATACATGAAAGCACTTGAATTGGTGTCGTTGGGACGAGTATCCAACGGCTACTACTGTTATTACTGAGCTCAACCCCATTGGAGGTCAATTGAATCGAGCCGGCAAGGGTTTGGTCGTGAAAATTGACGAGTCATGGGGACTGTTATATGGAATCTTAGAGTATGAGACTATCGATTCCGGTATATTTGAGTATTACCAAATCTAAACTATTTGGAGTTCGAGTCCGGTTGGGGTATGTGCGGTGGAAGGAAAGGGAGTATAGTGGAGTCTACGTTTGGTTATACTTTGTACATTGACGGAGGGTCAATGAGATACGATCAAGGATGACAAGCGAGGAAAGGGGCTCTTGAAAGCCGTCCGTATCCTTTTACCACTTGTATTAATATGTGACTTTAGTTGGCTTTTATGGAATGACTTTGGAATGATCGGATTTATGCTTAATTGAACTTCCTTACTTGAGTGAAAGTACCTCATTGGGCGAAAGCTCATCCTATTCTCTTTTATTTTCCTTACAGGGATTTGAAAATCTTTTGGAAGGCCTTGATATTGTGGTTGCTGAATCGATCTTGATTAGACACATTTTGAATAGCTCTTCAATGTACAAAACCCTAGTTGGATTTAGATCCGACCTTTCTTTTGATTTGAAAATTTGGAACCGTACATGTATAATTGTGTTTGGTATGTTATTTGGGCCTGCAGTTATGTGATTTCTTGGTTTATAGGCTTTGTTGATGACGGATTTCGGACAGATTTGGATTTCAAACGGTGAAAAGAAAAAAAAATTGGCGGGAAAGGGCAGGGTCGAATCCGGCCAGAAACTGGCCGGATTGGCGGCCAGATTGCCCTGAGGAAAATGGAAATCTGGCCTTTGCTCTCTGGCCAGTATCCAGCCAGGAATCCGGTCGGATTCTGACGTGTCCGGCACTGTTCATGTCGGTTTCGATTTTCATTTTTTTATTTTATGATTTTGATTTGTTTAAGCGCGCTTGTGTGTTCCGGAACGTTTTAGATCACAATAAATTGTCTCGTTAGTCCTGGCGAGAGTTGGGCAGGTAGTCCGCTAACCCCTTTGGTTCGCCTTAGGGAAAGGTAGGGCTGTCACAGGTGGTATCAGAGTTTAGGTTTGAATTAGCTTGGGTGTATTAGAAATGCTCAATTTGAGGGTTATACTTGGTTATTGCTTTAAGAGTCCTTAAATTAACTGTGCCTTTGGTGTAGGATGAATGAACATAGTGGGCCGAGTGGTAGCCCCGCCGGTGAGCGATCTCATGGAGTGCTCCCAGTGATCAGGTATCAGATTCGGCCACGAGGGGCCGTCGTGCATTGGAGCCCGGCAAACCGCCTCCGACAGTGTGAGTGCCACCACACCTACGCTTACCTCAACACCGTTGTGTTGGCCGCGGTTGAGGAACGAAAGGAGTTGGTGAAGGATAACGCTAGGCTCGAGGCCGAGGTGAACCAACTGAGGGCGGCCAACGAGGAGCAAGCCGAGCGAATCAAGGAATTAGAATATGACGTGATCGAAGGTGAAGATAGGGTGGACGACCTTTACGCTCAACTCGGGGAGACACGTGAGCGTATGACTAAAAGAGCTAGGAAAGTTAGAGTTCGAGTCGATTCGATCTTGAACCTTTGCGACGATTTGCTCGAGGAGGAGAGCGACGAGGCGTCGTGTACAGGGGCCGGGGCGGGAGTTGAATCCACCCCGTCGGGTGGGTCCACTAGTCCAACGACGGACTAAGCCGTCACTTTTGAAGTATTTTAGAGGCTTTTGACTATCGTATATAGGAAGGATAGGGAATGGTAGACTGGGGAGAGAACTTTAGCTAGTCGTTTTTATGTGTTTGGAACTAGCAATGTATATATTACTTTTGATGATGCCGTTCCCTTGTGGATTGTTTTGTTATACTTGATTTGACTGGTTGTTAATATGTGTTTTGTTTGACTTTGTTTGGAATGAATATATGCTTTATTGTAAAAGCTTTTGGGTTTCTTACTTACATGTATTGTTATTTTATTGTTCTAGTTACGGTTGCCTAGATCGAATAGATTTCATGGAAGGCACACGTAGTGGACGGGGACGTGGGCGCGGGAGTAGGTAACCAATGTCGGACAGGGATGCTGGGAAAACCTCATCCGGACCTAACCCTGAACCTAGGGTTGACCCCAACGTTCAAATAGCTGCTACCATGCAGCAAATAACCAACTTACTGGCACAAGTGGTGCAGCAACAGGGTCAAAACCCTAATCCTGACCCTGGAAACCCTGGCAACCACATTGAGAGCGACGACAGGGCTCTTGAGAGATTCCAGAAGTCTACCCCACCGAAGTTCATTGGGGGGCCCGATCCGGATGTCGTCGAAAGGTGGCTTGAGAAAATGGTGGATATTTTTGCTGCCTTGCATTACACTGAGGAAAGGCAGGTGACCTTCACTGTCTTCCAGCTAGAAGGAGCGGCCCGTTCCTGGTGGAACATCATCTGACAGAAGTGGGAACGGGAGCAGACGCCCCGGACTTAGGTGAACTTCATGCGAGAGTTCAATGCTAAATTCTTCCCTCCTCTAGTCCAGGAACGGAAGGAAGATTAGTTTGTCCGACTTCACCAAGGGGCCCAGTCTGTAGCGGAGTACGAGAGCCAGTGCACTCGCTTATATAAGTTTGCCCCTGAACTGATTATGACCGAACAACAACGAATAAGGCGTTTTATCCAGGGCTTAAACGTAGAAATTCAGAAGGATCTCGCGGTGGCCCAGATAAATGCTTTTAGCGAGGTCGTGGAGAAAGCCCAACGGGTGGAGAGCGCTAAGTTACAAGTACGGAACTTTCAGACAAAGGAGCGAGACTTTTTTGAAAGCAATTCAGGGCAGGGGGATAAGGGTACCCCTCCCAAGTTCTGATGATGAGCCGGAGGGGGACGACAGTCGGGAGTAGGCAGAGGAGCTCAGTCCAGGGGTGGCCCAGCGGGGAGAGACCAAGGAGGAAGTTTTCAGAGGGGTTCAGGTTCGGCGTCCCGTGGACCTTGTGGATACTGCTGAAAGCCGAATCATTCTGAGGACAATGCTGGAAGAAAGAGGGCAAATGTCTACGTTGCGGAAGCGCAGACCACTAACTTGCCACCTGCCCGATTCTAAAGCAAGATGGAAAGGGGAGTCAGCAACCACCGAGGACCAACGCTGGACCAGCTAAAGGAGATGGGACCAAACCTAAGGTCGCGGCTCGAGTATACTCGATAGAGCCACAGCAGGTCCCAGATTCCACTGAGGTCGTAGAAGGTACGATCCCTGTATTCTACCTTTTTTAGTAGACCCCGGTGCCACTCATTCCTTCGTTAACCCTAATTTCATGTGTGATTTCGATATAAAACCTGCTAATTTACCTTACGACCTAGAAATTAGTACGCCTACGGAGGATCATCGCTTGGTTACTAGTATGGTGTATAAGGACTGCGAGATTTGGGTAGGAGAGAGAAAATTGTTAGTGGACCTGATTAGCCTGTCCATCAAGGGATATGATGTGATTTTGGGTATGGACTGGTTAACTAGGTATAATGCCCAACTAGATTGTAAGAAGAAGGTGGTGGAGTTCCACATTCCTGGGGAGGCGACCCTAAGATTGGATATCAGGGGAAGGTTAGCCTTATCCGCCCTGATCTCGGGCATTCGGGCTAGGAAACTGCTCAACAGAGGGGCGCAGGGATTTTTAACCTTTCTAATTAACACCCCTACGAATAAATTGAAGATGGAGGACGTGCCCATAGTAGGGGAATACCCGGATGTGTTTTCTGATGAGTTAGTATCCTTGCCTCTTGAGAGAGAGATAGAATTCAAGATCGACTTGCTACTGGAAATCTCGCCTATCTCAAAAACTCCGTATCGGATGGCTCTTGCGGAGCTTAAGGAGATGAAATTGTAATTACAAGATCTTTTGGAGTAGGGGTTCATTCAAGAGAGTGGATCTCCTTGGAGAGCCCCTGTACTGTTTGTGAAGAAAAAGGACGGTAATTTAAAGATGTGTATTGACTATCGGGGCCTGAACAATGTCACGGTTAAAAATAAGTATCCCTTGCCCCACATTGATGAGCTATTCGACTAGTTACAAGGAGCAGTGGTCTTCTCGAAACTGGACCTCCGCCAGGGTATTATCAGTTGTTGATCAGAAAGGAGGATATCCCGAAAATCGTTTTTAACTCGAGATATGGGCACTATGAGTTTGCAGTTATGCCCTTCGGACTGACCAATGCCCCTGCCGCCTTCATGGACTTAATGCATAGGGTTTTTAAATCCTACCTGGATCGATTTGTCGTTGTCTTTATCGACGACATTCTGATCTACTCCAAGACGCGTGAAGAACATGAGCAACACCTGAGGATTGTCTTACAAACCCTAAGAGAGCATCAATTGTATGCCAAATTCAGTAAGTGCCAATTTTGGCTGGAGAAGATTTCTTTTCTAGGGCACGTAATTTCTCAAGAAGGCATTTCGGTTGACCCGACAAAAGTAGAGGTCGTGACTAATTGGAAGAGACCAGAAAATCCTACAGAAGTTCGTAGCTTTCTAGGTTTAGCGGGGTATTACCGGCGCTTCATCAAAAACTTTTCTAAACTAGCCGATCCTTTAACTGACCTGACGAAGAAGCATGATCGATTTATGTGGAATGACAAATGCGACGCGAGTTTTCAGGAATTAAAGAAAAGGTTGACCATGGCGCCGATTCTAGTCCTGCCTAACGGAGTTGACAGGTTTGCCGTATATACTGACGCGTCACGAGAAGGTTTAGGGTGTGTGCTGATGCAGAACCAAAATGTGATATTCTTTGCCTCTAGGAAGTTAAAACCCCACGAGCAAAACTACCCAACCCATGATCTGGAGTTAGCCGCGGTTGTTTTCGCTCTGAAGAAATGGAGGCACTATTTATATGGGGTAACATTCGAGGTGTACTCAAATCACAAGAGGTTTAGGTATCTTTTCTCTCAAAAGAAATTGAATATGATGCAGCGACGGTGGATGAAATTTTTGGAGGATTACGACTGCACCATTAACTACCATCCGGAAAAAACAAACGTGGTGACCGATGCCTTAAGTCGCAAGGCTCAGGTAGCAGGGTTAATGATTAAAGAGTGGGATTTGTTAGAATCCGTTTACAAGTGGAAACCCTGCCTTGGGAGTCATAAGGTGGTTTTTGGTAACATTAAGGTAACCTCCACCCTCTTGGAACGGATTAAAGGAGCTCAAAAGGAGGATTCAATGGTGCGAAAATGGGGAGAGAATGTGGAGAAGGGGGAATCAACTGACTTCAACTTTAGTCCCGAGGGTATTTTAAGATACCGGAACCGAGTGGTGGTACCCAAAGATGAAGCGTTAAGGACGGAGATCTTAGAGGAGGCTCATCGATCCAAGTATACAATCCATCCAGGTAGTAGCAAGATGTATTAGGATCTAAAAGGAGCCTATTGGTGGGATAATATGAAAAAAGAAATCGCTCTGTACGTGCAAAAATGTCTCGTTTGCCAACAAATTAAGGCGGAGCATCAAAAACCATCAGGCTTATTACAACCTCTTGAGATACCCGAATGAAAATGGAAAAACGTCACCATAGACTTCGTTTCAGCGAGGGCATGATACTGTGTGGGTGATCGTTGATCGATTAACCAAATCGGCTCATTTCCTGCCGGTAAACATGAAGTATTCTATGGACAAATTGGCTCAGGTGTATATGGACAAGATTGTAAGGTTACATGGCGTTCCTATGAGCATTGTCTCCGATCGAGATCCCCGCTTTGTATCTAGGTTTTGGCAGAAGTTCCAAGAGACTCTAGGGACTAAACTCAATCTAAACACCACCTACCACCCTCAGACGGATGGGCAATCGGAGCGAACCATCCAAACTCTCGAAGATATGTTAAGAACCTGCATTCTGGATTTTGGAGGTAACTGGGGTCAACACATGACCTTGGTGGAATTCGCGTACAATAATAGCTACCATTCGTCAATACAAATGGCTCCATACGAGGCACTGTATGAGAGGAAGTGCCGGTCACCGATTTACTGGGATGAGGTAGGTGAGAGGAAGGTCTTAGACCCAACGGCTATTCCGTGGATGGAGGAGACACAGGAAAAAGTCAAATTGATACGGCAAAGACTTCAAACGGCTCAAAATCGACAAAAGAGCTACACGGACAATCGCAGAAAGGATTTGGAGTTCGAAATTGGGGACTGTATTTTCCTCAAGTTTACACCGTTACGGAGCATCACGGCGGGTAGAGGAAAGAAATTGCAACCAAAGTTCGTCAGACTTTACAAGATTCTCCAGAGAGTAGGTACGGTAGCGTATTGACTGGAACTGCCGCCGAATCTCTCTAGAATTCACGACGTCTTCCACGTCTCGATGCTTAAAAAGTACTATCCCGACCCGTCTCATATCTTACAACCGGAGGAAATCGAGATAGATGAATCGCTCACGTATGAAGAGAAACCTGTACAGTTGCTTGACCGAAAAGTTAAACAGCTAAAAAATAAACAGATTCCTTTGGTAAAGATATTGTGGAGAAATCATGGGGTAGAAGAGTTTACCTGGGAGGTGGAAGAAAAAATACAAAAGAAATACGCTGAACTGTTCGTGAATTAAGGTGAGAAATTTCGAGAGCGAAATTCTTTTAAGGGGGAGAGAGTGTGAGAACCCGTAAATTTTCTTATTTTTTAGGATTTATTTTATTTAATCGCTCGTTTTTCTATAATTTCTTTATTAGGAAAAATTTTTAAAATCATTTTCATGGGTAACTAGGGTTTTTAAATTATTTTCCTAGTATAAATTAGTTCATGAGATTTTAGAAGTGTATATCGGGTGTGGGACCCGCTAGTGCTGAAAGTTCGGTAAAATTTGGCCAGTTAGATTAAGTTTCGTATACCGGGTTTAATTTAGCAGGTATTAAGAGATAATTAGAGGTTATTAGATGGATTGGTGTGAGAGGGATAAAAGGATAGCCATGCATTAATGGTAGTGACAAGTGTCACTTGGTGATTAATTCTTGACTTTGACCAGTATTCATTACTTTACCAATTAACCAAAATTGACCCAAAAATCATCCTTATTTGCAAGCTTTTTGGCCGGCCATCCTCAAGAGAAAGGAAAAGAAAACTCTCAACTTTCTTACCTCCAATCTTGCTTAATCATCAAATTTAACCGATTAAACTTGGATTTCCTCCACAAAACCTCTTAGTTTAGCGGTATTAAAGTTGGTTGTGAAGTGGTTTGGAAGACCAAGGTGCTAAATTGTTTCCTTTCTTGATTTGGTAAGGTGAATAGCTAAGGAACCTCTCTTGTTTTCTCAATCCTGTTTGATTAGTGCCTTATGTGAGCTAAAGAGGTGGTTTTAGGTGTAATTTCATGACTTTTGGTAGAATTGGTGAATTTTTCTATTTATTCATGATTTTTCTGTTTTCATATGGTTAATGTTGTTGGGCCATGGATGATGGCTTGGAATGGTTGAGAATGACGTTTTGGAGCGTAAATTGTGGTTGTTTGCGGAAAATTTTCGCATTGGACGGAAAATTTCAGATTAGGGTTTGGATTTGGAACTTTTCTAGGGTTTCTATATAGCACTTGAATTGGCTTTGATTAAAGGGTTTTGTAACTCTAATAAGGTGTACTGAAGGGTTTATGACTTGTAGTGGTAATGGTAATTGTATTTGGAAAGTATGGGTGAATGTGTGTAGGTTGGAACTTGGAATCTTAAGGAGAAATGCTGTCCAATTGGGGGGGTTTTTGTGTGTGATTGGATTTGGGTCGTTTTAGGGGTCATTAGAGACCTTAGGATTATCTAAACCCTTAGTGTCGAGTGTTTTTTATTTGATTTGTATGTTTCGTTGCTTTTTCATTAGTGACTTGTAGCTTCAACTTATGACTCGTAATTGAGTCTCATTGTGCATGTTTTAATGTTTTAGGGCGTGACGGTGGTCCAAGATGCTCGTCGGGTGGACAAGTGTGAAAAAATCTCTTTGCTTGCTTGGTGAGTGTACTACTCACTTGTTTGTTACTATGTGGCTTTGTTGTACTTGAAATTGATGCCTTGAATGCTTAATTGTATCGTTGATATTGATTAAAGCAAGGGTGTACTTGATCACTCTTACCCTTTATGTCTTATATGACTGTTTACTGTGTTACTGGATTGATACATGAAAGTACTTGAATTGGTGTCGTTGGGACGAGTATCCAACGGCTACTACTGTTATTACTGAGTTCAACCCCATTGGAGGTGAATTGAATCGAGCCGGCAAGGGATTGGTCGTGAAAATTGACGAGCCATGAGGACTGTTATATGGAATCTTGGAGTATGAGACTCTCAATTTCGGTATACTCGAGTATTACCAAATCTAAACTGTTTGGAGTTCGGGCCCGGTTGGGGTATGTGCGGTAGAAGGAAAGGGAGTAAAGTGGAGTCTACGTTTGGTTACACTTTGTACATTGGCAGAGGGTCAATAAGATACGATCAAGGATGACAAGCGAGGAAAGGGGCTCTTGAAAGCCATCTGTATCCTTTTACCACTTGTATTAATATGTGACTTTGGAATCATCGGATTTATGCTTAATTGAACTTTCTTGCTTGAGTGAAAGTACCTCATTGGGCGAAAGTTCATCCTATTCTCTTTTGTTTTTCTTACAGGGATTTGAAAACCTTTTGGAAGGCCTTGATATTTTGGTTGCCGAATCAAGCTTGATTAGACACATTTTGAATAGCTCTTCAATGTACAAAACCCTAGTTGGATTTAGATCCGACCTTTCTTTTGATTTGAAAATTTGGAACCGTATATGTATAAATGTGTTTGGTATGTTATTTGGGCTTGCAGTTATGTGATTTCTTGGTTTATATGCTTTGTTGATATATGAACGGATTTCAGACAGATTTGGGTTTCAAACGGCGAAAAGAAAAAAAATTGGCGGGAAAGGGCAGGGTCGAATCCGGCCAGGTTTCTGGCCGGATTGCCCTAAGGAAAATGGAAATCCGGCCTTTGCTCTCTGGCCAGTATCCGGCCAGGAATCTGACCGGAAATCCGGCCAGACTCCAGCCGGGTTCTAACGTGTCCGGCACTGTTCATGTCGGCTTCGATTTTCATTTTTTTTAATTTTGTGATTTTGACTTGTTTAAGCGCGCTTGTGTATTCCGGAACGTTTTAGATCACAATGAATTGTCTCGTTAGTCCTGGCGACAGTTGGGCAGGCAGTCCGCTAACCCCTTTGGTTCGCCTTAGAAGAAGGTGGGGCTGTCACAATATATCTAAACAAAAAATTTAGACACTACTCTTTTCACAATAGAAAACTTCTCCAAAGTTTTCTACTTAGCTTTTCTTCCTAACCTTAACCCATAAATATTTAATAGTAGAAATGAATGGGACAAAAAATCCATTTAAAAGATGACAGTTTGTTCGAGTTGCCAACAAGGTCAAGTTTTATCTTTGCACGTTTGATCATAATAAGATCCACGCAGCAACCGATGTTAAAAATTCAAGAGGGAAAAATAGTATACTCCATTGAAAAAAATTTTGCTGAGGCTTCCCCCATGGTATTTGCCTACATGGGTGAACTATCGTTATTTTCGCTTGCATCGGTTAAACAATGGTTGCAAAATATCATCCTTATTTCTTCAGAGGCATTCATACCCCAACGCAAGTATCCTTTCCTAATTACAACAGTGTTATAAAATACATGAAAATCTTATTGTTTTTCTTTTTTCCATAGGGGCACCAAAGATTACCCAATATTGAATGGACAGCCTTGGTGCTATGTACTCTGCTGCACAGATATGGAGAAATAGGTGTTCTTAATAACTGATGCTAGCTATTAGATTACCTTTATTATATATTTACTGATGTCTTATGTTCGTAGGAAATTCCTATAGAAATGTTTCGTTATAATAACTTTGCAGAGGGACAGACCATTACAGTTAAACATGGCCTTGTCGAATGGAGTCTGAAATCACAGATCATTGTTTTGAAGGAGAATGGAAAATTTTTTGCAAGCACAGCTATATTGACCTAAATGATATGCTTTTCTTGTGAAGAAGGGGCAATTTCATAGATGATACACTGACTTTCTCAACCAATCATCTACAAATCTGGACACGCTGGACCTTGCACTTGCCAATGATCTCTTATGAATTGTTCATTTCATGAGGAAACTGCAATTCTATTGCTCTTATACTATATTCTTAAGTTATATATGCACTCACACATCCTTTCCTTTCATTACAAAAAATATCAAAAGCCAACCGGGTGCAACTTTGGTCACCTTATCAATCAATCGATTCTTTTCTCATGCTCTTATGGCATTAGATGCTTTTTACCAAATTTTTTCTTCTAATGCTAAGTACACAATGGTGTGCACGTTCTCCTGTTAAACAAATTCATGGTTTTCTAATCCACTCCTTCTTTATTTATCTTTATTACACAGATTTCTTTGTTTGCAGGAAATTCCCAAGGATGCTCATCCGAGATTACATGAATCAAGAACCGCAACTATGGTCCTCACAAGTGGAACTAAAACCTATGTCATTGGAAAGACCGAGAACAGATTTCACCAAAACTAGAACAAATTTGTTGATGATCATGGTCTTCAACAAGGAGAAATACTTGTCTTCATACCCCAATCCCATGCATCCCTTGCTGTTTTAATTTTCGGAATCAACGAAATAGAAATCATGTATCCATGGCATCATACATTTCACCTTTAACATATTAGTATTATTTTCTAAAACAAAACAAATAGCTCGGTTACCAAATTATCTTGTTACATTTCTCCCACAATTTTTTGTTGTTAATCAATACATATAACTCCAATATTAATTCCGATCTAAAATTACTTATCAGCAATCCCAACTACTATTTACATAATTGTAATCCTTCATGGGCATTCACATTTTGTACACCACCGTGCAAAGCGTGATTTATCTCTCCTAGTTCGTTAGTAAGTAGTAGTTTATGGAGTCCTTTACAGTGGAAGCTGTTGAGAATGAGGACTATCGCCATTGTGAATTAGCGAAGATTAAGGGTCCAGATTGGCTCAAATTTCCATCTTATAAAATGAATGGCTGTGATTTACTCACGAGATAATTTTTTGTCTCAATCAAATTGGTAAAAAAGCAAAACTATTTTTTTAAAAATTCACAATAATGGAGAGCTACTTTCGTCATGTTGTGATATCGTAAATTTTATGAACTACCTATTTTTTTGGTAGAAAAAAAATGTTTGAATGAATTCGATTCCAATTATCACCATAGGTCAGGACATGCATCCAAGACATTTGTATATGAACTATCACTTTTTAAATATTTTTGGGCATAGCTTCGGAACCATATATCTCTTACAAAAGTTCCCACAAATCGCCCAATAACATAGTTTTTACATCAACAGCGAGATTCAAACACTGAATCTCTCCAAATCACACCAAATCCATTTGGGCATACCTCTAGAACCATATATCGTTTACAAAAATTCTTACAAATCATCCAACAATACAACTCTCACATTGACAGTAGAATTTAAACACTGGAGGGAATCGACAGTGGGATTCAAACACTGAATCCCTTCAAATAAGACCAAATCCTTTGTTTTTGTCATGAGTAAACTCGCAAATGAAAGAAAAATATTCCTTCCTTCCAGTTTCTTTTCTTTTCCTATCAAATCTCATCTCCCAAACTAGCCATAAGAGTGCATTTGATAGAATTGAAATCTAAAAACTGAAATCTAAAATTTAAAATCTGAAGTACGAATCAATTAATTTTTTAAATCGTTAAGTACTAGATTTGACACATTTGAGTGTATATCACATTAAGTGATAAGTGAATAATTTATCACTTAATTTTAAGATGGAAGTGATAAGTTTTAATTATTTTATCTACTTTCCTGGTTGAAGGGGCTAACCCCTCAACGCATCTGGTATCAGAGCCAGAGAGGGAAGTGGGGTGATGGCTATCTTTCTTTGCTAATTATAATGTTGTGTGACAGCCCTACCTTCCCCTAAGGCGAACCAAAGGGTTCGGCGGACCGCCTGCCAACCTCTCACCAGGACTACAGAGACACACAACACAACCTCACCTAACTTGCCATAGAAATCCAAAGAAAACAACCAATCGAAGGCTAATAGGTCATTTACACACAAGCTAAATCGTTTCGAATGATAATATAGTGCTCGGATGCTTCGAAGGATGCAAAAATAAAATAAAATAAAATAAACAAAAACGAGCCGCGGATGAATAGTGATTGCCACGTCACTATCCGGCCGGAGTCAGGCCGGATTGGAGGCAGAAGCTGACTTCGAAGGGTTCAAAATCCCCTGCAAATCCGGCCAGGTATCCGGCCAAGTTTTGGCCGGATTCCATGAACAGTAACTTCTCCAAAATGATTCTTTCCTTGATCGATCTTCGTACTCAACCGGAACACAACCGAAACAAGTACACTTTATCCAACACTCATGAAAACACATTACTAAAGAAAATAGTTCACATATACAAGAGTAAACACTTTTATAAATCCACGTTCATAAGCTTTACAAATCAGAGGGAACTTGGAATCAAAATACATTTAGGATTTTCAACTACCGAGGAGCTATATAAAAGAACAATTGAATGTCTAACTAGCTCAACTCGCTTCTCAAAACATGGTTCCGAAAGTTGTTCCTGTAAGGAAAGCAAATTAATGCAAACGGGATGAGCTAGAAGCTCAGTGAGGTACCAAAAGTATAACAGCCACAAATCGTGATATTTCTCTTTAAGACACATAGGCACGTCAAATAAAAGAAATGAACGAACACCACAAATTAAGGATACAGGTGGCTCTCAGGAGCCAAATCCCCGTTGCAGTATTTGATCCGACTACGTTGACCCTCCGTCAACTTTCAAATAAGGAAACCAATCCAGTAGAACACCACTTTAATGCCAAATCCCGTTCACCAATTATACCCCCTTACCGGGCCCGAACGCCAAACAAGAACGGAAATGGTAATACTCGAGTATACCGGAAATCTAGAGTCTCTAATACCCAAAGATTTCTTAGAAACAGGTATCCATGGATTGTCAAATTTTCTCGACCAAGCCCTTGCTGGCTCGATCCAATTGACTCCCCATGAGGTTGAGCTCAGATTAACAGGTAGGTCGTTGGATACACTTCCAAACGACATTAGAACAGGCGCAGGTAATAGATTCAAGTATATATAGGAAACCAGTCACACAGGCCAGAGTACGAGTGTGATAAAGTACACACTCATCTCGTACAAAATAAGCAGTTGATAAAGACATTCAAATAGCAATTTGCAAGTACAGATAACCATTTTAGCAATAATTTAGGGAAGTGGTACACTTACCGGTTAAAGCAAGGATACTTCAAACATTTCAACCAAAGTAGGGCTCTAATCACCAAGAAATCCTAGAATAACCAAGGTAAATAATTATGGTTCCCATAACTACAAATCCAGTAAATAAAATGCACAAATGAGGCTCGACTACAAGTCGTAGACCTCACCAAATAATGACTCATGCAAGGCGCAAAACATGATTTTGGAGTGAAAAGGTAACATGAAGATCTAGGGCTCGAACCACCCCAAAAGCCCTTCTTATATATATCCCAAACCAAACCAAACTTGAAGAATCCTACACTCCCAAAATTTGGACAGCATATCCCCAATATTTCCTTATTTTTCCATCCTATAATCAACACCAATTTAGCTCAAATCAACCACATACAAATCATAGTCTATAACATACACCTTTCGGCACAATAACCACAACTAAAGCTACACTTCTCGGATTAAAACGAATTTTATGGCGTTTCGAAGCCAAGACCTAAACCTACATTTCTTATGAAGACTCTAAAGCCAAATCATGCATTTTCATGGTCAAAAATGGAAATCTCCACGAAAACAGAAATCTGTCCACGAAACAGGGCTCATGGGCAGTCAAGGGTATTTCAATCATTTCACATGTTACAGTGCTCGAATTGAGCTAAAATTTTACAAACAACTATAAAACATCATTTCCTACAACTTTCATGTTTTAACCAAAGGGCGATTTGGCCTCCATCATGGCCGAACAGAACCGGGCTGAACAGGGTTAGTTGAAACCCTAGCTTGGAATTTTCGCACCAAACCAGAAATTTTCCGCAACCAATCATATCCAACATATACCAACTCCATTTTACACTATATGAAACCATCAATCCATGACTAAACAATAATTACTATATAAAATAGAAAAAAATCAATAATAAATAAAAAATCCATCAAAACTCCACTTCCAACCATCAAACCTACTACAAATCACATATTTAGCCACAAAGGCCACTAATAGACCATTATTAAGAACAAACTATGAATTTGTACACACCATACCTTGATACCTCAAGAAAGGTAGTGGTTTAGGTTTCTTCCTCCCAAATTGACTCCACAAACACCTTGGAAACTATCTTGGCTAACACTTTTATGGAGTGATTAGAACTCTTGATGGTTAGAACTCAAGGATTGAGCAAGAAATTGAAGTGGAAAAGGAAGGCTTCTCTTGTATTTTTGCTCCAAGAGGTTCGGCCAAGGCAAGCTCAAAATGGAAAGAAATTGGTCAATTTTGAGGTTTAGTAAAGGTGATGAAAATTAGTCAAAGTCCAACTTGCAATAAGGTCATGACACTTGGCACCTTTAAGGGTTTGATCTAATCCTCTAACTTCCAATGAAAATTGATCTAACCAATTTCTAATTATCTCCTAACACCTTGTACAATAATATCCCCATATGCAAATTCACTTAATTATCGAAATTTAACACACGTAACGCACTAGCGGGCCCCACGTACAATATACACTACTAATGTCCCATAAACTAACTTATACTTGCAAAATTGATTTCAAAATTATTCTTTCTTATAAAAATCTAGCAAATTGATATAATAAGGAAAAGAAAAGAAAATTTTCATATGAAGAAATAAAATAAAAAAATATAAAATAAGGAAATTTTACGAGTCCTCACATATTGCTAGTGTAGGTCTACAAGTTTAGATCTGTCTGATGAGATTGCTTGATTTTGTGATTACCATCATCCTTTATTTATGATCTTGCTAGTGTAGATCCACAAGTTTATATCTGTCTAATGAGATTGGTTAACTTCATGATTACTATCTAATGTATTCAAACTTATTATAATATTAATAGTATCTACTTGTGGACTATGATTTGACTAATGGACATGGAGCCTGTAATTGCCAACCTCGGGTCCAGGCAGTAAGACCATGGGATTTGGCAGTAAGTCCTGTAGGGATGCTGAGGTTCCTGTGGTCTGAGATCCATGACGGTAAAGCGTTCAGAGGTTCGGGTCTGGTTTCATTGGTTCATACTGCTGGTAGTATTTCTGTTTGGATATATAGTCATCATGTATAGTTAATCTTTCTCAAAAGATTAGATCTATTCTTGTAGCCTCATCACTATCTTTATTATGATGGAAATATGGTCGTCATGCATAGTCAATCTTTCTCAAAGGATTAGATTTATTCTTATAGCGTCCTCACTATCTTTATTATAATGGTTTAAGAAAAATAGTTTATCCTCCATGGATCCCGAAGGATTCTGTGCTAAAGGTAAAAGGATTACAAGGTCGATTAATTTCAGGAAAATTGTTTATTTTTATTTATTTACTTTCCTCTACTCATGACTTCTTATCAAACAAAGTCTAGCCTTCTCAAGTCTTCCTTAAACAATAAACAAATAGAGGATCTTCAAACTAGAATTGCTCAAATTGAGAAATCAATCCTTATTCAAAAAAAATTTGAAAACAAACTCCTTATATTTGAAATTGATAAACAAAAACTAAGATCTGAATTCTTTGCAAATCACTGTCAAATTAAAAGAAAACAATTTTTTTGAAAAATGTCAGGGTGAAACCCGAAAAAATATACAAGAAAACTTTTATGAATTTTTAAGAAAAATAAAACAAAATATTCATTTCTTTGACTGGTATAAGTCTCAGGCGTCTACACCATAATTCATAAAACCAGTTCAAATAGCATAAAAAATTATGCCAAAAAATATAAATATTCATAGATCTACATTAGACTCCGTAGATCTAGATCAAACTGTATCAAAACTTGCATCCTCTATATAAAAAACTATAAAAACTCAGGATTGCATGCGAGATCTTGTAGATCCTGTCTAAACTAAGTCAAAACCCTTAGATCTATCCAAAGGTCTGTCTCAAACAATTCCTATCCTAGAATCCCTTCATAAAGTCCCAGCAGAATCAAAAGATCCACCAAAATCATTTTCAAATATATCCACAGCCGGATCTATAAACCTACCAGATCCACAAAAATTCCAAAAAAACAACATTATAGATCTATTAGATTCTCCCATAGATTTATTAAACCCAATAGATTTATCAAACCAAGATTTTTCAGGAATTCCAAAACTTCCGGCATTTGGTCAACCAATAAATAATCCTGATAATACTACCAGTCTTCAGAAAGACATAGGAGATTCCACAATAAATGTTTTGACCAAAACTCAACCTAGTATCAAACCAATAAACTGTAAAAATCTTCAAGCAGAAATTGCTGAAGATAAAATTCCTTCCCAAATGCTTACCCAACCAATGGCTATTAGAAATTCACAAACAAAGATTGTTTCTTCTAAAGAAAAAATTCAGATTGTCAAAAACCAAAATACTACTAAATTTTCACAATCATCTATTTCAAACTTGTCTCATAATAACAAACTTATTTGTTTGAAAAACTCAAAAGAGAATTCTACAAATAATAAAGAAATTCCTAAATTTCTATATATTCTTTCATAACATACAAACAGTTGCAGCCTGATAAGCTAGAGGTACTTAATATTGAGTACCCAAATCTCAAGGTGGAAACTTATACAGAAGGAACATGGTGTTCCAGCAAATACAAGGGACAAATAGAAAAAGACATGGATCTTCAATAGGTCAAGAAGACAGTCTCAGATACAAGAAATATTTCCTCAAACAAATCTGGTCAAATCTTCAATCAATATTCCAAGAAAGGTGATGTTTGAAATATTCAGACAAAAATAACACATTCAGCCTTTATACTTTCTGAAGAGGATTGGCTGTCCCTCTGCTCAAACAAAAAATGAAGAAAGGCAGACTACTAAACAAGAGATACAGGATGAACCTTTATCTGCAAAATTTGTCATTCATGAAATTGAGATTAGAATTGACCAAAAAACAGCCTACATTCATGTCAAGAAGATTCTCACAATCTATTCAGAAAAATACCTCTTCAATCTCTTTATCCAATTTATCCCAAAAACTCCTCTTCCAAATACCTACTTCTCAAACTTAAAGCTTTTAGACCAATCAGAAAATCAGAAAGTTAGGATTAAACACTCCTTTTTTATTTCCAAACCAGGATTGAAAATTAAAAAACTCACCTTGGTTAGGGTCATGCAAAACCTACAAGGATCTTCTACCCTAAACAAACCATATGCAAACTCTTTTTTACAAAGTTATATTCCTAACCAAGAAAACATCCAAAATTTATATAAATCTCAAATAATCCTTTCTGACATTTTTAGGATAAAACCCAATATTCTTCAACATTCACACAATAAGGAAGACATCTATGGATAGAGCATAGATGGCATATTCAGATGTAATCTTCTTATAGCATCTCAACAAATGATAGCCACAGCTATGTTTAATCAAATATCACATGGCCACAAATAGTTAACTGCTCATATCCTATCCCTATGATTTATTGGACAATTCCAAAAATGTTGGGAGGAACATCTCATCATAGAAGACAAAAATATTATCTTTGTTTCAAACAACAAGGATGAACCTAAAATACAATATAGGAACATCCTCCCAGAAACAGTGATATTCAACATTACATCCATTTTGGATATATTCACATCTGATGATTCAGAGCTATTCCCAAGTTCTGGCAAATATCAGCACACATGCTTGAAAAGGCTAGGCAAAAACAAAGTTCATAGGGAAAATTTCAAGGGCTTTCTCAGTTCTCAACACAAGAAGATTAAGCCTTGGAAGGTAACAACTTATCGACAGATTCAACAAGAAAGTTAGTTTTTCAAACCTATAGTAGATCAAGTCCAAGAAAGGGATCTTGGATCTCTTTACAACAAGTTTGGGCTATCTAGCTATTATACAAAGCCTAGTAAATAGCCCAAAACTATAGAAAACCACGAATACCCTTTCTTTTCTACAAAACAACCAGTCTTATTTACTTTCAAAATTCATAAATCTAGACATTACCAAAAATTCAATATCTTGGAACTAGCCCAACTGTCAATTTTTTGGATCAAGTCAGATATTGATAAATCTGAACGAGGAAAAGATTATGACAATTATATTTCAACATCTTCCTCCCAAACCACCAGTGATAGAGATGAAAAAGAAGAACCTATGGTTAAATACCAAAACCTTCTTCTCAACATCATTGAAAATGTTAGGATCAAGCGTTTACCATTGCACCAAAAGCTATAGCTGTTAGTGAAGGCGCAACTTTAGTTCCTTAACCATAATAGCAGCGCAAAGCACCGTATCACGCTCGGCCAGCATGAGGGGCTGCACCCCTGGATGTCACGGGTTGGGCAGTTAGTCCCTTCGAGCCGGGATCTGAGGAATGTTGCTAATTAGGCCAACAATCCCTCCCCCAACAACAGCCAGGGAGACTCGAACCCACAATCTCGCTCTGATATCACTTGTTAGGATCAAGTGCTTACCATTGTACCAAAATCTATAGCTGTTAGCGAAAGCGCAACTTTATTTCTTTAACCACAATGGCAGCGCAAAGCACCGTACCACGCTCGGCCAGCATGAGAGGCTGCACCCCTGGGTGCCATGGGCTGGGCGGTTAGTCCTTTCGAGTCGGGATTTGAAGGATGTTGCTGATTAGGCCAACAGAAAAGACAAGACAATGCTACCTGAACCAAGTTTCGATAAAAAATCTTCTCTTTGATATTCCAAAAAAAAACAACTACAAAATTCCTAAAACAAAACTTTAACATTTTCTAGAAATCCTTGACAAATTTCCTATTCGAAATCCTCAAAACGAAACAACCAATTTTGTGAACCTGAATTCTTAGCTATTTCAGGAATACTTGATCCAAATACGATTACAATTATTAGCAATTACGTAATCAAAACCAAATCCCCATTTGATATAGGGACAGACCAAAACTATATTCCTGAAAACATCATTCCAGTCCAAATTCTAGAAGTTCTTCGAAAAACCAACAATCCCAAATTCAATATCGAATTCAGAATTTCAAATATACAAAACCAATTCTCAGATACCTTCTTTTTAACTAAGTATCTGACTAACTATATCATTCTAAGAACATCCTTTCTCAACCAATTAGTCCCTTTTCAAATCTCTTGTGAAGGGAAAATATCCCAACTCTTTAAACATATATTTTTTAGACTAACAAACTCTTTATGCAGAGACATGGCAGGTGAAAGGAGTTCATCATCATACAATCCAAAAGAGAAAAACTATCTCTTGGATGGATATTCTACTTGGGTACAAACCACCCTCGGAGAAATTTCCAGCAATCAAACTAATGAAGAACAAACATCATCAAATTGGAATCAAAATAGTGAAGGCCAAACATCAAACTGGGATTGGATCCCTGAAGATTCATCCTCAAATTGGATACCTGTAGAAGCAACTCCAAATAGGGTACCTAATGAAACCATCTAAAATCAATTCCAAGCAATTAACGAGACTTCAACAATAAATTGGATTCAGGAAATTGGGGAGGATGAAAATCCGTTTCTAATTCCTGAAAATCCTACTGCTCAATCCTTCTAGATCAAACTTAGGAATGATACTTTCTCACGTCTCTGGATGGAATATCACTATCTAGAAAACGAGAGAAAAGAATTCAGAATCAGAAACTTTGACATCATATACTTTAATAGAGATACTGGTGAAAGAATCCCTTGTTACAACACTCACAAGTACAACCACATAGGCACAGCAAACTCAAACTACTCGGTACAAACATTTAAATAACAGTGTTTCATGCAAAGAAGAAATATTCAAAGAATGGTTCTCAACAAATACTTGCTTGACAAATAAGGAGTCAATACACAGCAGTACAAAGAATGGATCAAAAAAGCATCAGAGGAATTATTAGCAATGATTTGCTGAGCAAATGCTTCTAGAAACATTCAAGCTGGCTCAATCAGGACAAAAATTTAGAAAAATCATTTTTGCTGTAGCACTGGAAGCACTGTAGCAGTCTGGCAAGTTACTATGCAAACACGACAACAAAAGACAAAGAGTACTGTAGCAACACGAAAAGTTTGCTATAAATACTCCTCAAACCCAACACCATTTTTACACAATTCTTACACCATTTCTTCTGGACTATTTCTCTCTCTAACTTGAAGAAACCTCTCCCCTCTCTCTACAAACTAGTTCTTAGTTTTTATATTTTAGTTTTTAGAATCAAACAAGGAAGCAAGCCTCGAGCAAGCTTCTCAATCTTTGTAAGTCTTCTTACAAACTTATATTCTTATATTTAATCAAATGGTCGGTTGAACCGTCCGTATTCATATTCATATACTTGTTTTTTATTATTCTGTTTATACTAACAATCTATGGTCGGTTATACCGCTTAAACTAACTTACTAACTTGTTTTTACATTTTATTTACTCTTTGTTTATACATGGCTAGTTCAACCGCCTATACTAACTAGTGGCGGTTCGACTGCGATCCACTTCCTAACTCTTATGTTTTCTTTTTAATTATTTTATCTACTTTCTGGTTTAAAGGGGTAACCCCTCGACCCGTCTGGTATCAGAGCCAGAGGAGGAAGTGGGGTGATGACTATCTTTCTTTCTAATTATAATGTTGCTAGTGTAGATCTACAAGTTTAGATCTGTCTGATGAGATCGCTTGATTTCGTGATTACCATCTTTCTTTATTTATGATCTTGCTAGTATAGATCTACAAGTTTAGATCTGTCTAATGAGATTGGTTAACTTCATGATTACTATTTAATGTATTCAAACTTACTATAATATTAATAGTATTTTCTTGTGGACTATGGTTTGACTAATGGACATGGAGCCTGTAATTGCCAACCTCCGATCCAAGCAGCAAGGCCATGGGATTTGGTAGTAAGTCCTGTAGGGATGTTGAGGTTTCTGTGGTCTGAGATCCAGAACGATGAAGTGTTCAAAGGTTCAGATTTGGTTTCATAGATTTATACTGCTGGTATTATTTCCATTTGAAAATATAGTCGTCATGCATAGTTAATCTTTCTCAAAAGGTTAGATCTATTCTTGTAGCTTCATCACTATCTTTATGATGATGGAAATATGGTCGTCAGGCATAGTCAATCTTTCTCAAAGGATTAGATTTATTCTTGTAGGTTCCTCACTATCTTTGTTATAATGGTTTAAGAAAAATAGTTTATCCTTCATGGATCCCGAAGGATTCTGTACCAAAGGGAAGAGGATTATAAGGTTGATTAATTTCAGGATAATTATTTATTTTTATTTATTCCCTTATCTACTTTTGTTTATTTACTTTCCTCTGCTCATTGCTTCTTATCAAATAAACTTTAGCCTTCTCAAGTCTTCCTTAAACAATAAATAATTAGATGATCTTCAAACTAGAATTGCTCGTATCGAGCAATCAATTTTTATTCAAAAAAGACTTGAAAACAAACCTCCTGAATTTGAAATTGATAAATAAAAAAATAGATCTAAATTCTTTGCAAATCACAATCAAATTAAAAGGAAACAATTTTTTGAAGAATACCAGGGAGAAACCCGAAAATGTATACAAGAAAACTTTTATGAATTTTTAAGAAAAACAAAATAAAATATTCATTTCTTTGACTGGTATGAATCTCAGAAGTCTACACTAGAATTCATAAAACCAATTCAAACAGAAAATATGCCTGAAAACCCAAATATTCATGGACCTACAATAGACCTCGTAGATCTAGATCAAATTGTATTAAACCTACATCCTCTATGTCAAAAACTATAAAAACTTAGGATTGCATACCATATCTTGTAGTGTCGGTCCAAACTAAGTTAAAACCTATAGATCTATCAGATTCTCCCATAGATCTATTAAATCCAGTAGATTTACCAAACCAAGATTTTTCAGGAATTCCAAAACTTCCGGCATCCGAACAACTAATGAACAATTCTGATAATAGCACCAGTCTTGAGAACGACATAGGAGATTCCATAAACATAAGATATTCCACAATAAATGTCTTAACTAAGACTTAACCCAATGTCAAACACATAACTATCAAAGATCTTCAAACAGAAATTGCTTCTTTGAAAACAGAAGCTAAAACAATTGAAAAAACAGACAGAAACTATTGATAATCCTTCAAATATAATATCTTACAAAAGCATTTTGTTCTCATAAGGCTTGAAATTAGTAATAACTATTGTAGAAACAGAAGCTTTATTTGATATAGGAGCTGATCTCAACTACATTCAAGAAGGACTTATCCCAACAAGATTCTTTGAAATAAATAAAAGAAAGTCTTAGAGGAGCTGGGGTCCCAACTAGACATCCAATTTAAACTTTCAAATGTTTTAGTCCAATTCTCATCTGTATCCATCAAAGAAACATTCTTTTTAGCAAAAGATCTGACCAACAATGTTATTCTTAGCACAACCTTTGTTACCAAACTTATCCCGTACTTGACCACTAATGAAGGTATAATACCTCAAAATTATGGTCAAGATGCTCTCTTACGTTTCTTCAGACAAACAGTCAAAAAGACATTAAATTATCTAACTCTCAAACATAGCCAAATCAATTTCTTAAAAGAAGAAATTGCCTATAAAAGGATAGATGAACAACTCAAGAAACCAGAAATTCAGCAGAAAATCCAGAATCTGCAAACAAGGATCCAAGAGATGGTATGTGCAGAGGTTCCGAATGCATTTTGGAACAGAAAACAACACACTGTCCATCTTCCTTATGAACTAGACTTTGAGGAAAAGAATATTCCAACAAAGGCAAGACCTATACAGATGAATCAAGAACTACTTCAACATTGCAAAAAGGAGATTGATGAACTCCTATCCAAAGGAATTATGAGTCAAAGCAAATTTCCATGAAGCTATCTGGCATTCTATGTCAACAAACAATCAGAAATTAAAAGAGGTGTTCCAAGGCTTGTAATCAATTACAAAACCTTGAATAAAGCTCTTCGATGGATCAGATATCCAATACCAAACAAGAAGGATTTACTTCAAAGGCTTTATTCTGCCAAGATATTCTCAAAATTCGATATGAAGTCGGGATTCTGGCAAATTCAGATTCATATCTCAGACAGATACCAAATAGCATTTACGGTACCATTTGGACACTACAAATGGAACTGATGCCATTTGGACTTAAAAATGCCCCTTCTGAATTCCAAAGGATTATGAATGAGATATTTAGTCCTTATTCCTCATTCATCATCGTCTATATTGATGATGTCCCGGTATTCTCAGAAAACATTGAACAACACTTCAAACACCTAAATACGTTTCTTCATATTATCGAGAAAAATGGTCTGGTTGTCTCTCAAAAGAAAATCAGCCTTTTTCAAATCAAAATTAGGTTTCTTGGACATCATATCCACCAAGGAACCATTACCCATATAAATAGATCAATCCAATTTGCTGATAAATTTTCTAACCAAATTCTTGACAAACAACAACTCCAGAGATTCTTGGGATGTCTAAACTATGTCTTAGATTTTATACCAAATTTCAGTAATCTAGCCAAACCATTATATGATAGATTAAAAACTACTCCACCCTTGTGGACAGATGTTCATACAGAAACAGTCAGAAAAATCAAAATTGAAGTCAAAGCCATTTCTTGTCTTGCCCTTCCAAATCCAACAGCTCAAAAAGTTGTGGATTCTGATTTAGGATATGGTGGCATTCTTAAACAAATAATAAATAATAAATAATAAATAATAGCTTTTGCTTCTAAACATTGGAATAATTCTCAACAAAATTATTCTATTATTAAAAAAGAGATTTTAGCAATAGTTTTATATATTACTAAATTCTAGGCTGAATTACTAAATCAAAAGTTTTTACTTCGGGTTGATTGTAAATTAGCCAAAGATGTTTTACAAAAAGATGTTAAAAACCTTGCCTCTAAACAAATTTTTGCAAGATGACAATCAATTTTATCAATCTTTGATTTTTACATTGAATACATTAAGGGGTCATCAAACTCCATTCCTAATTATCTAACCAGAGAATTTTTGGAGGGAAGATAAGATGCCCAGGAAAAAGAAACAATAGGAGAAATCCTCAGAACAAATAGAGCCTTATTCCCAAATAGTCAAACAATGCTCTTCAAGTTCATCCAGTCCATCCCATAGGGAAAAGTAATTCTCTTCAAACTCACCCTCAAACAGATTTCAAATTCTTTCCTCACTTCACCCATATCCATAGCTTCTCCAAAAACATGGGTTGACATAGCCGAGGAAGAAGATGAAAAGCAAAAATATTTTGACCATTTCAAACAATGGGGTTGAATCTCATGGATATCAACCTGATTCACTGGGATATCCTGTTTGGGGTATACTGCGCCATCTTAAATTGGCTTTAAACCAAAACACCAAACCCAAACACCCCAAACCTATTGTTATCCAGGAATCTAAGACCCTGGCTAACTATGAACCAAAACCAAACAAAATTCCTGCCTATATGTCAAATCAAGTACCCACATTCCTGTGGTCCAAATTAAACTTGATTATTGGCACAATGGTCCAAATTTACTGGCCCAAACTATTCTTCTAGATACCTATAATTTCATACCTCAAACTCTTACCAAGACACTTGAATATTACAAACTCATTCTCACAGATTCAAAGTCTTTGATCCTTAAACCCCACAAAATAGAAATGAAAGACAAAGATGGAAACCCTATCGGGAAATACATCAATACTCATTCCAGTACCCAAATTCTAAAGGTTATCAAGCCATCAGAATGGGGAATAAACCTAAGCAAACCTAAACCTTTTACTACCTCCTTTAATCCCCCAGGTTATACTTATTGAGATTATAAGGCAGCCTGGTTCTATACCTTCACTTCCCAAAACGAATTAAACCAATATTCTTATCTTTTCCATTTTTTGAAAACAAACAAGTATGATTTTCCAGCATCATTTGTTGTGTGGTGAAAAGCACTTGGAACTAATCTGGAAATTCTTCCTCTAGATATTAAACAAAGTTACAAACTATTTGAAGAAAGATTTGAACCTCCAAACAATCATATACCAATTCGCCTACATTTCTTTTCCATATTTTTGGTGGCATGGGTCTACCAGTAGAAATACGAATACATACAACAAACACAGCTCCCACCATTGTTGGTACGACAGGGATATTCAAAATGGTGGCCAATATTCAATAAAGACTTTATTCATATTCCAAACATCCAAACTTGGTTCCAGAGGAATCCCTGCTCAATAAAACCTGGAGACATTCAAAGAAGCCAGTTCTTGCAGCAGAAGTCTATCTCAGCAGCCAAGCTAGCATCAATCACCGATAAACAAGAGTATATCAATCAACTCAAATATATACTTTTATAGTTGGACCAATCAAAAGAGACTCCAAATAAAGAGAAGGGCTCCAGTTCTGGAACAAAACCTGATGAATATGAAGACCCAGAAAATGAAGATGATTGTTATGAAATTTTCTCACAAATTCCATAAGATCACAAAATAACAAACAAAAAGAAGAAAACAAGAAATTCTTAATTTTACTGTAGCACCGAAAGCATTGTAGCAATCCGACAAGTTACTATACAAACACGGTAATAAAAGACAAACAATGCACTGTAGCATGTATTGTGGCATTACTGTATCGATACTGTGGTAAATAGTAAAATCACTATAGCGGGTACTGTAGCAATGCGAAAATTTTGTAATGAATACCCCTCAAACCCAACACCATTCTTACACCAATTCTTCAAGCTTTCCCTTATCTCTAGACTTGAAGAAACTCTTCTCTCTCTCTCTCTAAACAATAGTGGTGTTAGGAAAACAAAGTCTTCAAGACTTGAAGACTTTGTACCGACACTTCGGCAAACTTTTGTAAGCCTTCTTTCTTTTCAAACTTTTAGTCAATATCAATCAAATGGTCGGCTGAATCACCTCATATTCATATTCATTTACGTGTTTTTACTTGTTTTGTTTATGCTAACCATTTATGGCCGGTTATACCGCCTGATCTAACTTACTAACTTGTTTTTACATTCTATTGACATTCTGTTTATACATGGCTGGTTCAACCACCTAAACTAATTTGTGGTAGTCTGACTGCGACCCACTTCCTAACTCTTATGCTTTCATTTTAATTTCTTTTATTTACTTTCCTGGTTTAAGAGGCTAACCCCTCGATCCGTCTGGTATCAGAGCCAGAAGGGGAAGTGGGTGATGGGTATCTTTCTTTGCTAATTATAATGTTGCTAGTGTAGATCTACAAGTTTAGATCTGTCTGATGAGATTGCTTGGCTTCGTGATTACCATCTTTCTTTATTTATGATGTTGCTAGTGTAGATCTACAAGTTTAGACCTGTCTAACGAGACTGGTTAACTTCGTAATTACTATCTAGTATATTCAAATTTATTATAATATTAATAGTATCTATTTATGGACTATGGTTTGACTAATGGACATGGAGCTTGTAATTGCTAACCTTCGGGCCAGGCAGTAAGGCAGTAAGTCCTGTAGGGATGTTGAGGTTCTTGTGGTCCGAGATCTAGGACGGTGAAGTGTTCAGAGGTTCAGATCTGGTTTCATAGGTTTATACTGCTGATATTATTTCTGTTTGAAAATATAGTCGTCATTCATAGTTAATCTTTCTCAAAAGGTTAGATCTATTCTTGTAACCTCATCGCTATCTTTATTATAACGGAAATATGGTCGTCATGCATAGTCAATCTCTCTCAAAGGATTAGATTTATTCTTATAGCATTCTCACTATCTTTATTATAATGGTTTAAGAAAAATAGTTTATCCTCCATGGATCCCGAAGGATTCTTTGCTAAAGAGAAGAGGATTATAAGGTCGATTAATTTCAGGAAAATTGTTTATTTTATTTATTTACTTTCCTCTACTCATGACTTCTTATCAAGCAAACTCTAGCCTTCTCAAGTCTTCCTTAAACAATAAACAAATGGAGGATCTTCAAACTAGAATTGCTCGAATTGAGCAATCAATCCTTATTCAAAAAAGATTTGAAAACAAACTCTCTGAATTTTAAATTGATAAACAAAAACTAAGATCTGAATTCTTTGCAAGCCACAATCAAATTAAAAAAAAACAATTTTTTGAAAAATACCAGGGTAAAACCCGAAAAAATATACAAGAAAACTTTTATAAATTTTTAAGAAAAACAAAACAAAATAGTCATTTTTTTGACTGGTATGAGTCTCAGGAGTCTACACCAGAATTCATAAAACCAGTTCAAATAGCATGAAAAATTATGCTTGTAAACACAAATATTCATAGATCTATATTAGACTCCGTAGATCTAGATCAAACTGTATCAAAACCTGCATCCTCTATGTTAAAAACTATAAAAACTCAAGATTGCATGCCAGATCTTGTAGATCCAGTCCAAACTAAGTCAAAACCCTTAAATCTATCCAAAGGTCTGTCTCAAACAATTCCTATCCTAGAATCCCTTCATAAACTCCCAGCAGAATCAATAGATCCACCAAAATCATTTTCAAACATATCCACACCAGGATCTATAAACCTACCAGATCCACAAAAATTGCTAAAAAAACAAGCTTATAGATCTATCAGATTCTCCCATAGATCTATATCTATTAAACCCAATAGATTTATCAAACCAAGATTTTTCAGGAATTTCAAAACTTCGGCATCTGGTCAACCAATGAATAATCCTGATAATACTACTAGTCTTGAGAAAGACATAGGAGATTCTATAGACATAGGATATTCCACAATAAATGTTTTAGCCAAAACTCAACCTAGTGTCAAACCAATAAACTGTAAAAATCTTCAAGCAGAAATTGCTGAAGATAAAATTCCTTCCCAAACGCTTACCAAACTAATGGCTATTAGAAATTCACAAACAAAGATTATTTCTTCTAAAGAAAAAATTCAGATTATCAAAAACCAAAATGCTACTGATTTTTCACAATCATCTATTTTAAACTTGTCTCATAATAACAAACTTATTTGTTTGAAAAACTCAAAAGAGAATTCTACAAATAATAAAGAAATTTCTAAATTTTCTGTATATTCTTTCATAACATACAAACAGCTGCAGTCTGATAAGCTAGAGGTACTTAATATTGAGTACCCAAACCTCAAGGTGGAAACTTATACAGAAGGAACATGATTTTCCAGCAAATACAAGGGACAAACAGAAGATACATGGATCTTCAATAGGTCAAGAAGACAGTCTCAAATACAAGAAATATTTCCTCAAACAAATCTGGTCAAATCTCCAATCAATATTCCAAGAAAGGTGATGTTTGAATTATTCAGACAAAAACAACACATTCAGCCTTTATACTTTCTGAAGAGGATTGACTGTCCCTCTGCTCAAACAAAAAATGAAGAAAGGCAGACTACTAAACAAGAGATACAGGCTGAACCTGCATCGGCAAAATTGGTCATTCATGAAATTGAGATCAGAATTGACCAAAAAGCAGCCTATATTCATGTCAAGAAGATTCTCACAATCTATCAAAAAAAATACCTCTTCAATCTCTTTTCCCAATTTATCCCAAAAACTCCTTTTCCAAATACCTACTTCTCAAACTTAAAGCCTTTAGACCAATCAGAAAATAAGGAAGTTAGGATTAAATGCTCCTTTTTTATTATCAAACCAGGATTGAAAATTAAAAAACCCACCTTGGTTAGGGTCATATAAAACCTCCAAGGATCTTCTATCCTAAACAAACCATATGCAAACCTTTTCTTACAAAGTTATATTCCCAACCAAGAAAACATCCAAAATTTATATAAATCTCAAATAATCGTTTCTGACATTTTCAGGATAATACCCAATATCCTTCAACATTCATACAATAAGGAAGACATCTATGTATGGAGCATAGATGGCATATTCAGATACAATCTTCTTATGGCATCTCAACAAATGATAACCACTGCTATGTTTAATCAAATATCACATGGCTACAAACAGTTAGCTGCTCATATCCTATCCATAGGATTTATTGGGCAATTCCAAAAATGGTGGGAGGAACTGCTCATCATAGAAGACAGAAATATTATCTTTGTTTCAAACAACAAGGATGAACCTAAAATACAAGATAGGAACATCCTCCCAGAAATAGTGGTATTCAACATTACATCCATTCTGGATATATTCACATCTGATGATTCAGAGCTATTCCCAAGTTTTGGTAAATATCAGCACACTTGCTTGAAAAAGCTAGGCAAAAACAACGTTCATAGGAAAAATTTCCTCAAGGGCTTTCTTAGTTCTCAACACAAGAAGATTAAGCCTTGGAAGGAAACAACTTATGGACAGATTCAACAAGCAAGCTGGTTTTTCAAATCTACAGAAGATCGAGCCTAAGAAAGGGATCTTGGATCTCTTTACAACAAGTTTGGGCTATCTATCTATTATACAAAGCCCAGTAAATAGCCCAACCCTATAGAAAACCATGAATACCCTTTCTTTCCTACAAAACTACCAGTCTTATCCACTTTCAAAATCCATAAATCTAGACATTACCAAAAATTCAATATCTTATAACTAGCCCAACTGTCAAATCTTTTGATCAAGTCAGATACTGACAAATCTGAACGAGGAAAAGATTATGACAATTATATTCCAACATCTTCCTCTCAAACCACCAGTGATGGAGATGAAAAGGAAGTACTTATGATTAAATACCAAAATCTTCTTCTCAACATCATTGAAAAGACAAGACCACCTTATCTGAACCAAGTTTCAATCAAAAATCTTCTGTTTGATATTCCAGAAAAAGACAACTACAAAATCCCTAAAACAAAACTTCAGGATTTTCTAGAAATCCTTGACAAATTTCCTATTCGAAATCCTCAAAAAGAAATAACCAATCTTGTGAACCTGAATTCTCAGTTATTTCGGGAATGCTTGATCCACATACGATTACTAATTGTTGGCAATTATGTAATCAAAACTAAAGCCCTATTTGATATAGGGATAGACCAAAACTATATTCCTTAAAACTTCATTCTAGTCCAAATTCTAGAAGTTCTTAGAAAAACCAACAATCCCAAATTCAATATCGAACTCAAAATTCCAAATATACAAAATCAATTCTCAGATACCTTCTTTTTAACTAAGTATCTGACTAACCATATCATTCTAAGAACATCCTTTCTCAACCAATTAGTCCCTTTTCAAATCTCTTGTAAAGGGAAAATATCCCAACTCTTTAAACATATATTTTTTGGACTAACAAAGTCTTTATGTAGAGACATGACAGGTGAAGGAAGTTCATCATCATACAATCCAAAAGAGAAAAACTGCCTCTTGGATGGATATTCTACTTGGGTACAAAAATCCCTTGGAGAAATATCCAACAATCAAACTAATGAAGAACAAACATCATCAAATTGGAATCAAATGAATGAAGGCCAAACATCAAACTGGGATTGGATTCCTGAAGAATCATCCTCAAATTGGATACCTGTGGAAGCAACTCCAAATTGGGTACCTAATGAA